>NC_088792.1:254225094-255425094 GCF_011386835.1 Chrysemys picta bellii
AAATCAGACGTCAAGAATTATAACATTCAAAAACCAGTCGGAGAACACTTCAACCTCCCTGATCACTCAGAGACCTAAAAGTCGCAATTCTTCAACAAAAAAACTTCAAAAACAGACTCCAACGAGAAACTGCAGAACTGGAATTAATTTGCAAACTGGACACCATTAAATTAGGCTTGAATAAAGACTGGGAGTGGATGGGTCATTACACAAAGTAAAAACTATTTCCCATGCTAATTTTTCCCATACTATTACTCACACCTTCTTGTCAACTGTTTGAAATGGGCCATCCTGATTATCACTACAAAAGTTTTTTTTCTCCTGCTGATAATAGCCCACCTTAATTGATTAGTCTCATTAGAGTTGGTATGGCAACACCCATTTTTTCATGTTCTGTGTATATCTATATCTATATCTTCCTACTGTATTTTCGACTGCATACATCTGATGAAGTGGGCTTTAGCCCACGAAAGCTTATGCCCAAATAAATTTGTTAGTCTCTAAAGTGCCACAAGTACTCCTCGTTCTTTTTGGTCTAAACATTATAACTTTGGGGGGGGGGTTAAGGGCATGTCCCTTTTTTGCGCAAAAACAGCGGGAGCGTCTATACTTGCCATTGACTTTTTGCGGTGAAACTCAGAAGTTTCACCACAAAAAGAAAACCACCTCCACGAGAGGCGTACAGCTCTTACTGGTGATGCTTTTGTGGTGATGTGCAAGTGAAGACACGTTCTTCCTGTTTACACAGCTTTTGGCCTGTGGAGGATATCCCACAGTGACCATTGCGACCCCAGCTCTGCTGCTCTGACTCCAGGTAAACAGACCTCCACCCCTCCCCCTATAAAGCCCCAAGAACTTTGAAACTCCCTTGGCAAGTGCTCACTTATCATCTGGCCAGGTGACAATGGCTGCTCCCCGGAGCAAGTGATCCCCTGCTTGGAGCAATGCTGAGCTACTGCAGCTGATCAGTGTTTGGGGAGAGGAGGCTGTGCAGGGACCCAGGATGCCGCGTGATCACTCACACACTTCCCTTCCCACAAGACCTATTGTCAAAATGGTGAGAGCTGCACTGTGGGATAGCTGCCCTCTGCGCTGCTCTCATCGGCAATGGAAGTGCTGCAAATGTAAACACTCTCTGGTGCCTGTAGAAGTAAGTGAGAACACAAACCAGCACTTTTCTTTCACCAGTTCACTATCACCGTTGAAACTGACAGCGCAAAAATGCTGCAAGTGTAGACATAATCTTGTGCTGCCTCCATGCTAGGGGTATGTCTCTACAGCAAAAGCTGTGCATGGGCACTTGAGTCTAGCTAGTTGGCTTTCAGGCTTGGTCTATACTTAAAAGTTAAGTTGATATAGCCTCAGCACTTGCTGTAGTTAAGCCAACCTAACCCTTCAGTGTAGACCTGACTGTCAATGGCAGAATTATTTCATTAACCTAGCTACCACCACTCGGATAGAAAAAAATCCCTTCTATTGCTACAGAAACGTCTATAGAATGAAGCTAGAGGGGCAGAGCTGCAGCTGTGGCTCTGTGGCGTCAGTAGTGTAGACATGGCCTTACAATATGAATACTGTTCATTTAGTGATAGATTTCTGCATTCCTTTGACACCCAGTTCTCCCAGTGAAATCAATGAGTCAGGCACAGGGCTTCTGGATTTCTTATTGGGACAGAGCATCTCTTTATTAGCATGGAGCCACAATCTTGCCCCAATGTGAAAATCTTTCTTATATTTTATTTTCTTGTACTATATAAGCAAAAAAAAAAAAAGTTTCTTTTGAACCCTGGTCAGATTATTAACCTTTAGATCCATTCAACCAAACTTTTTATAAGGCCATTTTTGTCACTTTAACTGATGCTTCCTTTCACCTTTACTATTGAAACCTGCACCATTATACTTTTCTACAGCATCCCAATTACATTTTTGCAACAGGGCTTGGTTACTCAGAGATCCTGCAGTATTCAGTGCTTCAAGTGACCCTATTATTTTCAGTCTGTAATATGCCTGCTAGTGTCCTTTACAGTTACTTTACTTTGCATGTTCAGCAAATGTAACAACATTTGTATGTGATACCCAGCTTCCACAAATCTGCCACTTGCTTCTTAGGCGGTATTCTACTGAAAATATTTAACGGAAAGTGTTCTTGTAAATATTTTCAGAGAGGAGGAAATCCTGTCTATGCAATTGGTGATTTGGGGAAATAAAGTCCCTCTTTGCTGAAATAATGCAGTTAGAATTATTTTGCAAGTACAAATAACAGAGCACAATGGAGTAGTCATTAACCTTTTTATGGTAGCTTTTGAGTAGTTGCCACCAGGAGAAAAGAGACACCAAATACAAAATCTGGAATTAATTTGTTCTTCAATATTCCACCCACTAGAAAACTATTTTAGGAGTCTTATGATCACTTTCACATCCCCAGAATGCATATTAAATTCACCTTCAGGTCATTAATCAATTAAGTCTAATATTTCTCCACAACTTCTATTACAGCCAGATATTTCAATATTTTTCAGTATTATTTATTACCTGTGTGCTTAGAGCTGCCCCTGCTCTGATAGGTATTCAAATCTAAATAGATAACAGAGCACACTGGGAGAGCCAGGGGAAGTGTCTATTTTGCAATTTGTTCACGTGGTGGAAAATGACCAGCATAGCTATTCTAGAATAACTATTTTAGGGGTGGTCTACACCAGTGCTTCTCAAAGCCGGTCCGCCACTTGTTCAGGGAAAGCCCCTGGCAGTCCGGGCCGGTTTGTTTACCTGCCACGTCCACAGGGTCGGCCGATTGCGGCTCCCGCTGGCCGCAGTTCGCCACTCCAGGCCAATGGCGGCTGCGGGAAGGGCGGCCAGCACATCCCTCGGCCTGCGCCGCTTCCCGCAGCCCCAGGTATGCAAACGTGCTCCAGCATGGAGCATACAGGAGACACTGGATCTGATTGGTGTGGGGAGAAGAGTCTGTGCAGGCAGAGCTTCGAACCAGCAGAAGAAATGCTGACATCTATGCCAAAATTGCACAGGGCAGGGGGGAAAAAGGCTACACCAGGGACACACAGCAATGCCGTGTGAAAATAAAGGAGCTCAGGCAAGCGTCCAGAAGACAAGGGAGGCGAGTAGTCACTCTGGTGCTGAGCCATAGACATGCTGCTTCTATGAGCAGCTGCATGCAAGTCTAGGCGGGGACCCACCAGTATCCCAAAACTCTCTGTGGATACCTCCCAGGGGACCCAGGCAGCCACTGGCAACAATGAGGAAGACATTGTTGAGGAGGAGACTGAGCAGCAGGCATTCTCCCCGACAGCCAGGGCCTTTTCCTAACTCTGGAGCCAATCCCCTCCCAGGATCCACTGGTGCGGGACTGTGATCGCGGGGCAGGCACCTCTGGTGAGTGCACACTTGTAATAACACTACAGGGGTTAAATGCAATTGTAGTTATTGTTTAATTTGAGGTAAACAATTGGGATACAGTGGCAGGCAGTGCAGCCATGCAAAGGGTGCTCCCCGGGAAAGCCTGTTTATGTGCCAAGAGTTTCCACAGTAAAAAATTTCCCTGGGTGTGACCTCACACCACCTACCCTTTCGTGTGTGCTTAGCATGCATGCAAACCAAAATCTGCTGCCCAGCACTCTACCATGTGTAACCCTTCTGCCCATCTGAGTTGGCAGCAACAAGGGCTGGGTTCAGTATCTAGGGGTTCCGTTTCAATAACACAATGCAAAACCGGCTTGAGCTCCCACCCAGTGACCTGGGACAATTACATACCACACCCTGGGCACCTCTATGAGGCAATACTTCCCCTCTCGCAAGCACGGAGTCTGACTGTAGCAAAATCCTTTTAGTAAAGGAGGGAAACAATGCAGCATTATGTTGGGGAAACACCACAAACAGGATTCATAATACAAACCACGAGCAAAAGACCCACCCCCAAGTAAGTTTGGCAGTATCCTTTTCCCCTCAGGGTCTTAAGTCCAGCAACCCAAAAAATCACCCAAAGTCCCAAAAGTCCAACACCCCAAAGTCTCTTGAGTCCAGCAACCCAAAAATCACCCAAAAGTCCAACAACCCAAAAGTCTCTGTCCCTGGGCAGTGCAGCCCCAGAGTTCAAAAGTTTATCTGCAGAGTTTTACCTCCCAGCCTGGGGGGGGGAGTGGCGCAGCGGTGTTAAGGGGCACCTTACATGGTCCCAGGCCAACAGCCCCGCCTCTCCATGGGGTTCTGCTGCAGCCTTCACCACGAGCCACTCTGCCAGCCGCTCCGCTTCACCAGCCATCCCGTGAGCCGCTCCACTCCACCAGCTGTCCCACGAGCCACTCCAGTCATCCCGCGAACTGCTCTGCCAGCTACTCAGCAACATATCTTCAGGCTTCCCTACAGCACTCAGCAATTTTAGCTCTTAGTAATTTTAGCTCTTTAGTGATTTCAGCTTGTAGTAGGGGAGCCTCAGTGCCAGTGAGCTATTGGCCCAAAATGAATTTAGCTCAGTAGCCTGTAACTAGACTCCCAATGGAATTAAAATTAGCTCTGATATTCCACAGTAGAAAGAGAAGAAGGTGCAATTGGTATTTCAGACCTTCCAAAGGGGCCCATACCATCACATACAAATGCCTATCCCCAGCCTCTCTCAATTCACTGGGTTTTTGGAACCCATGTCCCTTGTCTAGCGAGTGCTACTTAGTTGATGGCGAGTCCCTCTGTCATAAAACAGTTCCATTGTCCTTGATTCACATAATCAGGGTAACAACACTTTATTCTTCCTGCCCCAATAACAGAGAAACTGGGGATTCTACAGCAGCCAAAGTGACCATTTGGGCTGCTGTGGGCTCATGCTAGGCAGGGTGGGTGTGCCTATGCAAACAAGATCAGCTCTTGAAGTTATTTTCCACAACTCGCCACAATTCACCACCAGATGTCAGGGTAGAGCTCATACTGACTCTGCTTACACGTGTTGTACCTTACTGGCAGGCTCTTCTTTTATAATATAAAATTTGGCCGAGTACCTCAGGAAATGTAGTTACTGCTGTGAATTGTTTCATTCATTGCAACAGTTAACCTTTTGTTTTCAACAATGTATGCTTTTCCTTGCAGCTACAACATGTTCTCTGAGTGCTTCCTTCACTCCAGCACAAAGGCTGTCCCAGATTAGAAGGCAAAAAAAGCAGACAAGGGACGACATGTTCTGTGATTTGATGCGTTCCTCCAAGGCTGACAGGGCCCAGCTCCATGCATGGAGACTCACACTCTCAGAGAGCATGCGCATTGACCAAGAGTGCAGGAAAGCAAGCAGGGAACAAGAGTTAACATGCAAGAGGAGATGTTGCGGCTTATGGGGAGCAAACAGACATGTTGAGGCATCTGGTTGAGGTGCAGGAAAGGCAGCTAGACCTTAGAGTCCTGCTGCACCCAATGATCAACCAGCTGCCCTCCTCACCAAGTTCCATATCCTCCTCTCCCAGACGTCCTAGAATGCGGGGCAAGGGGGTGGGGGAGTTCCGTTATCCCTTGAACTCAACTCCAGGGGATGGTTCATGGAGCAGAAAGCTCTCATTCACACAGCTTTGATTGCTAGACAGTGCAATTGTAATAAGCTATGTGTCCTTGCCCTCCCTCCCTATGTTATCATGCCCTTATCTGGTTATCATTGCTATTCATTGCTGTCTCTGTTCAGTGTTTGTTAGCATAATAAAAATGCATGAATTGAGTACAAGAGGCTCTTTATTCACTGTGCACACTGTGGCTGCCTGGGTTTAGTTTACAGGGCACTACATGCGAAAAAGGGGGCAGGTTGGTAAGGAACAACACACAGAACTGTCACATCAGTGTTGGATCATTCATGAAACTGGTTTTCAAAGCCTCTCGGCGACGCAGTGAGCCTCGATGTGCTCTTCTTATTGCCCTGGTGTCTGGCTGCTCATAATTGGCAGCCAGGCGATCTGCCTCAATCCCCCACCCCGCCAGAAACTTTTCCCCCTTACTTTCACAGATATTATGTAGAACATAGCAAGCAGCAACAACAAAAGGAATATTGCTTTCACTGAGGTCTAACCTAGTGAGTAAACTGCGCAAGCGCCCCTTTAGACATCCAAAGACACATTCTACCACCATTCTGCACTTGCTCAGCCTATGGTTTAACTGCTCCTTACTACTGTCCAGGCTGCCTGTGTACAGCTTCATGAGCTACGGGAGCAAGGGGTAGGCTGGGTCCCCAAGGATAACTATTGGCATTTCAACATCACCAATGGTAATTTTCTGGTCTGGGAAGAAAGTTCCTTCTTGCAGCTTTCTGAAGAGACCGGAGTTCCTAAAGATACGTGCGTCATGTACCTTTCCCGATAATCCCACGTTGGAGTCAGTGAAATGGCCCTTGTGATCCACTAGCGCTTGCAACACCATTGAGAAGTAGCCCTTCCAGTTTATGTACTCTGGCAAGGTGGTCTGGTGCCAAGATAGGGATGTGCGTTCCATCTATCACCCCACCACAGTTAGGGAACCCCATCGCGGCAAAGCCATCCACTATGTCCTGCATCACTACCCTTCTTAGCAGAAGTGAATTGATTGCCTGGCTACTTGGATCACAGCAGCCTCCATGGTAGATTTACCCACGCCAAACTGATTCCCGACTGACCAATAGCAATCTGGCGTTGCAAGCTTCCACAGAACTATCACCACTCGCTTCTGCACTGTCAGAGAAGGTCTCTTTGTGGTATTTCTGTGCTTCAGGATTGGGGAAAGCAATTCACAAAGTTCCGTGAAAAATGGCCTTACACATTCGAAAGATATGCAGCCACTGCTCCTCATCCCATATCTGCATCATGATGTGGTCCCACCAGTCTGTGCTTGTTTCCCTGGCCCAGAAGCGGCGTTCCACTGTGTCAACAACCCCGGATGCCGCTGCCAGTATGTGCAAATTGCTCTGTTCCATGGCTTCCAGCAGAGCTATTTGCATGGCATCACATTCTTCCGCGCGGCTGCTCCTGGTTATGCTCTGCAAATACTGCAGGATGATGCACAAGATGTTGGTGATGCTCACAACAACAGCGTACAGCTGAGCGTGATCCATGCTTGCTGTGCTATGGCTTCTGCACAAATAACCCAGGCTTAGGCGCGAAAATGATTGTTTGCCATTGCTTTCAGGGAGGGAGGTGGATAGAAGCTAAGTGCATTATGGGAAGCTGACGATATGTACCCAAAACACCTCACAAAAATGTTTTTGTCCCATCAGGAATTGGGAACCTAACCCAGAATTCCAATCGGGAGCAGGAACTGTGGGATAGCTGCCCACAGTGCATCGCTCCGTGAGTCAATGCTACCCAGGCACTCCACCGACGGAATGTATATAGAGTGGACATACACCATCAATTTTGTAAAATCGGAGGCTACAGGTCGACTTTAATAAATTTGAACCAACTTTGTAGTGTAGACAAGCCCATAGTATAATTTAGCTATTCCAGGATGACTTTATGAGCAGAGAATTTATTCTAGAATAAAGTCATTTTTATTCTGGAATAGAATGTCCACATGGGGAGCTTCTGGAATAGTTATAGCAGAGCAGTTATTCTGGAATAATTATGCCACTCAGTCGCCCTGTGTAGACAATCCCTTACTTGTTGTTAGTACCTGTTTGTTTGATTTTGTGATTGGAGGATGACAGCATTTTACTGGTATAGGTAAACTTGTTAGAGCAGGAAACAAGACTGGAAATCACAATGTAACTTCTAAAGCTCTTCAGATAGAAAGTGACATACATGTATTAATTATTAATCTTATTGTCCAAAATAACTCAAATAATGACAGTAAATTTAAAATACAATAATGAGTTTAAAGAATGAAAATAGTATAAAGATTTTAAAATTGCAACTCCTTATTACATGACAGGTCAAAGATTTTTTTTTTTTTTAGTGCTTAAGACTTCCATTTGTCATTTAACATTATGTAATCGTACCGATACACAGTGGTGGGCTGTTAATGTAAAGATACATATCAGCATTTTTACAATGCTGATAGAATAAATCTGAAAGTGTGTGGGAAGAAGTGCTGTAGAAAGTATTTCACATCATCTCACTGAACAAGCAGTAGGGTAGCATGGGGGTGTAAGACTAGGTTAACATTAACAACACAGAGTTGCATGTAATCCTAAAAGTACTAATGAAATAGCTTGTAATATCCTGCAGTTCAATAATGAAAATAGCACTTTTTTGTGTATGTCTGAGGTCTGCTTTTAATAGCTGCCCTTTCAGTTTGGTTATATTTATCAAGCTCGGAAGCTGAAGGGAAAGTAAATTGCAACTAATTTGCATCCAGGCAGAGTTATGAGAAAACTTTCACCTACCAGGCAGTAATTATGTAAGATTTGTTTTTCTTCAGATCACTTGCCAGCTGCAGAAAACAAATATTATTTCAAAAGGTCCTAGGTTATTTCTTTATTGGCTGTTACCCTCACTGAACACATTTCCTACAATTATTCTTTGCTTTTTCCTGGCCTGGGAATTAACTTCTGCGCTGGTTAAAAGCATATGCATTTGGCTCATGCTGGTTAGAAGTGTAGGGTCCTGTAGGCTGTACCCACTCGAGTACTCCCACCCACTCAGGGCCCAGCTATTGTGGGTGCAAACGGAGGGGCAGAGAACAAGGAATCCTCCCTGCCCACTGTACAGCAGCTGGGCACTATTGCAGTCCCTGCAATCCCTGGTGCACAGGACTGCTCACTCCATCCAGTGGAGTGGACTGCATATGCACCTCCTAAGACAAAAGACCCCCTCCCCAAAAGGAGTGGGAAGGAAAGAAGATAGGTCAATGGCCCGCTCACTTCATGAACTCACAGCAGAGCTGGCTGGCCATAGAGGAGGGTGTATGCTGCACCACCAAACAATTGTCATAGAAAAATTGATGTTCTCCCCTCACCCACTGGAAAGAATTCCCGAAGAAATTGTTCCTCCCAAAGACCTCACAGCTATCCACTGTCCCCACTTCAGCACAGAGGCTAAATAACACTATTGTGCCCAGAAACACAAGCAGTCGCAGAAACATGCAGACTAAGGACTGTAGGATCACAGGCATCAAAGTTTGTTCATTTTTTTGTTTCTCCCGTTTCTACCTTCTCCTGCCCCCTTTGCACTATCTGCTATCACAGCACTTTCAGGCCCATCAGGAAATGGCTTTCATCAGCATTAGTGTTATTAAAATGCAGCTATGCTCTCTAAATACAGCAGCTCCTCACACCACCAAACCCCCTCTCTTGAAGCCAGATGGTGGCTGGCCTTTGCATGGGTGCACAAGAATGGTGCAAAGACATTCCCTTCCTTTGGAATCCCTCCCCTCTGTGCAGGAACTGGCCACAGTTGCAGTCTTTGCACTCCCTTAAGTACAATGACTGCTCCTAAGGTACAGCAGTGCCCCAACAGGGACAGTAAGGAGGTGCTTCTCTGTAACTGGCACATGGGCCTTCCAACAGGAGAGAGGAGTGTGCATGGCACTCTCAGTAAAGGTGATGAGGCATTTTTAGCATGCAAGCTCAAGCCCACTAGCGTGAGTCTGTCTACCCAGACTGGGAGGCTCACTCCCAGCCACAGTGTAGACATACCTCAGGAGACATTGTGGCTCCCTAAGGGATGGCTTTAGAGCTCATGCTGAGACCCAATGCCACAATTTAACCCTGTGTGTTTTACACTAACTTGTAAACACTTTTACACTACTGTGCCTTTGCTCTGTAGAAAACAGCTCAGTTCACAGTACTAATTACTGTGGTTATTTTATCAAGCCTGCTTCTTACTGCAACTCATACCAAACACCATTGGGGCAAATTCTTCCAAGATGTAATCCCACAGAAGTCAGTTTGCAATTCCTCAAAGGTTATTGCATAAAGGGTAAAATGCTCATCTCCCCTGTTAAATTAGTGTATCTACCTCTCCTGGAAAAAATAAAATGAATTCTGTCACCTACACTCGGAGGAAATGGATTCCAATGGTTAAAGCAAGGGACTCTGAGTGAGATTTTCCAAATGCTCAGTATTGGCCTAGTTCTGTTCCCACTGAATACAATTGTGTGGACTTCAGTGCAAGCAGAGATGAGAACTTGACTTCAGTGGAAGCAGAGTCAGACCAGAACTGAGTGCTTTTGCAAATCCCACCCCAAAATACAGAGCTCCTGGGGTTTTGGTTCCAACTTTACCTCAGACTTGCTGTGTCTCAGTTTGCCCATTTGTAATATGGGAATTGCATTTACCTTTCCCAGCGGTGCTCATGGGGCTTTAAAATCACCAAGATCCTCACATACAAAGTAAAAATAAAATGCAAAGTATTGTTTTATTATTACTGAATCAAGATAAAAAAAAGCAGTCATTTTATAAATGTTATTTGATGCTGTTTATTATTTCTAAAGCCATCTACAGTAATTTATGAGCTACCCTATATTTACATATGTAGGTATAAATGGATTGCTATGTAGCAATAGCTATTACACTCAGTATATACATTATAAATGGTCACTGTAAAGATAAACAGCTCTAACACTGAGGGGATAGCTCAGTGGTTTGAGCATTGGCCTGCTAAACCCAGGGTTATGAGTTCAATCCTTGAGGGGGGCCACTTGGGGATCTGGGGCAAAATCAGTACTTGGTCCTGCTAGTGAAGGTAGGGGGCTGGACTCAATGACCTTTCAAGGTCCCTTCCAGTTCTAGGAGATGGGATATCTCCATTTATTATTATAACGTTAATTAAATATCAGTAAAAAGACAGGTACTCTGATCTTCAGGGTCACATAGGAAGGTGGTGGTATTATGTCATTCTTCTTGCCTGCATTATAGCTGCATGTTTTCATCCCCACCGACTTCTTTTAACCTTCACTCTCTGCTAACATAGATAGGTCTCTCATTCTATGCTAAAACTATGGCATAAGGTTTTGTGAGTTGTTACAGCTTAATGGAAACATTATTTTTGCATTCTGCTAAAGGTCAAGGTCCTAATACAGATGTAAGTCAACAATAACCTCATACGTGTGGTTTCCATACATAGTTATACTTAGTCATTCTCTCAGCAAGATACTTTTTGTTTCCTGTTTCTCCTATTCTGCATTTGAACTGGTGTTTTAGACTCTAGAAACAAATGAGTTGCTCACCTTTAAATTGTTACACACATCAAACTATTCCTTGTCGTTAGCTGACTGATTAAAGTCATGCAATGAGTCAGTTAGTTTCAGTCTTAGTCATCAACAGTAACATTCACCAAATTTGACTTTAGAGATCAGTAGCTAAAGTCAATGGCAGCTTCATTTGCTCAGCACCTCAGAAAAGGAGGTCACTTAGCTAGGTGGCTAAATATGGATTTAGGTAACCAACATTAGACATCTGGTTTTGAATATTTTTGGCCTAACTTCATTGACATAATGATCCAGCATATTTTTATTGACAATATTTTCAATAATTAGTTTCATCTCTCTATGGTAATGGTATATATTCTGCAGCTGTTAAGGTGATCCATCCTCCCTGCGATGGACTGTGGGTTCCAAGAGGCTTTCTCTAAAGGTGTAGCACTGCATTCACATATCTAGGCATGTGGTCTTGTAATATCAGTGTTAATTTGTTTGGTGCTGAGTTGATTGGTGCCAAAGACTAACTTACCTTTCCTAAGGTGAAGAGTCAGGCAGGTCTTGCAGTTGTGTAGAAATTTGAAGAAGGAAAAAAAGAGAATGTAAGTTGTGGTATGGGGAAATAGAACATTTCCCAAATATGGGCAGCAGTATTACCAGGTTAATAGTCTGTCTGGGAGGTGGTTACACTAGACTAGAGGATCTGAACAGCAGAGATTCCTGACTTAGGGGGCAGGAGTCATTCCCACAGCAGAGTTCTCAGTTCCTGTCTTAGAATGGGAGAATCTAGTATGAGGATTAGGTGTTGTCTCTGGACCACAGGTGAAGGGTAATATGCAAGACCTTTTCTTATAACTGCAGAGGAGACAGGCTGAGGGTTGAATCTGTCCCAGAGGTGGGGGGGCACTGGCTAGCACTGTCTGTAGAATGTGGGTGTGGAGTGTGGCGGTCTGTGGATCATACTAGAGAGTAGAGTGGATAGAATGGTATCAATTTAATTCTGTGATAACTCTGGACAGCATCAGAGGGGTAGCCGTGTTAGTCTGAATCTGTAAAAAGCAACAGAGGGTCCTATGGCAGGGTCCTGTTTAAGACTAACAGAAGTATTGGGAGCATAAGCTTTCGTGGGTAAGAACCTCACTTCTTCAGATGCAAGTGAACTGGACAGCATAGCGTACTTTTTGTCTAGTTTGGCTAGTGCAGCACACTGCTAAAGATAACTTTCCTGTCTGTTGGAATTGCTGTAAAAAATCATCCAGACTAGAGGAACAATTCTGCAAGGTGCTGAGCGCCTCCTGGGAGGTGCTGAGTGCCTTGGGGAGGGAGCACAGCACACTGCAGGATCCAGCCATGTATGAATCTCTGCATTAGCTACCTAGCAGGTTCCAGAGATGTCACCCAACAAAATGGGAGCGCCATGGCCTTCAGGTTAGAGGTTAAGAAGTCGTGTTGTTCAGTCTTATCTTTTTGTGTGGCTTTTTAAAAAAATATGTTTTGGTCTCTGGGCTGTTATGGATTTCTGGGGAGCTTTCATCTGCTATAGCCATTGTAAACAGTTTACTTTCTAGCCTAATTATCCATAGCGACACTTCCATGTCTGTCTCCCTTGTGTTAGCTATGCCTCCAACTCCATTCCTCAATACATTTAAGACAGCATTTGAAGTTTGCACATAGAGGGAGGAAAAACTATTAAACTGTGCATATATGAACACGTACAGCATTATTTTATGCTGACTGATATATGTGTAACATTCATACATGCATATGCACATGCATAAAGTATATCGGGAGAAGAGGATGACTACGGAGAATGATCTTCAAAGGTAAAAAATGAACTTACTGGTTTTGTGTAAAGCCATTTAGCATCAGTGATTATTCAGTAACAGAAGTGCAGACTCCACACTAATGATAATATAATAGAAAATACATAAAAGCATGGGGTAAATAACTAATATGCAAAAAGACATCTGCCCCTTTATGAGAGCCTACCTCACATTGTCTTTAATCATTACCCAGCAGGCATGTCATGCAGTGTTCTACTTCTTCAACTTCATTTAGGATTTACATGACAAAGTCTTATCAAAATAGAACCCAACAGGCTGGAAAACAAACTCTTAATTAAAGCACAGTGTTTCTAATTACGTACACCAGGACAAACTCATTACAATGAATGTCATTTTCAATAGTGTCCCAAGAAATGACAAAACAAAGTCATTGTCAAATGCACACCCAGCAGATTTATGCCATGCATGCTCACAGAATTGATGGCTGTTTCCATTAGCGACACCAGCACAGGCTGCGACTAGGCCTAATTTAGTGTTGGATGGTACAGTGGTATATCTCTGCACAGCGCTCTCTCCATAATGTGGTGGCAATTGTAACATGCATTATTGTACAGGAAAAGCAGGTTCAAGAGGTCAGGTGTGAGAGGGACAAAAACTAACCTGGAGTTAGAATCTAGCAGCAACTGAAGTCAATGGAGATGTCTTTCCATTGCTTTCAATGAGAGCTGAATCAAAGCCTTGGTTGGTGGAAATCAGATGCATTTTAACAGAACGGCTGTCCACCAATATTCAGGTTACATAAATGTTTCTATCTAATCCCATTTTCAGCGACCTATAACTTTTAGAAACTTTCAAGTTCTGCACTGAAATTTTCTAGGCATGGTCTCTGCACAAAAGGTTGCTCAAAGCTGGTTCAATAACTTGAATCTGAAGAGGGTGTAAAAATGCTTCACCATTACGTAAAATAATTACAACTTTTTTTGAATGCCTCTACAGCCAAAAATTGGTTTGGGGGGAAGTTGGAAATTATGATTATTTATTAAGTACCCAAAGTTTTCTGGGGCTGCTGAAGTAGAAGTTCTAACTCTCTATAGAGCAGTGGTCTCTAACCTTTTTACCCACAAGATCACTTTTTGAATTTAAGGGCAACCCAGGATCTACCCCACCCCTTCCCCAAGGCCCCGCCCCTTCCCCAAAGCCCTGCCCTGCTCACTCCATCTCCTGCCCCCCACTCTCCCCCACCCTGGGGGAGGGGGAAGGGTTCTGCAGGGGGTGTGGGCTCTGGGCTGAGCTTGGGCCAGGGGGTTGGGGTGCAGGAGGGGGTGATGGGTGCAAGCTCTGGGAGGGCGTATGGGTGCAGGAGGGGGCTCCGGGCTGGGACAGAGTGCTGGGGTGCAAGATGGGATGTGGACTCTGGGAGTGAGTTTGGGTGCAGGAGGGGGCTCTGGGCTGCAGCAGAGTGTTGGGGTAAAGGAGGGGGTATGGGGTGCTGGCCCTGGGAGGGGGGTCAGGGCTGTGGCTTGGGGTGCAGGAGAGGGTATGGGGTGCTGGCTCTCGGAGGGGGCTCAGGCTTGGGATGCAGGAGGAGGTTTGGCGTACTGGCTCTGGGCGGTGGCTCAGGGCTGGGGCTTGGGGTGCAGGAGGGGGCATGGAGTGCTGGCTCCAGGAGAGGGCTCAGCGCTGAGGTGCAGGTGGGGATTTGGGGTGCTGGCTGTGGGAGGGGGCTCAGGGCTGGGTGGCTCGGCCTCTCGCTGGGTAGCACTTACCTCCAGCAGCTCCCGATCGGTGGTGCAGTGTGGCTGCCACTAAGGCAGGCTCCCTGTCTACTCTGGCTCCACGTCACTCCCAGAAGGGGCCAACGCACCCCTGCAGCCCTTGGGGGAGAGCCGGGGGCACATGGGTCTGCGTGCTGACCCTCTCTGCAAGCACCACCCCCGCAGTTCCCATTGGCCACAGCTCCCCATTCCTGGCCAATGGGAGCTGCGGGGGTAGTGCTTGTAGGCAGGAGTAGTGCACAGCGGCAGACCCTTGCCCTCCGGGCCGTTCTGACTGCTTAATGGGAGCGACATGGGGTCGGGACAGGCAAGGAGCTTGTCTTAGCAGCAGCCCTGCTGCGCTGCCGGAGATTGCACTCAGCTGGGAGATGAGAAAATGAGAGATGGAGGAATCTGTTTCCCTGTGTAAACAAAATGGCTCATACTCGGTGAACAAACTTGTGTTAAGTGCACTCAGCTGGAAATGTTTATGCTGTGATCCTGAAAAATATACGGCATGTGTACTGATAGACTCCGAGAAGTGATCTGGATGGAGACCTTGTACAGGGAGGCTACCCCAGGAAGAGTTTTGGAAAATACCGACACTTGGTGCAGCTTAAAAGGTAAAATATTTCTCTGCTCAGAACTATTCCTATGAAATCCAGGGATGAGTCATCTCTGAACTAGGTGACTCAGTAGTGTCCAGAGGAGGTGAACTCCCTCAAAAATCACCCCAACTCATCCTTCAGTTTGTTGGTGGGATTTTAGCAGAGGTCTTCGGAAGCCCCTCTCCTCTTGGAGCATCACAGCTTTGCGGGGCGGGGGGAAACCAACCCAAGCTACAAGGTGCTCTCTGTCTCTTAGGATCAGGCCCAAAGTCAGGGTCATGGTGAGTTATACAAAAAAAACCTCTCTCTCGCTCTTTTTTTTTTTTTTTTTGTAATTTGTTTTGCGTCCTCCCTCAGTTTAATTTTTTACTTTTCTTGCTGGTTCTTAGAACAAGTCACACCCCGTCCCCCATACCAAGGTTGCTTATTATACCATTAGTAATGGGAGGCTGCACCAAAAATCTCACCAGCCACTAGGGCTAAAAGTGAATGCTGGCTAGCACTGGAAAGCTGCATTTCTAGCCTGGACAGGTCTTGGGATGTTGACAACCTACTAGGCAGCTGAGAATGGAGACTCTGGAATGGCTGTAACCAAGGAACCTCTTGGTGCCAACTGGCAGAGGGGGTGCATATAGTTTTAAAGGGATCCTCTGGGTTGGATATATGCATAATAATTCACTAAGAAGTGACATGTGAGGTCGCTCTAGCAAGAGCCAGTAGCCCACTGGTCATCATAATCATTGCAAAATGTATGTACGGATAATATCTAAGGAGTTATGTGCCTATACTGAAAATTATGTTCCTAAGGAAGGTAACCAGGAGGTGACATGTCTTGGAGAGGTTCCTTTCAGACAGGGGGTAGCAGACAGTATCTCCCTGTCTGGTCACTGTGTATTGTGTGTCCCGGTGTATGTCTATTTGCATACTGAGCAAGATGCTGAGTAAGAGATTGTGAAATCTACAAGAAAGAGGTATAAAGGAAAAAACAACATGTGGGGCAGGGGTGCACTGCTTATGAATAATGAGAGTGGATTGTTCTGATATATCTGGGGGTGCAAACTGACACCCAGGATTTTCCACTGAGGAGGCAAGCTGACAGCATGGAACGGAAGGTCACAACCAAGCTTGGCTGTAAAACGCTGGAAGGACTTTGGGTGAACATTGCTCTATAAGACAAGAAAATATCGAGTTAAATAAGTCTAGGTTCTAGAAGGCAGCTTATGATTTTATATGTAACAATTTGCTTCCAATACCTCTACTTGCTATTACTTGAATCTCTATACTTTGTTAAATAAACTTTTACTTGTTTTCACTATAAACATATCTAAGTGCTGTGTGTTAAGCAGCTTGGTGATCCATGATGGAAATGGTAAGCTGGGGTATACTGTTTCTTTGGAACTGGCAAATCTATGAATACAGCATGTGTCCAGTGGAACAGGGGCTGCACACTCCAGGGAAACACTTGGAGATCTGAAGGGTTAGTGTGTGCCTATCACTAACCACTAGAGACACAACTGGGCCTGTGAGGTCTACAGGGGAATTGCTTGTGTTGCCTGTGGAGTTGGGGAGCTGACACCCAGCAGGCACAGACAACGCTTCTTCATGCTATGGCCAGGTGGTAGCAAGGTGCCCCATTCCCTTGGGTACTCCGTGGGAAGTGTCACAATGGCACCATATATACTATTCATTTCTAGCCTTGTGGCTTGTCATTTATTGGACCTTAATATAGTTACTGGTCCCTGGGACTAGCAGCACCTTCTGAAGTAGCAGCCTGTTTTTCCCCTGCAGTGCCAAGTGCTGCATCCTCCTGCCTCTTCCTCATTGCTGCTATAAAACCTGCTACTAGGCAGGAGTAGCTTGGCAGCCACACAGCAGCACTCATTAATTCATGATCACTTTCCCCCTGTATTTCCGGATCTGCATATCACTTTTCACTTTAAGCTTATGAATTTTGCAACACTGCATTTGTGCTGCATAAAGATCAAGTGGCATGGTGGCTACTTGAGGGTACTGCACTGATTTATGCCTTATTTGTATTACTATAAAAAGACAGAGAGTGAGATATTTATAGGGAGCAAGAAAGAGAACATTCTTGCACATTGGCAGTGCATTACAATTCACAATAAAACAAAACCCAGAGGAAGAATTTTTACTCCTGCTAAAACAGGGCCAAATCCTCCTTGCTTTAGGCAATCGCTAGGCAGTGAGTCCACTCAAACATGTCAGGCAAGCAGGACTTGGCCCACAACTGCCTGTAGGTGCGGCACAGAGTTCAGCCTTGATGAGAATACCTTGGACAGATCCCAGGATCATCAAGAGAGGCGTGCACACCAGAAACAGAACTTTGTCGGCCACAACTGATAAGTTAAAAATGAGCATTAATCCATTTAAAGGATTTCATTTTGTAAGTTGGCTGCTGCTATGCTGAGCTGTGCTCTCACCTCCTTGTCTCTTCATTAGAAAAATTAATTCACCATTTTTATAAATCAGTACAATGGATTAAACCAAACAAAATGTCTGCAAAAGATTTATGGCAACTGAGGTTAAGTAAGACTGTAAAAAAGCAAATACCCAAGATCGCTCTCCTTCAGACCTTAAGGATCCAAACTGGAATGGGTAAACTTGACAAGGACAATGGGGTTTCTGGCAGGTCATCCAGAACTACCTGAAAAGTGTTAATCACAGGGAAGAGGAAACCGGATCTCTGTGGTGGTGATTATTTTAAATCATAAATATTTGTGACATGTTTACACAAAGTGGAGTCCAGCCTTTGAGACAAGAGAGGTCAAACAATGGTAGTTGTTGTGGAACATAATGCAAGATAGGTCTCTCAGGGCTTCATAAAATGTGTTCTATACACCACAAAGGGCTGGCTACAGCAGGTTTACTCAACGCTTGTGCAGTTACAGGGAAAGGACTACCTGATGAGCATTAAAAAGAAGAGCTGCTGGTAGGGTGACCAGACAGCAGGTGTGAAAAATCGGGATGGGGGCGGGGGGTAATAGCAGCCTATATATAAAAAAAACCCAAAATCAGGACTGTCCCTATAAAACCGGGACATCTGGTCACCCTAGCTGCTGGACACCAGCACTCTGATTCACACTGCCACGCTGCAATGTTAATGATTAGTCATGTTCTACAATAGAGTGAGCCAGCAGTGTATTGAGAACAGAATTTGGCCCGGTCTCTTCTTATGATTAAGGCTTTTTGGTACAAAGCTGCCCTTTATGCAAAGTTATCCTCCCGTGGCATACAACTTGACCAAAATCCATCATAAAGATTTGTTTGGCATTCACGACTATACAGCTTAACACATACAATCTTCGGCTATTTAGAACAATTTGTAACCCTCCCCATGAATTCTAATTTCAGAGTTCTTCCAGTGAATGTCATCTTATCAATACAACCAGAGCAGATTTATGATTAAAAGACAGCAGCAGATCTTGGGCAGCCCCCACACCTAATTATAGGCTTTCTGGCTGAGTACACTGTCTCAAGACTGAGGAATAGACTATTTATTTGCAAATTGCAGTAATAATCCCACTTTGTGTTTGGAATTTTTCCTCTTGCTTTCATATAATTTTCTTTTCTACCATGTTATTTCCCTTGTGATACAAGGTGTAATTTTCTTGCCTCTTTCACAGTATATTGTTTTAGTCACTGAGGGTTTATCTTTTCTTGGTCTATTCCACACCTTTGCATTTTTTTTAGCCCAAATCAAAACCCTGGTCACTGCTAGAAAATTAATACTATATGTTCTTTGCAGGACCACAGAATTGTTACAGTTGGACAAGATCCATGGAATAGATTCTAATCCTTACACCCACTTATTTTGCAGGACTCTTGGGGCCAAATTCTCAAAAGGTCTCAGTCTTATGCATGCAAAGACCTCCATTTATACATGCCAATGGGTATTCCCATGTGCAAATTGTAAGTTAGATGCAAAACAGATAATTATGTATGTGTAGATACCCATTTGCACTCTCAAATGGATGCATGGGCACAAAACAGAGGCCATTTAAAATATTGCCATTGATGAATAAGAACCCACCTTCTGTTAAAACTAGAAGATGACAGCATAAAGCAACATAACTTGGGGGAAATGATTTTACTCTTCTCAATGGCATGAACACCTGAAAAATATGTTAATATGAGCTAGAGACAGCTGATTTACAAAGCATGAACAGTATAAAAATTGAATTAATTTTCCTTTAAGAAAAGATTATTTTTCCCCATTTTCATTTTGTTTTTCTGTCTATTTTGCTGATATGACACACACACAAACTCAAATGCTACAGTATTCCTGGTTTGTAAACTCCATAAGTCAGTTTCTGATCTTAGTTACAATAATATAAATCTAGAGTAACTCCACTGACTTTACACCAAAGTTACTGAGATCAGAATCTGGTTGTCATTTTCCATTACTAGTGACCATATTCTTATTTCTGTCTTTTCTATTTCTTAATTCTCTTTTTTCTTCTTCTTTCCTCTTTGATTATTTTCTCATTCTCACTGCTTTTCCTCTTTCTTCCTGTTTGATTCATGCAGTAGCATCAGCAAAAATAACTTGGGAAATTAATCTGTATTTTTAAGTTACTCTGACCCCTCACGCTTCCCTTACTGTTCCTTTATGAAAAGGTAACCGCAAGGTTTCTGTAGCAATTCCTTGAAAAGCTGGTTCCATCTGCTAGAGTTATTAACTATAAAGTGCCAGATTCATCCTTGGTGTAAGAAGGTTCAATTTGCATTGAGGGTGTGTGAATTTGGTTTATGGATACCAGGAGGTGAAAGGGTAAATACCTACCTATTGGAGATGCCTGTGTTGCAACCTGACCATCAGAACACCATCAGAGGCTCTTCTCTTAAAAGAATCCACGCTGGATGGAACAGGCTTGGTAGTCTATCAAAGTACTGTAGGCCTGAGTTCTGTATTTCATAGCGGTGCTTTGGAAAGGATACGCTTCGAGATCAAAACTCTCACATCAGCTGGGGTGGCAGCTTTGAGGAACCTGCTTTAGGTTATAGGAAGTTTAGTTCTGTGAATTCAGGTTCTTCTCTTCATACTTACGGGTATTAAAGTTGTACAATACATATTAGGAGCAAAACTGCTAAAATACATAATTATTGCCCACCAAAAATAAACATGCAAGAGAACTGCTGTATTTTTAAAAATTTTAATCATCTGTTCATATTTTCTCCTTTGTTTCACAACATGCGGATATAATTCAGTGGCATTGGCATTTAAAGTTCTAACTTGTTGACAGGTATTTTGATATGTACACTAGCATATCAGAGCTATATTTCTTACAGCTGTTGCATATGACCTTTATTTGGCTACTGCAGACTGCCTGTTATTCAACCTTTTATAATGTTTTTTGTGAAAAAGTCACTTAAATGTTCTAGTTCTACTTGCTCTGAAAGAGGAAGTTATTTACCTTGTGCAGTAACGATGGTTCTTCGAGATGTTTGTCCCTTTGGTGTTACCCCAAAATTTGGACCCGACACCCCAATAGTGGCCTGCCTGTAACTGTAAACCAATTGTCAATTTGACCCACTTCAATAGGTAAGTAGCAGTGGTGCACATAGATTTTAACTCTTACCGGTACGGTACCGATCCCCACCCAACACACACGCACACACAAAATGTTCCGTGGCTAGAGCCCTGTGCGGATACAAATTTATACCCGTGGATGTGGATATCCACAGATAGAAATCGGTATCCACTGGCCTGCAGGGCTCTCCTGGGAACCGCAGTGGTGAAAGGAGCAGAATGTGGGACTGCCACTCCCAGGAACCAGCACCGTGCACTGGCAGCTCCTCCGGCAAGGCTGTACCACCCCCAGCCCTTACACACAGCTATGTCTCCTGTCTGAGGTCTGTACAGCCCCGCCGGAGGACAGGGCTGGGGGCAATACACAGGTTGTGGTAAGCAGTTTTACGGCTTTCTGCTGTGCTTTGATTAGTCTTGTTAGCAATGGTGGTGAATAACTTGCACCTCATGTGGTCAACAACAGCCTGACTGAATTGTGACGGCTTAATTGTGGGACTTTTCCCAATGCCTGTCAATTTTGTGTTCTTGAATGGCATAGCCTCTTTGGCTCGCTGTGCCTATTCAGTGTGCAATCCAGGGATTCTATGCAGGCTCTCGATTCTCTGCAAATACATTTTCATCAGGTTGTCTGCTTTTGGGATCGTCAGTTCTCGGTCTTGTAAGAGTTCAGACAAATTCATAGGCTGAGTTAGAACATCTAACATATTTTTCACAAAGTTGACCGAACACAGTTTTGAACGGAGACCTTGGAGTTTCGCTCATTCCCTTCTATCCCTTGACTGGTTTTGTGAAGCTTCCTCAAAATGTTTAGCTAATGCTGAGTAAGTCTGCCAGACTGCATTGAAACTCTCCACATTGAAGCTACCCATCATACACCGAAAACTCTGCCAATTTTTTAAAGTACGATATGCAGTTTGTTGGCATGTGCACTGAGCTTACAGGCGTTTTTTGGTGACTGTCTGTAAAGCGAGTATAAGCTGTCTAAAAATGCCCTGAAATCATAATATCCAGTGCTTGATTGATCAACGGCCAGTTCAAGTCTATGGTTAAGGCAATGCCACAGAATGATATTTGGGAAGTCTTTTTGTAGGAGTTTGCCCACCTCAGCTTTGACTCCTAGCATGACATTTGCACCATCACTGCAAAAATTGACCTTGGTCAGTAATTCCATAGTGAATCCATAGCGTAGTAAACATTTGATTATGTCTCACTTTATGTTCTCAGCCGATGCATTGTCTAACTCAATCAAATCCAAAGGAAACAGTATTGAATTCACAACACCATCAAAACACTGGCTTTTAAAAAAAATTATAAGTTCATTTTCGAGCAAGAGTAGTAGATTTGTCAACTAGTAGTATAGTGATCTTGGATATGGGCTCGATTATCTGCGAGACAATTTTTTTCTTCATTTCTGCAGAGACATGCTCTATGATATCACTGCAGACGCTTCTGCTTTGAAGCAATCGCTCCATCTCAGCCCCATTCACTTGTTGCAGGTTAATCAAGCTCTCGTGGTCAGTATACGGCCATTCATTTTCGCAGTGTAGTAAGCCATCCTGAACACACGAGCAGTGGTTTCAAATGCTGCTTCTTCACTTTTTGCACTGATGTTGCTCAGAATGTCTTTCTTAGCTGTTTCTAGAATTTTTGTAGCTTCAGTGTGAGCAGCTGACTTTTTGTGTTTGTTAATTTTTTTTCCAAGTGATGTGAGCTCGTTTCTTTATTTTGCTCAAAAGATGAAATCTGACATTCAGCCCATTGAGAAGCCATTTTCTCGAGCAGAGAAAAGCTTTAAATTGGAAGCATCTCTACACATTCTACACCCTAGCTTTCCACTGGAAGCAAACAGCCAATAGTTTTTCCTTTGGAATTCGTCAAATTGAACCCTCAACCACACAGCTGCGTATTGCTTTTCATCAGTAGGCTTACCCCTCGATTCAGCACACCTCTCACCCTCCTCAGGCTGTAGACTTGGCCTTTCTGTGGCTTTATGTGGTATCAGTGACTCATTCGTTGTTTTTTTAGAGGCCCTACTTTCTCTACATCCATCCTCTGTTTTATGCTTGAACATTTTTAACATTTGTTGCACTGACATTGTGATCGATCCTTATTAACTACTTTAAAAAACTAGCTAGCTAAATATGCTCTCTCAATTTGACCATCTTCAATTTCACTCACTGCCCAGATTTTTATTTTCGTGCCATGCAACAGTGGCATAGATGCTTTACCATGACCATTAGGATTCTAAATCAAGTGTAATTTACACACACAGAGTTGACACAGATAACGCAGGCTGTGTCTCGCTTGCTCCTTACAAAGGCACACACAAGACACCTAAATAATGGATCTGATCTGATACACTGTATATCTGGGCAGAACATGTCGGCGCTGCAGCCATCTACTCTCTCAGTCACCTTAAGTCCCAACTCCAAAACTAAGCTTAAACTGTGGCTGCAGCCTCCGCCCCACACCTAAATATTCTAACCCCACGTGGTAACCGCTGACCCAACCCCCCCAGTCATTTACCACCTATCCCCGTAGCAACTCTCCCTAACTGACCTCAACACAACACAATACACAACACAACATGTACAAGGGACTTATTTTAGCAATTAGATACATGTGCCAGCACACTCTTCCAATATCCTTACGAGGATAACAAGAGGAACTAGGTCACAGACTAGTCTTGCACAGCTGCCCTAAAACACTGCACGAAGTGCGTACTGGAACGGCTATGACACCTGGCACATTACACAAAAATAGTCCATGACAGAGTCCTGCACAGATACAAATTTCTATGAGCAGATGCCGATATCTGTGGATAGAAATTGGTATCCACTGAACCTCAGGGCTCTCCCAGGAACCACAGCGGCGAAAGGAGCAGAACGTGGGGCTGCCACTCCCAGGAGCCAGCGCCCCATGCCGGCAGCTCTTCCGGTTGGGCTCTACAGACCCCAGACAGGGGAGACAGCTGTGTGGAAGGGCTGGGGGTGGTACAGTATACAGCCTTCCACTCAAAGGATTGACACTCAACCAGTAATTCTTCGAAAACACAACAACATTTATTCGAAGAAAATAATCAGTTACAATACTCTAAATCATCAAGAAAGAATACACTGTAATACATGACACATAGCATAACACAATGGTATTGCATTTAGAAATCATGTACTAAGGCAATGCAATAGACTACACAGACCATATAGCGGATACAATGTTGCATAATATGGTACACATTGACCCCCTTATACATATGTGTGAAACCGTAATACAATGCTATTAAATCTAGTACAATGTAACACACACATTTCCTATACATATTGTGACGTTATAGACATAAACTGGGACCATATAGATCATTGTTGCAACCAAGGTCCTGTAGTGGCACCAAATCTGGTATAAAGGAGGTCAAATAAGGTATCTAAGACAAGGTTATGGTTTGCTGGTTATGATTATGCTGTCTATATGTGTGTATCATTTTTGTAGTTGAAGTTATGAATATTGGCTCTATACTGTCTGTATTTCAAACTTATGCTATGCTTCTTGGTGACACCCCAGACAAGTTGCTGTCAGCTCTGCCTAGCCTGCTTGATGGCCCATTAAGGACCATCAGCTATACAACTGACCCATTAAGAGACGGCAGATATGCCTTGTGACTCAGCAAAGTATGCAGGGACTTGCCCATGTGACTCCAGACTCCATTTTGCTGTAATTTTCCACAGTAAGAACAAAGAGGTGTTCTTACACCTGGAAAAGACTATAAAAGGCTGATGCCTCATCTCCATCTTGTCTTCAATCCTGCTTCTTACCTCTGGAGGGACTTTGCTACAAACGGAAGCTCTACACAAAGGACTGATTACCCATCCCAGCTGGGGATGTACTCCAGAGACTTGATTTGAACCTGCAGTTTATTCTATCACTGCTACAAGACTGAACTAAGAACTTTGCCATTACTGTATGTAATTGATTCCATTTAACCAATTCTAGCTCTCATCTATATTTTTTTCCTTTTATGAATAAACCTTTAGATTTTAGATTCTAAAGGATTGGCAACAGCGTGATTTGTGGGTAAGATCTGATTTGTATATTGACCTGGGGCTGAGGCTGGGTCCTTTGGGATCAAGAGAACCTTTTTTTCTTTTTGGGGGGTATTGGTTTTCATAACCATTTGTCCCCATAACGAGTGGCACTGGTGGTGATACTGGGAAACTGGGGTGTCTAAGGGAATTGCTTGTGTGACTTGTGGTTAGCCAGTGGGGTGAGACCAAAGTCCTCTTTGTCTGGCTGGTTTGCCTTAGAGGTGGAAAAACCCCAGCCTTGGGCTGTAACTGCCCTGTTTTAAGCAATTTGTCCTGAATTGGCACTCTCAGTTGGGTCCCGTCAGAACCAGCATCATTACACATATGTATAAAGCAACATTATAATGTTATACCTTAAAGAACATTAAGTTCTAACAATAAAATCCTATGGGTGGTGATCAGACACTCACAGGATGGGTGGGGTAAAAATCCATTCAGACGCAGGCATCCAGCTTTATGTACAATCATACCGAGACATACCTTTAGTATATTAAAATGATTATACTTACTTTCCTTCTTCTCTAAATCTCTCTGATACATTTCAGGGTCCTTCTGCTCTGTCAGTTCTTTACTTGTTGCTGCTGGTGTGCTCTGCTCTGCTCAATGTTTTGCTTTGATGTTCTGCTCCTTCTCCTCCAGCCACTGCTCCCCCACACCCAAGCCTGCCAACTCTCTGCCTTATATACAATTTCTGGCCTTCTCTGATTAGTTGCTTCTTCAATTCCACCCTGTGGAGTTATACCTGCTCAGCCAATCAGCTTTAGCTGTCATTCGAGCTGAACCTCCTCCTGACACTTCCCTTCAGGTATTTTGAAGTGAACTCAGCCCTTCCTTGCTGAACTTTATTTCACCCCAATCTCTTGTCTGCTATTGCTCAATTTAATCTGAATCCTCCATTTTGATTTTCCTAATATGAAATCATTGCAGTTGCCATTTTGGATTTCTAGTTATAAACTATGATTATTTATTACTTATTAAAAGCCTTAAATCTCAAACTAATTACATTTTTATGCAAGTTAAAGCATTATGACACTGTCACCACTTTTGTTATGTTAATGGGAGAGGTGATTTTCATGATGTTTTCTGTCCCCTTTGGCTGTTTACAGCTGTATGTGTGGCTGCATGTCTCTGTCCTGGGTGCTGTATTTCTTATACAGGATCAAGGCAGCTACAAAGCTTCTTGTATCAACGGGTACGCCACTGTAGGTGTATCTGTATCCCTGTGCTGCTGATCAGAGAACTTCGGTAGCAGTGTCCTGCATGCGCTGCCCCCTCATGCTTTGCCACAAGGCTAACCAGTGCTGCCCCCTCATGATTTGCCACAAGGCTAACCAGTGCTGCACAGGCGAAACCTTCTCAGTTCCTTCTCTACCACAGAGTCATTGATAAGAACTCCAAAGTAGAGGGCAAGAGGGTGGGTCGTGGAGCACCCGTAGGGGAACACATCTCGAAGAACCATCATTACTGCACAAGGTGAGCAGGGCCGACTCTAGGTTTTTTGCCGCCCCAAGCAAAATAAATTTTGGCCGACCCCTCCCTCTTTTTTTCGCTTTTACACAGGTTTGGACTTTGCAGTGTTTTTGTTTTGTTTTGTTTTTTGACTGTTTAAAATTAAAAAATGAAAACAGAAAATTTGTAGTTAGTGAAACAAAACAATGTCTTACTAGTGTACTCATTTAATTTTAACAAAATCACAATTATAAACAATTTGGGTTCAATTATACACTGTAATGAAAAACATTAGTGTCTTCCGGTGCACGCAGTTTCTCATAAATTAAAAGAATTTATATGAACTGGATTTTTCTGGTTTTTATATTTTTGCAGTCTTTTAATAATTCAGTGAAATCTAAATTTTTTGCAATGGTACTTTCAATTGAAATTAATGCGAGTCCTGACAATTTTGAGACATGGTGGACCTCAAATAATTTTTTTGTAATTTCAGTTTTTGAGAAACTGCGCTCACCAGAAGCCACTGATACTGGTAATGTTAAAAGAATGCGTAATGCTATAGCAGTGTTTGGAGTGAAAAAATCATTTCTTGCTATAAATTCTAATACTTTCAAAGGAGACGTTTTAGGACTTATTAACTCAGATAAAGCTATTAATTCATCATACAATTCTACTGCATCAATGACAGCAGCGTTATCAGTACTGAGTGCTAAATCAGTGCTTCATGAGGTCTTCTTTGGAAAACCGATTTTTAATATTTCCAATATCGTATAAAAATTCAAAAATTTCACAATGACCATGCAACTGATAAAATCTTTCTTCAATGGAAGTTATAGCTACATCCAAAATACAACAGAAACATTCAACTTTAAATCTTTCTTTTGGATCGAAAATAGGATCATCATGAGCCTTATAACAAAACTGTCTTGTTTTTTTCGAGGATGAATGAATTGTTGAGGTGCAAACGTCAATTCAGAATCAAGATCCTCTGCTATTGTTGGTTCTTTAACAGTTTCTTCAAATCCTTCATCTGAATGGTATTTTTTTAAATATTCCAGTGTTTTAAATATTCCAGCAAATCATCTTTGCCTTGGATATGTCTATGGTTATGTTCTTCATAACTTTGCTGGTCAAATTAATTTGATTTAGAATATTATGCCAAATAACTGTGCAACATGAAAATTGAAACTGCATCATTTTCTGAGCCAATGTTTCAGCTTCATCTTGAAATGAAGGATCATATGACAAGTCCTGGCTTATTTCGAATAGTGCATCGTAAATCTCTCCTGATGAATATCGGAATGGTCTAATAGCATCTATCTTGCTTTCCCATCTAGTTTGACTCAGAGGTTTAAGTGTGAGTTTTTGTTCAAGAGGCTTCTTCAAGACTGCCCAACGGAGTGTGGAAGCACTAAAAAAGTTGTAAAATTGCTTGCACTCTGGTAAAATATGGAACAGCATCTTTAGATGATTTGGTGGCATCACTGACAACCAGATTGAGCAAATGTGCATGACAAGGAATGAAAAAAGCTCGATTATTTAAATTCAATATTTGCTGCACCTGCATGTCGTCTTTGCATGTTTGAGCCGTTATTGTACCCTTGGCTGTGCATATTTTCTAAAGGTATTCCATAGTGTTCCAATCTCTGTAGAATTATATCTGTGAGGACTTTCCCAGTAGTTTTATTCACTGGTATAAATTCTAGAAAGTGTTCACAAATGTTCACTTCTGCACCAGAAAATTGTTTTTGTCCTTGCATTTTAGCCCTATAACCACTGGCACCGACATGATACGAAAATTGGCGCAAATGGTGCCGATAGGGCAGCACAGTACACACAAGTAATCGTGATTCCTGATTTAATTAATCAATAACCATTAATGTTTACACATTTATGCACGTTCACATTATGAGTGACCGTGTCATGACGTGACAATATTTTTCATGTCACGCTATCGCACTACTGGAGATTTTTTGATCTTCATGTATTTTTTTTTCTGTACATTGGTGGATTTTTCCGGGAAAAAAAAGGATGGCCGGAATGCCGCCCCTGGAAATATGCTGCCCCAAGCACGTACTTGCTTTGCTGGTGCCTAGAGCCAGTCCTGAAGGTAAGTAAATTCCTCATCTTCTTCAAGTAGTTTCTTTATGGATGCTCTACTGTAGGTGACTCCATAGCAGTAACCCCCATTGGAGGCTGGAGCTTCAGAGTTGAGTCTGTTATGGATGATAGCACCGTGATGCCAAATCTGGCATCTGCAACAGAATCTCCAGGATGGCATAGTGCTCTGCAAAAGGTATGTGAAGATGCCCCGGTAGCTGCTCTGCAGATTTCTGATATAGGGATACTCTTGGAGAAGGCGAGAGACAAGGAGACCAATCCCATAGAGTGTGCATATTGAAGATGGGGGTGTTTCACTGTGAATTTGGTAACAGAGTTTGATTCAGCTCGAGACTATTTGGAGAGTTTTTGAGCTGAAATCACTGTGCCTTTTGACCTATCTGCAATAGAGAGGAAGAGTCTTGGAGATTTTCTGAAAACTCTTGTCCTGTTCAAACAGAAGGCAAAGGCTCTCCTCATGTCAAGTGTATGAAGAATAGCTTCCCTATTATCTTGATGAAGTCTGGGATAAAATGTTGGAAGGTGAATGAGCTGGTTCACGTGAAATACGGAAGTCACCTTGGGTCTCAGCATATGTTTGTCAGGGAAGAACACTGTGAAGAGGGAATGCACCATCAGAGCCGCTATCTCCCCATCCTTCTTGCTGTGGTGATGGTGATCAGGAACACCGTCTTCATGGAGAGGTGAGTTAAAGGACAAGTGGCCATGGATTCAAATAGCAGTCTGGTCAGTCCTTTTAGTACTGGGTTGAGATCCCATTGTGGGATAGGAAGTCTGGATTGAGGAAAGAGGTTCGTTTTGGCTTTGCGAACAGGGGCCGCTAACAGGGAGTTTCGAGAGGGAGTTCTCCAAGTGAAGGAAGAGCAAATACGGACCCTTGGGGTAAGTGGCTGTCTGTAGTGTGTGTTTGTGTTTGGGGGTTACTTGCTGTGTGCTGAGCTTGTGTTTGTCTGTCTGTGTGTTTGTTTGAAGGACCGTGTGCTATGGCCGGCAGTTGGAAGCTACTAACCAAGGTTTGAAATCTAGAAGCCTCTGTTCATTGCCTGAGCCTTAGTCAGAGGGCGAGGCTATCAGGAAGGCCAGGGCTTTATAAAGCAGTGAGCAAGCGACCAGGGAGCTTTGCGAACAGGGGCCACTAACAGGGAGTTTCGAACGGGAGTGGGAAGGGTGCGAGGTACACTTGCCATTCTTTAAAACCTTTATCCTAAACTATAATCAAATCTTCTTGATTTAAACAAAAACCCTATCATTAACCTAGGTAGCTGTAGGAGAGAATGCAGGCAGAAGCCCAGGAGCAGATTGGGGGCTATCCAGTTTATCACGCTGAGTGCAGCATGTATGATTACCTGCTGCCCTGTGGGGGGGGTGGCGTATGTGTGCATTCGTTGCAAGAAGCTCCTGTCCCTCAGAGACCGTGTACGGGCTTTGGAGGCCAGGGTGGCAGAACTGGAGGAGCTAAGGGAGGCAGAGAGGTATGTTGATGAGGCTTTCCGGGACACTGTAGATTTGTCCCACCTCCGGTCAGACAGCCCCTGAGCTGTTAAGGAAGATGAAAGGCTGAAGGAAGGAGAGCAATCAATGGGAGCAGAGGGAAACCTTCCCATAGTTGGGACCCTCCTTCCAGATGATGATAGGGTATCCTCTCGCACTGAGGTTACCTCTCCAGGGGAGGGAACTCCAGTCATTAGGAAAAGGCAGGTGTTAGTAATGGGAGATTCGATCATTAGAAACATAGATAGCTGGGTTTGTGATGACCAGCAGAACCGTATGGTGACTTGCCTGCCTGGAGCGAAGGTTGCAGATCTCTCAATGCATCTAGATAGATTTATGTGTAGTGCTTGGAAGGAGCTGGTGGTCGTGGTACATGTAGGTACCCATGACATAGGGAAGGGTAGGAGAGATGTCCTGAAGGCCAAATTTAGGCTGCTAGGAAAGAGACTGAAATCCAGGACCTCTATGGTGGCATTCTCAGAAATGCTCCCAGTTCCACACGCAGGGCCAGGTAGGCAAGCAGAGCTTCAGAGTCTCAATGCGTGGATGAGACGATGGTGTAGACAGGAGTGGTTTAGATTTATTAGGAACTGGGGAAACTTTTGGGATAGGGGAGCCTATCCAGGAAGGATGGGCTCCACCTAAACCAAAGTGGATCCAGACTGCTGGCACTTAACATTAAAAAGGTTGCAGAGCAGTTTTTAAACTAAGAGATGGGGGAAAGCCGATTGCTGCAGCGGAGCACATGGATCGGACAGAGACTTCTCTTAGAGGAGAGTCTATTGATAGAGATTCTCTAGGTTCTAGTCAGGAGGAGAGGATGGAAGAGGATAATGTAAGGGCCAAATCAGCCAAGAAACATTCACATAAAAAAGAATCTGACACATCAGAAAAGGGCAGACAAATAAACAGTGACAAGTTTTTTAAAGGGCTCGTACACAAATGCTATAAGTCTAAATAATAAGATGGATGAACTAGAGTGCCTCGTGTTAAAGGAGGATATTGATATAATAGGCATCACAGAAACCTGGTGGAGAGGGGAAAATCAATGGGACACAATCATTCCGGGGTACAAAATATATCGGAAGGACAGAACTGGTCGTGCGGGGGGGAAGTGTAGTAAAAATGAAGTAAAAATCTTAAATGAATCCACATGTTCCATAGAATCTCTATGGATAGTAATTCCATGCTCTAATAACACTATAACAGTAGGGATCTATTATCGACCACCTGACCAGGACAGTGATAGTGACGATGAAATGCTAAGGGAGATTAGAGAGGCTATCCAAATAAAGAACTCGATAATAGTGGCGGATTTCAATTATCCCCATACTGACTGGGTACATGTCACCTCAGGATGAAATGCAGAGACAAAATTTCTCGATACTTTAAATGACTGCTTCTTAGAGCAGCTGGTACAGGAACCCACAAGGGGAGAGGCAATTCTCGATTTAGTCCTGAGTGGAGTGCAGGATCTGGTCCAAGAAGTAACTATAACAGAACTGCTTGGAAATAGTGACCATAATATAATAACATTTAGCATTCCTGTGGTGGGAAGAACACCTCAACAGCCCAACACTGTGGCATTTAATTTCAGAAAGGGGAACTATGCAAAAATGAGGTTAGTTAAACAGAAATTAAAAGGTACAGTGACTAGAGTGAAATCCCTGCAAGCTGCTTTTCAGAGACACCATATTAGAGGCCCAACTTAAATGTATACCCAAATTAAAAAACACAGTAAAAGAACTAAAAAAGAGACACCAGGGCTTAACAACCAGGTAAAAGAAGCAGTGAGAGATAAAAAGGCATTTTTTAAAAAGTGGAAGTCAAATCCTAGTGAGGTAAATAGAAAGGAGCATAAACACTGCCAAATTAAGTGTAAAAATGTAATAAGAAAAGCCAAAAAGGAGTTTGAAGAACAGCTAGCCAAAAATTCAAAAGGTAATAACAAAATGTTTTTTAAGTACATCAGAAGCAGGAAGCCTGCTAAACAACCAGTGGGGCCCATGGACAATCGAGATACAAAAAAGAGCACTTAAAGACGATAAAGTCATTGCAGAGAAACTAAATGAATTCTTTGCTTCAGTTTTCATGGCTGAGGATGTTAGGAAGATTCCCAAACCTGAGCCATCCTTTGTAGGGGATAAATCTGAGGAATTGTCACAGATTGAAGTGTCACTAGAGGAGGTTTGGGAATTAATTTATAAACTTAACAGTAACAAGTTACCGGGACCAGATGGCATTCACCCAAGAGTTCTGAAAGAAATCAAATGTGAAATTGCAGAACTATTAACTATGATTTGTAATCATACCTGTCCTTTAAATCGGCTTCTGTACCCAATGACTGGAAGATAGCTAATGTAACACCAATATTTAAAAAGGGCTCTAGAGGTGATCCCAGCAATTACAGACCTGTAAGTCCAACATCAGTACCGAGCAAATTAGCTGAAACAATTGAATAGTTGAAAAGAATAAAATTGTCAGACACATAGAAGAACATAACTTGTTGGGCAACAGTCAACATGGTTTCTGTAAAGGGAAATCATATCTTACTAATCTATTAGAGTCCTTTGAAAGGGTCAACAAACATGTGAACAAGGGGGATCCAGTGGACATAGTGTACTTAGGTTTCCAGAAAGCCTTTGACAAGATCCCTCACCAAAAACTCTTACGTAAATTAAGTTGTCATGGGATAAGAGGGAAGTCCTTTCATGGACTGAGAACTGGTTAAAAGACAAGGAACAAAGGGTAGGAATAAATGGTAAATTTTCAGAATGGAGAGGGGTAACTAGTGGTGTTCTCCAAGGGTCAGTCCTAGGACCAATCCTATTCAACGTATTCATAAATGATATGGAGAAAGGGGTGAACAGTGAGGTGGCAAAGTTTGCAGATTATACTAAACTGCTCAAGTATCAGAGGGGTAGCCGTATTAGTCTGGATCTGTAAAAAGCAACAGAGAGTCCTGTGGCACCTTTAAGACTAACAGATGTATTGGAGCATAAGCTTTCATGGGTGAATACCCACTTCATCAGATGCACATCTTGAAGTCTTAGGCCTTGGCTACACTTACCCGCTAGTTCGGCGGCTGGCAATCGAACTTCTTGGTTCGACTTATCGCGTCCAGACTAGACTAGATAAGTCGAACCCGGAAGTGCTCGCCGTCGACTGCGGTACTCCAGCTCGGCGAGAGGAGTACCGCGGAGTCGACGGGGGAGCCTGCCTGCCGAGTGTGGACCAAGGTAAGTTCGAACTAAGGTACTTCGACTTCAGCTACGTTATTCACGTAGCTGAAGTTGCGTACCTTAGTTCGAATTAGGGGGGTAGTGTAGACCAAGCCTTAAAGGTGCCACAGGACTCTCTGTTGCTTTAAACTGCTCAAGACAGTTAAGACCAAAGCAGACTGTGAAGAACTTCAAAAAGATCTCACAAAACTAAGTGACTGGGCAACAAAATGGTAAATTAAATTTAATGTGGATAAATGTAAAGTAATGCACATGGGAAAAAATAACCCCAACTATACATACAATATGATGAGGGCTAATTTAGCTACAACTAATCAGGAAAGAGATCTTGGAGTCATTGTGGATAGTTCTCTGAAGATGTTCACGCAGTGTGCAGCGGCAGTCAAAAAAGCAAACACGATGTTAGGAATCATTTAAAAAGGGATAGAGAATAAGATGAAGAATATCTTATTGCCCTTATATAAATCCATGCTACACCCACATCTCGAATACTGCGTACAGATGTGGTCTCCTCATCTCAAAAAAGATATACTGGCATTAGAAAAAGTTCAGAAAAGGGCAACTATAAAATGATTAGAGGTTTGGAATGGGTACCATATGAGGAGAGATTAAAGAGGCTGGACTTTTCAGCTTGGAAAAGAGGAGATTAAGAGGGGATATGATAGAGGCATATAAAATCTGAGTGGTGTGGAGAAAGTGAGTAAGGAAAAGTTATTTACTTGTTCCCATAATATAAGAACTAGGGGCCACCAAATGAAATTAATGGGCAGCAGGTTTAAAACAAATAAAAGGAAGTTCTTCTTCAGACAGTGCACAGTCAACCTGTGGAACTACTTGCCTGAGGAGGTTGTGAAGGCTAGGACTATAACAGGGTTTAAAAGAGAACTAGATAAATTCATGGAGGTTAAATCCATTAATGGCTATTCGCCAGAATGGGTAAAGAACGGTGTCCCTAGCCTCTGTTTGTCAGAGGATGGAGATGGATGGCAGGAGAGAGATCACTTGATCATTACCTGTTAGGTTCACTCCCTCTGGGGCACCTGGCATTGGCCACTGTCAGTAGACAGGATACTGGGCTGAATGGACCTTTGGTCTGATCCAGTATGGCTGTTATGTTCTTATGAGAAACCTCTTCATAGTGGGGTGGCAGAAAATTGAGTACCCTTCTACCTGTTGGTAGGTTTCAATTGCTGCCAAGTGGACTTTTAGCAAGCTAAAAGTCTTGTTCTTGACAACCACCAGATATCTAGGATTATAGATAGAGCGGCTGCATCTGGGGTGACGCCTTTGGGCTGGCACTAGATCTGAAATCTATTTCACTTTTGTAGGTAGGTATGACGGGAAGCCACCTTTCTACTGAGTAATAACACTTCCTGTACCTCTTCAGAGCAAGATGTTTCTACATGCTGGAACCATGAAGGAGCCAGGCTTTGAGCCGCAGTATCAGCAGGTTGGGCTGGAAAGCGTACCTCTCGTTCTGCGATAGAAGGTAAGGAGTGTTTGGAAGAGTCATCGGTGGACATAGCGCCAGTTGTGACAGGTAAGGATACCATGTTTTTCTGGGCCAGGTGGGAGCGATCAGTATGATCCTTTCTTTTTCTCTTTTTATTTTCAAGAGGACTTTCAGTACTACAGGGAATGCGGGGAAGTCATAAAGAAGACCCTTGTCCCATGACAGGAGAAGAGTGTCCCCCATGGAATGTTGTCCGATCCCCGCTCTGGAGTAGTACTGTGGACATTTCTCGTTCTGGTAAGTGGCAAATAGGTCTATTGTCAGTGTCCCCCATTGCAGGAATATATTGTGGCATATCACTGAATCTATCTCCCATTCGTGGTCGTGGGGCAATTTGCTGAGATTGTCTGCTGTCACGTTGTGCACTCCCAGTAGGCAGGCTGCTGATATTGTGGGAAATGCACCAGTTCCATAGTTTTAGTGCTTCCGTGCATACAGAGGGTGAGCTGGCGACTCCTTGTCAGTTTACAGAATACATGCAGGCCATGTTGTCCATCATGACTTGTGTGTGTGTGCCTTCGATCAGCAGGAGGAAGTGAGCACATGCTTTCCTGACCACTCTGAGTTCGAGCAGTTTGATGTGATGGCCTATTCCAGATGGAGACCATTGCCCCAGCATTGTGAAATCATTGAGATGTGTACCCCATCCTACGAGGGATGTGTCAGTGGTCAGGAGCTGCGATTGGGGAGACTGAACTAATGGGATTCCTGTGCAGACATTATTGGGTCTTTCCACCAATTTGAGTGTTTGATCTTGGTGGGCATCAGTAATAGTTTATTTATGTTGTCTCTGTTTGATCTGTAAACCAAAACGAACCATGCTTGGAGGCATCTCATGCGCAGTCTAGCATGAGCTATAACCGATGTGCCTTCAGCCATATGGCCCAGAAGCTGGAGACAGTGTCTGGCGGAAATCTGGGGACTGGATTGCACTCTCTCTAAAAGTGTGGAGAAGCTGAGAAATCTGTGATGTGGGAGAAGCGCCCTCACCCAGATGGAGTCGAGGTCAACTCCTATGAATTCTAACCTCTGTACCAGCGTTAATGTTGATTTTTGTGCATTGATTTGTAGGCCCAGATTCTGAATAGATCCAGTGTGATAATTCCATCTGACTGTGGACTGAACTGTACCATTGAATTACCTCTCTTCTTTCTCATCAGCCATGAGTCTGTGTTGTGACCACATGAGGTCTTACAAGCAAAACAGGATCTGGCCAAGTCAGTGCTAGGATGGAAGACAATGAAGATCACTTATGTGCTGCAGATACTGATGTTGGTGATTCAGAGCTTGTCTGCCTGGAGAAATGATACTGTTATAAGCGAAGTTGAATTTAACCTGATACAGTTACATTGGTATATGGACATTTCTTCTGGAATAAGAATGCCTTTTTCAGTTTAAGTTTGTCACTATGGAAGGGATTTAAACTAAACTGAAAGCAGCCACTTTTATTCCAGAGTAAGAATGTCCACACAGGGAATTATACTGGTATAATTTCCTGTATAGACCAACTCCTCAGTTGTGGCATTCCATTCTTTGAATCAATACTGAATCAGCTCTTCAACATGGTGTTAGGAGCCACAGTAATATTGGCATTGCCATCTGTTGATTATGTGGCATTGTTAACATTTCCATGGAAATCTATGTAAGAGCAGTAGATAGACTGGGTTTAACCTGTCACGACCAAGATCTAATTTGGGTAATCCTGCCTGTTTAGCCTCTTCTGGAAGTTTCAAATATAAAGTTGAGAGATGTTTCTGTGCACTTGTTAATGAGTTGCCACATTTCACCTACCATTGTGTTTCAGTGAATGCAGTTATGCTTATAAAGAGTATTTATATCAGTTTGTAAACTACATCAGGATCCTTTTGGGATGAAGGGAAGAATATAAATGAGCATTAGCATCAGCCTACATGAAGAGAGTGGCATTTTATTCTTCTGCAAGTAGGTGAATAGTCTATGATTCCTCTGGGTCTGTTGCTATACTTTATTAACTAATACTCTGTATGCCCTGTGTTTTGTGTGGGGAGTGTTTTTATATTACATCTCAGAAAGACAGATCGTGTGGAAGATGAAGCACAGTGACTTGAGATTAGTTTCACAGGAAAATGGAAATTATTTGAAGTCTGACCAGAAATGAAATTATGTATCACTAATGCAATTCTGTCTTGTAATACAGTACATGCAGTTCTGTACAATTATAAAATACAGATATTGAACTTTAAAAAATGTGTTATGTATTAAGGGTCAGATTGAGACATTGTTTCTAGCCAATAGAAGCTGTGCTGCCCTAGGAGCAGTCCAGGAAGGAATTGTGTCTCTGAGACAATGTAAAAAACCCAAAGGTCAAGGGCCTGATTTTCATTTACACTAAGACCCCTTTACACTGGTCTGATAATATAAAGAAGCCTTAAAATGAGACTAAATTACATGCACCCACGCTAAGGCCACCCCTTCTATAGGCTGCAAGAGCAGTATAAAGGGGCATAAGCATGAATGAGAATCAGGCCCTTAATCCGGAAGTGATCAGTTAAAGGATTCAACCAGTTCCCCACTACTATAAATTCCTGCATCACTCACCATCAACCCCCCGCCCACCACCACCACATTATACCACCTGTGCAACATTGGCCACCTACAATTAAAAAAATTAAATGCAAAGGTCAAAACAACAACAAATTACTAAAGGATTATAAACATCTTATTTTCTATTCAACTAATCCATTTCTAGTAATCTCCTTGTGAAATGGTATTTTGAACAGTTATTCCATATAGAATCTTTTATATGCAGCAACGCAAGATAAGGGATTTTACTTTTTGGAGGGGCGGGGGTGCTTGAAAAGCATTCTTGACTTTGTGTGAAAGATAATGTGTCTCATTAGCAATTATGTGTCTCCTATGGATAGCCAGGACATATATAACAGACAATTATTCCTTCTAGGTACAATCTACCGGCAGTTATTAGAGTGCATTCAGGACCATGCACCTTTTAAAGTTGATTTGCTGTTGGGGAGTTTTCACTCAGTTTCTGAGAGCTTAGTTGAGGCATCCCTGATGACATCATTGTGAGCCCCTTTCTGTTTATGAAAGTTTCTCTTCATAGATTCATACATTTTAAAGCCAGAACGGACCATTGTGATTGAGTCTGACCTCCTACATAACCCAGCCCATAATTCCATCCAGTAATTCCCACATCGTGCCCAATAACCTGTGGTTAAACTATGGGATTTTTTTTAGAAAGGCATCCAGCCTTGATTTAAAGACCTGAAATGACAAGACATGCCTTAGTATGCTGCTCCTGTGGGTAATTACTCTCACTTCAAAAACTGCACTTATTTCCCAGTTGAATTTGTTTGTCTCATTTCAACTTCCAGCTCTTGGATCTCATTATGTCTTTTCCTGCTTGATTAAAGAGCTCTCTAGTGTCAGATAGCTTTTCCCTCTGTAGATACTTATAGACCATGATCAATTCACCTCTTGACCTTCTTTTCAATACTCAAAATCTATCCTGATACGTAGGACTAGCAATTATTTGCCTCTATATTGCCTAAAGGTAAGTGCTGCTGAAACTTAGATGTGTTTATTACTGTAGGGGCAGAGAGAAGTAACCTAGCCAAAGAGTTCTGATTCTGGTAGTTCTGACTTGATCTCTGTGGAGTAGCTGTGTCTGTCTGGACACTGTATTTACTATCCACAGCTCTCACGGAACTATTTACTTGAGAAAATCTGTGGAACGTCTACAAGGGTTCCTATCTACCTACCCTCTTTTGCCATTTTTATGAATGGTGAGACAGCTTTGGCACCTGACTCTCTTTAAAATGAGATCTCTATCGTATAGTCACCAGCTTAAACATTTCTAAAACACAACATTGAAAAAAACTCTCTCCATGTTTAAGTAGTGAACAACACAGGCATGCTGGCAAATCCATGAGATTTACAGGTTCAGAGTTAACTTTATATCTGTAAAGTCCTGGCTTCAGACAGCCTATCAGAGGGCTCCCACTGACGTATGTACCCAAAGTTGGAATATGGCCCTTATTCCTTCCTGGGTTTCATACAGATGCAGGAATAAGTTTAGAGATGAGTCTGGGTAAATCTAAGGGAGGCTAACTTGATGTAATTTAACCTTCTGGCTTTCTCAGTTTATACATTACACTAAATTGATTGGTCAAGGTGTAATTTACATCAGGAACCTATACTGGTGTTGCTGGTGTGCTGCAGATTTGGAAAAGAGGTGTAGCAGGAAAAGCAACTAACAGGAGATAACAGAAAGGTGTAAATTAAAATAATCATAAAGTGATCTATTTTAATTTAGAGAGACAAAGTGGTTGAGGTAATATCATTTATTGGACCAACTTCTGTTGGTGAGACAGACAAGCTTTAGAGCTTACACAGGTCTGAAAAAAGAGCTCTTTGTAGCTCAAAAAGTTTGTCCAATAAAAGATATTACCTCACCCACCTTGTTTCTCTAATGTCCTGAAACCAACACCATTACAACACTACTGCATACAAAGACACACACAGCAATGATTTTGTAAAAGGTCTATAACTGGATCTGAAGCAGACAACCTTATTAAAGAGCTGGAGGGGAGAGAGAGACACAGACTCGTTATTTTTTTCCCAGTTTCAAAATACAACTTAATTGTGTTGTCCTCAAAGCAGGAGAAGTTGACAAATATTAATTCCACTCCTTAGCAGCTAGATGTAGCCCTCCAGCATGGAGGTATCCAGATCTACTTAACAGCAATGTGAAAAATGAATAAGTCACTGATACGAGATTGACACTATATATTGGAGCTTCCAATCAAGCCAACAGACTGCTGCTGAGCAACTGTTTTATAGAAAATTTGTATCCCCAAATAGGAAATCCTAAGAGTCGCCCTTCCCACTCCCTGCTATATGATATTTAAATGAAAAGCTAATAAGTAATATACATTGGTCCCAACAGATCAGGTGGCCCTACATTTTCCTGAGGCAATACTCCCCTTTCATTAACACCGGCCCTAGAAATATGCCGAACTAACAGAGTAATGAAACCAATTGGGTAACATCACAGGTACTTTCCCATTTGTACTTCTTCTATTTATAGTTCAGCACAAAGAATCACATTTATTTAGTGACTAGTCCATTAATTACTTGCTTAGTCCTAGGTCATCATGCATCTAACTACAGAGAAAAACCATGGGTGATGCAGTTAATTTTCAGGAGGAAACATATGTTTGTGCTTCACAGCATTGCCCAGTCCTATGGAGAGCCAATCAACAGATTTAAGAAAACCCTCCCAACATGGTAATTTGCTTGCAAGTTGTTACCCTGCCATTGAAATACCCACTGGGAAGTGAGGAGGCAGTCCAGTAACTCAATGAGGCTCACCTCATGATTCTCTATCAAATCTTCCCATCAAGAGAGGCCAGGGGAGCTGTAGAAAAGGCTCTGGGTGCAGCCTCTCCATCATGTGGATCCCCAAGATTTAGGGAACAGCACTTCCAATCCATGAAGGGCCAAGCTTTTCTGTGAAACAGCTCTGGTTCTTCCTGTTCTTCCGGGCTGCATAGTAGCAGCTGCAGATGGTATCCACTGGAATAGCCATGGGGCCAACAGAGGATAATGCCAGACATACCCCTTTTCTGCTCCCAAAATTCCATTGCACCCACTCCTACTATTATGTTTGGGAGGGAAAGGATGCTATGGAGTCATGGCTCTCCTATACTGCAACCTAGAACCCCTAGAGTACGCTCCCAATCCACTGACAGCAGCGCAGGGATTGATTGAGGCCTTATGGTTTTAGACCTGGTTACCTGTTATTAACATGGGATCAGTGGGAAAGGGATCTCTGTGCCCTTTTCTATTATTATTATTAAAGATTTTAGAAGCATCTGACTAGATGACCTTTTGAGATCTCTTCCAGCCCTACATTTCTATGATTGTGTGTATAATTTAATTATTTCAGCACTGGTGTGGATACCATGTGCATGCTGAATATGAGGCGTGACAGAAATGGGATGCCATGTAAAAGTCTTCAGGACACATATGCAGCTATCCAAAACTTCTGTCCCGTATGTCTCTGAAAGAAAGAGTGGAGCTATTCAAAAACATTCCATATATCCCTTCCAGCACCTGCAAACCTGCTAACACCACCTCACTCAGGAGTAACGCCACTGAAATCACTAGAATACAGGGCTGGATTACCCAATAGGCAGACTAAGCACATGCTTAGGGCACCAGCAAAGCAGGGGGCACCCAAAAAAAGAGATTTGTTTTTTTTTAAATTTGATATTTCAAAAAAAGGATCAAAGCAGTCATCATGGGAAAAATCAGAACTTTGTTAGACTTCCTTACACTCCACTACACACTCTTCCCCCGTTTTTCTGTTCTCTTTTTATTAGTTATCCCCACCTAAATCAGGGGGGCGTCCTACTGATCGAAATAATGTGAGGAAATCAGATCCTGTCATGTATTGCAATAAATTTATGTTTTATTATTGATATATTCTTCTGAGTTATACGTACTTGATTCGTTTTTTTCCTTTTATATATATATATATATATATATATATAGTGTCATATCTACTTACTACGCTATAATTAATACACTTGAAGCTCATATGAAGAGGAGAGGTGAAGTGTACAAAGAAGTATCAAGTAGATTTTCTTTTCTAAACGATATGGACTTATCTGACGAACAATATTCACAAGGTTCCCAAAAGCTAGTTGACTCAGACCCTGTTGACTTGAACATGAATCTCTGTGGAGATGTATGGCAGTTCCACTGTTATATGCGCGCAAAGTTTAATAAAACAGGAAAAATGAAATCCAGTCACATTGATCTTCATGACACAATATTGAAAGACGGAATACAATGTGTATTTCCAAATGTAGAGATCACACTACGTATTTTTCTAACATTGATGATTACTAACTGCTCTGCAGAACGCTCTTTTTCCTCAGCTGAAAAGAATAAAAAACCCTCAGAGAACAACAATGTGTCAGGACAGACTTGATTCACTTTCCCTATTGTGTATGGAAGCGGACATGCTTCGTTGAGTCAGCTTTGATGAACTTATCCAGAATTTTGCAATCAGAAAATCTAGAAAAAAGCTATTTTAATTTCAGCATACATGTAAGTTTTGTGTCATTTCAAAAAATAAAATTTTATTTTATGGCATAGTATTGTTTTTATTTTGAATTACATATGGGGGAGGCACCATAATCTTTTCAGTGCTTAGGGCCTCTAAAGGTCTTAATCTGGCCCTGCTAGAATACATCACCATACAATTGTAGTAAGTCAGAGAAGAATCAAATCCATTGACTTCAACAGAAATCGCACAAAGTTGGGCCATGTGTTTCTCTATCATCATGATATAAGCAACAGAGTTTCTATACACTAACCCCTGAATCTGAGTAGTCAACAAGCTGTAGGAGAAGAGGTGGACCACTAACTCCCCCTGCTCCAAAATTACCATTTGTATCCTTTCCCACTGTCTTCCAGCCAGGGTTTTCCCTGGGTATTTAGGAAAAAAGGATTGGCAGCAGCTGATGTGGCACCTTGTTTTGATATGACAATTTGAGATTAGTGTGCCACCATGGGCGTTAGCTACCACTGAATTTGATTATGGCATTGTGTGTGCTCGAGTCTTGTGTTTTGTTTTTGTTATAGAATTAACAGCTGAGCTGGTTGGCTGCCACAGCTCCAAATATGGTCTCCAGAACGACCACAGAAATAACTGAATCCATTTGACCAATTTTATGGAAATCTTTGCTAGCACTAGCCCTCCCACTCCTTCGCTTCCATAGCCTGCACTCTCATGGGCCTGCACTGGGGCATACAACTGATCAGAGAAGACAACAGCTTCACTGTTCTGCTTTAAGAAATAGCATCACACACCTACACCTTAGTTTGCAGCAACACTTTACATTTCATATTGAATTCACTCTGCAAATAGAGGCCATCTTAACAGTCCTTGGTTTTATAAACAACTGGCAGGCACATACATTCTATAGCACTTTAACATACTGCTGGGTGCTGTGGTTTGGTTGCAATACTTCTAACATAGTGGAAATTATGCCTCGTCCTAAAATTCCCCTCAACATCTACTTCACCCCAGAGGGGGCAAGGGCTGGTAGTAGGGGAGAGAGGACATGAAAAGTGAAAAAGATGGGACATGGCTGGGCTATCAGAGTTTACCACAACAACCCTGCTCCTCCTGACCCTTGTTTGGGGCCAGTAATGGATGGCCCATGTCCTCTGCTTATGTAAATCAATGCTCTATTGAATTCTGTGGTGCCCACCAATCAGCTGAGGATCTGAGCCATAGTGTGTGATATTTCATTCCATCTGGAAGAAGATGGAAAGTGCCTCGCCCTTAGGCCAAAGACATTATACTGTACAACAGCTTAGGGAAAGTCTGGTGACCTCTTGATGTCCCTTCCAGCCCTACATTTCCATGAGTCTGTTTTATTGTACATGTCTATTCAAAAAAGCGTTGCTGAAACACATACAACTGCTGTAACCTAACAGTCTTTCCAGTTTATTACCTAGAGTGGTAAATGATCTGAAAAGACATTCTCTCCTTTTCCTAGGCAAAAATGAGCCTATTTTTTGTTGGCTTGAGACAGCCTAGATCCCCTTAATTCAGAGCTATGCTTAGCAACAGCACCAATAAAGGAAGAGATTAACAGCTGTGACAGAAAGAAAATAAAAATGGCAACAACTGCTCTCTGCTTGGCAGTTGCTTCTGCTTCGTGTGGTATCATTTGGATTTTGTAATCCAGCCAGCATGTGTTAATGTTTCCACTTACATAGAACAGATGCAGGAGAGAAAGATGATATATTGCTAAGTACAGTGGCACTGAGGACATGTTCATAAGTACTATCAATAGCCAAAGAGTGGGTTTGGAAGAACTTGGAAAAACCTACCTGTAATGAAGATGTTTCTTAAAGCTTGCCAGTCTAATGAGCTGGAGAAGAATGAAATCACCCAATAGAAGAAATGAAAGTGGAGAGATAAAGGACAGGATGAAAAAAAGTTATTTCATAATTATGCAGATGGATCTCTGCCTAATGAATTCCTCCTGAAAACAGATACAGTAATTAGCCAAATTTCTAGCATGACATCTTCTGGAATAGCTCAGCAACTGTGCATAAAATTTCCCCTATGTATTTTGACTGAGTTTTTTGTTGGACTAGTAGCCCGTGGCAGTGAGTTAGGGACATGACACCATGATGGGATACAGGATACAGTAAATAAAGCATTAAAGCAAACCCAGTGACTGATGACATCAGTGATGATTATTTTATAATCATATATTTCCTACGGGCTGTATATTGCCCTCCAGCATACAATGACACAGAAGGCTGGTTGACACACAGAGTTATGATGAGAAAAGGAAACCAAATAAGTTGCCCCAGCCTGCCCTCAAAAAAAATATAGTTGGATGAAGCAGTGAGTGTGACTGTAAAAAAAAGCAGTGGAAGAAGAAACGAGGAGGAAATACTGTGCACAACCACTGTGCACAAGGAAACACAAGAGGGTACCTTTTCTTTCATATTACCTTGGCCTCCTTTTTCAAATCTTGCCATATGTTCCCTTAGTGCAATGATCTTGTCCTTAGGAATCCAAGCTTCCTGTGTCAGTTCAATATATAAATAAGCAATAGCGGTCCCTTCCTTGTGGAACCTTGTGGTCCCGTCCTTGTCCAGGAGACTAAGAAATGGCCCAGCAATGCCTCACATTGCCCATGTCCTTGGGGGAACCATGAAAAGGAAAATCACCCAACTAACGTGCCAGGGACATTAAGTGCCACCTCTTGCCCCCCACTCCAGGAACACGTTAAAGGCTGCAAATGTGAGAACAACTCACAGGCATCATTCTATCAAAATTCATCTGGGGTTTCCTCAAGGACTACGTCCAGCAAGGAAACTCACAGTGGAGAGATGGGGAGGGATGTAAAAGACCTGCTGTCTTACCATCTCTCTCATGATTTTTCTTCCAACCATCTTAGGAAGAATAATGGGCCTGCTGTCCATACAAAAGCTCTTAGTCACAATGAGCCCCTGGCCATTCTGTAAGGATAATTGCAGAGGAGACTCTGGCAGCCTAATGGGTGGGGCCTCTTTTCTTCTCAAAGCTCTGGGTTCTTTCATCAAGACTCACTTTGCTAACTGCCTTTCTTCCCTCCTTCTGGGTCCCCACCCTTCCAGCAGTTGATATTTCTATGCTGACCCTGTTCTTGGATCATCAAAGAGGACACAGGGAACTATAGACCAGTCCGTCTAACTTTGATACCTGGAAAAATACTGGAACAAATTATTAAACAATCAGTTTGTAAGCACCCACAGGATAATAGGGTTATTAGGAATAGCCAGCATGGATTTGTCAAGAACAAATCATGCCAAACCAACCTAATTTCCTTCTTTGACAAAGTTACTGGCCTAATGGATGGGGGTGGGTAAAACAATAGACGTGATATATCTTGATTGTAGTAAAGCTTTTGATAGTGTCTCACATGACATTCTCATAAGCAAACTAGGGAAATGTGGTCTAGATGCAACTACTGTAAAGTGCGTGCACTGCTGGCGGAAAAACAGTACTCAAAGAGTAGCTATCAGTGGCTTGCAGTCAAACTGGGAGGGTGCATCTAGTGGGGTTCCACAGTCCTGCGTTCAGTAGTATTCAATATTTTCATTATTAATTTGGATAATGGAGTGGAGAGTATGCTTATAAAATATGTAGATAACACCAAGCTGGAGGAGTTGCAAGCACTTTTGAGGACAGGATTTGATTTCAACTGGACCTTAACAAATGGGAGAATTGGTCTGAAAACAACATGATGAAATTTAATAAACGTAAGTGCAGAAGAAGGAAAAAAATCAAATGCACAACTACAAAATGGGGAATATCTGGCCAGGTGGTAATACTGTTGAAAAAGGATCTGGGGCTTATAGTGGATCACAAATTGAATATAAGTCAATGTGATTCAGTTGTGAAAATGGCTAATATTCTGGGGAATATTAACAGAAGTGTCCTATGTAAGAAATGGGAGACAACTTCCCCGCTCTACTGGTGCTGGTGAGGCCTCAGCTGGAGTACTGTATCCAATTCTGGGTACCACACTCCAGGAAAGATGTGGACAAACTGGAGAGAGTCCAGAGAAGAGCAACAGAAATAATAAAAGGTTTATAAAACCTGACCTTTGAGGAAAAGTTTAAAAAACTGGGCATGTTGAGTCTTGAGAAAAGAAGACTTGGGGGACCCGATAACAATCTTCAAACATGTTAAGGGCTGTTGCAAAAAGGATGAGGACCAATTGTTCTTTGTGTCCACTGATGGTAGAACAAGAATTAACGGGTTTAATCTGCAGCAAGGCAGATTTAGGTTAGATATTAGGAAAAGCTTTCTAACTATAAGCATAATTAAGCTCTGGAATAGGCGTCCAAGGGAGGCTGTGGAGTCCCCATCACTGGAAGTTTTTAAGAACAGGCTGGACAAACACTGGTCCTGCCTCAAAGCAAGGACTTGATGACCTCTTGCGGTCCCTCCCAGCCCTACATTTTATGATTCTATGCCAGACCTCCAGTGCTGTTTTGCACACACGCCCCTCTGGCATGCTCCGGAGCACTGTTTATCCTCCTCAGCAGACTGTGGTAATGAAAGGCTGTTGTCAGTGTCCTCCAGGGGAACCAGCCAACACAGGATCAACATGCAGTAGAACCTAGAGCATCCCTGCACTTTGTCAACATCACTGCCAACCTGCACTGTAAGGGCTCATCATGGCAAGCCGCATCTTTGGCCCAAAGGCTTCTATGCACCCAGAAGGCCAAAAGCCAGTTAAAGATGAGGCAACAGATAGAAGGCTTCTTTGTTGCCTCCACAAAATATATGTTGTGTATGAGACTTGGGAAGACAGATTTTTGGATATGAGAATGAGGTAGGGTGTAAAGGGTGAAGAGGATTGCACCAGAGTAAAGGTCAGCCATGGAAATGTTGCTGGAGGAAGTGGGTTTCAAGGAAACCAAGTCACCTAGAAATGAATTGGGAAAGGTCTCCTCCAGAGTGTTTAGCTGAAAAATATGACCTATACATTAATAAAAATGTCTAATACATGTTAAAGACAAACTCCCTACAAACACTTCCATTAACGTATTGAGTGATGAGTACACATGGGAACCACCACCATTATAATGAGTGAAACAACTTAAGGAGGGGTTGTACAAATAAAAATATCCTCTGCTTCAGGAATACAATTACACGTAATATGAATGAGGGGTGGAACTGCTCAGTAAGCACATTCAAGACTATAGGCAGCCTATTAAGCTATTGTTTAACTCTTTACCTCTTAAGCACTCAAGGAATCAATAAAAGATGAGTAAGTCTCTCATCAAATGGCAGGAATATTTCCTATTATAGTGCAGAAACATCACCACCTTTTATAACCTGCTCTATTTAAGATGTCGAACTGGTTGAAGTTCATTTCTGTAATATGCCTCTTATTTCTAATTCATTGTCTCAGTTCAGCCTCTAATAAAGAACACAGAGCTCAAAATGCTTCATAGCATTTATATTCCTCTCCAAAGGCATTTGCTTTACATAATGTTGGTAGCTGCTTGTAGACTTCCAAGTTCCCTGCTGGACTTTGGGATTCCCTGAAGACTTCCTTTTGCTGTCCTGGTCCTGGGAAATGGGGGGGGCTTGACACACAGTGATGGTCTCAGTCTATCTGTAAATGAACATTTTGTAACTGTCTATTAATCAAACACAGGCTGCACCACTATTTTAAATTCAGGTTAGCTCATCGGTAGCTCTTTTTTCCCCCCCTCTGTCCAATTTGCAACCAAGGATTGAACTTCTTTACCAAACTGCTGTTAGAATAAATTAACTCCTCCAGTCACTAACATATATCAGATTAATTCAGGCCGACTCACAGCCACATCTAACTAACTATACTGAAGAAAATTCCTTACCCGAGACACGTCTCAAAGAAAATTCCCTTTTGTTTCCTAACTTTCCCTCTCCAGGAAGCCCACAGAAGGCTCATCATCTCATCATGCTTTCCCAACCCAAGTTTCTTTTTCTCTTAGCCCAGAACTCAAAAGAGAAATTCTCTCCAAACCCCTGCTTTCCAGGCAGCCTTCTGCCCTAAGAGAAGGAAGAGACACCCACCCTGCACTCAGTACATCTGACTCTCCTCTTGCTTGTACTGAGATTAATCAGAAATCGCTCCACTGGAATTAAAAGATGCACTGGTTTAGAATTACTATGCAAACAAGGAGAACCAGGCCCAATGGCTGGATTCTCCCATCTGCTAAATCCTACAGTGCAAAAATGGATTTAAAATGGCTAGAGATGGGCAGGGAAGAATTTGCCCTGTGGATGGCCTGTTCTGGACAATGTTCAACCCTGGCTCGGGGCTCTGTGCCACTATACCAGTTGCTTCAGGGGAACCCAGGCACGTCTGCTAAACCAAGTTCCGGGACCCTATCACCAGCAATCCAGGTCTGCTCAATCTCTGTCCCTATTGCTTTTTCCCTGAGCTCCTTCCAACACAGCTTTCTGTCGTCACTTGTCTATTTCTGGGTTTACCATGGGAGCCTACTCTACTCCCCATGACTACTTCACCCCCTCCTAGCCTCTTGCTAGACTCCATACTCACAGGCAGGATCTCTGGACTTCCTCCTTGTCCCTGATGACCTCCCTCATCACAAGGAGTGACTGCAGCTTTCTTCTGTTTTCAGGCTCCTGGCTTTACATTGCTGTCCCAGCTGGGCTTCTCTCTTAATTAACTCTGACTTTCCCTCTTCCAGGTGACTCCAGATAACCCAATTGGCCTTCTCAGGCCCTCGTTAACTCCATCAGGGCTAGTGTGGAGTGCACACCCTATCACACACCCTTATGGAAAACTTAATTTAACAGGCACTAAACCAATATAATTCTATAGAGCTATAATGAGGTTCTATAAAAACTACTTTAAAACCTAGAGTGTAGTAGAGAATAATATTCTTTTTAGAGGTTTTTAATGATCTAATAGAAGGGATTTAATTCTGTAAATTCTACAGCATAGTTAAAAAGACATAGAAAACATTTATCATTTCCTACATAATGCTATAGACCATCCCCTATGGACAGACAGTCAGAAATCTGAATCTATCCAAGCCTAATGAGCCTCAGTAAAACCCTTCGCGGCAACACTGAGTCTGATCGACTCAGTGCCAGTTGTTTTTGTATGCACCTCAAGCCTCCTCTTTTTAAGAACATGGCCCTTCCTGTCATATCGTAGAAATAACTAGTGTTCTTGTACCAGAGGACGAGACTACAGGTCTGCTAAACAAGCCTGGCTCCTTTCTGCCACAGCTTTCCTGCTAGAACAGCAGCATTTCAATAGTTCAGGAAGACAATTAACCCTAAGAACATTTGAACCATGGAGTTCTCTGATAGAATAATTTATCTATAACTTTAGCCAAAAGAAATGGCTGCCTAGTTATGGCACCTGTAATTCACACAGTTTCAGTGGAGAGACCTTGCCACAGCCCCTACTATCCAAAAGTCACAAGGCTGAGAGGGGTGGGAGGAAACAGAAGTGGTGAAAACAGCAGTTGAGGATGCTCAGAGCAAACAAAACTATATCCTCAGTCCAAGCCTTGGAAGGGTTAGAAAACTCCAGTTAGTTTTTAAAGCTCGCACTCCTGAGTCCTTAGGAAAAGAGACCAAATAATCTAACCATTACCACAACCGTGAGACTCACATGGAGAAACCGGAGGGGGGGGGGGGGAAGAGAGGGGAGTATAACAACATTTCCTGATTGTACCTGGTGCTCGTATAATATCAAACTTCAGATCTGCAGTGAACAAAACTAATTACATGTCATGTAACTGGGGAGATTAAAAATTAGCACACATTAATTATATATATATATATATATATATATATATATATATAATCTCTGGATGACAGATAAGAGAATACAATGGGAATAAAACAACCAAAATAACCAACAAAGGAAAACCAACAAAGACCTTTGAAAAACCGGTTACTTACCTCTCGTAATTGTGGTTCTTAGAGATGTGTTGCTCATGTCCATTCTAATAGGTGTGCGCATGTGCCGCGTGCACAATCACCGGAAAGCTTTTCCTCTAGCGGTACCTGTCGGATCAGCCGTGGGGACCCCTAGAGCGGGTCTTTTATGAAGGTGTATATAAGTCCCTGCCGACCCGCCGCCTGCTCAGTTCCTTTCACCCCAGCAGTTGTCATGGCATGTAACTCCAAAGCATATGGACTTCATCACTGGAATTACCACCTGTTGATCACTGCACTGGGTCTCCTGCCTGAGGAATGGGCAGTGGGCAAATTGAGTGGGATCAGGTTCTCTCTGGGCATGGAAGGAGTAAAGATTGACATATAGTAGATGGGACATCAAATTTAATTTTACATGCAATATTTTAAATTAGAAATGGTGGGTGGTTTGGTTTATGGCTAGCATATACAATAAGTCTGATCTGAATCTTTCCTGTGCTCTCAGATGTTACTTAGAGAATGAACAAGGCTTCACCATTCCTTTACATCATGCTGTTTGCCAAAATGGCAACTTTGTTGTGTTTCTATAACTTAACTGGTTTACGAGGACAGGTTGTTGGCCTATTGCTCAACCCTCAACCTGGAGGACCCATGGGCTTTTCATCTGGTGTCTACCCTTTGACCTCTGTGTGGGTGGTCCTACCAGGAGTTAGAACTCCCACAGGCATAGCCCTCAGTTTCATCGGCGCGCACACACACACACCCACACACCCTTCCTACTGTGTCAAGATGCAGAACACAAGGAAGGATACAATTAACATTATTTGTATCTTTTGGTTGATACGGTGATTTATTTCCCAGGCATTGGACTTGTGCTTTGACATCTTGAGTTTTATTAGCTACATAGTACTAGCACTGCACAACATGTGATGCAAGTAGAAAATTATTTGATTGTTCAATAGCCATTTCATGTAAAGCAATATGATTGGTGATGACAGTTCAGTAACACTGTTGTGACCTACAGCTGTTAATCATAAAATAGCATTTCTTAATACCAAAAGGTTTGTGTGCTGTGTTGATTAGTACTGACTTCTTGTTTTGTTTCATGACTTTCTACACCTCCCTTCTCATCCAAATTTGTCAGGGTGGGAATGAACTTTCTTAACTGATAAAGTTTCCAACATCACTTTTCACTCTACTCTTAAGGTCAAAAGCAAACACCAATCCTTTTGGTCACACTTTAAGATGCTCAATTTGCTTTAAAAAAGACCCAAATTAGTGAAACCTGAACTTCTTCTAATTTAACTTTTTATTAGACCATTAAATGCTTCTCTCCCTACATGAGCACTAACCCAGAGACTCTTACTGACTGAGACACCAATATTTTATTTATTAGCTCAAGTGCTCCACCATAAGGAAAAACTGAACATAATTCATTGGCTGAACATATGAAGAAGGGCCAGGAAGAACACTTAGCATCAAGTGGAAGCTGGGGAGTGATTGTCAAGGATGCCAGACAGGTAGTCTAATAATGTGCAAAAGCAGGAAAATCTGATAGCATGACACAAGGAAACCGGAGTGTTTTGTCAGGAATTCCTGTCACACCACATTCACAGAGGATACAGCACACCTTAGAATTGCAGCGGTATATGCTTAAAATCCTGATTCTCTGTTAAAGCTTTAAAACAAATAAAGACAACACAGTGTAGCAGCATAAATTGGGTTCAGAACCATCTTCCTGTTGTGTGCATAAGGCACAGTACTATGGAGCTATGATACTGGATTAGGGCCAGTGGGCACCATTATAATACCTATAATGATAAATTTACTGCTTGATTTTACAAGTAACCGGGGAAGGTTAATCTATAAAATGGTGGCAATCGGAGGGAACTAGATACATTGCTCCGTACCACCTCCCTTTAATTAAAATAACCTCCCGTGCTCTTTCAGTTATATTAAAAATGTTGTTGTGTCAAACAGATAGTTTAAAATGGTCACCGATACAAACACACTTGAAAACCAATTCAATCCCTCTGTGGAACATGCTGTTATTAACCCCTTAGCTCCTGTCAGTGATAATTTATTTGGTTTTAATGTGTCACTTCTGGGTCATTAGTTCATATTGTAAAATATAATGCAACAGTAACTAAGGGCCAAATGACCCTGCCTGCTGCACGGTATGGAAAGACAGTGTGCAGAAAGACTGTGTTCCATGCATTTAACATACAGCAGAGGACAGCAGCCCAGGTAATGGCAGCATGGCAGGGATAGACTGTTGTGTTGCAATATATGGATTGTGTGTGTGTGTGTGTGTGGCTGTGCTAGATCTAGACACTGCTTCATTCTGCTGTCGCCCACACCTGCTGCAAGGGAACTTGCATTAGAGCAAAAGTGGCCGAACAAGCTGTCTAGGCGCCATATTGATTCATCACTGGTGTATCCAATCTGAGGCCTTCCCTTCCAGGGCTTTCTACACACAAGAGAACAGGGTCCTGCACCTTCACAAATTTTCTCCATTATTGCCTACAGGGACATTTAAAAAATTATCTTGCATTATGACTGATCAAATGTCTATAACAGGTCTAAATTTAACCTCTTGTTCCTTTATTCCTTACCATCACAGATCTAGAAATTAATCACAAGGGCAAAGAAGTGTACATTAGTGAGATAAACTGAACCAGTGAATGGCCACAGATACCAGAATTATTGACTTCAGGTCAACAGTCTAGAACATCTTGCTGTCTTGGGAGCGTTCTTTCGGTTGACAACACACATCTATCTAGAGATCCAGCTAGAACCTGGAATGGCTCTGATGGGCCAATGCTACTGGATCTTTAACGCCAATAATATGCTCTTCATGGATAGTCTGCTGCACTATCACACACACACTAGAAGAATTTATTTTCCCACTCCTTTTTAGCTTTCAAAGTCAGAAGGATTGGAAAAAAAGTGAACATTTCTTTGCAAAAGTGAGAGGATTTAGGCACGTACAAGGCAAAAACCTTGTTTTCATTTTTAGAGGCTTTCCAAGTGTCTATAAAAAAAATATCCATAACTGACTCACTGGCAAGCAGAGGTGTATGCACTGCAATGCAGTAGAACTAGGCTCTGCAGTAATCTTGCTTCCTACGATACATTCAGTTTTCTGTTTGTGTAAGTGCCACAGGGACTTATGGAACCAGGGTTAATGAGTGATCTTGGGATCTAGTCTCCTCTCCATGTACTCAGGTAGTTTTCAATAATATTAAACAGGTTTTACGTACACGTATATACAAAATTGGGAGAATATGTTTGTGGCAGGTTGGGTCACAGAAACCCCTTGGTACTGCCACTTGATGTGCTGAAACTACCTCTGAGCCCGTTTTCCCTGGAAGCTTGGGACTTCAGTGCCCTGTCTTGTTAAGCCAGACACGTTAGCCTGCTACAGACACAGACCCAGGTCTGACCCATATCCCCCAAACACTGCAGGCTTAACTGAAAACAGCTTAAGACCCAGTTCCTAATGGGATCCAAACCCCAAATAAATCTGTTTTACTCTGTATAAAGCTTATACAGGGTAAACCAGGAGTGGCCAGCCTGTGGCTCTAGAGCCACATGCAGCTCCTTGTATGGGAGCTGGAGCTACAGGCGCCAACTTTCCAATGTGCCAGGGGGTGCTCACTGTTCAACCCCTGGCTCTGCCACAGGCCCTGCCCCCACTCCACTCCATCCTGCCCCCTCCCCTGCCATACCTTCACTCCTCTCCTCCTCCTCCCCCGGGAGCCTCCTGCATGCCATGAAACAGCTGCTCGGAAGATGCAGGGAGGGAGGGGGAAGTGCTGATTGGCAGGGCTGCTGGTGGGCGGGAGGCATTGGGAAGAGGGAGTGGGGGGGGAGAGCTGATGGGGGGCTGCTGATGTATTGCTGTGGCTCTTTGGCAATGTACATTAGTAAATTCTGGCTCCTTCTCAGGATCAGGTTGGCCACCCCTGGGGTAAACTCAAATTGGCCGCCCTCTATAACACTGAAAGAGAGATGTGCACAGCTGTTTGCTCCCCCAGGAATTAATTACTTGCTCTGGGTCAATTAGTAAAATCACTTTTTGCTTATTAAGTATAAAAAGTAGGATTTAAGTCATTCCAAGTAATAACAGACAGATCAAAGTAAATTACCAAGCAAAATAAAACAAAAACACGCAAGTTTAAGCCTAATACAGTAAGAAACTAAATGCAGGTAAATCTCACCCTCACAGATGTTCCAAAAAGCTTCTTTCACAGACGAGGCTCCTTCCTAGTCTGGATCCAGCAATCACTCACACTCCCATAGTTACTGTCCTTTGTTCCAGTTTCTTTCAGGCATCTCTTTGGGGTGGAGAGGCTATCTTTTGAGCCAGCTGAAGACAAAATGGAGGGGTTTCCAGGGCCTTCTGTAGTCTCTCTCTTGTGGGTGGAAACCCCTTTGTTCTCCTGTGTAAAATCCCCTCAACAAGATGGAGTTTGCAGTCACCTGGGCAAGTCACATGTCTATGAATGATTCCGCTTTTTGCAGGCCGACACCATTGTTTACATGTTATTTTGAACGTTCCCAGGAAAGCTCAGATGTGGATTGGCATCTCCCAAAGTCGATTGTCAGATAAGCATTTCTTGATTGGGCACTTACTGAGAATAGTCCTTTCTCAAGAAGCTGACCAAATACTTCACTGAGGCTACTTAGAATCAAACAAGTACATAGCCAATATTCATAACTTCAAATACAAAAATGATACACACATACAGACAGCATAATCATAACCAGCAATCTACAACCTTCCCATAGACACCCTATTTGGCCTCCTCTGTACAAGACCTGGTGCAACCATAGGACCCTGGTTGCAACAATAATCTATACGGTCACAGTTTGTCAATAACACCACAATGTTTCATTATCTCAAAGGCCAATTCCCAGAGAGACATTAGGGACAGGTTACTGAGGGCAGGAGTTTGTTCAATAGCTATCAATGGTTGCAGGGAGAACAAAATATGAAAAGGAATGTGGGTACCTAAAGGAATCTAGTGCAGACTTATCAGCTCTGGAACCCTAAAGACTCAGCTATAGATACTCTGTCAAATACTCCTAGTAGGGAACAAACAGTTAGTAACATTACCACCCTCCACTAGGTACACCTCTACCCCGCTATAGCGCAGTCCTCGGGAGACAAAAAAAAAAAATCTCACTGCGTTATAGGTGAGACCGCTTTATATCGAACTTGCTTTGCCACTCCCCCCCCCCCCCGGTTCCTTGTTCCCTGACTGCCCCCTCCAGAGACCCCCGTCCCTAATCACCCCCAGGACTCCACCCCCACCCAACCCCCCTGCTCCCTGACTGCTCCGACCCCTATCCACACCACCTGCCCCCTGACAGGCACTCACCGGCAGCAGCAGGAAGCGGAGCAACTTGGCCCCAGTCTGCTCCACTCTGCCACCTCCCAGCCATGGAGGGCGTCCTTTCCCTAACCTCCCCGCACTCACCGGCAGCAGAAAGCGGAGCAACGCGGCCCCAGCCTGCTCTGCTTTCCTTGCCCTGGCCCCAGCCATGTCGCTGGGGAGCAGGGGGGTTGGGAAAAGGTCCCGCACTCACCTGCGGCGGGAAGCGGAGTGCCGCGGCTAGGAGCTGGCGGAGTGCAGTGGGCTGGGGCAGGGCTGCTCCGCTTTCGCCATTGCCGGTGAGTGTGGGGGGGATCCCTTCCCCCGAGCGACACGGCTGGGGCCGGGGCGAGGGAAGTGGAGCAGGCTGCTCCCAGCCCCCCGGACCACTCTGGGACTGCAGGGCCCCCAAAAGTGCCCCCTCCACAGCTCCTGCCTCCCGGGGGAGGGGGGGAGCCCCTGACAGCCCCTGAGACCCTCTGCCCCTTATCCAATCCCTCGACCTCAGCCCCCTTAACACGCTGCTCAGAGCAGCGTGTCAGAGCTTTACCGCATTGACTGCGAACCCACGTTATATCGGGTCACGTTGTATCGGGATAGAGGTGTATTAATGAAGGTAACACGCTGTGCCCAAGAAGCCAAGACACTCATATAGATGCTGGGGGAGCAGTGGCTCTACTGCATTCTCTCCCTGGCCCCAAACACCACAGAGACCAGTGGGTTGGGGTTCTTTGGCTTTAGGGGGCTGAAGGAGAAGCTCTTGGTAGATTTCCAAGAATCCTCACCCCTTGGCAATGGGTATCCAAAGCTCTGCACAGCTTCTGGGACATCCATAGGTTTAATGGATAAAACCCCTTGCTAGATGCAGAGAGAGCAAACCCTGCCCCGCATGACAGAATGATTCTGAGAAAATGCGGGGAGTGCATCTTGTTTCCTATCACGAGTCAAGGTATAGAGGCCAAGCTTCCCTCTACCAAATAAAACAAGTGCTCCAAAGACACTAGATTACATTGTTCAGACATGGTTTATTTCTTTATTAACTTTATTTAAATCATTTTAGGCTTTGCAATAAAACAAGAAACTAGCAAGCCATAGACATTTCCCCGTCCATTTCTTTAGGAAGTCTGGCATGGCCATGACCATCTTTTGAACCGTGTTACTGAAACTATACAAATATTTCACACATGACTTGAATAAAGATTGTAACAGGACTTTGGTATCTTATGTTTATCTAAGGGACCTGAGCAAATCCATATAGAAAACAGTGAATACCCTGGACTAAACATCAAGTATCTTAATTTAAATTATAACATCAGATAAATGCTTAAAAAAAAAAAAATCTCCTCATACCACCAAGTTGAGGATGATACGAGCAGAAAAGAGGTTGTCTTTCCCCAAACAGGTCACATTCAGGTTGTAACATTTTCTCCTTCCATGTGAACGTACTGGTCATGAAACATGCTGCATTGAGAGCTCCAGAATTTGTAGTTCTCTATTTAATCAAGGAACAGGTACAAGTACAGCGATAGGTGCAAGCTTTCCCTCAATGCCCCACCAATGTGTCTCCCTCCAGACTGGACAGGCCATCTCTAGAAGAAAGAGTAGTTCTACTTCCATGCCTGCTAAATCCTTGACCTCTTTGCTCAGACTCTGAACAAGGGGGAGCCAATTATTCTTATTTTTGTGATGTGGACACCTGTCCACCAGGAACTAGACCGACATGCCTGACTTACTTCACATAATTCAGATGGTAACTACAGTAGAACCCTGTTTATCTGACCCAACATTATCTGGCTCTCCTATAAAGTGAACAACCAGCCCACACACTTCCAGAAGTGGGAGATCTCTCCTGTGGCCGCTAGATGGTGCTGCAGCCTCATACTTACCCATTCTCTGGATTATCTGAGTTTTCCGATCTGGCCCCAGGTCCCAATTAAATCAGATAAATGGGGTTCTGCTGTCACTGTCAATCTGGGCTGGATTGTTACTGTTATTCCTTCTACACCAAATGTCACTATGTCAAATTATAAAACCACCCCTTCAATTTGTGCCTATACGGTAGCAGTTGCCTGTGATATAAACTAAAATACACACACACGCACACACGCTAGATTGTATACAGATCACACATCACCATTTATGCAGCACTCACTAGTTGGGGCTGATCGTCACAATGTACTACAGTGTTGACAGAAAATTTAAAAACACTAGTACACTGTGACTATCTGTGGTCTGAAAATTCTATTGTAATGCTGTGATGTTGCACATTGAACATGGTATTCTACAGATGACCATCACCCCAGTATCTGGGTTCTCAATGGTATAAGGCTCAAGTAAAAAAATACACCTCAAGGGGAAAAAATCAGAACGATACACTATCTTACATTACAAATATACTGGTGAAATTCAGAAGGATGGGAGAGTATAGAATACCCAGCAGAATGAATAAAATAAAGAAGATATGTAGAAATTGATATTTCAATGTCAGATGCTGATCACAACCCCAGTGCAATAAGGGATTAAAGTTGCTGTAAATCTGCTTACTGTTAAGACACTTACATGTAAGTAGCAGCAACTGGATTAAACAATAAAGTAGGTTGAGATTTGAACAACACCAAAAACTCTCTCCTTCTCTGTCTCGTTACAGGCTCAAGTTTTAAATATAGATCCACCTGATTTATAATATTACAAAACAAATCTTATATGAAAGATATTTTCCCTTGAACGCTTGCTGCTAGTACTGATAGGCCGGGTTTGGCACGTGTCATGAAAGCTGCTTGAGCTAGATGACAGGTTAACAGGGAAATCCAAGCAAATTGTATCACCTGATCTGATAAGTTCGTACCATAATCATACTGTATACCCCACTAAACACACACCACTCCTTCCTCTACTAATGTTTTTGAAGCAGTGGAGAAGGGTACTCTATCATAGGGACAAGAGGGGAAGCACTGTTCTAGATTCACGAATTTACATTTTAAAACCGTTGTCAGAAGAGTTTGCAGGAACATATTTACATGCAGTGTTACCTCATCTGGGTTCAAGATTAAAATACTGCAAAGTGAGGCACAGATGCAAATTAAGAAATACACCTCTACCCCGATATAATGCGACCCGATATAACACGAATTCGAATATAATTCGGTAAAGCAGTGCTCCGGGGCTGCGCACTCCGGCGGATCAAAGCAAGTTCGATATAACGCGGTTTCACCTATAACGCGGTAAGATTTTTTTTGTTCCCAAGGACAGCGTTATATCGAGTTAGAGGTGTAATTAACTTAACTAAAGCACAGTAAAACATAGCAGCCATTTAAAAAAAAGCCAGTTTTATCCAATGGTCACAACAACATGAGTCAAACAAGTTCTTTATAGTACAGTAACTCCCCATTTAACGTTGTCCCACTTAACGTTGTTTCAATGTTATGTCCCTGCTCAATTAGGGAACATGCTCGTTTAAAGTTGTGCAATGCTCCCTTATAACGTTGTTTGGCTACCTGCTTGTAAGATTCTGTGGAAGAGCAGCGACTTTACAAGGTAGCATTGCACAAGTTCCACTTCTCCGCCTCCTCTCCCTCCCTCCTAGTGCTTCACCCACCGCCAAACAGCTGTTTGGAGGCGCTTAAGACTTTCTGGGAGGGAGCGGGAGGAGCGGAGACGCAGGGCTTTCCCACTCCTGCCCCTCCCTCCCAGAAAGTCCTAAGTGCGAAGTGCTGGGAGGGAGGGGGAGAAGCAGGGAAGCCCCGTGTCGCCACTCCTCCCCCTTCCTCCCAGAAAATCCTAAGCGCCGCTAAACAGCTGTTTGGCGGCGCTTAGGACTTGGGGGGGGGGGGGAGGGGGAGAGGAGATGGAGTGGGGGGGGGGAAGAAAAGAGGTGGGCTTGGAGTGGAGCGGGGACAGGAAGAGGCGGGCCTGGAGCATTCCCGGAAAAATCCGAGCCGGTTCTCCAGGGAAGCTGCCACTGCTGCTGCAAAGGTGCTTCCCAGCCAGGGTACTTCCCAACCACAGTATAGTACTGTACAGTATACAGTATAATACCTTTTGTCTGACCCCAAAAAATTTCCTTGGCACCTAACCCCCGCATTTACATTAAATCTTATGGAACAATTGGATTCATTTAACATTGTTTCACTTAAAGTTGCATTTTTCAGGAAAATAACTACAACGTTAAGTGAGGAGTTACTGTATATCCCTTTAAGAAGCTGCATGAATTTCTAAGAGGACCTTTTTACAGGGTGCAATACAAAAAGATATTTACATTATAGGTTATAACCTACATATTGTATTGCTAAATTACAGTTTATTCAAGTGTAAATTTATAACTTCACACAAAGTAGGAAGCCAGAAAAAAAAAATCCTAGTAGACTTAAGAAATACATAAAACTTCCCAACACGAAGTGAGATGGGGAGTGGGAAAAAGTCACGATGCTCTCTGAAGAGAGATTAGAAATCTGCATCCAGTGTGAAAACATTGTCTGTTGTTTCTGCCATAACTGCAAAGCGCTGATACTCTGAAACCCGCTTCTCAAAGAAATTTGTTTTTCCTTCCAGTGAAATATTCTCCATGAAATCAAAAGGATTTTCTGCTTGAAAGACCTAAAAGCAAACTTTATTAAATTGGAGTTCCTGAAATGACAACATGATGCTCCTATGAATTCCCACATGAATAATCCACAAAATGATGTTACTTACCTGTAACTGTGGGTTCTTCGAGATGGGTGATCCCCATGTGTATTCCACACATGGGTACACGTGTGCTCCATGTGCCTGAAACTGGAGATCTGTAGCAAGTAATGTCTATTGGTCCATGCATGCAGAGTTGCTCTCCTTGTGCTTCAAACCGAGGGTGGTATGGACAGACACCTTTCCAGTTCCTTCTCTTACCATGAATTAGATAACATCTGAAGCAGAGGGGAAGGAGAGCGGGTAGTGAAATGCAGATAGGGACCACACATCTCAAAGAACCTCCAGTTAAAGGTAGGTAACTTCCATGTCTTTTTCAAGTGCTGGTCCCTCTATAGATATAGATATAGATATAGATACACACACACACAGGAGGAAAGTGTGAGGATGCAGTTGGTATGGATATCTGTAACACTATTGTGCCCACAGCTGCATCTGCCATGGAAGCCTGGCCTAGAGCAAAATGCTTTGTAAAGTTGTGGCTGGATCCCCAGGTAGCCGCTTTACAAACGTCCAGCATTGATACAGCTCAAAGAGATGCCACTGAGGTTGCTTGTGCTCTCATAAAGTAGGCCCTCATACCCGTCTGGGCGAGTTACACGTGCCAACTGATGAGACAGAATAATGCATCCAGAGACCCACTTAATGAGTCACCAAGTCAATAATATTTGTCCTTGTGAGCACTCTGTTATGGCGACAAATATTCTTGGTGTTTTCCCATTCAGTTTTATTCTTTGCAGATAAAAGACCAAGGCCTATTTGACATTCAAGAAGTGCAGTCTTTTTTGTTTGTTTGTTCGCTGAAAACATGAGGTTTTGGGAATAATATTGGTAAGTGAATAAGTTTGTTCATGTGAAACTCTGAAATCAAGACAGACTTTCTCTGTGATATATGGTGTACGGCGGATCAGCCATCAATGCACCCCATTCATTCACCCGTCTGGCTGACTTGATGGCAAATAAGAAGGCAACCTTCATGGAAAGGCATGACATGGAACATATGACCATCATTTTGAAGGTAAGAGCTGAGAGTACCAAGCTGAGGTCCCATGTACTGTGGGTACTGTCACTGGTGGGAAGGTCCTAATGAGTCCTTTGAGGAATCAAATTGTGGCAGGGTGAGTAAAGATAATGTGGCTTTTCACTGGATGAGGGAAGGCACTGACTGCTGCCAGATAGGTTTTTCCATTGGATAGCTGAAAGTCCGACATCTTGAGGGACTGGAGATAGTCTAAAATGGCAGTGATACCTGCCAATTCTGGTGAACGCTGTTTAGCTAGAGAGCATTTTCTAGTGGAGATTTTTCTGCTGCGATTGAGAATAGTTCAGATGGCCTCTGAATATGAACGTTTTAGGTATGATGATCCAAATACCAGGCCATGAGATGAAGAGGGTCTGGGTTGCAATCTCTGATCCTGCCCTTCTCCTGATCCAGAAAAGATCGTATATAGGTAGGAGGATGGGATGACGTTCATAGGAGGTCCAGAAGCAAAAATGTCTGGGCCAATTGGATACGATGAGGATAACCTTGGCCCTGTTGTGGCGAATTTTCTATAGAACCTGAAGTAGTGGGGGATGGGAGGAAAGACGTACCTTAGATGGTCAGTCCAGGATAACAGAAGGGGATCACCCTTGGAGTCTCAGCCTAATGTTGCTCTGCAACTGTAGAGATTGAATTTCTTGTTTGTCTGGGAGGCAAACAGGTCCCAATATGGTGTTTCCCACTGGGTGAAGATTTCAGTCAAGACAGAATAGTGTATTTCTCACTCACGGTCTGCAGAGAAGTGCCTGCTGAGATTTTCTGCCAGTCTTCTGCATACCTGGTAAGTATGTCACCAACAGCAAGATGCTCTTCTTGATGCACCAGTCTCATAAATTCACTGCCTCTATACACAGAGGAAGAGATCTCACTCCAGCCTGTTTGTTTACACAAAAGACGGTCAATCATGTTGTCTGACATTAGCTGGATATGATGGAACCATATGAGGGGGAGGAATGCATTACAGGCAAGGTGAACTGCCCTCCTCTCCAGTACATTTATATGCATTCTGGCCTCACATGGGAACTATGTGCATTGTGACTGTACATGGTGGCTCCCCATCTTATGAGGGATGCCTCTATGATTATGGTTGCGTCCAGTATGGGTGGAAGAAAGGGGATTCCCGCTCACATCTAGTCCGGTTTTGTCCACTATACAAGAAAGGCTCTGACCTTTACAGTATTGTTATCCTGGTATTCATGTTGTCCTTGTCCGGTGAATAAACAGACCAAAACCAGGCCTGCAGGCAACAGAGATGGAGTCTAGCGAATGATGTTAAATACACTCACGCAGCCGTGCGGCTCAGTAGGGAAAGACACACTCCTCAATGTAGTGCGAGGCCTAAGAGTGACTGCTCATGGCCTCAAATCTGTTTAAAGGGAGATAGACTCGTCCTCAGTAAAGGATAAGGTCAGTCCTATGAATTCTACAGTGTTTGTGGGAGTGAAATTTTCTTTATTTATACAGACCCCCAATGTCATCAGAAATGGAGTAAGGACAGGGTTGCCAACTGGGCTTCCTGGCTTGTTCAGCATGTTACTAGTCAGTCATGCAGATATGGGAAGATGGCGTAGCTGTTGTGCCTCATCTGGGCCACCACTGAGAAGACTTTCGTAAAGACCTTGGGTGCGGTCACTAGCCCATATGGGAGTACTCTAAACTGGTAGTGCTCTTGTCCTACCATGAATCTTAGAAAGCTTCTGTGGTACCGGTGAATATCCACATGAATGTAAATATCTTTAGGTTTGCTTGTGGTGCTCTCTCTTCGGGGCCAGGGTATAAATCTCCAGGAAGCGAAGAGTTGATCTAGAGTCCTTAAGAGAGCATAGTGTAGCCATAGGGCTAACCTGCTGACTCATTGCTCTTCTTACTGAAGAGATTATACTAAAAAGGCAAATGCTCAGTGGTATTCTGGACTTCTGTGAAGAACTAAGATGAGCGAAACCATGATTCGAGCCTCATGACTGGCTGGGGTGATGGGTCTAGATAAGTGGTCCCCAAACTTTTCAGGGTCATGCCTCCCTTACCCCTGTCTGTGCCCCAACCCCAGAGCCAGGAGTGGTTCTGTCCGGGCTTGTCTCCCTTGGGGAAAAAGGGTCCCCTGGAGCACTCAATTTATCCGATGAAAAGGTGGGCTCCTATTCTACCCGTGGTGCCAGTGGCACCAATGGAAGAATTCTCTAATTTGTGGATGCAGTGGGGGATGATCCTCTTTTCCTCGAGGTGTTTTTTCCTGACACTGAAATGTCTCTAAAAAGGACCAGGCCCAACAGCAGTGGAGATTATGAATAGAGCTGAGCAAAAATATGTTCCAGAGAAATAAAGGTTTCAGTTCTTCCTGGAGTTCAAGGAGTCCCTGAGGTGGGGACCAATGGATCTGGGGCCAGGCCTCCAATGCTCTTGAACTCAGTGTGCCGGAATCACTGACTCCCAGGTGTACAGTGTAAAGCTCTCAGACAGGGCCAATCTGTCCTGTGGGAAGGAGTTGGAACCAGAACTGTTAGATCCTTCTTCCTTTGCACCTTTCCTTCTTGGACAGGTTTGTGCAGACCTAATCCCTAAGGACCAGCGAATGAGAACTTACCTGACTTAGACCAACACGGGAAGGGATCCTTTTTCATAGAGGCAAATCTGGATAGAGATCTCTCCTTATGCCTATACTTATGTTCCCTACTCTTATGAGAAGTTTATTAGGCTTAATTTTTTCAACCCCTAGTCCAGAGCTTGTACTCAGCAGGGGCACAACTCGCAACAAGACCACTATACCGAGGTTCTCCCCAGCCTGCATCTGACTGGGGTCTTATGGCCAGCTCCATGAGATGCTTCCACAGATGGAGGTCTCATCCCTCACAGGTTTGAGTGAGCCTCCCCAAGTCAGTAAAGGAAGCGCTAGTGTTCATTGATGAAGCAGAAGGAACCAGGGCGGGAGATACAGTTCTTAAACTCTGGGACTCTTGGCATAGTCCTTTTCCACGGGGAGAAGCTCCAGAGAACTAAACAAATTATACTAGCTATGAAAATACTAACACACTTAAACACTAGGTCTAAACTTACTAAAAACTATTTACAATATATAATTACAGATATTGTAAGCAGAGGAAGATCAATGCGGACACAAAGAAGTCAAACCAGGCAGTGGTAAGAAGGAATTGGAGAGGCATTGGTCCGTGCCACCCTTTATGCCCTCAGTTTGAAGCATGAGGAGAGCAACTGCAAATGTGAGGACCAACAGACGCTTCTTACTACAAATCTCCCATCTCAGGCGCTGGAAGCACATGCGTGCCCATGTGTGGAATTCACATAGGGACCAGCACTCGATGCAGCAGCATCCACTTGCTGGTAACATCCCTTGGTAAAAATAAAGCAGGAATTCTCCAGCATCTCATAGGTAATATCTAGACTGGTTCTCCCCTCCTCAACCCACCAACCCTGGCAACCAGCACTCAGCAAGGGAGCATGAAATATCTCAGGAAACAAGATATTAGAATAGACTTGGCTCTCACTCCACTAAAGCAGTGCAATATAAACATTTACTTTTCACACCTTGAGAGAGCCACTCTACCCTATATATTGATTAATATTTTTTTAATCAATGAATGCATCCAGCACAAAAAACTCTACGCAACTCAACTTATTTTCAGAGGTTCACTTATTTCTGTGTGTAATTAAAGGGTTTATCCTCAGGAAGATCTCCTCTCAGCATTATTAATAGATCTGTTTTCCTCAGAGTAACAGTATTTTTCGAAGGTCACTTGCTTCCATCTAAGCAAATTCAGCGTTATATTGACCACCCAAGAGATGGGCATGCTAATCTGTTAACCTGGTGCAATGAATATAAACGATTCTACTTTATTACAGCCTCGTAAAATCAGAACACCTGAATGCAACACACACTTCCAATTTAAAATCCAAGTAGTAATTACAGGGGAACCCTGGCCAGAGAAACAATGGTTTCATCTGTTTCAAATAATGAAATCTGAATATTGACATTGTTCTCTGAGTGAGATACAGCAGAACACATAAGTGCAGCATGGGTGCGATACCCACACCTGTGGTAAATTAGTGCAGGACACAAACAACTTTGCTTGGCCATTTTAAAGGCCAATATTTCTTGGAAGTGTCATCTCTCTCAACTTTCTTACCTTAGAGAACCCAAGTTCTGTCAGTAACCGGTCTGCCACAAATTCAATATACCGTTTCATCAAAGTGCAATTCATTCCAATCAGCCCTACTGGTAAAGCCTCTGTTAAAAACTCCTGGAGTAAAAAACAACAGTGACATTTAAAGAAGGGACAGTACAACTTAAGGGGAACAAATAGTATCTACTTGGTGGTGGTATATCGTTTGTGATATTTCTATGAAATCAGACCCAGAGGTTGTTTACAACTTAAATAACTTGCATCGCAAGAAACACAGCAAATGTCTCCTGTTTTGATCAGCTCTTTGCAATTTTCTATGTTTAATATATATTTTGTGAAAGGGTCAGTGAGAATTTTCACTTGTGTTTTTTCTATGTGACAGATCCAATTCTCACTAACAATCAGTGCAAGTTTTGCCATTGAATTCAAGGTGAGCTGGATCAGATCCTATGTGTAGCAACCAAAAAAAAAATCTTACCTGTAAGCAAATGTGACTGAACATGAAAAAGAAAACCCACCTGTGGTGCCGTTCGCTTTTACTAATCACTTGGCTAGTACTCTCAAAAATCATCTCTGCCTTCTATTCTCTGTGACAAGCAAGAGTACCAAGAGATTGATTGTAGGTGGTGTGTTGGAATTTTACAGTGATTCACATGTGTGGACCAGTCATTTATTAGGAATTCCGGAAATTCTACTACAGCATCACCTTCTTTACGCATGAAAATCCTCTTGTGCCATCAGTGACACTGTACTGATCAATCTTCTCTGCTCACCTGCTCAATTTCAACTGCATTAACAATGATCTCCTTGACCCTCTCTTCTGAAGGCTTGTTCACTAAGTAATGAAATATTAGGCAAGCAAAGTCACAGTGCAGACCCTGAAATACAAAAGAATGAAAGTTTAGTTTCTCCTGCCCCTCATGATTTGCTATTTAAAGCCTTGTACTGATAATTGTCTCTCTGAGAGGAATAAGTTTCCTAATTTGCTGCTTCATGGCAATCAGGGTGGATAAAAATCAATCAGAAAAATTGTTTTTTATTTAAATTGGATTTTTTTGATAAAATGCTTTTTGAGGAAAAAAACTATCTAAAAGATACATTATAACTGAAAGATATCTCATCATGGAATAGAGATTATAAATTCTAATTCTATACTATGAGACAATATATTCATGTTATGTTTAAGAAAAGGTTTGTAAATGAGTTCCAATAGTTCATGGAATAGGGACCCAATCTTATGGAGTTCCAAGGGCTTCTGTATATATTATTTAGGTTAATCTTTCTATCTACCCAATGGGACTCAGTGCTCAGTGTAGAACAGTGGTCTCCAAAGTGGGATGCGTGCACCCCAGGGGGTGTGCAAGAGGATCCTTGGGGGTACACGGCAGGAGGAGCGCCTTTTTTTTTTTTTTTTTGCGCTTCGGCGCGGCAGGGGGTGCATGCTCAAAAAATTTGTACTGATAGGGGTGCGCGATCAAAAAAGTTTGGAGACCACTGGTATAGAAGATACCATCAGAGATGTTTAGTTTTGTAGTTCTCAAACTGTGGATTTGTGTCTCAAGAGATAACATGATCGTTAACAGCAAAAATGATAAATAATATCTATAGGTGAGAAATAACAGACCTCAACCCTATTGTCCCTCTGCAAATTTGTGTACACAGAGTCAATCCCTTACCTCCCTAAAAGGTGAAAAGTTTCAAAAAGTTCAATGAATAGAGGATTGTTGGGAGCAGAATATATCTGGACAAGGAGAAGTCTGGAGACAAATGCGAGAAGGGAGGGACAGGCAGTAGAAACAAAAGTGAAACTGTTTGAGCAGCATATTCCAGAAGTCTTGAGGTCTTTCTGAGTGTAGCCTTCATTGATTTGGGATCTACCATGCCATTCTCTTACTAGAAGGGAAAAACTATAATGGCAGAAGGCAGTAAAAGAGACCCAGTTTGGGAATATTTTAATGAAGTTCCGCTACCTGTGAGTAAGACAGGCATGCGTGCAAAATACAAACAGTACAACAAAGAAATGCAAGGCCTGGTTGCCCAAATGAAACATCATGAGAAGTGTTCCTCCTCAGGAGGAAGCTGCGTTGAAGATGATGAAAAGAACATGTCTGAACATGCAGGATCTTCGGGTTGGTAAACTTTTTTATTTCATACTTTTCTTAAGGACTGCCTGTCTTCCTTCTGGACTATTCTTGAATTCTCATGTTTGAGCAAAAAATATAGTTGTTACTCTATGATACTATCATTTTAGATGCATTTAAACTGTAGTGTGTACCATCTAAAAATGAAACCTACATCTATTTCTGAGTTGTGAGGAATATGTACTAAGGTTATAACAACCAACAAGAATGCACTTTTATCTAGAAATCCATAATTAAATCGAGTCTTCTTGACTAGTGATTTAAATCAAATCCACCCTGATGGCAACATTGATGTAATTGTATTTCTCAAAACTTAAAAGGGCACTCATTTATACTGGACAGAAATCATGTAATCACGTTATAGCATCAGACATTGGAAGTAGATTTGTGAACACTCATGGTTTCAAGATATTTTAATGATCTTTACAGTCAATCCTCACTTAAAGTCATCCCGATTAACATTGTTACGTTGCTGATTAATCAGAGAACATGTTAGTTTGAAGTTGCACAATGCTCCCTTATTGTTGTTTGGCAGCCGCCTGCTTTGTCAACCGCTTGCAGAAAGAGCAGCCCATTGCAGCTGGCTCGTGGGGGCTTGGAACCAGGATGCACTGGCAGACCCCCATCAGCTCCCCACTCCCCTAAGTTCTCTGTGCAGCAGACACCCAGCAGGCTCTCAATTGCTGGCAGTTCAGCTGTCCCTCCCCACCACTGCCATGTGTGCCAACTTTTTGTGGTGCCGGTGGGTGCTCAACCCTCCTCTGCCACTGGCACCGACTCCACCCCTGCCCCGCCCCCATTCCAACACCTTCCCCAAAGTCCCTGCCCCAACTCTGCCCCCTCCCTGCCCCTATTGGACTCCTCCCCAAATCCCTGCCCCAGCCCCGCCTCTTCCCCGAGTGCGCTGCATTCCCCCTCCTCCCACCTCCCTCCCAGCGCTCGCTGCTGCGAAATAGCTGTTTCGCGGCAGGAAGCGCAGGGAGCTTGGGGAGAAGCGGAGCCATGGGGCGCTCAGGGGAGGAGGTGGAGGTGAGCTGGGGCGGGGCATGGGGGGACAGCTGCCCACCAATTTTTCCCCGTGGGTGCTTCAGCCCCGGAGCACCCAGGGAGTTGGCGCCTATGGCTCCTGCCCTCGGCCTTGGAGCTGCTCCCGGGAGTCTCCTGCTTGCTGTGCAGGATTGAGGGAAGAGGGATGCTAATGTCAGGATGTCCCCCTCACCCCTGCTCCTGCACCCCACTTACCCCATCTCCATAGAGCAGGGGAAGGACATGACAGGGCTCAAGATGGAGGGAGCTTGCTACCAGCAGTTGCGGTCTCAACTTGCTGATCTTTTTAAAAAGGCAATGTACTTAGAGTGGGGTCAGTGTACTTAAAAGGGCAATGCGTATCTCTCTCTCTCACACACACACACACACACACACACACACACACACACACAGGGTGTGTGTCTCTGTCTCTCATGCTGTCTCCCTTCCCTCCATCTGTGCTGTCTTATAGAATGTGAGGCTACATTAACAACGTGTTAACCCTTGAGGGCTCAGCCGAGTGCTAGTTCATCATTCAGCACTAAGGCATTCCCTGGGAAATATTCTACCCTCTGACTCCACCACCTCAACCAAGCAATCATCATTGCTGTGTACAAGTATTAAATTATTTGTTTAAAACTTATACTGTGTGTGTGTACATGTGATATATATAGTCTTTTGTCTGGTGAAAAAAATTTCCCTAGAAGCTACCCTCCCCCCCCATTTACATTAATTCTTATAGGGAAATTAGAATCGCTTAACATTGTTTCGCTTAAAGTCGAATTTTTCAGGAACATAACTACAATGTTAAGCGAGAAGTTACTGTATTAAGATTTTTTCCTCCTCTCACGTGCCCTCCAAGCTCTTGCAGAAAGGAGGAGGTTAATTTAACAAAACAAGTTCCATTACTGAGATCAAATCTAAAACTGAAAAATACTTTTTCATGCAACATGCAGTTAGTGTGTAGGTCTCGTTGCCACAAGATTTCATTAAAGACATTAAGACTCAAAATAGAAGAGGATTGCATAGAATATGGACAATAAGAAAACCCAGCCTGACAACAGTGAAAATTAAAACAAATCAGCCAACCAAGAGTTTTGGAAAAGTTATAAACCCTCATAAGCCAACCTCGAATGGGCATCAGAAATAAAATTCCCAGAGTAAAATTTCTCTCTTAACTGCCTGCTGCAGGATTTCTTGCACATTCCTTTGGTTCCACAGTTGCTGCCCACTGTCAGAGAGAGAATACTGCACTAGATGGACCACTAGCCCGAGCCAGTCTGATACTTCCATTATGTTACCTGATATTTTAGTAGGATTTTGGCTAATTTTTAAAATCTGTGGCTCTCCCACTTAAAAGAAAATGACTGCTTGTGCATTCCCCAAATAACCATGCATTAGGTGGTACGCACAATCTGTCTAACCAGATTCATCAGAAAACAATTTACATTTTCTTTTCTTTACAGGATTTTATATTGCTGTTTTATCATTTTAGTTTTGTGCTGAGCCTCTCTCAAGACAGATGCCTTGTGCATTTTGTACTTTTATTGCAATAACTACCTATTTAGTTACAATTATGCCATTGGAAATTGAACTGGAAAACTGTGGGGGGTTTTGGTGCTGAATGACATGCCACAAAAGGGCAGTTAGACTTATTGTATTTAGCATCCTACATCACATTAACCTGAAAGTGAGTTTTATAGAAAACTTCTGCTGAAAACCACACACATACTGATTGCATGAAAAGGGTTACAATGACTTCTAGGAATAGAAAATGAAACTGGATCTTATTAGTGGACATGAAGTAGAATTTATTTTCCAAAGCATTAAAGTTGCCTCAAGCCTGAGCCATACATTGCTTTATTTTCCAGTCCTATCACGTACTTCAACAATTCTATCATCATAATATAGCTTCCTTCTAAATTAAACGAGAGCTACTGGCTATTTTCCCTTGTGATGGAATCCTTTACCATTTTAAGCCAATGCCAGTAGATTCAATCATTGCTATGTTTATCTTGCAAATTAATCTGTCCTTCAGGTTCTACAGCGCTCCAGATTTTAAACTTGATGTATGTTTTCTAACAGCACCTTAACTGTGCAGCGCCCCGCCCATGAGGAGCCGTCACTACAAGATGGGGTAAGGAGGGACTAGGAGGATACATGTTACTACAGCAGTTACTACTACTACTACTACTACATGTTCAATACCAGAAAGATACTGGCAGGTGCAGCCTTGGTCAGCCACTTCAGTAGAAATATCCCCTACACTGGACCAAGCACTGCAGAAGGCCATGTGCAAGTACTGTGTTCTGTACCTGGAGAGAGCTATAGAAAGGGACAAGGCAACCTGTACCATCCACCACCTGAGTGGTAGAAGCCAGTGCAAAGCCAGCTGCATTCATATACACACTAGGACCCTAGGGTGAGCAGGCTGCACCTCCATTGTAAAGCTAGTGGGCACAGGCTGCACTGTAGAATCCCATGTATGTGGCTACCTCTGGCTGGAAGCGCAGTCCAGTACATGTGCACACCTGCTGCTCTCTGCTGCTATTTGACTTGTGCTGCCTTCAGTGCTGGAAGCTGAGCACTGTGCTGGCTCAAGTCTGCTCTCTCCCATTATTCACCATCACTTTGTTTCTTGTGCCATGTGTTTCCAGTTCATTCCTTGCTCATACTGTGAATTAGGATTTTTTTTTTCCATCTTATTTCTTTTCCTTTTAAGATGATTTAGGTGAATAGCTTTATTCAGGATACTGATTATTCTTGCCTAGGAACAAGGTGGTATTTAAGCTCTCCTACATTCATTTAACATCTGCCCAGTGGTAATTTATTTCTCAACCCTGTTCCTACACCTTCTCCCTTAAAACATGTTCTAAAAATAGCCTACTCCCTCACAGGATTTCAGTGCTCCTGCAGTTCCCAGTAATGTCAAGGTTTGCAGACTCAGGGCTACGTGCTGCACTGTGGAAGGGTGCCCACCAACAGAGAGGGCGGGTCTTACTGGTGCAGCCACCATCCACTGCCTGCATAACTGCCTCAGCCGAGCTATGGCTGAACAAGTGAGAGGATACTGTGGGTGTGGCTTAAAGTTAATGGACAGGTCAACCAGTTCCTTCCCCCAGTCAACATGCTGCACCTGTCCACGTGACAAGCTCTGGAAGAATCCTACTATGTATGTCAGGGTAGGCTGGGTTTCAGAGAACTGACTCAGGCCTTTGCCCTCTTCCAGCCCCATCAGCAGTAATGTGTCAAAACAGCTCCGTCTTGCCAGCAACACACCCTCTCTGCCCTGCTGGATTTCCCCTTTCTTCACTGGTGTTTGCGCTCCCACACCTTCTGCATCCACTTACCTGCTTTCTCCCTTTTCCCCAGTGAAAACCCACCTTTTCAGCACCTGACGCAATTCTCTTTTTCCTCTCCCACAGCCGCTGACAGAGGTGGATGAAGTATTGCCCTTATTGGCATGGCTATGAGGCTCTGCTCAAAGTGTGTGTGGGCAGCAGCTCTAGAGGGAGAGGGGAACACGCAGAAAAAATTGTGCCTCTCCCCTCTGGCCTGCGGATTCACTGAGAGCCCAGCCACCCACTACTCTCAGCTAGAGGAACACTCTACCCCCAAACAAATGTAACGTTCCACATATTACCTCATCTCGGCTAATGAGCTCATTGGAGAATGTCAGTCCAGGCATCAGACCCCTCTTCTTCAGCCAAAAAATAGCAGCAAAAGAACCTGAGAAGAAGATCCCTTCCACTGCGGCAAAGGCAACCACTCTCTCCCCTGTTTAATACAATACACTGGAAATTAAGACTCAGAAAAATCAAATTTGCTTCTAGTTTGTTAGGTGTGCAGCTTACATTAGACACATTGATACTGAACAGCACTAAATCATCATCCACTTGGGTACCATATTTATATTTCATCACATAGGATCCCACAGCATGCATGTACGTGCACACATCATCATTTACCCACCAATGAAATGCAACCACATTTGGGGTGAAATAGGACAGCTATTAAAAGTGTTCAACACACAACAGTTTAGACCAGGAAGAGAGGAAAAATAGCACATCCAATTGACAGTAAAGGGGGCATTTCGGAAGGAAGAATTTAATTGCCCAAACTGAAATCTGGTCAGGATATCAGGCCTAATCTGGCCAGGACATCAGGCCTAATACCCCTGTTCCTCTTAGTAGAAGGTGGTTGTGACTAGTTGACAAGATTGGGAGATGCAGACTTCCTGTGTGAGCCTAACCTGTCTGGCTCTCAGGTTCCTACATAAACGGAAGAGTAGTCTCCTACCTGATAGAGGCAAGACAGGATGCAATTCATTAAGATTTGTAAAGTATTCAGCTTTCTACAGTTTCTTCCATCTAGGAAGTTAGAGCATTATTATTCTGACTCTTGTAAAAATAGCTGAAAATCTTTAATGACCACAAATGATCTGAATCTGTTTTATGCCTTAGCCTAATGACAGCACCTTCCACTGCCTAGTAGCCACTGACTCCACAAAGACTATTAATGTTAACTGCAGAGAAGAGTGCCACCTACTGAATCCCCAAACACCACTTCCTGCAATATCAGGAGTGCTTCTTGGAGATCTCTCATCCAGGTAATGCCTAGCCTAAACCTGTTCAGCCTCTGAGACTTAACAAGTTCACAGCCCAAGGAGTTATAGCTGTGCATGTAAACCCATACACTGAGAGGCTTAAAGGCATTACCCAGAAAAAAATCTACACAAGTGCAGGAGATTTAGGATAATCTCAAGAGCAAATACAGCAATACTTAATGATTTGTTATGTTCAAAATTCACCAGAACACTTTAATCTTAAAAAGGCCTAATCAGAGCCGAATTAATGGTGAAATCCTATAAGGCACTGTACTTTGACATCCACATTATCAGCAGATGTATTCACAATTAGAGTCGTTACAACTAACGCTAAAGGAATTCATAATCACTGGGCTGAGATTTTTGAAGTCTAACAGAAAAATTTTTAATACATAACTTGGAAAAAAAATTTGTTTTCCTTGTCTACCTTTTTAGAGATGCTCACTTATAAATGCTCCATTTTAGGAAATATATTTGCATTTGGTACAATGGAAGTGCAAATATTCCTTTTCTATTACTTAATGCTTATGATGGCCAAACAGGCTAATCTCTTCAGCAGCCATTCATCTGAAATGGTTCCACTGCCTTTTTAGCACATAGGTTTAGTTTGCTGTGCAAGAAGAGATTCTTTTAACTGGTCAATTACTTTCAAAAAAGTTTTCTCTTTCCAACAGTGGAAGCGAAGGAACCAGAAAGACAAACAATGGAAGTGACTTGGGGAGGTCCACCAAGGTCCCTGCAAAGGGAATGCAGAGCAGAGTGATTATGGACTCCCATGAGGAAAGCTCATGATAAGGACAACCTGCACAATTCTAGTAATCAAGCTGCCTTGCAAACCAATCAGTGGAGCATATAGCGGGTAAAAGGCACAACAGAGGTAGAATATTTTTTGTAATGGAGCCATCACTCTGCAACGAGCAATGGGGGAATGACTAAAGGAAGAGGGTCTACGACGAGTCTTGAATACCCCTTTAATCACAATAATGTATTTGTAACACATTCTGTGCATTAGCTAGATGGCATGATGACTTGTTTTCCACATAGGATAGACCCAAACTTTCCTCCTCACATTCCCTTCCAGCCAAAAATATACACCATAATATTCCTCACGGCATTGCTCTCCTAAGATTTAATCCTAAAAGTCTTAGCAAGTTCTCTAGAAAGTGTCCCAGGGAACTTTCACTGGAGATCAAATAGCAGCTTGTCTAAATAAGCAAAATAATCTGTGTATCTGCACTATTAAGATCAGTAACGTCAGTGTAGAAACCTCAGTTGAGGAGGGCCAACTAGACCGTACTGTGTCATGCATAAGAAACCGGAGCTGAGCCCTCAGTCTGGGGTTACCAATTATGCTCTTGTGAGACCTAAGTCATCTAGCCCCATCCCCCACCACTGTGAAATTCCTTGCTCTACCTCTTCTAGTGCTTCGGCCAGCCTTGTTTTAAGTAAGTCCCAATTATGGAGCTTCCTCTACTTAAAGCAAGCAGTCAGGGCACCGAGTCCTACAGCGTCCCTGCCAGACTGCCAAGGAGAGCAGAAAGCACTTACCTAGGTACTAGTGGCCTTCGTGAAGGGTGTGTACTGGAAGTTAGAAAGGTACACGCTACAATACATCAATATCAGAGAATGGAATCTGGACCTGCCCCTCAACATCAGAGCTATTGTGGTGCAGGCTAGTGAAGTTGTGATCTCTATGGCCTGGCTCTATTAAGTTTAGGCTAGAAATTAGAAGGTTTCTAAACATCTGAAGAATGAGGTTTTGGAACATCTTCCCACTAGGAGCAGTGGGGCAGACAATCCCGCTAAATTCAAGATAGGGATGTAAATAACGTGTAAAAACAGTAGCCGTATAACCGCCTCTGCACCCGGGGTCCCTCCCAGCCGCTGGGACAGACCCCAGGCACAGGAACCTGGTTGTGCTGGGATACCAGGCGGCAACCAGGATGCCAAGTGCAGGGATACCAGGTGCGCAAGGATGCCAGGTGGCAGCAGAGTCCCGGGCATGCAGGGTGGCGACTGGGAGGGACCCCAGGCGGAGTTTAATCATTAACAGAAACCGATAAGCATCAAGCTTATTGGTTAACCGGTTAAACTCTCATCTCTAATTCAAGATGATAAATGTATGAACAGGATTATATAACAGAGCTGTCTGTGATAGCAGGGGAGGGGACCCTATGATCCAAGAGATCCCTTCCAGTACTATGTCCCCAAATTCACTCCTGCTGCCTCCCATTGCTGCTGCCATCCCTTACTTGGCCTCTCTTCCTCACACTCTACGCCCCAGTGCCTTCACACCCATGTACTCCTCCCCACCAAAGCCCTGCTTCTATAGAAATGCATATTGTATTTTAAAGCATCCTGATGATGTATATAGATAAATACCCGGGTCTCCAGAGGTGCAAGGTCTGTGCATTAAACTCTGGCACCTTTGCCCCCTGTGCCCCACACAGATCATTTTAAGAAAAGGACATTTATTTTTCTACTCCAATGAATGGAATGCAGGTGCCATCTGCTGGTTTATTTAGGGGAAGGTCATATGGAGAAAAGAATTAAAAGACAAATAGCATATTTACTGTATTCCTGTAATTCACGCAGAAGAAATATACTTGACAACTCTAAAAAATACCAGACAATCCTAAAAAATAAAGCTAACGATTAAATGCAATACCGGATAGTAAAACCCATATAGCAAAATTTCTTGCTGAATGCCTACTGGCTGGCTCTTGCATACTGAAATATGTAACAAAGTTCTTAATATGCTCATTGGAAATCTCGAATCAGGAGTGTCTATTTCTGAATGCGCCTGAAGAAAACAATGTTGGGCTAATAGGTTCTTTTCACCCCCTAGCAATCACTTTGTATGCAGAAGAAACAACAGGGTCCTGCTGTACTTTGGAATGAACATACTGAGCAGTGAGTTGACAATGTCAGAGCTAATGAAACATCTATGCAACAAACATCTGGCAATGTGTCTGGTAAAAAGTGAAAAAAAATGTATAGAAAATACAAGTTGCCAAAGCCACTAAAAGGAAAATAAGATATAAATAAGTATGTTATATCTGGCCAAGGCAACTCTACCAGCAGACTGCAGTAAAGGAAACAGTTCCCCCCACAACTGACATTTGGAACTTGACTAACAGTTCTCAATAGTCTCGCTGAAATATTTTCAGCAAAGCCACCAATAATTGTCTGAATTTTCCCAAAGAAAAACCTTACTTGGGATGATCCCTCTTCCCCCCCCCAAATACACAACGTAACCTGCACCTCACTTCTTTCCACCCAAAACAAGAGTGTCTACACTAGTGAATCAAACAAGTTCTCGCAGTAAGATGATTTCATTTTTAGTGGGAGGGGAGGGATGCTTGGACATGCTCACACACCCAGAGTATTATTTGAACCCATGTTAAAGTCATAATTGCCTTTTTATCCCTTATTCATAACACAAGAACCCCCCAGAACTTTTACACCTATGATCTGGGCCTTGACATTGGCACACGTCATTAGCTCAGGATTAAGATCTACACACTGATCTGAATTTTTCTTTTTTAGACATCACGGTTGAACTTGAAACTCAAGATACACATAACCCTTAAATTTTGGAGAAATTCTGCTCTGGAATGTTGCAGCTCAGACCCAGAAAATTACCCTTTGTTAATCTGAGGCACATATAATGGAATTACCTAATTAAAAAGCTACATACCAAAAGTTGAGTCTCTGTCTGCTATCCACCTCAGGGCCCAATCTGCTTTCTTCTTGACGCAAGGCATTGTTTCAATTGCATTAAATAAAAATTCTCTATAGAATGAAACAAAGGTAATATTACAAACACTTATAATTTATTTGTATTATATTAGTACCTAGAGCCCTCAGCTGAGATTGGGACCCCACTGTGCTAGAGACTATACAAACACAGAGTAAGAGACAGTCTTTGCCCCAAAGTTTTTACAGTCTAACAGACAAAAGCTACAAGGGCAAACAGACAGAGAGAGGGAAAGTGACTTATCCAAGCTCACACAGCAGGTACATGGCAGAGCCAAGAATAGAACCCAGGTTTCTCAATTACCAAATCAGTATCCTATCCACTAGAGTATGGTGCATCTCACACTATAAGCCAGATAGTGGCCAGTTCCTGCTCAGGGAGACTCCCTTGCAGACCCCACACAGGAGCTGGGCACAATTTCAGTCCCTGTGGAATACAACTCCTGATTCTGGCTAGCACAGCTAACTGTGCTAAATACCTCCAAAGGTTGTAGGGACATGCTTACAAAATGACATAGCAGCCATCTCCCCACTGCCCATGTACCTTGAAGTTCCAGGAGATACTGAGCTTCCCCAGTGTAAGATGCTGCCCTGGAAAAGCAGCTCTGTATGACCCTCACTACAGGACCATGGTTTCTCCACACATCTGCAGCCACAGACTAACTTTTTGCTATTGTTATTACTGTTAATATTTAAACTAAAGAGACTCTCTTGTTTACATATTAGCAACAAACAAGTTGGATGCAAGTAAAGTGATATATTTATTACCAAACCCAGATCAGTAAATAGCATTAAATTCCTAGAACGATCCATAACCAAACTGTTTCAATCTATCAATTATATTGCACTGTACAAATATTAAGTAAGCCTCACAACACTCCTGTGTAGTAGGTATTAGTATTACTCCATTTTATAGATGAGGAATACAAAGCAGGAAATGTTAAGTGATTTTCCTAAGGCCACCCAGCGAGTCAGTATGGAAAAGAAGGCAGGTGATATTGGCATGTGCTACATGACTAGCCCTCTAGACTGCACAGCCAGTACTAAGGTAATATGTTCAATGGCTTTGTGACAACTTTGAGAATTACCGTTTCTTGGGATTTTTGATGTAAGTGTCTATTAGCAAACTGTACATCTCCGAGTGAACATTCTCAATTAGAATCTGAAATCCATAGAAACAACGAGCCTCTGGGATTTGCACTTCCTGGCTGAATCGCTCCACCTACCAAGAAAAGTGCCAGTTAGGATATTAGCACTACCTGCGAGAATATTTTCAAGCCCTGAGTTGAACAAACACAACCTCCCTGCCATGGAGAAAGGATGGGGGGGAGTTGGATTGAAACATTTCACAAACATGCATGCAAATAGCTAGCAGATTGTGGAATTATTCTTTGAGAGAGAAAGTGAAATAAAGCTGCTGTATATATAGCTTATCAAACTGTAATCAAGAGGTATGCTGTCTATGTACTGAAAGTATACAGCAGAATACTGTAACACTGAAAACTTCACATTACACAAACACTCAGGATTTTGGTTTGATATTAAATAAAATGAACCAGTACTTCACAAAATCTCTGTGTCACAGAGAATGTGTGTCTCTTTCTCCAACCTCACCCCATACTATAATGTATTCCCTAGATGTGTGCCCAGAACTTATACATGCACAAGGTCCAGGATGGGCCATTTTCAGGCCTCCACCACTGAGGGTTTAAAGTCAGATATCTTGCAGCCCAGCGTGACTACAAATGGCAAATCCATATCATCAGAAAGGGGTGATCCATCACTTCCTTGTAGACCTGGTAGATTCAGAGATATCCCCAACAAGTCACCTTGGTAAACACAGGTCCTTAGAATCGGTTTTACTGAGATAAGGAACACTGGCCAGGACATAGTAGTATCCCCTATATTCTTTTAAAAGTGCTATGCTAGGGAGAGATAGTATGATTTTAACCAACTCAAAGAGAAACACTGATGACACCACTGAAGAAGTTCACTCCCATCTTCCATTCCTAAAGAGCCAAAAATGAACACAGTCCACTGGAAGGGAGGACTTAAAGATTGTTTCCAGGAACGGAGTGGCTGGAGTCCTTCAGACTATACTGGTGTGAGCCTTGTGACATTTCACTCTATATCCTTTATGAAAATATCCTTATGATATGAATATGACACAACTGAGATATACTTTATGCAAGATGGGTCTTGTAAGATATCATTGGAAAGGTTATAATTTACTGAATGTGATTATCCAATTTGTATGCCTGTATCATTTCTGTATCTGAAGTTAGGAATATTGACTATATCTGTATTTCAATTATGCTACTTTGGGTGACGCCCACTGCTAACACTTCAGGAACAACAATGGAAAAGCCAGACAGGGCAGTGGCCCATCAGCGAGGACAATGGACTGTGAAAAGGTTTGGCCTTCCTGCGGACCCTCCATACTGCCACTGACTCATGGACGCTGTGATACTACAGAGTCAGGTGGTCTTGTCACCCGATACTAAACATTACCTGGGACTTCTTGTAACTTTCCACTGGAAGGGAGGGGGGTCAAGTTTGGGAAACAAAGGATTTCCGCCTTATGTAAATCCTATTTAAAGTTGGGAGGAACTCAAACTGGACTCCTCCTCTCCATGATATCTGCTCAAGAAGAAAGACTGCTAAAGCCACCTGAAGGGAAGGCGGGGGCAGGGGGGTGTCCAGACTGAGACGGGGTCCAGTCTGAAAAGGAATATAACTGGAACTCTGAACCACAGAAACTTTGCAACCTGCCTAAAATAACATAACATTTCGGGTGAGAATTTACATTGTGTAACCTGTTTCTTAAGTATATTGAGCTTAGCCTGCCTAGTTTGCTTTATTTGGTCAGTACTCTGCTTTATTCTGCTCTCTCTTATAGTCACTTAAAATTCACCTTTTGTAGTTAATAAACATATTTCTTGTTTGTAATATAACCCAGTTTATGTAATTTCTAACTGGGAGGGCAAGAAGTTGTGCATATCTTCCTCCACATTGAGGGAGGCAGCAAATTTCATAAAACCTTTGGGTTTGTACCCCTTAAAAAGACTGGGCACCAGAGCGTTGGAGCATGTCCCTCAGGCTGAATCTTTCCAGAGCGGATCGTTGTCTCTCTGTGCAGCTGGGTGTGGCCCTGCTTGTGTGCTTGGCTGGAAGAGGCTTGTGAGCCTAACCCAGCAAGGCCAAGTAAAGGGGACCCAGGCTGGCAGAATCATAGAATACCAGGGTTGGAAGGGACCTCAGGAGGTCATCTAGTCCAACCTCCTGCTCAAAGCAGGACCAATTCCCAACGAAATCATCCCAGCCAGGGCTTTGTCAAGCCTGACCTTAAAAACCTCTAAGGAAGGAGATTCCACCACCTCCCTAGGTAACCCATTCCAGTGCTTCATCACACTCCTAGTGAAAAAGTTTTTCCTAATATCCAACCGAAACCTCCCCCACTGCAACTTGAGACCATTACTCCTTGTTCTGTCATCAGGTACCACTGAGAACAGTCTAGATCCATCCTCTTTGGAACCCTCTTTCAGGTAGTTGAAAGCAGCTATCAAATCCCCCCTCATTCTTCTCTTCTGCAGATCAGCCTCTCCTCCGAAGTCATGTGCTCCAGCCCCCTAATCATTTTTGTTGCCCTCCGCTGGGCTCTTTCCAATTTTTTCCACATCCTTCTTGTAGCGTGGGGCCCAAAACAGGACACAGTACTCCAGATGAGGCCTCACCAATGTTGAATAGAGGGGAATGATCACGTTCCTCGATTTGCTGGCAATGCCTCTACTTATACAGCCCAAAATGCCGTTAGCCTTCTTGGCAACAAGGGCACACTGTTGACTCATATCCAGTTTCTCGTCCACTGTAACCCCTAGGTCCTTTTCTGCAGCACTGCTTCCTAGCCATTCGGTCCCTAGTCTGTAACAGTGCATGGGATTCTTCCGTCCTAAGTGCAGGACTCTGCACTTGTCCTTGTTGAACCTCATCAGGTTTCTTTTGGCCCAATCCTCTAATTTGTCTAAGTCCCTCTGTATCCTATCCCTACCCTCCAGCGAATCTACCACTCCTCCCAGTTTAGTGTAATCTGCAAACTTGCTGAGAATGCAGTCCACGCCATCCTCCAGATCATTAATGAAGTTATTGAACAAAACCGGCCCCAGGACCGACCCCTGGGGCACTCCACTTGAATCGGCTGCCAACTAGACATGGAGCCGTTGATCACTACCCGTTGAGCCCGACAATCTAGTCAGCTTTCTATCCACCTTATGGTGCATCCCAGCACATCAGGTTACACCCCAACGGGCCCAAACCCGTTACAGGCCTAATTTGTCTTAAATATTGGCCCAGGGAGAACAGGTTGCTCAGATGTCTAAGCAAAACTGAGATTACGTGGAAGAGAGAAAATGCAACTAGTAAATATAATCAAGTGACTCTTTATTGTTAAGTTAAAATTAAAATGAAGAGTCTTTGCTAGCCAAATGAATGGTAACTCGTGAGAAATGGGCTCATTGTAAAGATGCCTTACCAAATTTTCATTTACAATTCCATCGCTGGCTGCAAAAAAAGCCAGGACATGAGAGATGAAGTATTTTTCTTCTGATTTCAGCTTGTTCCAGTGAGGAAAGTCCTTTGATAAATCAACCTTATGGTAAAAAAGAAAGAAAAATACAATATTATTGTCCTTTAATGTTGATAACTCATGAAGAAAAATAGAAGAAGCTTAAGCAAATCAGTGATACTGGAAGTTATCTGAGACCAAACTTGAAAATGTTTAGAGAATTTTATTACATTTGTAATTGAATTTAAAATCAAACACAGTGAAAGCAATGAAGTACAGTAGTGTATCTGCCACCATGATGTAATTTAATTGCTTTTCAGCTTATAAATGACACCCCTCCCCACACAAATACAGATCTTTGGAAACTCAGAGAATATGCACACCATTTAGAGTCACTAGAATGACCACTAGATGTCTGATACTATAGTGTGTCCGCAAAGATATTTCTAATGGGAGAGTAGAATAATTTACTTTTACATAGCGCCCTTCATCAGTCTGTGAAGCACTTTAGGATAAAGACACTACAGAAATGGAAAATGACTTTATATATTGAACCATACAACACTGCAAATGCAAAAACTTTTCCGCACTGTAAAGTGGCAAGATTTCAAAACCTCAATGTGTGTCAAAAAACAGAGATCCTTTCCAATGTGTCTTTAAGGATACCTGCAATTAAAGACAGCATTTTTGCAACGAGCCTTTAAAATGAAAAGGATTTTCTTTATGTGACATCTAATTTCTCCCACAAGACTACTGTTGGACAATAAGAAAGCATTACATATCTACTCTTCTATAAGGCTGTGAATTCTGGCTGGGGTAGCTCTCCTGACTCCTAAACTGTGGGCCTTGTTCACTGGACTATAATACTCACAGTGTCCCTAAGACACCTCAATGCACACTGGCAGAGGGCCCACCACCACACTGCAATGCATATCAGGCCTGACACACTCACTAACCCCATCACAGTGTGATCATAATATGTATCTAAAAGGTGTCTTGTAAGGTATAATATTTAAACTGATCATATGCCAGTCCTGAAAAATCATTGCATGATGTATGTATGGGTTGTGTACAACGAGTTACATAGGTGTACTAGAAATACATTCTTAAAATGTGTTTGGAAAGCAGTGCACAAACCCTGCCTGCCCTAGATAAAGAAATGTCCATTTACCTGTCTGACCCACTTGATTACAGGCAGAGGACAATAAGAGTACATTTACACATAAGGTAAACAAAGCTATCACGCTAACAAGAATGGAGGAGAAAGTTTACTGAGCAGGCCAGGGGACAGACTCTGCATCCCAGAAAGACTTCCTGGCTCTTGAAACAGAGACGATGGACTTCAGGAAATATAAGGGTAACAAAAAGCTATTAATCCCTCACGTAAGGGACAAGAGACCAAAGCTCTTGGAATCTGTGAAAGGTGGATCCTTCAACCATGTGGACTGAACTCTCTGAAACCTGACAATAGATGAGAAATTACCTCAGACCAAGATTGTAATCTGTTAAACTTTAGACACTAGAAAGCATGTTTTATTTTTGTTTTGTCTGCAATCATACCTGTCTTTTTCTCTTGCTTAGTATCATAGAATCATAGGGTTAGAAGGAACCACAAGAGTCATCTAGTCTAACCCCTGGCCATGATGCATGATTTGTTGTGTCTAAACCATCCAAGACAGATGGATATCGAGCCTGCTTTTGAAAACCTCCAGTGAAGAAGCTTCTACAACCTCCTGAGGCAGTCTGTTCCATTGACCTACTGTTCTTTACACTTAGGAAGTTTTTCCTGAGATTTAATCTAAATCTGCTATGCTGTAGTTTGAACCCATTGCCTGTTGTCCTGCCCTCTGTGGCAAAAGAGAACAACTTTTCTCCATACTTTTTGTGGCAGCCTTTCAAGTATCTGAAGACCACTCTCATATTCCTCCCTTAATCTCCTCTTTTCCAAACTAAACATACCCATGTCCCTTCAGCCTTTGCGCGTATGGCTTGCATTCCTTTGAACATCCCTTTGATCATCTTTGTTGCTGGCCTCTGGATCCTTTCCAGTTTCTCTACATCCTTTCTATACATTGATGACCAAGACTGGACATAGTACTCCAGTTGAGCCCTAACCAGCGCTGAGTAGAGTGGAACTATCACCTCCCATGACTTGCACTCTATGCCTCTGTTAATGCAACCTAAAACTGCATTTGCTTTTTTTGCAAGAGCACCTCATTTCTGGTTCATGTTGAGACTGTGATCCACCACAACTTCCAGCTCCTACTCAGCAGTGCTGCTGCCAAGCCAGTTTTCCCCCATTCTGTATTTATGCATTTGTTTTTTCTCCCCCAAGTGCAGCACCTTACATTTGCCTTTGCTGATTTTCATTTTGTTGTTTATAGCCCAGTTCTCCAATTTATCAAGATAGAGCTAAAATTCAGAAGTATCCTACAAAGTATTGGCAACCCCCTCCCGCCCCACCAAACTTTGTCTCATCTTCAAACTTGATCAGTATGTTCTCTCTACCTATATCCAAGTCATTAATAAATATGTTCAACAACACTGGACCCATAGCAGATCCCTGTGAACCCCACTTGAATCACTTACATCTCTGTTCTTTACTAATAAACTCATTCTTGTTTTATTACAAAACAATATCAGTGGTGTACGTTAAAGTGAAGTGTGAGTCTTCAGATAACCTAACAGGCTGGTGTGTACACTCTCTCTTCGAAGGCAGCGAACTTAATAGTTTCTGTGAGCATCACAGTGAGACGTCTCTGGGGTTCACTAACTGTTAACTGCATGGGCAAGGTTGAGATCAGCAGAGTCTCAAGGACAGACTGGAGTGACAGGGAGTTGACAATCTAATCTCCAACAAGGCTGAGACTTGCTGAGGCAGAGAGATCACACCGTGGCTTACAATTCTGAGTGTCCCGAACAGAACATCACACTCACCTCTTCTGCTGTCCAGAAGGAAGCTTGTGCCTTTTTATACATGTTCCATATATCCGGGTATTGGAGTGGGAAGATGACAAATCTACGAGGATTTTTTCTGAGAAGAGGCTCTTCATTTGGTTTAAAGTCATTTTCAATAGCATCTGAAGAGAAACCCTAAAGAAAAAGCAGTGTTATTTCAGAGGATTGTTTCCCCGTTATTACTCCACCACTTACTTCCTTTTTAAAATAATTCAACTTAGGAAAGATAAAAAAATGTCTTTGAATTAAACCACTGAGATATGCACATGCCTGAACCAAGTAACCGCAGGATCTTCTGCTGTAACCCTTGCTCTTTCGTCCGCCATCTCTACTATTGCTTGCCATAGCTTATTGCTTTGTCTTTCTGCCTGGCTCTACCTAGAACAATTTTGAGTGCTATAAATTAATAAGTACCACCACCAGAAGTTTGCCTTGTACTAGGCAATGGACAAATAATGTCTGATTCTTCACTGCAAAAAAGTCTCTGTGCAGTATGATGGAGAAACCCAACTTGCATTTTCAAGATTCACGGCGCAAACAACATTGAACTGAACGCACATACACATACAAGATCACATAAACTACCAGTTTGTGTCTAGCACAGTTACTCAGGGTTTGTCTACGCAGGGATGTTACACCTGATTAGCTCTGGTTTGCTCCCATTAAAGTCCTTATGTCCACACATACTGTTTTTAAGTACATTATTCAGCGTCTCAGATTGCAGTAATTAACCGACATCCCCTGCAGCCGGAAAACTCTTTCCCATGCCCTCCCCAGACACCGCCAACACACTCTTATCAACCTCCTGGCTCCAGTCTGTACCCGCAGCATTCCACTCCTCCCCCATCACAGTCCAGCACTGCGGCCTCCTATTACCCACTGCACTCAACACCCGTCCCTCTGCAGTTTAGCCCTGCTGAAGTACAGTACATCGCTGCACTGTACTCCAAAGGACAAGGTTGCATATGATACCTGGACATACTCAAATTTTAACTGTCCCGGGACCCCACCTCCCCCTGGGACCTTCCCTTCCTCCATTCCCCTCAGTGCTGGTGTAGTTTTTTTCTCTGTCTCTCTCCTCCGGTTGTTGTTTTTTAATAAAAGAATTGTGTTGGTTTGAAAGCAATCTTTATTCCATTAACTGAAAGCAAACAGAGCCCTGCAAAGCAACAGGAAATTTTCTTAAACCTTCATAATGCATCGTCTGCACCAATCACAATCACCTCCTAGCATTACAAGCACTGCACTCCTGAGCATAGCAACAAATATTAGTGGCTTTCCGCTTTAAATTCCTGCTTCAAGGCATCTCTGATCCTTATGGCCCCGCACTGCACCCCTCTAATAGCCCTGGTCTCTGGCTGTTCAAATTCAGCCTCCAGGCGCTGAAACTCAGCAGTCCAGCCCTGAGTGAGGCTTTCACCCTTCCCTTTACAAATATTATGGAGCATACAGCACGCACCTATAAGCGTAGGAATACTATCATCAGCCAGGTACAGCCTACCAGGATCACAATTGGCATTTCTACTGTCCTTACAGCGATCTTCTGATCTGGGAAGAAAGTCCCTGCTTGCAACTTCCTGAACAGGCCAGTGTTCCGAAAGATGCATGCATCATGCATGCGGACCAGCCTGCGTTAATGTCCATGAAATGCCCACAGTGATCCACAAGCGCCTGGAGAACCATAGAGAAATACCCCTTGCGATTAATATACTCGGTGACTAGGTGGTCTGGTGCCAGAATTGGAATATGCATGCCATCTATCGCCCCTCTGCAGTTAGGGAAGCCCATTTCTGCAAACCCATCCACAATGTCACGCACGTTGCCCAGAGTCAGTGTCTTTCGGAGCAGGATGTGATTAATGGCCCTGCACACTTCCGTCAACACAAGTCCAACAGTCGACTTTCCCACTCTGAACTGGTTAGCGACCGATTGCTAGCAGTCTGGAGTAGCCAGCTTCCACAGTGCAATCGCCACGCACTTCTCCAACTGCAGGGCAGCTCTCATTCTTGTGTCCTTGCGCCACAGGGCTGGGGCAAGCTCATCACACAGTCCCGTGAATGTGGCTTTCCTCATCCAAAAGTTCTGCAACCAATGCTTGTCATCCCAGACGTGCATCACAATGTGATCCCACCACTCAGTGCTTGTTTCCCGAGCCCAAAAGCGACGTTCCACTGTGGTCAGCACCTCTGTGAATGCCACAAGCAATCTTGTGTCGGAGCTGCTATGCATGGCAAGATCAATGTCGCACTCCTCTTGTCTTTGTAGTTTAAGGAATAACTCCATTGCCACTTGCGACGTGTTAGTCAGAAATAGCAACATACCAGTCAACAACGCGTGATCCATTCCTGCAGACCGAAGACGCAGCGCATGCAGTACACAAACCACTGAAAGATGGCACCAAATGTGGACGGAAGCACTGAGATGCGAAGCAATGCATCACAGGGCATTGGGACAGGACCCAGGATGCCCCACGACCCCCTCCGCCTTCCCACAACTCTTAGCGGCAGAGAAGAGGAAGAGATGCTTGGAGGAAGAGATGCTCTGTGGGATATCTGCCCAGAGTGCACCGCTCCAAATACCGCTGCAAGTGCAAGAAGTGTGAACACGTTATTGTGCAGGCAGCTGACAGCGTGAACACACAACAACGGTTTTCCTTCAGCCCTCTCTGAGCGGTGCTGTAACTGCCAGCTCTGGAACTCTGCCAGCATAGACACACCCTAAGGAATACTAGCTACAAATAATTTCTCACCCTAAATGTTGTTTCAAGCAGGTTGCAGAGTTTCTTGAAGGTAAACTACACTGCTTGCAGCTTAAATCACCAGGAATTCCTTTTACAGGCTGATCTTTCTCGCCTGGGCTCAGCCCCTGCCTCTCCCAGCTTAGTTCCTTTGATCCTTCAGGTGTTTTCAGTAGTCTTACTTCTTGGGCAGTGGAGAAGAGCCCTAATTCATTCATTACCCAGTCTTAAATAGGATTTGCATATGGTGGGAATCTTGTTTTCTAGTTTGACCCCCACCCCGTTCCCATGGACAAGTACCAGCATTTCAAGATGGTATCCTGTATCAGGTGAAATGATCACATGATCCTGCAGTGTCAATGCAGCATCCCAGGAAACTTCTCAGGAAGGACGGAGATTAGTATCTTCAAAGTCCTATTGTCCTTCCTAATAGCCCCCTCAGGCTGATTGCATACTGCCTGGTGGGCGTTCTCCAGGTGAAAACACAGTTGTAATTATTATATAGTTAATATTTCTAACTTCAGATACAGAAATGATACATGCATACAAATTGAATTACATTCAGTAAATCATAACCTTTTCAGTGATGCCTCACATGACCCATCTTGCACAAAACATATCTTAGTTATGCCATATCCATATCATAAGCATATTTCTATGACGAATATGGGGTGTACCAACACATTAGGTACATTAAATTTTATGGAGGTACATTGCCAAAAGTCAGTCTACAGAGGCATTCCACAATGCACAGAGATTGCAAGATACTACCTCACCCACCTTCTCTGTCTAGAGATTGCAAGGCATTTTAAATCATTTCCTCAACACTGGTAATGCTGTGTGTCCAAACCAATTACTGAAAAAGTTTATTTTGCAGTGCACTCTGCTGATCTACAGGTGTTTATAAACGAGAATTTCAATCCAAGTGTGCTCTATGTTAGCATGCACATTGTAAGGCAAAGCAGCTCTCTCAGGGCTGTCCATATAGCTAGTTTCCCTTCTTCTCCGGCATTAGCTAAGCGCAGCTTATTTTCCCAGTTTGCCCATTGTCTTTTTTAACAATATCATTCTGTGTCTTCTGGGGACTCACCTCAGGGTAACATCCTCCAATCTAAGGACAGCCTGCAGGAGTGAACGTGCAATTACTAACCTGCCCCTCACTGTCTTCCACCCATTCACCCCACAACTCCCCATCCACCTAGCTTCGGAATAGGGGGCATATACAAGGGGGAAGTAACCTGGAAAACGATGGAGGAGATCTCAAAGCAAACCCCACAGTGGGAAAAGAAGATGGGAAGGACATTCCAAAACAGTGGGAACAATAACATTTTATCAGCAGCAGCATGGAGACTAGCATTGGGACAATAAGTACTTCTCCTTTTTCAGATTTCCCTCAGCACCTGTAAGACCATGACCTGGCCATACAAGGGCCTTATCTGCTAAAATGAAGATGATCTTCCAATTACCAACAGCCTTCTACTGAAAGAAGCAGGGAGCTCAGCTGCTTGCGTGGTGTCAGGATGGTCTTGTGACTAAGGTAATGACTGGGATTCAGAGGACCTAGGTTCTAATCCTGTGTAGTATAAATATGAAATTAAAGAATTAGAGTTTGATTAAGGACATGTGTGTTGTAAAGAAAGGCCCTCACTAGCAAGTACAAGGAAAGCCTTGAAAATAATAAGTTACAAGGCCAGAAGTAATAAAGTAGGGAGGATGTCTGGTTGAAAGACTAACTAATGAGTAAGGTTAACATTTTGTCACAATTACTTTTAGAAAAAGTCTAGGATAGGTCACAGGAAACAAACAAAAATTCACAGAAGCCCATGACCTGTCCCTGACTTTTACTAAAAATAACTGTGACAAAATGGGGCTGACAGTGGGATGAAAGCCTTAGCCCTGCTGCAGTTGATAGTTCCAGCCCCACTACACTGGGGCTGAAGCAGAAAATGTTTCAGAAGTCTCTGGAAGTCATGGAATCCGTGACATCATCTTAGCTTTACTAATGAGATAAGGGGAAGTTTCTAAAAAGAAGGCCTCTGACCCATAGGGGTGACTGGAGATGGTTTTAAATAAAACAAAAAGAATCTGTTTTCAAATGAGCCAACATGGCCCATCCCAACCTGTACACCTGTGTTAAAATCTATGTGAACCCAAGTGCAATGAAAAAAACTACTGAGCAGCAAGGAAGAGGAGAGGAAAGGCCTTGGGAAGAAAGGTGGTGGTAACGATTATCTGGATTAAGACTAGAAATAAGGGTGAACTGTCTCAAACAGGCTTTCAGCTGAAGTCAGTATTTGGCAATGACATCACTTGTTTGTTAAAGGGCATAAGAAAGAAAACTCTTAGAGGCTTTACTGCTAATACCTGCATCACCGCAGTGGAGCCAACCAATATGGATCTAATCACTATGATTATGGGCTATGATTATGTCACAGAAGTCACGGAATCTGTGACTTCCAGAGACCTCTCTGACATTTTCTGCCCCAGGGTTGGACTGCTGTCAGCAGGCAGCCCTCAGCTGCTGCTGCTGGAGGACCCCAACAGCTCCTGGCTGCTGCGCAGCAGGAGGACCCCGGAGCTCCCTCAGGGTCCCCCAGAGCTCCCACTCACTGCAGATGGCTGAGATCCCCACAGCTGCCCAGCCACGGTGGTTGGCAGGAGCCTCCCACCCCCACCCCAGCAGCCCAACCGCAGCAGGGGGACCCTGCAGCAGCCCAGCCCAGCCCAGGGGGACAGCAGGTGGACCCCCTGCAGCTGCCCACCCACCAGGGTGGAGATTGGGCCCCACAGCAGCACAGCCACTGTGGGTGCTGGACCCTTATGTCAGGGATATTTTTAGTAAAAATCATGGACCGGTCACGGGCTTCTGTGAATTTTTATTTATTGCCTGTGACCGGTCTGTGATTTTCACTAAAAATATCCATGACAAAATCTGAGCCCTACTAATAACCCCTGGCTTTAACCTGTTTGTAAGTATCTTGATCAAATGTTTATAAATGTTTTGTTACTGTTTAGATGTAGTAAACTGCTTATTATTTAGGTTTTTTAGCCACGGTTAGAGCAATTGTATTGACCTTTGGATTTAATAAAGGTATCAAAGTCATGCTAACTCATCCATACTGCACTACGCAGACCTTTTGATTTTGATCTGCAGTTTGACTTGCATCCACACTGCAAAATGACAAGGCTTGGATCTGAGATACGGCAGGACTCACGCTCTGACTCCCCCAGCAGGATCCTGGAACCCCAAGACCAGAGTGCTTGCTGATCCAAGTCAAACTGAGTTGTTGTGGACAGAAGGGGGGCTTGGGCTCAAACCTGATCAGAGCCTGGATTCAACGTGCCATGTAGATATACCTTAAGTGTTTGTATAGTACCTAGCACAACGGGGTCCTGATCTTGGTTGGGGCTCTAGGCATTACTTGAAGATAAATAATCAACAAATTGTGCTGGGATCTCTGCATAGCTATCAATATCTAAACAGTGGGGTAACAGACAAATCACCAAATATACTTGGCTTCCAACTGCTGGAGATTTTGTTTGGATTCTAGTAAATTTCAGCACTTACAGATTGCATTACAAGTAAATTAATTATCACAACCCTCCCCAGAGAAGATAGTATTTACCTTTTTAAGTCAAACCCCTTAACATCACTGTAAGGGGAGGGCTTAACCAAATTTAGGAAAGAAAAAAAATAAATACACAAACACTTTAAATTTATTTGACATTTCCCTAGAATTTAGGAGTGCATGCTCAGACTCAGCTCAACAAAGATATCCCATATTTTAAAATCAAAATGTTTTATTATGAACTTTGCCAAGCAGACCAAACCAAAGGATGTTTGGCTGCCCTGATGTCCTTTTTTTTTTAGACTTTTTTCTAAGCACAAATGTATTTCATTACACAGATGCTGTCAACTTAAAAAACAAAACACACTTTCGTCTGAATAACTTTACCAGTTATTGTTAGCAGTAACACCCTAAGTCACTAGGTCCAAGGAGAGAATACTTCAATGCTTCACAATGACACTAAAACAATAAAGGACAGCACTGTGTCAACACATCTGTTGTCCCTGGGAGTCATTCACACAACGGAGAAGAGAAATACATTAAAAAACACACACAAATAAATTCAGGAAGTTTTGGCTGCAAAAGAAAGAAAGGCAAAAAGTAGTGACTGAAGCTTGGTCTACATTAGCAACAATATGTTGGTATAACCCTGGTGAAAAATCTACACCCCCGAGCGACGCAGTTATGCCGACCTAACCCCTGGTGTAGGCAGTGCTATGGCAACAGGAGGGCTTGTCCTGGCTCCCGCCTCTCAGGGAGGTGGAGTACCTCTCTCATCAACAGGTATGGTCTTCACTGAAGCGCCACAGCTGCGCTGCTGTGGCATTTTACGGGTAGACAACCCCTGAGAGCAGGAGTGCCCATTGGATACTATGACCATAGCACTGCCAACCGCAAGCAGACAAGTCCCCGTTCACCCCCAAGAGTCACGAGAGAGTTGTTAAGCCAATGAGATTTGATATAGCCCCAGGGCCTGGGTTTTTCATAGCTGCCTTCCGGTGCACATTGTCCAGCTTCTCTTCACACCCCCAACCCGGGGAGGCGCCATGCGAGTCTAACGAAGCTCGTGGCTCCACAAACTGGGGCTTCGGAAGAACACACCCGAAGCCAGTAGCCCCGGCTCGCGCCCCGCTCGCCAACCTCCGAGGAGCCGCACTTGAGACAGACGCTGACCCGTCCTCAGCGCCAGCGGCCGGGTGAATAAAGAACCGGCGCCTCCGTTCCCGGCTCGCCGAGCACCTGCCGCGCCGCGCTGCCCACCCGCGGTAGGCCTGGCCCCGCCGCTCGGGAGTCATGGCTGAGCCCGAGGCCCCCGGACCAGCCTGCTACGGGCCGGCCGCAGCGCGAGCCAGCTGGGCGCGTGACCCGCCCCAGGGCCAGGCGCCCCGGCAGCGCTTACCCGCTCCGGCCCTACGGCCTCCTGCGGCGGAGCGCGGCCCCGGCGCTCGCCCATGGCGCGCGGCGGCCAAGCGGGACTGCGCCACGGGCCGGAGGGACACGCTCGACCGGCGCTGCGGAGCCGCTGGAACGTTACAAACGGCGCGGCTGTTCTGTTGGTACGGAGCATGCGCGTTCCGATTGCGCATGCTCAGTGAGCTCGGCTGAAGCCGCTGCCCTCCCGGCTGTTCACGGGGGCGGAGCAGAGGCGCAAAGGGGCCTGAGGGGCGGGTGAAATATTTTACACCCCCTTCCCCCACCACACGTGGCAAGGGCCTGCCCGGGTTTGCTGTTCCCAGGAGCCCCCTGCCAGGCCCATGGCTGCATAAGGCTCCTGCAGCGGGCAAGTGTGGCTCTGGGGGCTGCCCTGGGCCTGTCACACCTGCAAGGGGAGAGGCGCCTTGAAGTTACTCACGCCGCTCCGAGCACCGCAGCATTGACCTGCGTTAGCTGGAGGCAGCCTGCTATTTAGCTGACATTTTCCTAGCAAAAAGCACAGGAGTACTTGTGGCACCTTAGAGACTAACAAATTTATTAGACCATAAGCTTTCGTGGACTACAGCCCACTTCTTCGGATGCATATGCATATTTATCCGAAGAAGTGGGCTGTAGTCCACAAAAGCTTATACTCTAATAAATTTGTTAGTCTCTAAGGTGCCACAAGTACTCCTGTTCTTTTTGTGGATACAGACTAACACGGCTGCTACTCTGAAACTTTTCCTAGCAAGTAATCCTGACTGTCTGAAGGGCTGCTAGTAGCTTCAGCCATCAGCTGTGACAGGGGTTCTAGGAGAGCTCCTGCTGTCTGCAGCATGAGTTTCTCAGACACATTTGTTCTTGGGGACCACGTGACAGCATGGCAGAACGATTGCCTGGTTTGGTGTCAAAATTTCTCCAACTTCCTTTGATCCACTCAGGGAGATTGCTTTCATCAGCTGCCATTTTGCCTCTTTCTCCAGCAGCCTAGTGCTTTTTCACCTGTCACCATGTCTGTGTAGAACCTGCATTCCACATGTTCACCAGAGGCCAGATTTTTAAAAGGGGTGTTGGTGTCACTAGGCATAACCCTAGGTAACTCGGGAGGGTGGAAGACCACGAGTGTTGATGAAGCCTTCCTGCTCTAGGCCTAAATGAACCAAAGCTCCTCCATGTTTGAACTTCAATCAACCTAACAAGCCAGCAACAGTAAATGGAATGTGTAACAGTCAGTTATCAGTTGCAACACCGCTCAAACCGGTATAAAGCGGTAGTAATAAGGCCTGCATGCTTCTGGCTGAAAGGCAAGATAACAGATCAAAGGGACAAGGACAAGATAACGGTTCAAAGAAGAGTTACTAACGAGCTAGACTTATAGCCGCCAAGATGACTTAACTGCTTAAATGTAATTGCTACTGCTTAATGTAACTGCTATGGGGGGGGGAGGGAAGAGCTTAGTTACAGTAAAGTATAAAAAAAGAAAAATTGCTTATGTTGGTGTGCTTGATCTGAGACGTGCCAAGTCTCCTTGCACCACTTTGAGATCTCAAATAAACTTTGCTTCTCCACCCTGGTGTGCTCATTGGCGTGATGCACACCGGGCAACGAACCCCGCTGTTGCTTTCCTCGGGCACTCTGTGCCAGCAACAGGGGGAAAGTACCTAGTACAGTGGTTCTCAAACTTTTGTACTGGTGACCCCTTTCACACAGCAAGCCTCTGAGTGCGACCCCTCCCCCCCATAAATTAAAAATACTTTTTTATATATTTAACACCATTATAAATGCTGGAGGCAAAGCAGGGTTTAGGGTGGAGGCTGACAGCTCACGTAATAACCTCATGAGGACCCCCTGAGGGGTCCCGACCCCCAGTTTGAGAACCCCTGACCTAGTAGATACTTTTGAAAATTAGTTGCCTAAATATCTTATTAAAATAAGATATCTTAATAAACTAAAATAGTTGCCCTATACTATCTCAAATGAAATCCTTCTAAAAGGCAAATATCTACTGTATTTTTATAAAGCAACAAAAAGTCCTGTGGCACCTTATAGACTAACAGATGTATTGGAGCATAAGCTTTTGTGGGTGAATACCCACTTCGTCAGACACATGAAAGCTTATGCTCCAATACATCTGTTAGTCTATAAAGTGCCACAGGACTTTTTGTTGCTTTTTACAGATCCAGACTAACACGGCTATCCCTCTTGTATTTTTATAGTTATACAACATACAATATGGTTATACAACCATGAGATAGACTGACAACCACAAGTATTCAAAAATCATGAGTTATACACACAAAAGTTATGAAAGTGAAATACATATATGTGGGTTTCTCTTACTTTGCCATTCTGTTTCTAAGCCTTTAGAGCAGGGGTGGGCAAACTACCTGCGAGCTCCCGCTGGGGAGCATGGTCTGGGGCTTGCTCCAATCCAGTGCTCCAGCTGGGGAGTAGGGTCGGGGCCACTCCATGCGGCTCCCGGAAGCCACTGTATGACCCTGCTCCGGCACTCCAGCCGGGGTGCAGGGTCAGGGATGCTCCACACGGCTCCCGGAACCTGCGGCATGGCCCCACTCCAGTGCTCCAGCTGGGGCGCAGGCCACACCACGCGGCTCCCAGAAGCTGCAGCATGGTCCCATTCTAGCTCCTCCGTGCTCCAATGGCCCCTTCCAGCACTCCAATGGGAGCTGCAGGGGCAGTGCCTGAGGACGGGGCAGTGTGCACAGCTGTCTGGCCGTGCCTCCACATAGGAGCCGGAGAAGGGACATGCTGCTGCTTCTGAGAGCCGCTTGACTTAAGCGCCGCTCGGAGCCTGCACCCCTGAGCCTCTCCACATGCCCCAACCCCCTGCCCCAACCCTGATCCCCCCTCATGCCCTCCAACCCCTCAATCTCAGCCCAGAGCACCCTCCTGCACCCCAAACCTCTCATCCCTAGCCCCACCCCAGAGCCTGCAACCCTAGCTTGAGCCTGCACCCCTTCCCGCACCCCTATCCCCAGCCCAGGGCCCCCTCCTGCACCCTGAATTCCTCGTTTCTGGCCCCACCCAGAGCCGGCACCCCCAACTAGAGCCCACACCCCAACCCCAATTTTGTGAGCATTCATGGCCTGCCATACAATTTCTATTCCCAGATATGGCCCTCAGGCCAAAAAGTTTGCCCACCCCTGGTTTAGGGTACACTAGCTTCATATTTTTGCAGTCTCCTTTCCCAAAGAATCCATATATCTAAAACAGGTCTACATTTCTAAAATATTCAATACCATTTTGGACTTCCAATAACATGCAATTCCCCCCTCCTTTTGTTTTAATAATTGAAAACTTATTAAAAATCCTTATGGCTGTAAGTAATTCCCCATCCTGCAAGCACCAAAGTGCACTCTTTACTCCATTTGTTGCATATATAAAAGTTGATTTTTCTACTGAAGTGTGTATCCTTCTAATTGCATATTTTAGTTTTGTAGCCTTTGTGTGCTATATATTTGTTATGATACATTTCAGTGATGTTCTTTATTTTGACAGGTTTACTGTTCTGTCTTGCCAAAATCAAGGATTTTCTAAGATAAATTATCCTGTTACTCCTTTGAATTGGTTGCCTTTTGGAGAAACTAAAGTGCCTTTTCTCCACTATGTTTTTACAGGGAGATAGCAAATGCATCAGCTATCCCATGGTAAAAATACACATTTCTCAACCCTGAGGGGACAGACTATAATGCTGACTCAGACGTTAAATTAACCATTTTGCATAGTTTGACAACTCTGATACTGACTGTGTGGCTAACACTGCTCCATCAGAGGCATTTCCATTTGGGCGAATGTCATGGAAAAACAGTTTAAAGCATTTTAACTAAAGGAATTAACATAGGCTCCCTGCCAACCCTCCCATTTTTCCTTATTAAGGGCATTTCTAGATAGTGTGATACTTAAGGTACAAAGTTAATGCACATACCTCACAGCACCTTAAACCCCTATGTGTGGATGCTTTCATTCAAAAGTAAATCGGTGTTAGTTTTGACAACAGTAGTCAGGGCCCCATGGAAGATTTAATGAGTCCTTCCACAAAACACTATTAATAAGCAGACCTTTGACCTGCCTTGAACATTTTTTAAAGTTTGTATATATTCCACATCCATCATACCTTGCGACCCATGGACCAGAGGACGAGGAAGTTGAGAGGCAGCAAATTATGACTGTCACAATTTGCTGGCTGGGGGCTGGTGTAAGGCAGGGGCATTAAATTGTGACAGAACAGCAACAAGGAACACCTAGATGTCAGTAATTGTGACTGATAGCAAATTGTAACATTGTGTGTAATTCTGTCACTGCATGTGCAAGCTAAGCAATCAGCCTGTGCGCAAGAGGTGGGTGAGATCTGAGACTGGGGAATGGTCTGTCCCCATTCAAGTAAAACTGAAAACTCCATCTGGAAAGAGCAAATGTTCTTTTAAAAGCTTTTCTTTGAATTACACCAGGTTTGGGGGAAGTTTGGAAATTGTAACAAATGATTAAAAATATTTTGCTCCTGTAATTAAGTGTGCACCACACATATATGCTGCTCCTATTAATGTCATACCCCAATTTACACTGAAAAAAAAAAAACCCAGGACCCCCTCCAACTAAAAAAGGAGCAAGAAAATAGAAAAATCATGTGCCAGACCCCAAAGCAACCTTTTCCCTTCCTACACACAAGAGCAATCTGACCTGGACTTGCAAGCATTTATGAGGAGCAGCAGCCTTGTTATATGCAGAAACCAGAAAAAGCTACCAGTGTCCAAACTTCATGTAAAACCCAAATAGGTTTTTGGATTAAACAATAAAAGAGCTCTGAAAGGGCAAAATACTGAACACTTCACTCCACTGTTCTCTCTGGCACCTGGACCTGTAACCTTGGTGTTATTTGACTCATTTACCTTTTTCTCACTTCTGTATTCAGGTTGTTGCCAAATCCTGCCAGTTCTTTCTGGCCCATCCACACAAATTCAAACTGTGCACTTGCTAACCAATTGTGACATTCATGTGACCCATTTACAGCATGTACAGCTGAGTTGTGTCATAAGAGAACAAAGAGAGGTCAAGGACCATGCTCACCTATGTGTCTGTACAGCACCTAGCACAATATGGGTACTACTGCACATCCACACCTACCAGTGTTTTGCTGTTTGTTGGTGCATTCTGGAAAGATTTAGGCAGTTACCTGTAACTCCTCAAGAGTGGGCAGATTGATTGGAGGACAGGCATATACAGCAGCACCACCAGTACCTGGGTAATGCACACGGGGATGTCCTACCACACAGACAGCTGGAAGGGAGGAGGAGCAGCCAAACTGGTTGCAAAGGCAGAATAGCTAGGGGTGTTCCTGTCCAACCTGCAGAACGGCAGGTGTTACTAAGGGCATGTCTACACGTACAGCGCTGCAGCAGCGCAATTGTACTGATGCAGCTGTGTCACTGCAGTGCGTCTGGTGAAGACACAATGCTAATGGGAGAGAGCTCAGCATAATAAAACCACCTCTGTGAATAGCAGAACCTATGCTGGCAGGAGAAGCTCTCCTACCGATGTAGTGCTGTGCACACGAGTGCTTAGGTCAGTGTAACTTGTCACTCGGGGGGGGAGGGGGGTATTCACACCCCTGAGCAACACATAAGCTGTAGTGTAGACATAGCCTAAGTGGTTACAGAAAACCCGCCTAGGCCGCTGGAACAAGTGAAGCACTTGACTGCCAGGTTTAGAGAGTATTAATCACGTATGTGAGCACAAACCATAGTCAGAGCAAACAATCCCACTAATGGTTAAAAGGGTGCGAACTGGTCAACTGCAATTCTCCCCTCTCCTTTTCTTGCTCTTCTCCATCTATCCAAAAATCCTTCAAAAAATATGCTCATTTGAATCCCTTCACTGGTTTCACGTCATCCTTTGCATGGAGTTCAGTTTTCTCATCCTCACTTTCAAGGCCCTGCACTATTCTGCTCCTGCCACTCAATTCCTTAACTGCACTCAAGCCACTCGCAGGGCACGGGATTGGAACTCAGGAGATCTGGATTCAGTTTCCAGCTCTGGCACAGAATCCCTGTTTGACACCACTTTGTCTCTTTTAGGTCTCAGGCCTGGTCTACATTGGGGGGGTCGACCTAAGATATGCAACTTCAGCTACGAGAATAGCATAGCTGAAGTTGGCATATCTTAGTTCGACTTACCTCGTGTCCTCACAGTGCAGGGTCAATTACCGCAGCTCTCCCGTCGACTTTGCTTCTGCCTCTCACCGAGCTGGAATTCAGCAGTCGACGGGAGAGCAATCGGGGACTAGATGCGATAAATCAATCCCCAATAGATAGATCACTACCTGCCGATCCGGCGGGTAGTGTAGACATACCCTCAGTTCCCAGGCTTTAAAGAGAAAACTAACACTTTTTAGGCTTTGTCTACACTGGCAAGTGAAAGACAATACTTTTGCCGCTCAGAGGTGTTAAAACTCACCCACACCCCAAAAAGAAAAGTTTTGTCGATGACAAGCGCTGGCATGAACAGCACTTTGTCGGCAGGGCAAAGCTGCTGCCGCTCGTGGGGGGTGGAAGTTTTTTGTCGTCAGGAGAGCTCTCTCTTGCCAACAAACAGCAGCTATACTGCATGCCTTTTAGCATCACAGCTGTGTTGCTAAAAGCTGCATAGTCATAGGCGTGTGCACGGGGTGTGCCCAGGCACACCCTAATGCAGGGGTGGACAAATGGTTCCACTCCCCAGCGCGGCAAGCCACGAGGTCCACGCTCCTGGGCCGGAGCACCCGGCCGAGCGCAGCAAGCCACCGGCTCCTCCCCCGCCTTCCCCTGGAGCCATGCCGCCACGTGCAGCGCTCTGGGGGCCGGGGCTGCGCGCTCCCACGGGGCAGTGTTTGGCTCCACAGAGAGGCTAGGAGCCTCATCTCATGGTAAGGGGTCCGGGGCCAGGGGGGTTGAATAAGGGGTGGGGGCAATCAGGGGACAGGATGGTTTGGATAGGGGGTGGAATCCCGGGGCGGGTGGTTAGGGGCAGGGGGTCTCTGGAGGGGGCAGTCAGGGAGTAGGGGGGATTGGATGGGGCATGGGAGTCCTGGGGTCTCCCCAGGGGTGGGGGGTGGATAGGGGTCAGGGCAGTCGGGATAGGGAGCAAGGAGGGTCCTGGAGGGGGCAGTTAGTGTGTGTGGGGGGGTCTCTGGAGGGGGTGGGCAGGGGACAAGGAGCTGGGGGGGTTGGATGAGTCAGGAATTCTGGGGGGGCTGTCAGGAGGCAGGGGTGTGGAGAGGGGTTGGGGGAGGCAGGGGGGTTGTATGGGTCGGGAGTTTTGGGGATCCTATCGGGGGTGGGGAGCAGTTGGATAGGCGTGGGAGTCCCAGGGGTCTGTCTGGGGGAGAATGTGTGGATATGGGTGGGGGCAGTCAGGGGACAGGTAGGGTCCTAGGAGGGCAGTCAGGGGACAAGGAGCAGGGAGGCTTAGATAGGGGGGTGGAGTCCTGGGGGGGACAGTTAGGGACAGGGGTCTCAGGAGGCGGTAGTCAGGGGACAAGGAGCAGGGGGGGTTGGGGGTTCTGAGGGGGGGGAAGTCAGGGGGCAGGAAGTAGGAGGGAGTGGATGGGGGCAAGACTAGGGCAGGGGCAGGGCTCCCTGGGTGCACACCCTAATTAAATGGGCTGCGCACACCTATGTGCATAGTGTAGACATAGCCTTAGAGGAGTTAGAATTGCCTGGCTGGAACAGGCCGGCAGTCCATCTTGCATAACATCCTGTCTCCAACCGTAGCCAGAATCAGATGCTTCTGCAATAGGCAGAAGTGGAACTTCCATCTTCCTACCCTTTGTCTTGCTATTTGGATTGTAATTTCCTTGGGGCAGGGACTGGCCCATGTATCCTTAGCACAATTGGGTCCACGAGATATAAATGTATTTCAAACAACTAATTTCTCCCTTTATACTCTTCTCCTATTCTTGACTTCTATACTATCCTCTGCAACTGAAACAACTTCCCTATCCAGTAAGTGCTCTCCTTAAAATACATCTGTAAAGCCCTTCCACAGCCAATTGAATTACACTTTTTAAAAAAAAGACTGCTTTGAAAATGTCCCGTGTTCCTGGCCCTTTAGTATATTAGGTCTGATCTTCTTTATTTGTCCAGTCCAGACTATAAATTCCTTGGGGCAGGGACAGTGTTTCCATCTGTTTTGAATGGCACTGAACTCCCTGTCAGCACTCAGTAACTGTCCATCTTGAACCTTGCATCAAAACACGACAAAAACTCTGAAAAGAGTCAGGTGTTCCCCAGCTGCATCAGATCACCAGGCAGATGGGAGGCAGCTGCTTAGCCACAGGAATAAAAAAGTTATTAAAGTTAATGTTTAAAATTAAATATACACAAGTTAGAGGGAAGGTATTATACATCAGGGTCAGGCTTGAGTTATGAGGGATTACAGGTATTGGTTACAAGGATCATGAGATACATACATATCACATAACCAGCATAGACCAAGATTGGGGTGCGGAGTTTTTAAAGCATCAGTGGATAAGTGGGCTCGGGGACACCACCCATGGAATATATTAAGAGTCCAGGTCAGTATCAGTGTAGCGAATAAGTACATGGGAACTACATTGTAGTCTGCAAGGAACTCAAGCCCAGGAAGTTATCTACCAACAGTGTTTATTTTTAAAAAAAAGGAGGGGAGGAGCAATTTGACCCATCAGATACCATAACAAAGAGGTACTAATTCTACTGCCAGGAAAGACAAGACATCATCTCAGCAGAAGAAAACCAGAATACTTCAGTATTGTTGTAAGGGGTTTGATATCAGCCCATTATCATTGAATTGCATTTTCCCTCCCAAGTCAAAAACATTATTTGCACCTGAGAACAAAAAAACCCACCCATCATCTATCACAGCAAGCAAAGTGTGGAGACAGGCATAGTCTAGGCCCTAGGGAAAGCCTGCTTACAAAGGGGACATGACACAAATGAGAGAGATTTAGGATCATTTTGTCTGGAATAGAGGATTACCGCAGAGCTGTCTGGATTCTAAATTATGATCAATTCCTTATTACCTTTTCCTGTAATATGAGAAGAGGTAATTCAATTACACTGATCACCACTTTTAAACAAAGTGTAAAAGGAAATATTACACACAGTATCAAGTAATCCTGTGGAATTCACTGCCACTGGGAACGAAGTCAAACACTATGGCCAGAAAGTTTGGCGGATTTGATAATTTTATTAATACTATTTGTAGTTACGTATGTGAACATAATGGAAATCAGAAGGATGTCTCTAACCTGCTTTTGAATACCACTAAAATCCCTAGGTAGTTGTTCACCTGAGATCTGCATTGATTTTTGCCTCTCCAGAAATTTAGATTTTCTTCCTCCCAATGGTCCTCCATTAGCTCCAAGTGGTTTGTCCACAAAGCTGCTTCATTATGAATATTTACTAAAGCATGTGTTCCTGAAACAGGCTTGAACATGATCTGCTGTTGATATCACAACAGTAACTGAAGGTGTCCCTCAGTTAGTTTCAAAGCTAGTCTCTGCTTTGACAGAGGAATGGGGGATGGTCCATGCAGGAAAACCAGAAAGTTTGGCCTTCCTGAGCCAACACAGCCATTAAAATTCTCTTCAGATGTTTGCACAGGAGGAAAACATTCGTCTTAATCAGTTGCTACATTTTTTCCTGCCTCTTCACTCAGGGCTTGTTTACATGGGTTTTTCCACAATGGAGTAGCTGACCTGATGCAAACCCCTCACATGGCTATGTTGCACTGATGTACTGGCAGATGTACTGCACTGGTGTAAAAATTATTTGTACTAGCAGAGCTTACCCCAGTTTCAGTAAACAGCTCTGATGCAAGTCACTTTTTACACTAGTGCAGTACATCTGCCCTAGGGGTTTGCATCAGCCCCAGGCCCAAACTCTGGTGTAGACAAGCCCTGAGGTCATAGTAAGAGTCAGGTGCTGGGAAGCATTTCCAGCTAGCAGAAGTGACTATTCAGAAGGCAGATCAAAAGACCGTGAGAGCATGTACTATGGCCCAGGCTGTTGAAAAAAGGTTAAACAAAGTTTGGTTTCTCCCTAGTGCTGGGGCCTAACAGCAATGATACTTTAAGACTTACAAACATTGCAGGGGTTGACCTTTAAAAGGTACAGGGCGCTGGGGATAGGAGACATCACTCCCAAATATTCCTAGCCAATGCCAAGCCACCAAAAGACTTGTGTGGAATTGTAAATATGACCTTTCAGAATTTCCACTTATTTTCCAGAAATTTAACTTTCATTTAGAATTTCTTGGCTCTCAGGGGTGTGTATTTTTTTAAAATAACAATATCCTAATAAGGACTAAGTATTATCTAGACCATTCCTAATAGGTGTTTGCCTAACCTGCTCTTAAAAATCTCCAATGATGGAGATTCCACAACCTCCCTAGTCAATTTATTCCAGTGCTTAGCCACCCTGACAGTTAGGTTGGACATTAGGAAAAACTTCCTAAACCTCCCTTGTTGCAATTTAAGCCCATTGCTTCTTGTCCCATCCTCACTGGTTAAGAACAATTTTTCTCCCTGCTCCTTGTAACAACCTTTTATGTACTTGAAAACTGTTATGTCCCCTCCGTCTTCTCTTTTCCCGACTAAACAAACCCAATTTTTTTCAATCTTCCCTCCTAGGTCATGTTTTCTAGACCTTTACTCATTTTTGTTGCTGTTCTCTGGACTTTCTCCAATTTGTCCACATCTTTCCTGAAATGTGGCGCCCAGAACTGGACACAATACTCCAGTTGAGGCCCAATCAGTGCGGATTAGAGCAGAAGAATTACTTCTCATCTCTTGCTTACAACACTCCTGCTAAAACATCCCAGAAGGATGTTGGTGGTTTTTTTTGTTTGTTTTTTGGGGGCAAGCGTTACACTGTTGACTCATATTTAGCTTGTGGTCCACTATGACCTTCAGATCCCTTTCCACAGTACTCCTTCCTAGGCAGTCATTTCCCATTTCCTATGGGAGGTAAGGAAGTATTCTTAATTCTACAGATCAGAAAGCTGCGGCATAGAGATGTGTGTAGAATGTTACAAAGAAAGCCCATGGTGGAATTGGGTAGAATTCCAGGTTGCTCTTGGCTTCCAGTTCTATACTTTAACCACACAAGCATCTTCCCTCCCAAATCAAATCTTGAGGGATTTCCCCCAAACGCCACCACAACAATTCTCAATTACTTCCTGGAAGTATTTCACAGAAAACCTTCCAATCAAAAGCTGAAAATTCATGGAAAGTAACTTTTCAGTTATCTAACACAGTGTTTCTCAATGACCAGTCTGTGGACTGGCACTGGCCTGAGATCTCTCTGACACAGTTTAGGAAGGCAACGAGATGGTCCCTGGTATAAAAATGGTTGAGAAACACTGATCTAACACAAGGAATTCAGCATGTCTGAGTCATTTGTTCAGTGACAAAATTTGTAAGACAGTTTCAACACAAAATAATAGGAAATTTTAAACTAGGACAGGCAAGTTAAAAATATTAGGGAAAATATGACGCACCCAACAAGAGGGAGAATCCAGTGTTAAAAGATGTCTACCGTAGGGAATAGTTTGCAATGTAATTGGTGGCAACAAAAAAGGCGGCTGCAGTTTTGGGGTGCAGAGAGACATTTCACAAATCAGGAAAGTACGGTCTTCTCTACACAGTTCTAGTGCAGCTGCAGCAGGCACATGATTCCATTTCCATTATCCAGAGGTCTTTGAGGGCCAACTAAAAACTTCATATGATCTGTTTAAGATATAAAACTGAAATTTGTTTATGAACATTTGGATTTGGGACAAATGTCAGATAAACTGAAATTTGGATAACTGGGGATTTGACTGTATCGCAATCAGTCCTGGGCAAACCACTAGTAGAAAGAAACTGGAGGGAGTTCAGAGAAAAACAGCAATAATTTAAAGAGGGCTGGAAGGACTGATGAATGAGAAAAAATTAAAAGTTAAATATACATAACTTGGTCAAGAGACAAAAGGGAGAGGTAAATCTATGAACATCTGAAGAGTGTAAACAGAATGGAAAGGAGCTATTTAGGATAGTGGAAGGTGTATAATTTTGGTTATGACAGGATGACACTACAAAAGGAAATTTTAGGTAGACTAGCAGGGAAAGCTTCCTGATTCTGGGATACATTATACTGTGGAATGGTATTCCAAGGGCTGTTACAAAAGACCCCATCAATAGATACCTAGAAGATGTACCTACCCCAGATAACAGTAAAGCAACTACAGGGAGATGGACTGGATGACCGACATCATTTTTTCCCCTATTTGAATGATAGAATTAAAGATGAAGGGCATTTTAACATTTTCTGCCCTTGCTCATCTTTGGATGGGTGAATTCTAAGTACATCAGAATACCCCATTAGTTTTGTATATAGTCCATGCTTTTACAATAAAAAAACCCCATACTTATCTTTGGAAGGAAAAAGTAAAGTCCAGTTTCTCATGTCTGTTTGAAATTACTAAAATTCTGCAAGAAATACATTTTACTTTTGCTTGCAAATTTTCTAGTCTATTGTTCTTATCTCCACATTTAGATTTAACGAACAGAAATCTCACTTGCAATAGCAAAAAACAGTTGTCATTTCAAAGCCAAACTGGGAAATTAAACCAGCTAAGTATGAGGAAAAACCCAGATCATTTTTTAAAATCTAGAATCCCAGAATGGGGTTGCAACATGGAATTTAACTTGGGCAACATGTATGATTACTTGAACATTAGTGACTACCATTAAAATCCAGAATTTGTCAGGTTAGCATGATGTGTTATATCATTACAATAGGAACCAACTATTGACTTGTTGACATTTTATTGGCGGCTGCTGTACTACTTAGAGAATTATGAACACTTGAGGAATTAGGCCATAAAACTGAAATATTACAAACTTTTCTCCTTTTTTTCTTTTATTTCTCTAGCGCATCTTAAAAATAAACTAACAGAAGGGCTTAAGTCAAAGGGAAACAAGGTGTATGATTTTAATAAACATTTTTCTTATTAAAAACCTTGATATTGCTTAAATATACCATACAGAGAAAAACTATTTTATAAAGCAACATACACATTTCAAGTCAATGATGGCAACATAAATTATTCTGGCTAACCCCTCTGCTTATGTCATCAGAATGCCTTGGTTGTGTATATATGGTGAACTACTGTATAAGACTAGTTACCTGTGTAATTTCTGCCTAGCTATACAGTACAGGTTTTTAAAAAATGTTTATGCTATATACAGAAATATATATACATATAACATATATTTATATGTTATACATACACATACATTTTTATACATATACACACAATACATATATACACACTACTTTACACTTACATACGGCCTTTGATCAGAAGATCTTGGATGAGTTTTACATCATTAAGCCTCACAAAGCTTCTGTGAGGGAGGCAGCTTCTTTATTTTATGGACTGTGAATCTGAGGCCTGATCTACAGTTTTTGTACCAATATGAACTATTTCAGTTAGGGCTGTGATTTTTTTTTTTTTACTGAAGTATTTATACTGGTACAACTTTATACTGGTATAAAGGTGCCTTATACCTGTATAGTGTATAGTGTATTCCCCTTCCCATACAGGAATAGCTATACTGGTATAAAGCACCTTTATACCAAATATATAACTGCACCCACATCAGGGAGGTTGTACTGCTTTAAACTACACACCACTCTAGTAAAAGCAATACAGGTCGTGTTTAAGTCTTTGAGCTGAGGGTTTGTCTAAAATAACTTGCTGAAGGTCACAGTGGCAGATCCAGGAACGGAATCCAAAATGCCAGACTCCCAGTCCCCATTACCTAACCACTTGAAACCTCCCCCTGCCTATGAGGGCTGTTCTTGGGAATGCTATTATTTCATTAATACATGTGGAAATATTCCTACTTGGTGCATCTGCAGCTTAACTAAGCAAGTCTAGAAGAGTTAGCCTTATAAAACAGTCTTCAGAGTCAAAGTGGCACACATGGTGATGAGAGTTATGGTCCCAAGCCCTCCTCCATGCATGCAAGAGTTAGAAGTGCTACAGAAGCAGGATGCTGCATTTTTAGGTAGGGTGGAAAAAGGAAGGAGTTTAGGTCACTTCTGGCCATCCACTTCCGCTTGGCACTCAAAGTGGCATTGACCAATTTTGGTGGAAAACCAGTGTAGCACCCCTCAGCAAGGAAAGGTCATTGCAATATGGAGTCACAGAATGCAGGGAAAAATAGGAGAACAAAGTCTTTAATCAAAACCCATCATCATCAGTCTAGTCTATTAAGTCTTAGTAAGCATCAGAATTTGATAGCAAGGGTAAAGTTGCTCCTTTTTCTTTACTAATGGCCTTCCAACATTTATAATGGAAATCATTAAAGCATTAAGAATTTAATGACAAAAGTACTAGGCTACTATATGTTCAAAGACTACCCTTGTAAAACCAATAATCTCTTTATTAAAAAGAGTGGACATACAGTAGGTCCCACTACAATGAATTTGCAGATTTATTCCATCATAATCAATTTTGATTTTTGGGGAGAAACTTTCCCTTAAATTCTGCATTTTTGCGAAGAGAAGGGGTTGCCTGGCTCGCTCCATTCAGGATTCTCTGCTAACTGTAAAATGTGGGCTGAATTGCTTCCATTATTTATTTGTTTTATAGTGCAGATGCAGATCAATTTTTCAGTTAAGAAATTGAGATTTTTAATGGACAACTGTCTGGTGTAGGCTGTTAAGCTAAAATATTCAGAGTTACATAAATAAAAACTATTGTGTCTTCAATATGACTTGGTATTTTGTCTATAATTTCTTTATTAAAAACTGTAACAAGATACTTAAAAAAGGCTAGATACAAAAGTAGTTAAGCTGCTCACGAACATTAAAATTTTTCAAAATGTATCTTCAATAATCATGATCTTATAAACATTTTACAGTTACCAGAAAGTGCCCAGGCTGAGTTTACACAGTTGAGATACCGCAGTACAAGTGTCTAGTTAGAACTGGAAGTGGAACAATCTCCTGACTGTCTGCTTACTGAAATAGGGATACAAAAATGTTGATTGTGAACTATGAAATAATGTGCATTGGCCTCATCATATGTACAAAAAACCTCACTAAAGGTACAGATTACATGCAAAATATTAGTGATGGGATCTAATGTGCCAGAGTTCAATGCAATCAGAACAGAAATTGCAATGAAAGTGGTTTCATAAGTAAAAGTGAATGATTCCAACTCTTAGATCTGAACTGTGAAGAACTTTTTACAAGTTCAATATACATGATACACAACTGCAGCCAACCACAAATTAAACACCATAAAAAAAGTTAAAATAAAACACAGAACATACTTAATTTTTTATTTTGAAATTCCCTACTCCCTCTATACAAGAACCTTTGCTGAAACACTTTTCACAAAGGCAGCAGTGAATTTTCTGAACATTTTACATATTTTCCCTCAGCAAAAAGATAAATCACAGTGTAAATTATATTGTTCTGCTGTCATCTTTGGCTGGGGTTAGGCCAAGAAGTTATTGACTAGCGAACTGTTACAGTCAAACATTGCTAGTGCTCCTTAGGCCTGTAGGTTACAAACTTAGTACAGGAATGTTTGCATTTAATCAATAAAGTACCACCAGGGGTATGACAGCATTAACTTTCATAAACTTTTATAGACAAATGGAAAAATCTACAAAACTTAGCTAGTAATATTACACAGCAATACACACTTTTTATACTCTACACAAAACCAAAATTCTTGGTCTTAATGGCGAGTAACAATTTCTGTTTCAGAATCTGTTTAGAGGAATAGAGTGGGACATAAAGGCGAGAAATGCAAGTGTTTGCTGTAGGAAGATGTTGGTCATCTGGTGGTCTTATTGTGATGGATGGCATGGGCTGGAATCCCTCCTCACTGGCAGGCAATGATGGGCTTGATGTCCAAAAATAAACCTAAAAGAATAGAAAGTAGGCTGTAACTTTTGCTGGTCTAGAAATATTTAAACTGACTCCATGATACAAACATTGGTATCACATACTGATCATTGTTTTGACATGAGTAAAATGGGAAAGTCACAGGGCAGTCATGGTGCTTGATCATAAAACATTCCTTGTAGTATAGAGACTCAGTGGCTGTGCTGTGTACTATTACGACAATGTTATACTCCCAGTCATTTCCTCTCTTCTCTCAACTACAAATATATAATATCACATTTATCAAAGCAACTTATCAAAAGAAGCAACACTCTCCAAATATTAACCACATCTTGGTGCAGGAAGTTGGGATTCCCTGTCCTTTTGGGAAGAGGATAATGTCTGTGTATCAGAAACTTTTTTATATAATCGAATTAGCCATTTTATATCAATCAAATTACTGTAAAATACAGCACTGATATCAAATGCATTAATAGCTAGCAATGGAAATTGCAGTACCAAGAGTTTACTTGAAAAGTATTAGAAGTGTGAAATATTCTCTTGCACAGCAAAGTGAATACTGCATTGCACCCCTGAGTTCCCTTTGCCTAAACCAATCTGCTCTAGATTTTCCTCTTTTTACACCAGTTCTTGTTTTCTTCTTTGCGGAGTTCACTCAAAAATTAGAAGGTTGACATCTCTGAGGTGATCAAAAGAACATTTTAAAAGAGTGGGTGAATACAGTGCATAACAAGCAAACTTTTCCAATCCTCTATAAATGCAATTCAAACCTCATCTTCTGCCCATCTGTTACTCAGTGTGAAACCTCTCAAACAGGGACTGCAAACATGCTTGAGAGTTCTGAGATATGGACAATGAAAGATACACCAATATTAATTTTCTTGTGAAAAAGCTGGATTTCATATTCAGTCTCAAGAGTTGAAAGCCTAGTGCACAAACTCCCGAGTACTACTGCTACTCTACCAGTGTAGAAAACCTTTCCATTAAAACAAAAAAATACTGAAAAGCAACACTGATTGTTGAAAAACAGTCTTAAGCAACCTTTTACAGGGGAAGGACAACTTACTAGATCTTGTCTTTCTGTCATACTCATCTTCTCAACTATGGACCAAAACCAACGCTTGAACTGCAAAAGCTTCTCAGCATTTTCTCCTGTTTGAAACAGAATAATTAAATTAAATGTATCTGACAATGAACATTTAGAGCACGTGTTTTATACATGCCAGCAAGTAAACTTAGTGTCACTACCCCCTCCTCACAACACCTGCACACTAGGAACAAGGACAGTGCTATGTCAAACACTAACGCAAACACTTTTGAATGTAAGGACTAGACTTAAGAACACCGGTGTAAACAACTAATAAAATTAAGACACTGTATAATCTACTAACTAGCTGTATTTAAGTTTGTAACAGGTCAATGAAATATTTCTTTAAAATATTAGACTACATCAATCATAACTCTAAATATATGGTCAGGCCAGGATTTGGCAGGAAAAAATAGCACAACCCATAATTTGCTCTCCTTGCATTCTGATGGATTATTTATATAGTGATACTGAGGTTGTACCCTCGAAAGAGTTGTGTATTTTACTCTCCCATTTTGAGGTAAAGATTCTTAAAAGTGGCAAAGAATAGGGCTGGCACACTGAGAATCCTTTTAACAGATTATATTTAGAGCCATTCATTAAGGTCAATGAACAGAGCTGGTTTTAAGCTTAGAAAAAGTTGAAAAAATTATCCTTGCTATCCATCTCTACATAAAGGACAGACAGGTGAATAATACTAAATTTCTAGCTGTACAACTCATTTCCTAAACAGACTACGTATTTCATACCTGACTCATCATTGAAAGAGGTAAAGCTGATCAGCATTTGCACGTTTACTTCACCACAGCCGTTTACCAAAAGCCTGAAATCTTCTGCTGTCAAGTCTTCTAATGAATTCTTTGGAAGCACATCCAGCAGACCTTTCCTCATTGCCTGAAAGAGTCACATGATTCACTTTACACTGACCATCTCTGCTACTGTTTAAGTGGATTTCTGAGAAGTTACATACAATGAAGTTCACAGCTCACAAATATCAGTTAATTTTCCTCGTGGCTGTTCACCTCTTCCATGTTCAATCTCAAATAGTAAAAACATCTTTTTGAATGGAAGCTATATTGGGCCCATGGTCTAGAACTTGCAATATTCAGGCCCAGACCAGTAATAAGCATTGATAGACTGAGGGAACCAATGACAATTATTTTTAAGATTGACACCTTGCAAACCATTGGTAGTACAAACAAGTGCTCTCTCTCTGTCACTGGAATTTGAGCTTTTCAATATAGCCATTTTTTCTATGCCCTAGTCAGTTACAATATATCTACAATTCTTTTGATTACCTTGCTGCCCGCTACTGCAAATTCCCACTTCCTCGAATTCTGACACTGCTTTAAAAATCTGTCACTTTGAGAACCACTAGACCTAGAAACTAATGATGTAGCTGTATCTCATTGGAAAGCCACTAAAATGAGAAGGGATATGGACAGCTTTCATATGAGAAGAGATTAAAAAGATTGGGACTGTTCATCTTAGAAAAGAGACAACTAAGGGGGGTGATATGATAGAGGTCTATAATATCATAAATGGTGTGGACAAAGTCAATAGGGAAGTGTTATTTACCCTCTTCACGCAACACATGACTCAGAGGTGACGTCATGAAATTAATAGGCAGTCAATTTAAAAACAAACATATGGAAGTACTTCTTCACATAATGCATAGTCAACCTATGACACTCGTTGCCAGGTGATTTTGAAGGTCAAAAGTATAACTGGGTTCAAAAAGAATTAGATAATTTCACGGAGAACAGGTCTATCAATGGCTGTTAGCCAAGATGGTCAGGGGTGCAACCCCATGCTCTGTCCCTAAACCTCTGACTGCTAGAAGCCAGGACTGGACTCTATCGCCTATTCTGTTCATTCCCTCTGAAGCATCTGGCACCAGACACTGCTGGATAATAGGATACTGGGCTAGATGAACCATTGGTCTGACCCACTATGGCCATTATTACGTTCTTCAAATGAATATTCAGGAGATACTAACTGATGAATCATGTCAGAACTGCAATTTGGGGCACGGGAAGGTGGGGAGGCAAGTGACAGTAAGGACAATTTAATTTCAAAGTCTAAAATCCCATGGCCTACAATGGTTGGAAACAGTTTAGCAGTCCAGTAAATTGTCCTAAATACTGGCCTCTGAATCAATGATCACAAACCAAATATTTTTATTTAAAACTCAAAGCAAATATTTTTTATTTAAAACAAGGGTGATGTCATGCTAGGAGTCTACTACAGGCCACCTAACCAGGTGGATGAGGCTTTTTTTAAACAACTAACAAAATCATCCAAAGCCCAAGATTTGGTGGTGATGGGGGACTTCAACTATCCAGATATATGTTGGGAAAATAACACAGCAGGGCACAGACTATCCAATAAGTTCTTGGACTGCATTGCAGACAACTATTTATTTCGGAAGGTTGAAAAAGCTATGAGCGGGGAAGCTGTTCTAGATTTGATTTTAACAAATAGGGAGGAACTTGTTGAGAATTTGAAAGTAGAAGGCAGCTTGGGTGAAAGTGATCATGAAATTATAGAGTTCGCAATTCTAAGGAAGGGTAGAAGGGAGTACAGCAAAATAGAGACAATGGATTTCAGGAAGGCGGATTTTGGTAAGCTCAGAGAGCTGATAGGTAAGGTCCCATGGGAATCGAGACTGAGGGGAAAAACAACTGAGGAGAGTTGGCTGTTTTTCCAAGGGACACTATTAAGGGCCCAAAAGCAAGCTATTCCGCTGGGTAGGAAAGATAGAAAATGTGGCAAAAGACCAGCTTGGCTTAACCACGAGATCTTGCATGATCTAAAAAATAAGGAGTCATATAAAAAATGGAAACTAGGACAGATTACAAAGGATGAATATAGGCAAGCAACACAGGAATGCAGGGGCAAGATTAGAAAGGCAAAGGCAAAATATGAGCTCATACCAGCTACAGGAATAAAGGGCAACAAGAAGACTTTTTATCAATACATTAGAAGCAAGAGGAAGACCAAGGACAGGGTAGGCCCACTGCTCAGTAAGGAGGGAGAAACAGTAACAGGAAACTTGGAAACGGCAGAAATGCTTAATGACTTCTTTGTTTCGGTCTTCACCGAGAAGTCTGAAGGAATGCCTAACATAGTGAATGCTAATGGGAAGGGGATAGGTTTAGAAGTAAAAAAAGAACAAGTTAAAAATCACTTAGAAAAGTTAGATGCCTGCAAGTCACCAGGGCCTGATGAAATGCATCCTAGAATACTCAAGGAGCTAATAGAGGAGGTTATCTGAGCCTCTAGCTATTATCTTTGGGAAATCATGGGAGACAGGAGAGATTCCAGAAGACTGGAAAAGGGCAAATATGGTGCCCATCTATAAAAAGAGAAATAAAAACAACCCAGGAAACTACAGACCAGTTAGTTTAACTTCTGTGCCAGGGAAGATAATGGAGCAAGTAATTAAGAAAATCATCTGCAAACACTTGGAAGGTGGTAAGGTGATAGGGAACAGCCAGCATGGATTTGTAAAGAACAAATCATGTCAAACCAATCTGAAAGCTTTCTTTGATAGGATAACGAGTCTTGTGGATAAGGGAGAAGCAGTGGATGTGGTATACCTAGACTTTAGTAAGGCATTTGGTACGGTCTCGCACGATATTCTTATCGATAAACTAGGCAAATACAACTTAGATGGGGCTACTATAAGGTGGGTGCATAACTGGCTGGATAACCGCACTGAGAGAGAGTACTTATTAATGGTTCACAACCCTGTTGGAAAGGCATAACAAGTGGGGTTTCACAGGGGTCTGTTTTGGGACCGGCTCTGTTCCATATCTTCATCAACGACTTAGATATTGGCATAGAAAGTACGCTTAAGTTTGCAGATACCACCAAACTGGGAGGGATTGCAACTACTTTGGAGGATAGGGTCATAATTCAAAATGATCTGGACAAATTGGAGAAATGGTCTGAGGTAAACAGGATGAAGTTTAACAAAGACAAATGCAAAGTGCTCCACTTAGGAAGGAACAATCAGTTTCACACATACAGAATGGGAAGAGACTGTCTAGGAAGGAGTACAGCAGAAAGGGATCTAGGGGTTATAGTGGACCGCAAACTAAATGAGTCAACAGTGTGATGCTGTTGCAAAAAAAGCAAACATGATTTTGGGATGTCTTGTTATGAGCAAGACACGAGAAGTCATTCTTCCACTCTACTCTGCGCTGGTTAGGCCTCAACTGGAGTATTGTGTCCAGTTCTGGGCACCGCATTTCAAGAAAGATGTGGAGAAATGGGAGAGGGTCCAGAAAAGAGCAACAAGAATGATTAAAGGTCTTGAGAACATGACCTATGAAGGAAGGCTAAAAGAATTGGGTTTGTTTAGTTTGGAAAAGAGAAGACTGATAGGGGACATGATAGCAGTTTTCAGGTATCTAAAAGGGTGTCATAAGGAGGAGGGATAAAATTAGTTCACCTTAGCCTCCAAGGATAGAACAAGCAGCAATGGGCTTAAACTGCAGCAAGGGAGGTTTAGGTTGGACATTAGGAAAAAGTTCTCAACTTTCAGGGTGGTTAAACACTGGAATAAATTGCCTAGGGAGGTTGTGGAATCTCCATCTCTGGAGATATTTAAGAGTAGGTTAGATAAATGTCTATCCGGGATGGTCTAGACAGTATTTGGTCCTGCCATGAGGACAGGGGACTGGACTCGATGACCTCTCGAGGTCCCTTCCGGTCCTAGAGTCTATGAATCTATAATCTTTTATTTCAGACCAGGCTTCTAAAAACAAGACCAAGTTTTACTTTTAATATAATTTTTGACAGATTCTGGTCATGTTTCTTGTTAAAACATTAACAATGGTAAGAACAAAAATTCTGCTATCACTAGCCACACTGATCTTGCACAGAGCAGGCATAAGGAGGCCAGAAGCTCCAGTGACTTTATGCTGGCAGAGTTTGGCTTGTTAAATCTCTGAGCTAAGAGGTTAAATAAATCTAGGCTGACAAAGAAATATAGAAAAATGGAAGACTGTATAGAATCCATATGTCTGAAGATAAGCATTTCCCCAGTATGTTATGTAAACTCAAGATATGAATCTTTTTTTTAATCTATATGTAAATGCTAAAGTTTAACTAGTCATTGAGCTAACTTTAATTCTTCCTTTGAATTTACATCCTTCGGTCTATTCAAATGAGCTTTTAGGGTAGTCAAGGTCTCCACATAATTAAGTTAGCAACTGTGTAACAAGAAACAAAGATTAATACCCTTTAGAAGTTGGACAACTTGGAATGGAACGCAGTATATGCAGAAATTGACAGTATCATTCCAAAACACTACAAAGCACTTACATGTAGAGGTTGTTCTGCCACTACCAACATTCTGTGTTCTGCATATTTCCGGACATATTCATAAACATTCTGAGGGGTGACTGGTATATTTACACCATTGGAGATAAGTTCAACCTACGATGAAGTAGCAAAAGGGGAGAGGATTTAAAAACATACTTTAAAGAAGAAAAAAGCAACAGTTAAAACAAGAGTATCATTTCTATTACTGTATGCAGTAAATATACTGTGGTGCTATACAGCTTTTTCACTCTTAAAACATGTTTTCAGTGGGTTACTGGTTCGGGCTATTACCATGAACAGAAGTTTTATATTTAAAACCAGTCCTTGTGATGAGACCAATAATCCTGGTACTGCTGATTTCTCATTTAGATTATATTAAACAGCCCATAAATACTAGGGGCTGAATATTCAAAAACACTTAAGTGACTTAGGAACACAAATCCCACAGACTTTCAATGGGTCTTTGTGCTCCTGAACACTTACGCAGTTTAGAAAATCTCACCCTAAATCCGTCTGGGGTTTGACAGACTATGAACAAGTAACATTAAACTGTAAAGTCAAGTTCAGCTTGCACCTACCTGCCCTCCACCCTCCTCCTTGCACAGGTCTATTGCAAATGCTAAATCCATTGCTGCAAAAACAGCATCAGCATCCGTGCTCTGGGAGGCTAGGATAAGTTGCCGCAAGCTCTCATACATAACCGGATCAAAAAAAGCAAAGTCATGCCAGTTCACCTAAAATAAGGTAGATGTTTGATATGTAGCATGGTTTTTATAAATATATTCAACATAATGAGTTCTAAAACGGATAATATGTACACTAGCATAAGGCACCTAAATAGCCATGTAATGAGGCATTCACTCAAACACTTAGAAAGAATCACAAAAAAAGGTAATTTCCATTCTCATCCTGATTTTCTGAGGTGCAGGAACATAACACCAGATTGAAGTGCATTGGCAAAGCACAGAGAAGGTTGTAAAGCATTTGCCCACACCAAGAATGACTACAGATCTAGGCAACTGAACTCTTGGAACGTATCCTTTCCATAAATCAGCTTGGGTCAGAACAGACCTTTGTGGATTTTTCAACAGGATTTGAAAAGGGGGTCACACGTGACATCACTCCTTTTCCCATCTCCACACTCCCTAAAACTCTGGAAGGAAATTCACCTGCGCCATCACAGAAAGAAAGCTTCTTCCCAGCAGCTGTAAATTCCTTTAGGTGGAAGTTATTTGTGTCCAACAGTTGCCCTCCTCACCCTCAACAAGCAGATCTTTTGAGCAGATCCTTGCCTTTTTGGCCACATTTTGGGGGCCTTTGCTCCATCAATTATCTGTCTTTCCATCTAAGACAGTACTTCGTGGTGCCCCTAAACTCAGCTACAGGGACTTTTGGTACTTCTCATTTTCCCATGTTGCCCACTACCCTGCTGTCATCATGAGGGAGCCCTAGAAGGCTTTTACTCAGATGGTAGAGCAGGGAGAATGTCCTTCTGTTTTGGAAAGGGGTTGGGGTGTTCTTGTGCATCTATAACCTCTTGCTCCTTTGTCACCATTCCCCTACCCCATTTGTTAAAATCACATCCATTTTGGACAATGACTGGCTCTGATTTTTTTTTTTTTAATAACCAAAATGAAGACCAGGGATAATGGGAAACTTTGTTCAGTTTGTTGCATCGGGCACCATATTTAGAGATATACTGTCAAAAGATAATTAAAATGTGGCCTTGACCTAAAACAGTTAAAACATAGGCAATTGCTGGACTGCATTTAAATTTTAAGTCTACACCTGAAGCAGAATTTGAAAACTGATTAAAGAATTCTCTCAACTGTTAAACAAAATGCCTTTTTGTAAATAGTAACATAGAAAGGGCAAGAGAGAACTAATGCTACAGCACAGCTTCAACGTCCTTTTTTCTGCTCGTGAAGATCAACCCTGTCCCATTTTAAATATTTAATATAGACAGATAGAGAGCGTGCGCACTCATATTATATTAATTGGAAACCCTCCTCAGTCAATTCCTTGGCATCCACTTGGCAAACTCAGTTTAATTGTAAGACAACAAAAAAAATCACAACTGTTTTAATTAGATTTAGTATTGCCAAACAAGCACAGTGTTAACATCAAAACATATTTTAAAATAAAATTTTTTTAAAACTAAATCTTATGTACTTAAAGGCAGTTCAGATGTCTGTGATCAACTTACTTTTCTGCCAAGAAGAACTTTGATAACATGTCGGTTTAACGTGATGGGACATAGTTCATTCTGCAGTAAGCACAACCCTAGAATTCTGAGAACAAAAAGAGTACTACTATTAGAAAATCACAAAAAGAAATTGTTTAAAGAAGTGGGATTCAAAAGAGTTTCCTGAATATTTCAACAACAACAAAAAACAACTCTGGAGTTCAGGTTGAAGTAGCTTCCAATTATAAAACCTCATATTTAAAACTTCCCAATGCCAACATCCCCCCAAAGAAATCACCATTTCAGAAACAGTGCATGCAGTACCTCGTCCCATGGGGAAAGTTTTTCTGGAAAGCTTGGTTAAAAAATAAATAATCTGCTATGTTTCCTGACAGAACAATCATGGGTAAAGAAGGATCACTTCCTCAAAAATACCTGTTGCAACAAAACTCCAACTCCTGGAGACTAAAAATCTCCACAGATATTACTATGAAAGAAAATATTAAAAAAGTAAGAATGCAAGAATATAAAAATACTGTTAGAGGTAAGAAAACAATAAACCTATTTTATGTAGGACTCAGCAAAAATAGGGATAAAATAAGAGGGTTCGCAAAAATTAAAAAAAAAAAAACCACAGATAGGACAACTTAGGCAAAAACTATTTCTGCAAAAAGGCTGGTAAAATGAATTTTGATGGCTGCCTTCTGGCTGAGCAATTACACTTCGTAAAGGTGTGAAGAGAACTCTACACACCTGCCCTATAAATCTGTTTGGAAAATTATGAGTCTGGTTGTGTAAGTAAATATCAAATGACTGAATGAGCTTTGAAGCTATGGGTTCAGCTAGTTGTTACAATAAAAAACACAGGCAGACAAAACACTTAGACATGGTTCTTCTGAAATCAGGAGAATCTGCTGTACTGGAGTGAAAACAATCAAAAAGTGACTGGATTTTTAAGGGTATCATTCTTCTCCAGGCATAAGCCTACAGACTTCCACAAATTCACTCTAAAAAGCGCCTCAGCAGAGCAATCCTGCATGTTTTTCTCATGATCACCTACTTCACAGACAGGTGCACTGAGTCCATTAGTGCCAATGAGGTGCAAAAAAATTAATTGATTTATTCAAGAGAGCAAACGCTGGTCACAAGCCTTGTTCTGAAGCACATGATCTCACAAAGAAACAGTGTGGTCTAATGACAGATGTCAGAAGCAACCTTCTGTCCCATACATTTTCAGTGGAGATGAAGTAACGTGGTAGGAAAACAACACCAGGCTCCACAATATATTCAGAACTGAAAGGTTACCTTTACTGTAGGAAATGGTGTAACTGGAGAACTTCATCCTATCCTACAAAAGGTTCTTATTCTGCCCTCATCGACATAATATTGAGAATCTTCAAGCAGTGCGTCAGGCAACACGACTAAATTCTGTCGTGTGATTTAGTCTCCTTCTCTCATCCACTCCCCAGGGGAGTTGTTGTGCAGTGTATTGTTTTGTTTAACATACACACTACTATGCATTTATGTCAGAGAAGACAAGGTGAAAGAAGAGCACCTTGCATTTGGAGTGGAACGTGGGGAGGTTTGTGACAGCCCTTAATTTGTGACAGTTTATTCCACAGACAGATTAGTCACTGAGAAAGCTTTGTCTCCTGCACAGACAAGCTTTATCCCTGTGGTAGAAAGTTCCACTGTGCCACAGAAGTCGAGTTGTTGACCATGGTCCTCATCCTGGAGCTTTAAGCAGTCTCTTTAAATGCCACTAAGCTCCTTGAAGGTAAGGACTGAGACCTTGAACTTTACTCAATAGTCTCTGAAAAGCCAACATGTAAGAGCAGAGGCCAGGTCTGATGGGCTCAAAGTAGCCAGCGTTGCTGAGGAATGCAGTGCAGGGCTCTGTACTAGTTGGAGTTTCTCTAAGGACTGATGTCTTCACACCCAAGTACACTGCACTGCTATCATATAGACAGAAGGTGATGAAGGCATATATAAGAACACTTGAGAACATGCCTTGAGAAATCTAGGGAAGTGAAATGTCTTTGGAGCGAGTTCTACTTGATATACACCTTGTTTTCTTGGGAAGAGAAGGCTTTGTTTTTCAAGTCAACGCCCAACAACATGAGCAGGGTCCTGGAGTCCATCTATACCAGAAGCTAGCAGGTTGTTTGTGTTTGTGGAAACAGCTCGAGAGCCTATTTTGAGCCCTGATGTGGGAAATATTGATAGTCGTGATGTCCAGCAAGGATGCTCAACTGTTTATTTGAGGACTGTTTGCCTTTGAGACATTCCAGTCAGACCTTGCACTAGACTATGAAACCTGCGGCCGGGGGGGGGGGGGGGGGGGGGGGGGGGGGAGAAGGGTAGGGGGAGAGAAGGGACCAGGAATAATTTCAGGGAAACCCACTTTTGAACTTAAGAGCACATGGTGGCATCTGGACACAGATATCAAAGCCAAGACAGTTATTGTCTGTTCTGCTGGCTGTGCATGTGCAACTTAGACATAATGTGGATGGTACTGGGGCACTTTAAGGTCCTGCTTCTCTGACATACTTGCAAAATAAAAAGGAGGCAGGGAAAGCAAAAGCGCAAAGATACAAGTTTTAGCTTACAAAAATCAGTAAAATAGTTCCCTTTGACAGAGAGTTTACCTCCTCAGAGACGAGGGAGTCATGGGACCTAAAATGCCAATGATGCAATAAATCTGATGCTACTAACATTTTCTCTCTCTCTCACACACACGTACATTGAGGGGTACGAGTGCAAATTTTAACAAAAACTTAAGATTTCTCTAAAGATTTAATAGACTAAGTTGTTCAAGTTCCCCCACATGATTTCAAACCCAAGATGAATGAACTCTATTACAGCTTTTATCTTTGGAGAAATATAAGCTATCAAAATATCTGAAATGCCAAGAAAACACAAGACTAGCAAACTAGCTTAATATTGTACCTGCCAATGTTTCTGAAACAATTCAATCTTGCCTCTGTGTTTTTGCCAGGCCTTGGCGTATAAAAACCTCGTTTCCCAGGTTGGTAGAATAGTGGTGCATTATCATCACCATCATCTGTATCATCTAATTCCATGTCCACCACACTGCGACTGGAGCCATGTCGCTTTCTATTTTCCTAGTACAAAAGATTAAGAAGCTAATTTAGAATCTCAGTTAAAAGTCAAACATCTATCCTAATTTTTGTTACCCATTGAATACTGAAACCTGCTCATTATAGGACCCAAAGATTTTTGAGTCTTGCCATTTCAAAAGACTGGTAATATTTGGCAATGGTGGATTTTTAAATAATTGAGCAGTTCATTATTTTGAAAAATAACAAATTAAAGAAGCAGATACTTTCAGCAAAGATTTAGTAAAGAACACCCTTCATTTTATTAGGGCTGTCGATTAATCGCAGTTAACTCACGTGATTAACTCAGAAAAATTAATCACGATTAATTGCACCGTTAAACAATAGAATACCAATTGAAATGTATTAAATAATGTAGAAAAACACTGAAAATTTTCAAATATATTGATTTCTATTACAACACAGAATACAAAGAGTACAGCGCTCAGTTCATATTTTTTATTACAAATATTTGCACTTTTAAAATGATAAAAGAAATAGTATTTTTCAATTCATCTCATACAAGTACTGTGGTACAATCTCTTTATGGTGAAAGTGTAACTTACAAATGTAGATTTTTGTGTTACATAACTGCACTCAAAAACAAAACAATTTAAAAAACTTTAGAGCCTACAAGTCCTACTACTTATTCAGCCAATTGCGAAGACAAACAAGTTTATTTATATTTACGGGAGATACTGCTACCCGCTTCTTATTCACAATGTCACCTGAAAGTGAGAACAGGTGTTCGTGTGGCACTTTTGTAACCGGCATTGCAAGATATTTACTTGCCAGATATGCTAAACATTCGTATGCCCCTTCATGCTTTGTCCACCATTCCAGAGGACATGCTTCCATGCTGATTCGCATTAAAAAATAATGCGTTAATTACATTTGTGCCTGAACTCCTTGGGGGAGAACTGTATGTCCCCTGCTCTGTGTTACCCGCATTCTGCCATATATTTCATGTTATAGCAGTCTCGGATGATGACCCAGCACATGTTTATTTTAAGAACACTTTCACAGCAGATTTGACAAAACACAAAGGTGGTACCAATGTGAAATTTCTAAAAATAGCTACAGCATTCAACCCAAGGTTTAAAAATCTGAAGTGCCTTCCAAAATCTGAGAGGGACGAGGTGTGGAACCTTCTTTCAGAAGTCTTAAAAGAGCAACACTGATCAGAAACTGCAGAACCCGAACCACCAAAAAAGGAAATCAACCTTCTGCTGGTGGCATCTCACTCAAATGATGAAAATAAACATGCATCAGTCTGCTCTGCTTTGGATTGTTATTGAGCAGAACCAGTCATCAGCATGGATGCATGTCCTCTGGAATGGTGGCTGAAGCATGAAGGGACATATGATTCTTTAGCAGATCTGGCACGTAAATATCTTGCGATGCTGGATACAACACTGCCATGCAAACACCTGTTCTCACTTTCAGGTGACAATGTAAACAAGAAGTGGGCAGCATTATCTTCTGCAAATTGTAACCAAACTTGTTGAGCGACTGGCTGAAGTACGACTGAGTGGACGTGTAGTTTTTACATTGTTTTATTTTTGAATGCAGTTGTTTTTGGTACACAATTCTACATTTGTAAGTTCAACTTTCATGCACAGACTATCAAGGAAGTTTTTGGAAAGCGTAGGGGACAATTTCCTGGTGCAAGTCCCAGAGGAACCAACTAGAGGCAGAGCTCTTCTTGACCTGCTGCTCACAAACCGGGAAGAATTAGTAGGGAAAGCAAAAGTGGATGGGAACCTGGGAGGCAGTGACCATGAGATGGTCGATTTCAGGATCCTGACACAAGGAAGAAAGGAGCAGCAGCAAAATACGGACCCTGGACTTCAGAAAAGCAGACTGACTCCCTCAGGGAACTGATGGGCAGGATCCCCTGGGAGAATAACATGAGGGGGAAAGGAGTCCAGGAGAGCTGGCTGTATTTTAAAGAATCCTTATTGAGGTTGCAGGAACAAACCATCCCGATGTGTAGAAAGAATAGTAAATATGGCAGGCAACCAGCTTGGCTTAACAGTGAAATCCTTCCTGATCTTAAACACAAAAAAGAAGCTTACAAGAAGTGGAAGATTGAACAAATGACCAGGGAAGAGTATAAAAATATTGCTCAGGCATGCAGGAGTGAAATCAGGAAGGCCAAATCACACTTGGAGTTGCAGCTAGCAAGGGATGTTAAGAGTAACAAAAAGGGTTTCTTCAGGTATGTTAGCAACAAGAAGGTCAAGGAAAGTGTGGGCCCCTTATTGAATGAGGGAGGCAACCTAGTGACAGAGGATGTGGAAAAAGCTAACGTACTCAATGCTTTTTTTGCCTCTGTCTTCACGAACAAGGTCAGCTCCCAGACTACTGCACTGGGCAGCACAGCATGGGGAGGAGGTGACCAGCCCTCTGTGAAGAAAGAAGTGGTTCAGGACTATTTAGAAAAGCTGGACGAGCACAAATCCATGGGGCCGGATGCGCTACATCCGAGGGTGCTAAAGGAGTTGGCGGATGTGATTGCAGAGCCATTGGCCATTATCTTTGAAAACTCATGGCAATCAGAGGAGGTCCTGGATGACTGGAAAAAGGCTAATGTAGTCCCTATCTTTAAAAAAGGGAAGAGGAGGATCCGGGGAACTACAGGCCAGTCCCTGGAAAAATCATGAAGCAGGTCCTCAAGGAATCAATTCTGATGCACTTAGAGGAGAGGAAAACGATCAGGAACAGTCAGCATGGATTCACCAAGGGCAAGTCATGCCTGACTAACCTAATTGCCTTTTATGATGAGATAACTGGGTCTGTGGATGAGGGGAAAGCAGTGGACCTGTAATTCCTTGACTTTAGCAAAGCTTTTGGTATGGTCTCCCACAGTATTCTTGACGGCAAATTAAAGAAGTATGGGCTGGATGAATGGACTATAAGGTGGATAGAAAGCTCACTAGATCGTCGGGCTCAACGGGCAGCGATTAATGACTCCATGTCTAGTTGGCAGCCGGTATCAAGCGGAGTGCCCCAAGGATCAGTCCTGGGGCCGGTTTTGTTCAATATCTTCATTAATGATCTGGAGGATGGTGTAGACTGCACCCTCAGCAAGTTTGCAGATTACACTAAACTGGGAGGAGTGGTAGATATGCTGAAGGGTAGGGATCGGATACAGAGGGACCTAGACAAATTAGAGGATTGGGCCAAAAAAAACCTGATGAAGTTCAACAAGGACAAGTGCAGAATCCTGTAATTAGGACAGAAGAATCCTATGCACTGCTACAGAGTAGGGACCGAGTGGCTAGGCAGCAGTTCTTCAAAAAAGGACCTAAGGGTTACAGTGGACGAGAAGCTGGATACGAGTCGACAGTGTGCCCTTGTTGCCAAGAGGCTAATGGCATTTTGGGCTGTATAAGTAGGGGCATTGCCAGCAGATTGAGGGATGTGATCATTTCCCTCTATTCGGCATTGGTGAGGCTTCATCTGGAGTACTGTGTCTAGTTTTGGGCCCCACGCTACAAGAAGCATGTGGAAAAATTGGAAAGATTCCAGCGGAGGGCAACAAAAATGATTAGGGGGCTGCAGCACATGACTTATGAGGAGAGGCTGAGGGAACTGGGATTGTTTAGTCTCCAGAAGAGAAGACTGAGGGGGGATTTGATAGCTGCTTTCAACTACCTGAAACGGGTTCCAAAGAGGAAGGATCTAGACTATTCTCAGTGGTACCAGATGACCGAACAAGGAGTAATGGTCTCAAGTTGCAGTGAGGGAGGTTTAGGTTGGATATTAGGAAAAACTTTTTCACTAGGAGGGTGGTGAATTACTGGAATGGGTTACCTAGGGAGGTGGTGAAATCTCCTTCCTTAGAAGTTTTTAAGATCAGGCTTGACAAAGCCCTGGCTGGGATGATTTAGTTGGGGATTAGTCCTGCTTTGAGCAGGGAGTTGGACTAGATGACCTCATGAGGTCCCTTCCAACCCTAATATTCTATGATTCTATGACAGAGATTGCACTACAGTACTTGTATTAGGTGAATTGAAAAATACTACTATTTCTTTTGTTTTTTACAGTGAAAATATTTGTAATCAAAAATATAAAATGAGCATTATGCGCTTTGTACTCTGTGTTGTAATTGAAATCAATATATTCGAAAATGTAGAAAACATCCAAAAATGTTTAAATAAATCGTATTCTACTAATCTTTTTAATCGCGCAATTAATCACAATTAATTTTTTTAATCGCTTGACAGCCCTACATTATGTGACAAGAGGAGATAACTGAGGCAAAAGGGCAGGTTATTTACAGGTTGTTACATTACATTTATTTTAAAAAACATCTTTTTATGGCAAGCCAATATAACTGGATCTTAAATTTCCTTCAGTTCACACATGAATCGGATGCAAAACAGATCCCTTACCTGTACCTTGTCTGAGGAGTCTAGCAACCCAAGATCCAGGATACTGTCAGCTCCATTTTCCCTGGGGGGGGGCAGGGAGGGGGGGAGAAGAGGCAAGCCAAGATTTAATTTACCATTATCCATTAATAGTCACATTCTGAGCTGGAACTAGAAGAGTTATATTTTTTAATGAAAAGTCAAAATAATAAAACTAGATATGATTCTGAAAACAAAATTTAGTGAAGAAAAATTTGAAAGGAACAAGCCTGCCAATTTTTTATTATGCATGTATACAGCGGAGTTTCCTCAACCAATCTCTACAGCTGGACAGGAGGAACACTATAAGCCATTGTAACCAGGTTCTGAAAACTAACTGTGCAAAGTGCAGTTTCTTGCCAATTTGGTTTTAAAGCAAAACACAGACAAGAATACCATATTATTATTTATATTACAGTGGGACCTAGATGCATAACCAAGATAATGGTCCCATTGTGCTAGGCACTGTACATATACAGTGTAAGAAGTAGCCCTTGCCTCAAAGAGTTTACCATCTAAAAAGACGAGGTAGACATCGTGGGAAAAAGGAAGTACTTTCTTGTTTTCCAAATGGGAAACTGAGGGTACTAATATTAGGTGACTTGCCCAAGGCAAACAGGACAACTGTGACAGAGCAGGGAACTGAACCCAGATCTGCTGGGTCCTAGATCACTCTCTTAACCACAAGACCAGCCTTCCTTTTTTATCTGAATCCTGATTTAATTCTTTACCTTCCATGCGCAATAATGAGTTCCATAGCCTCATCAACTCTTGCTCTAAGGGAATCTTCACTTGCTAGTAATAGAAGCAGCTGAGCAGGGGACAACTCCAGTAGCATACCTGTGATTTTGCTTGCAAATGCCTGGAAATAAGAGTTCAAGATCTTACTGTCCAATCATTCCTTCAGTGCACTCACTTTCAAATATGGTTTTATGAAAATCTTAATATCTTAACACACCCAAGATTTAAAACAAATTTGTGAGTCAAATGACAAGTTGTAGAAATACAAAACTAGAGAAAGTCACAAACGAGATAGAAAAAAATACCCTTATAGAATTCAACTATTTTAATAAGTCATGAATTTCACAAGCAAAGGATAAAGAAAAGAAATCTTAAGTGAAAGATACCCATAGCATCAACAACAATAGACTTAAGTGTACTGCGCAGATTGGTCTTACTGGTTGCATTGCTTGTACACGAGGGTAAAGCCTTTCTCCAAGGGCCTGTCGATGTGCTGGAAGAGGATCAGGATCATCACTAGGATTCCCTTCTGAGGCTGGTCTAAAGGGCCTTGTGTCAATGGAAAGTTGTCTTCTAAAGTCCCTTTAAAAATGACAGTTTACATCCCTCTTGGTTTATATTTTGTGAAACTTGATAAGACTATGTTAGTTGCAAAGGAAACTTACAAAGCTCTTGGATAATATTATTTATGTACAGATAAAACAGTACAGACCAGTTTGTGCAATTGTAATATTCCATGTAGTTAGCTGGATATAAAGGTTTGGGAAAGGAACAGAGTTGAACTCTGTCAGTCTTTTGGGGAAGCCAGGTGGACAACCCACCAAGTAACAATGGTGTTGTTTGTAATGCATTTCTTGTCTTGGCTACTGCAATGACAGGAGTGATTTGTGAGATGGGGTTGAACAGCGATCTAGTGGTGCTGAAATGGGTGTATTCATTAGAGCATGTATTTATATACCAAATCTCAAAAAAGAATATGGAAGTTCAAAATAAGTGCTCTACTATCTTGAAAGAGAGAAGCATAGTATCCTCTCAGTTTGAAGAAAGGAGAGTCCAAATTTTAGAACAGACATTCATCTATTTCAGCAGTTATCAAACTTATTTGATCAGGCCCCCCAAATACATATACCACCACCAGCCTCTGAAGGCAAAGCAGAGAGCAGCAGTTGCTGGCTGGGCGTCCAGTTCTGAAGGCAGTGCCGCGCCAGAAGCAGCATAGAAGGATGGCAATGTGAAAACTGACATTCGTCAATATCATTTTTCACAGCAGGCTTAGCGCCCCATTGCCACCCCTACTTCTGTGCTGCTGCTGCCACCCCAAGGCTAACAGCTGGAGCCCCACCACCTCCAAGTGAGGGATGCGGGGGCAGACGGACAGCCTGAGCCTGGGCTGCCTACCCATGAGGGATTTTGGAGGGCGGGGGAGAAGAGAGAGCCGGTGCCCAAGTGGCAGGGCTTCGGCTGTCAGACCTAGGACAGCAGGACTCCAGCTGTCCCCTTTATTCCTGCCTTCTGGGTATGCACAGCTCTTCTGCATGAGGCCCAACTGCCTGGGGCTGAAAGCCAGAGCTCTTTTCAAAAAACAAAAAACCACACAGCTCACGCCTCCCTTGACACATTCCCACACCTCCCTTGGGAGGCCCGCCCCATAGTTGGAGGATCACTGACCTATTTCATAAAATACTTGTGACCAGGACATAATTACAGATAAATCACGTACCTATCCCTGTCTCTGCGAGAACCAGCTCGTAAGCCACTACTCCTCCTCATTTCCCTTTCTCGCTCCCTCTCCCGATCTCTCTCCCCTCTATTTCGCAATCTCTGCATCAGACCTGAAAAGGAAAAAAAAATGTTTTAAACTTCTCATACTTATACAATGCAGTGTACTCCAAGCTCTTTATTGCATAGCTTGCGCAGGAAAAGAGCACAATTTTAGTGGACTGGATGGCTTAGCAGATCGCAATGGAATTCAAACTTCAAAAGTTGTAAAATAAACTATTAACTAGACTGAAGTCTTATGCCAGGTATATGGTTTCAAATACTAAGGATGTGTTTTCTATGTCACAGACTAGGTGATTAAGCTGTTTCAAATGGTGGCTTCCTGTTAAAGGGTTAATCGCTATTATATGTACTCCAAGGCCTGGTCTACACTACAGCATTAGGTCGACATAAGCTGCCTTAAATCAACCTAATTATGTCAGTGTACACACTACAGCGTTGCTCCCACCAATGCAAGTGCCCTGCTACACCAACATCATTCCACCCCCATGAGGGCTTATGTTGGTGTAGTTAAGGCGACGCAGAGTCCCTATAGACTCTGCGTTGTTATATCTATTGGCTGTCATTCTTGTAAATTTACAAGAAAGCTGGCTCCACAGCTGGACTGCTGCCTGGTCTCTGCTCCGAGCTGGGCTGTCGTCCAGGCTCCCCATTCCCGGCGGGGAGCTGAGGGGGATGGTGCAGCCGGGTTTCCGGCAGGAAGCTGGACACGGAGCTGAGAGCCCTGGCTCTCAGTCCCCCACACTGCCACTCTTAAGTCAGGGAAAGCACTCCTGGTGAGGACGCACACCACCGACAGAAGAATGTCAGCATGGACATGAACGACCTGCAATAATTACTACAGTGCCTGGAAGATGACTTAACATAGGTTGATTTAAGTTTATAGTGTAGATATGCCCTGAGAGACTTTAATATATTGGTGTTAGGCAGAAACAGCAGTTATGGAGATTGAATGAAATATCACCTCTTCTGACTTTGTACACAAATCCAGAGCAGCTGGATGTTTCTGCTAAAGCGATCAATGAATTTTTGACATGGACTTTACGATGTTATTAGGAATCAGTTAACACATAACTAAGATAAATGGAGAAAGTTCATAAGTTCAGATCAAATGTAGAACTCTACACAAACTCCAACTAAAATGATCTGAGCAGAAGTTCTAAGAGGGATTGTGGGGAAACAGAGCCATTCTTATCATAGAATCGTAGGACTGGAAGGGACCTCGAGAGGTCATCTAGTCCAGTCCCCTGCGCTCATGGCAGGACTAAGTATTCTTCTTCTATTATCCTGGCCCCCAAATAGTGTGTAGGTGAGGAACAGCTGTACAGTGACACCAATGCCACTACTATTAAGTCCAGACTTCAGTAGTAGAGGATTAGTCTGAATCTCACAATGATGTTCTCCAGTCCTCTACGCTGCTCCAGCCACAACAAACTGTCCAAGTACAGTTGCTATGTGACGTGGTTCCATTACATTTAGGATCTTTTACCTCAGCAATGTTGGTAAGCATGCAGCTCCTAGAGTTATTTTAGTCTTCCTGAAGACTCAGCATTGCACCGGCACATGTTCAGAATCTCTAGGCAATTGCAAGAACTAAATATTCCCCTCCCCTCCATGAAAAATTTAGTTTCTGCAGAAACTGAACTTAAATTTCTACAAGAGAAGTGCTGGTATAGCATACCACTTCACTCATATCTCAGGGACGAAGTGGGACTGGATGGAATGGTCATGGGCTATAGAGCCTTTCACATTTCAGTTGTCTCTTCATGACGATATTGGCAATGTCCAAATATAGTAGATACTCATGGCTAATTTATATTCTAAGTGAAGTAAGTTGACGGTTTTGATCTGGTTCTAAGTGGACAAATATCTAGCTCTCAAAAAATACTAAATCAGTATCCCTTTTTGACAATTTTGGCCAAGAGGCAAAGAATTGAATGGATGTATCCTTTCAGGCTGGAGGAAGTTCCTTCAGGTCAAGGCTGATGAACATTTTCAGGGAATCGAGGGGAGAAGTTATAGCCACTAATTATTTAGCTATCTTTCTGGTTTTTCTAATGTATATTAACAGAGTTAATATTCCAAAATGAAAAGTGTGTCCAAAGTTCTGATTAATGGTAGCCACGGAATACCTTCTCTATGGTACTTACTTGTATGGGTACCCTTGTTGGCATTCTGGATGCAGTCTAGGTTTGGCAGTTTCTCATTTGATAGAAAAGCCTGTGCAATGGCAGTATAAAAACTTCGTGCTACACCACTGCCTTCTCCTGGCTCATCCTTAAATGTAACTTTTACTCTGTGCACAGCCATTGGAGTTGTAGCACATCTGCGACCAAAATGATTGTTGAGCTGCCTCATCGTCTGCTGAATTAGAAGATCTCTATCTCGATCAACCTAGCAAATACATAGGCTAAATTAAGTGTTTACCCTTCTGTAATGATTGCCATAGCAAAAGATCAAATATTAATTTCAGCTTTAAATGTTATTTCAAGAGGATTTTTAGTATTTCAGAATAAAAGTTCCCATGAAATACTATGTTTGGAAGGAGTCAGCAGAAGGAGGAATCCTTAACACTACACAGTAATTGCAACGCAGCACTATTCAGTGCACCAGAGTCCCCACCCTGAAAAATGTTCCAAAATGTTTGCTTACAGAGTTTGAAACATAACTTCTTATATCTAATTACTAAAACACAGATTACTGTAGTGTGTGTTAAACCTTTAACAGAATATAAAATTATAATATGACGTTTTCATTGCATTCAACTTTTAATTACGTTATAAATCAGGAAAATAAAACTAATTTTTTTACCTCCAATGTTAAATCCCTGGATTGCTGGTTTCTAAGTTTTTCCATTTCTCTGCGGAATTTTGATTCTTTTACTTCAAAGCCACCTAATTCAGTCAAGATCTTTAAAAAAACCAAAATAATAAATTAGCTGTAGAATTTAAACAAACAAAATGCAATCGACGATCTTCCACACAGAAAATACATACTGATCCAGGCTCTGCTCCAACATCTTCCATGAACACTCTGCCAAACAGTTCTAAAGAAAGGCGCCAACGTCCTAGCAACATATCATGAGAAATAACCATTCCCATGAAACTACACTGGGGCCTGGTAGAACAGGGAGAAAAAACAAACATGTAATACTTAAAAAATGCAAACACTAAGTTAACCTCTGATATTACTCAGTTGTAGATTTTTTACTTTTGTTTAATCACTGCATTCAGAAGAATTCCCCGATTTTCTAGCACCTAGAAATATGAGCTTCAGGTCGGCTCATGTTCTGGTTTGAACTGAAAGTTTAAATGTAGAGGCTCAGATACCAAACATGAGATCATTTGTTGTTAAGATCTGGACAAAATTTAAACTTTAAGTGGCATTGTAAATTATTAATGACAGCCATCACTTATAATAAAAGTTTTAAGTGATAAAACTGAAGCTACAATAAGGGATATGATTTTATTGTAAGAGCCCCTGAAAAATACAACTCAAATCAGCTCACATGCAATTTATGGCATTTCTCCTAATTAAGTAATACATAGGAGATTGAGTAGATGAGCTTTCACAAATCACTATTCATCGCACAAAGCTGGCGAGAAATACTTCAAAGCTTGCCCCATTAAATAAATCCGTGCCTACCAAGTTGGTGATCATCATTTAATTTTTTAAAATAATGGAATAAGCAGCTGTCCACTTTATGCCTAATTTTCAAATGCTTTCCAACTTCTCCAAAGAGACACCACTCTTCCTGAAATTCTGCATATCATCTCAGGATACGCTTTTTCAGGAAGTTGTGTAAAAGTCAGAGTTTTAAAGTTACGCTGTTACGAAAGTTTAGCTTTGTTTACTTCAACGTTATTTTAATACTTTCCCCCATTCATCATCTCTTCAAATGGGCTGGCCTAGAAACTCCAGATTTATTTTGCTCATCTAACTGAGAATTGCCTTTTAGGATTTGTTTTTTTTTGTTTGAGGGCATGTATGAGAGATGAATGAGGAGTGTTAGAAATTGAATTTAAGTGCAAAAAGAGCATCATTTTTAAAAAGCACTTATAGATATATAAAAAATGACTTTCTGACTCCAGCTGCTGAACTGAGCCAGAAGCAAGAGTGTGGGAGCGGAGAGGGGGCATATGGAGGGGTGACACGGAAACAATTTCAGATTTAGGAATGGAGGTTTTGGGGGGGAGGGAGGGCTCAACAGAAGGGGTCATATGTAGAGGAGAGAAAAGGTGGTGCATCATGGGAAAATGAAAGGGATAGCAGAACCATAGAGAAGAACAACACAGAAGATGGCATGGAAGTGGGTGCAGGAAAATAGGGATGTTACAGGATGCATGTTCAGGGAATCTGTCTTACTTGCCAACCCAACTTAACCGTATGGCACCCAAAACAACTACACAAACAATTCATTAACCAAAACATAACTACACCTCTACCCCGATATAACGCTGTCCTCAGGAGCCAAAAATATCTTACTGCGTTATGGGTGAAATCATGTTATATCAAACTTGCTTTGATGCGCCGGAGTGCACAGCCCCGCCCCCCTGGAGCGCTGCTTTACCGCGTTATATCCGAATTCATGTTATATTGGGGTAGAGGTTTATTTCCTAAACGAGGCTAAGGCGTGCATCAGTGGAGTCTTATCACTTAGAAAATGTATTCTGTCTTCCAAGTAATTCTTCTACTTCAAAACCCCTCAAAAATAGGAAAGTTCTGAGGTGAACCACTTTCCTCATGCCATATAGTCCTTTACTTTCTATCTGACCATGCAAGTAACTCCTCCCTACCCAGTCTCAGCAAAGCCCCCTTTGCATATATACATAAAGTTAAAATTACTAGGGGATTGGAAGATTCCTTTTCTTTATGAAGGAATCAGTTTCCAAGGTACTTTAAAATATGGTATGTTATTACTATTATTCATTACAAACAGTAAACATACTAATTTGCCATATCTACATATATTTAAATAACATATCTTGACTATATTTCATAATTCTAAGGAGAATGTTTACTTGTGCATTGGTAAAAATATTACTCAAACATAAAATGTATGGCACTCTGATCTATGTAGTTATGAAATATTTAGTTTCATATTATTTCTTATATATGTGTGTATACACACACACACACACACACACACACACACACACACACTATTTCAGAACACAGCAAAGGGGCCCAATTTAGGTTCAGTGGGGAGTTGTAACTTGCATGGTCTGATAGGAAGAAAAGGAGTACAGACGCTCCCTGGATTACGCAAGACCCAATTTACATATATTCGCACTTACGGAAAAAGTTCCATAAGCCAGAAATAGGATTTTTGAGTTGCGGAAGTTTTTGCGTAACATACAGGTATATGTTTCTGACTTACGCAAAATTTGAGTTACACAAGGTTTTCCGGAACGGAATGATTGCGTAAGTCAGGGGGTGTTTGTATGAGCAAAGCTGCTGAATCCCTTAGCTGTTCATTTTCAAACTTATTTATTTAATTTATCTTAAATTAATTTAAATAAATTTAAATAAAACATTTTTAAAAAACCAACCAAACAAAAACAACACGTAAGCAGAGGAATTATTCTATGGAAAGTATAACATTTTTAGGTGTTAAGCAGACTCCACTGCTACGCATTTCAACATTAACAATTTTCTAACAACATGGTTTTTGTGGATTTTTTCCCCCAAGGATGCTTTTAGTGCTTATAAAAGATGCTGGATCATTACTTTAGAGACCAAAGTCCCATCTAGAAGAGGTAGCAAAACAAACAGTGAGAGCACCAGCTTGTCCACCCTTCCTACGTACCTCAAGCTTCTCTTGTGGAGGGGACTAATAATGAAGGCAGTTGAAACTCTAAGCCCATCAAATGACCTTTGGTACCCAGCTGAGACTCTCAGTACAGATAATAATAGTGCCAATTCCTGCGTGGAACTTGGCTACCAGAAAGTCAATTAATCCTCCTCTGGATACAAACTATGTAAGAAGTAAAAGGTTTCCACCACTCCAGTTCACCCATCTTCCTTTCCACTTCTGCTCAATTGTGTGCACTACTTTGCATCCAACCAACTTTGAAACAGTTTCAGAAGTGTCCTGAATATTTTTCAGTCTCTTAAATACTTCCAAAAGTTTCTTACTAAAGGTTTGAAATGCCATATTATATGCTAATTTAGCACTATTTTATAGAACAATTCGATTTTACTCCTTGAGTACCTGAATGATGTAAGAGGTGGCCCTTCACTCTCTGTCAGTCCTATCTCTGCCAGCAAGCTGCTTTTCAGCTGTGCTGCAAGATCATGAGCTGAAGGCCCTGGTTTTGAAGTCTCAGATTCTTCTGTTGGCACATTTTGTTCCTCTCCTTCCTTCTTTTGCCGATTTTGCATGCTCATAACATTTTTTAAATTGGCTGCATAAGACATTTTGGTTGGAAGAACCTAAACAAGGAGATGTCATTTAATTACATTTTAAAAACAGACCATGAAGTTTTTCAAATTAGACATCCTGAATAAATAAAAAAAATGAACACCGTCCTTCATGAGCAGATGAATATGCTTCTACCACAATTTCAGTGTGTAAAACTTTAGAAGACCTTTTGTATATAATTTTCCTGTTGATTTTTTTTATTTATACAGAACTGCACTTAACGTATGATAGACTTAGCGTGTTCACAGACCACACATTAGAGAATTTCAAGCACAAAGGCACTTCAAGATGGCAGCAGTTCAGACTCTGGGTGATCCTAATAGGACATTTTAGAGGTGGGAATTTTTTATTCCCTTTTCCTCTCAAATAGTCTTGATTTATTAGCATTTCATTTAAATCCCCCAAAATTACCGTAGCCTTGAAAAAATACTCAGAGCATGCATTTGATTATTAAAGATATCTGTTTAAAATAAAATTGTTTTTTCAAACAGATACAAAAGTATGTTCAAAATATATATTTAAGTTTTAAAATTTTACCAGGCTATTTTAGACCCACCACTATTTTAAAAGTTATATTCATGCTTTCCCTGTGGTGAAGCATTCACAACTGTCTTATTTGTTTTAAAGGGATTACACTGTATTATTAGTTTTCATTAGTCACATACTTTGAAATAAAACAAAATTCCTACTACTGTACCTCAAGGCAGTTTCTATCCACTGTCACTTCCATTAAGCACTTCCCACTGTTGGCAGAGGATGAATATAAACCCTGACTTGGACGGCCAAATAGATCTTCTTTTCTAGCATTTGGCTGAAAATTAATAGAAGCATGCTAAGTAAATAACATACTTTAGTTAGAAATGAAAAACAAGCTACAAATAAGTGTCCTCAAGCATACAGTCTCTGGTGTCACCTGTAGAAGATGTGGCTGGTCTGCCAGGGGGATGGCTTCCGCTAGAGGAACTTCAAATGGATTGGGTGGAATACAACCAAGGAACGTCATGGAGTCTGACCGTCGGAAGAATGGATGGTTTTGGCCAGTTTCTGCTGGGAGGGAGTCATCATCCTTGTCATTAAGTGTAGCACCTAAATATCAGAAAAGTTTTTACTCTTAAAAAACCTTAGGAAAGGTTATACAAAATTTACCTTAAGGATGAGAAGTGAGGGATTTAAAAGCCAAGAAATGCCAAAGTTAAAATTAAATATACTAGAGGATCACACATTTTGTAGCTTATGTAAGCTGAACTGGCAGTTGGTGGGAGGGACAAGAACACAGTCTCCATCCTTAAACCTGTAGTAATTTTACAGGATACTGTCAGTAAACCTAAATTTTATTAAGTCCTCTGAGCTGCTCCTCTTTGTTGTTCCCCTTGACAGTGCCATTTGGTGCTGCAGGCAGAAGAGTCTGAGCAGTAGCAGTGTTATATCAGAGGTAACTCAACCAGTCACTCCTTTCATTCCCCTCAGTTATCCTAAACCTAAACTTGCTGGGCTGCTTTGGTCACCTCTCCCTTTGACTGTGGCAGCACCAAATGGGCACTGATTAGATGAATTAGAACAGTTTTGACTGGGCAAAGATAAATGATCTTACCTGAGCCAGGAATAGTGTGGAGGAGCTACAATGCAAATCCTCAGCCTCAGTTCTACTGAGCTAATGTAGCTCCTGATCTGAAGCAGCCCCTGCTCTTCCAGTCCTGAACCCCTGGGTACCCTCAATTCTGTCAAAGCACTTCAGTCCTGAGCTACAGTTTCATTTGCTAGCTCGTTTCAACCAATGGGATTGAAGTATGCAAATGAGCTGGCATGAATCAGTGAGACACATACAGACATATTACTTTAAAATAAATTCTGACAGACAATTCCTCCTTTATACTCCTGCCAAAACTCAAAATAAAGACTGCATATTTCCCCGGAGGAGCTGATAAGTATCAAAAACAGTGCATTCTTCTGCATTCCCCAAAATGTTCTTTGGTGCATGTGTCAACTCCTGCAGTGGAAACAGAACCCTAAACTTGCTGAGGGCCATATTCCGATTTTGATGAAGAAGTTCTACTGATGTCAATAGAGTTCAATTTACAGAAGAAGATTATACCCCCAAATTGTAATTTTTCTAAAAAACAAAAGCCAAAAGAACCATCTTGGACTTTCACCTGAGTATGTCCATCCAGGCCTCTTAAATTCCATCTCTTGAAAGTCACACACACAGATTGGGATCACCATGAAGAAGCCTAGCAGATCAGACTTCCTGATCTTTTTACAAATTGAATACAACAGGCAGGGAAAAGTGAAGCAACTTCCCTTAGGGTCACAAGTCAGTTGCAGGGCTGGCAATACATCCCAGATCTCCTATCTCCCCAGTCTGGAGTCATGTCAGTTGAACCACGCAATATCTAACAGGCATTTAAATGGCACCACACAGTATCTGAGCACTGGTATTTTAAATTGGGTGCAGAACAACAAGCCTGCACCTGCTCTCCCCACACTCATTCACTTGGGAAAATAATCCAAAACAATCACTCAGTTTATGGATTCTGTGCTCTTGCACAATGATACTTTCCCAGTTGTGCTAGCAACAATTTGTACCAACTTGGAGTCCTGATCAAGTTCAAACTTTTGTTGCCACTGTAAAAACATTACAGAAATATAGAAATAATTCAGCTGCAATCATCTCTCTCTACTGTGAGGGGGGCATCAAATAGGAAGACACACACACCTAGAAGACGGACATGAAATTTTGTAAAGTGATACCTGTAAGTGGATTACTACTAAAAACAAAGAGCTTTACTCCAAATATTTGTTTGTTCCATCTCACCATTTACATAGTATATTGGAGTAGCAAAATTCCCACCCAGAAAAAAAAGTGTAGTTAAAGCTTTATTAAGTAGAGCCCTGCGCAGATACAAAATTTGTATCTGCATCCAATCTGTAAAAATGGTCTGCGGATATCCACATACGCAGATATCCACATACGCAGATATCCATGGATATAAAGTGGATAGCCACAGATTTGCAGGACTCTACTATTAAGCCAAAGGGGGAAAAGCATAGAGAATGTCCCATCTTGCTATATGGCAGAAATTCTCTCTCATACTAACTTTGATTTGTGTCATCATCATTTTCATGTTCTGAATCTTCGTTGTCAAGACCCAGTTCCAAGAGCTCACGAGTCCTGTAAGAGAATAGTCAGTCCTCTTCAATAAATCATTTTGAAAATATAACACTAATATCATGCAATAAAAGTGACAGAATAATTAAAGGGTGGTTACCCTACCATACGTGTAGTTCTCTGAAGATGGTGCCCTCCTAACGTCAGCCTAACTGGCCTCCACTGTGTTACACTGGGAGTTGTCTCACAAAGTTTGAAGGCATTTCTTGACTACTCTTCGACACCCTCCCGCCCCACCCTCCACTGATACACTCCTTCTGATTAATACCTAAACTGAGCAGTAGTTTCAAAAATTCAATTTGGGGGGGAGAGAAAGAGAAGGGGTTCAATTGCGTCGTATAAAGAGAAAAGGAATTATCACTTGAGTTAGGTTACAGAAGGGTTGTACAGTGGATATCACTGTCAAAATTCTGACAGATCAGATACCTATCGGAGAAAGCTAAGCTCTATAAATCCTCTCTCTGGGACATTTTAGTACTAAAAAATTGCATCTACAGGACACAGTGAAAAATGTACTCAAAATGTACTCTTTTGGCATGTAACTTAAAAAGTATGTCAAACCAGTGGCAAATAGTTAACCTATTCGTATTAATCAATAGTAATCCTACCAATAACTTTTCAAATAACTTTCAGTCTGCAGTATGCCGAAGAAGTGGAGCTAAAATGGGGGAAGTGTGAAATGTTATAGCTTCTACCCTCTTTTTTAAATTTGAGGGAGAATTCAGAGCTCATTAAATGTACTGGATGAGAGACGTGGAAGAAGTGAACACTGAAGTAATCTACCCACAAGACAGGGTGATGCAGGAGTACAGCAGTACAGCAGAACCTCAGAAATGGAAGTTGTTCATAATTCTGAAACATTCATAACTTTGAATAAAACATTATGGCTGTTCTCTCAAAAAATTACAACTGAATATTGACTTACTGCATCTTTGAAACTTTACTATGCAGAAGAAAAATGCTGCTTTCCCTTTATGTTATTTTTTTTTTAGTAGTCTCTGCTGCTGCCTGCTTGTGTACTTCTGGTTCTAAATGAAGTGTGAAATTGACTGATCAGTTTGTAAGGCCTGGTCCCCACTTAGTCCAGACTTCGGACTAAGGTACGCAAATTCAGCTACGTTAATAACGTAGCTGAATTCGAAGTACCTTAGTCCGGACTTACCGCGGTCCAGACGCGGCAGGAAGTCTCCCCCCGTCGACGCCGCGTACTCCTCTCGGCGAGCTGGAGTACCGGCGCCGACTGTGAGCACTTCCGGGATCGATCCGGGATTGATTTATCGCGTCTTAACCAGACGCGATAAATCGATCACAGAACATCGATGGCGTGCCGCCGGACCAGCCGGTAAGTGAAGACTAGGCCTAACTCTAGTGTTCGTAACTCTGAGGTTCTACTGTAGTATGTTTCCCAAGATGTCTATCTCTAGGCTTGATAAGATAGTTCAGTCTCCGCACTCATTCTGTCCTCTGCCTCTAAGCAGAGACTGCCAAAAGTTTCAATTAGTGCCCATTTTGATGGCGGTGTACATGGTATGAACTGTCCTTTGTATACTAGATAGGGATCAATAAAAACTCATTTCACACAGGCTACTGAACTGCCATCTGATGGTAATAACTGACTAGGGCTGGATTTGAATCAGTAACCTAGAAGTGAAAGGGTCTATATATCATTAGCAAATGTGACGAGCAATCATACAGTTCTGCTATACTAATGTAGCATTTACTCTCACATGATGGAAAAATCTCATGTTCTAGGTTTTTACAGCGTACTGGTAAACAGACACCCATGAAGAATGGCATGAATACTTCAAAACTAAAATGCATCGCATCAATGCAAAACTAAGCTCCATATTTCAAGGGAATGTTCCAATTCATAGGCAAGAGGTCATATGACATGGAGTTAGAGACCCGGATTTATGGCAACAAGTCAAACTTAAAAAGAACAGGAGTACTTGTGGCACCTTAGAGACTAACAAATTTATTTGAGCGTAAGTTTTCGTGGGCTACAGCCCACTTCTTGGGAGGGGTGGGGGAGGGGTGTATGTGTGCGCGCACGTACACACACACACACTTACTATATGTTCCATTCTATGCATCCAAGGAAGTGGGCTGTAGCCCACGAAAACTTATGCTCAAATAAATTTATTAGTCTCTAAGATGCCACAAGTACTCCTGTTCTTTTTGTGGATACAGACTAGCACGGCTGCTACTCTGAAACAAGTCACACTTAGGCATTCAGCAATGTCTGTGAAAGGCTTGAACCATAGTTCCCAAGTCAGAAATCAACTTGGGTAAGATACTGAAAATAAGTGTTGTGCTGATCTAGCATGACAATTTAGCAACAAATATAAAATAGAACAATAATGGCTATTTTGAGGTTGCAATTGGAGTATGTCTTGAACAAATTCAAATTCAATAAAAACAAGAACAGCCAAAACAACTCTAAAATATTCATGTCACAAGAACATCCCAACAATTAATGAACTTTGCAAGTAAATAGAAAAAGCTAAAAATGATAAAGTGCAATAATGAAAACTAAGAGCAGAATGGTACACTACAAGGACAGAGGTTTATGTTGTGTCTCCATATATCTGGCAACCATAAGGAAGTGCCAGCGACACAAAACTCAAAGGGGAAAGGGAATTGATGGGTGAAGGCTGTCATTTATACTTCCTCTAGGATGATGAATTGCTCCTTCAAATGGGAGATTTCTAAAAAAAATACCTATTAGGTTTGAAAGCCAACTCTTTATTCCGCACTGGAGGCCACATGACCCAAGTAGTGAGAGGTCAATAGAGAAAACACACCTTTGGAAAGTATTTAACTATTATTAAATGCCAACATTTCTAATTAATTACTACTCTTCTGTCAAGCAGTGAGACTGAACAGCCATTAAAGAAAGCCACACAGGCACCTGGAAGGCAGAGATCTCTAATATAATGACATTTCCTACTACTAACAGTTAGCGATATGCTTATATTGGTTGGTTTTTGGCTCCAGTTCCTGAAAACATTTTTGTATCAATACCTTGTACTAACTATGTGGTGCTTCTCTAATGTGCCTTATGTCTAATGTGCCTGGAATTAACTGCTGTGCAAATTGTGTCAGTGTCACATGGATCTATCTAATGCCACAAACCATTCTTAAAGGTCAGGTAGATTATTCAGTATCTCTTAGCACAATTAAAGCTAGCGGAACATTACAGCAGCTTGGCAAAGTTCTACTTGACCAGGGCATTATTTTTTAAAGTAAAATATTTTTTCATCACCACCATCATGAGAAAGATGTGGAGTAGACTTTACAAGGGTGATTTAAGGATGCTTCAAGGTTTTGTATATTTGCTTCAGTGACCATAAATGCATTTTACCACAGACAGCATGCTCAGCTTAGGACACGGTGCAGAGGTGAGCACAATGATTGCCAAGCATTGCTACCACAAAAGAACAAATCTTTTGAATTTTCAAGCTCACAGCACACTAGATTTCTGCCGCTCTAGTAAGGATTTGTTTGCTAGAGTTGGCTTAATTACCTTTTCCGTTCCAGCTGAGGAGTGTCCAATGTTGTCTGTTGGTTCATTGCTTTAATCCAATAAATAAGGGCCTGAAAAACATATGCTACGTGCTTCAGTGAGCAGACATCCAGAACAGGAAGAACATCTGAGTGCTCATCATTGTGAGAACGCATCAGAGAGAGGGCATAATTTAGAAAGTCTCCACGTGCTGACATCATTCCTTGACGGGCACTGAGCAAAGTAGCACGCCTGTTAGGGAAAAAATTGATATATAAATGGTGCTTAGATAGCACAGTGGTAAGGTGCCTTAGAAATTCTCACGTAAGTTATGTAAAGTATATGAATGTATATCCTCTAATACCTGTAATTCAAAGATACTGCAATACTGCCAGTATTGGGAAATGAAGTACAATAATTAAAACACAAAACCTTAAGTTTAATATGTATAAATAGCCAAATGATTAAATTTAGGACTCTTGCATTTAAGAAAGGTTATGAATTTTAGGGTTATGACAAAAATCAGTCCAGTTATCAGCAAGGAAAGTTATCATTTACCAAAATATATATTCATATTGAAGACAGTAGCAATAATTAAGGAAGCCTCCTGTTACATTACAAAAATAGTTACACATCTATGCTTGAAGTCCAGGTTCCCAAAATGTCCCAGTGAGTAAAAAGGGTCAAGTACAAAATGAACAAATGAAATTTCACACCTTCTACCCTCAAGTGTTCTTAAACTAGCCTCCTCACGTGCTGTCATCCTCTCCCTTCTCGTTGAGTTCTGGGAAGCATGCAGGGGATGGTTTGGATGTCCAGGGTCACCAGCAGATGCTAGTGCAGAACCATAACGCAGTTGAGCTTCAGTGGAGTCCATGATGCTAACCATCCAATTCCAAGTGGGAATAAGCTTTTCCTCTACATAGTTCTGAACAAAGATGAGACATAATGAGTTAGCGGCATCACAAGGAAAAACAGAAAGGAAGGCAATTAAAGTATGAGATATTGACACGACATCTTTAATTCACTCGGATTTACTGTAAATACTTAAATCTCTCTATCATCTTCCATCTCTCTCCATGAAAACTCCCACTCCTGGAGAAGGTTATGAAAGCCGCCAGAAAGATCCATTCTGCTGTTAGCTGCTTCCCATAAACATCACTACTATAAAGAAGCCTGGAGCTCCCACTGTGCAACACCTCCTTACTCACCACCTTGGAATCTCTCAAGATAATCTTCACCAAACACTCAAATCTTGGAGATCCCCATCTTATGTCATTCGATATTGATCGCACACAACCCACCTCACAGATGCATATTTTTCAGAGTTCCATCCAAACTCAGATATTTCTGTTGCTTTGTAAGAACCATCTTCCCCTTCCAATCTCCCTCTCTTCTGTTGACTCCACAATCTTTATATTCAACTCCGCTTTACCACTGTGCACTTGAGTCTTTGACTCTACCCTACAGCTCTGTGCTGTCATTTTCTAACCCCTCAATCTGTTCCCTTGATCCCACTCCACCTAATGTCGCATTCCCTTATTCACTGCCCTCCTCTTCTTCAAGCTCCCTCCCTGCAGACTTCAAACATGTTCTTGTACCTGTTATGTAATAGGACCCTCCCCTTGACCTCATTTGTGTATCCAAACAACAGCCCAACTCAAAAACTCCTCAAGTCTGGTCTATATACTCACTGCCTGACTAAGTCATTTCTACATCACTTGAATGGCCCACCACTATTGCAAACTCAATAGTCAAAACTGTAGCCTTCCCAAAACATCTCAGTTCACTGTAAACAACTTCATCATCCTACTGAGTTTCACCATATTAGTGCAATATTCAACTTCTCTCTGGCCTCCCCCGCACCCAACCACACTATTATAAGGTCCTCGCTTTTCTTCTGATCCATTTATAATGGCACCAATCATCAAAGTACCTAAGCATTGTTTCTCCTCCACAACTAAGAGAGTCAGCTTTCTCCTCTCGTGTCCCACTATAGTAACACCTTTCCACACCATGAGCATCTTTTGCCTCAATTTCTGAAGCTCTCATCTCTGTAGTCCCAATATCCCACCACACTGCACTGTGGCTTATAGAAGATAGCATAGCTAAAAATCATCTTACTCTCCAGCTCCTCATATAGTGTCACTCCTCTCTGTGACTTCCTCTCACCTTTTGTATCAAGTTCCTCATCTTCATCTCCAAATTACTGCTCCCTATTCCCTTTGCCTATGTTCCTCAAGCCTTCCTCCTGGAAGCCCCAAGTCTATTTTCCAACCATTCTTTAAGTCTTCTTCCATGGTGCCTCTCAGACGTTGAACTCCCTTTCTCCCCACGTGACAGCTGTCATCCTTCTACCCTTTCAAATTCTTCCTTATAGCTCACTTCTTCTATGAGTACCACCAAAAACTGATGTGCAACGCTCCAGGGCCTAAATTAAACCTGCAACATCAGGGAGACCTGAGGAGTAGAACACTGAATGGATCTCTCAGAGTAAAGACCTAAGTGGATGGCTGAGGGAGGATAAGGAGTTGGTCCTGTGATGTTCCCTGATGTAAGGAGATGTTCCCTGAACAGGGGCAGAACTCACAAGCAGGGAAGCCTGGGGAATGGAACATTGTGGGGAACTCTCTTACAGGACACCTGACTTGGGGGCAGAGGCAAGAGTCAGGAGACTTGCCTGGAGAGTGGGGCCCTGGCGCAGAGACTAAAGGAACTGGGAACACAATGCTGCTATTGACTCTTGAGTTGGTGACCTGGAGTGTTCTCCTTGAAGAGGGTAGTGGAAAAAAAACAACTGTTGTTTCTACATATGTTTATCATGGGTTTGTGCCTGCATAGGTTGACTGAGTTTGTTGAGAATGATTTTACTGCAAGGTGTTTTGTTTGGAGGAAGGGGAGGGGAACTACTGCATTGGTGTACACTAATTATGCCCAGAGGTGAGTTTTGCAAGCCATAATACATTATTTCAAAGCATTCGAACATGGACGGAGGGAGTTATAAAAATGCCGAGTAGCAATAACGCAAAGTTTGTGGACACAATTGCAACTCTAAGATCTAAAAAAAATTTACCCTAAATGGTTTTACAGAGAGATTAGATTACTCTGTGTGAAATATGGATAATCCAACATGTTAAAAACATTTAAAGTTCTACAACAATTAACTGGAATGCAAATACAGGTATTTTATTTAAAAAAAAAGTTAGCACTGAAACTTTTGTTTCTAGATGTCTAGAATGTTCTAGTTGCACAATACCTGCAAGTTTACTGCATCCTGATACGTCAGTTTCACTGCAGCAGGGATCTGGGAGTATACCAGATGATTGTATTTGGGAATCAAACCCATCAAATCAGATATCTGTCGGATCACAATACTGTATGCCCTCGCTAAGCTGCTCGCAGATGTTAAATAGCTGCTTGCATTGCTAGCTTCTAAAGCTGCAGCTGCTGCTGCAGCACTTGTGCTGATGGTGCCGCTTCGACGTAAGTTCGATGGATCAATATAAATCAAACCTGCTGAACTTGCTAAAGAGAAGAGAAAGTTAGACACCATTAATGATTTTATATACCCTTTACTAATTCTTGTGTTTGACAACAGAAAAAGTTATTAAAATAAACTAAACTTTTAGTGATTAAACATGAATAATGTACCTGTACTGGCCCTGCAGCTCTAACTAATAAAACTTAATACTAATACCTTCTTGGAGCAGGAGTAAATACTGTATTCTACTAATTTCTTAACTAAAGCTTAAACAGGGAAAGCACTAAGACTGCGCATGTTTCTCTTAAGCTAAAGCAAAAAGATAATATGTGGTAAAAAAAACGTACTTAACATTTAATCCTATGGGCTGGTCTACACTAATGCTGTAAGCTGACCTATGTTACACTACTGCAGTTCTGTAAGTTATGTAACTGAAGTCCACATAACTTAGGGTCAACTTACAGCAGTGTCTACACTGCGCTATGTTGACTGGAGACGCTCTCCCGCCAACTTACATTCCGCCTCTCGGGGAGGTCGAGTACAGATGTCGACGGGAGAGCACTCTGCCATCAGCTTATCTTGTCTTCACCAAACCTGCTAAATTGACACCGCTGCATAGATCGCAGCACTGCCGATTTAGCAGGAAGCATAGACAAGTCTTATTAAACAGCAAAAACAAAGAACAAAACCATTTATAAATGATGTACATGCATTCCCTTTGCTGAGACTTGCCTGCTGGGGCAGATGTGCTTGATGGAGCCGTGCTAGTTGTTCTCTGATTCTGGGTGTTACGTACAGCCCACTGCATTGAACGGGGAGCTTGGGCAGCACCATTGGCATGAGAGCTATTTGTGGTTCGCTCTAGAGGCTCATCAAGCATGAAGGTCTCCTGCTCTATGTCATCACTCTGGCTACTGCTGCTGTCTGAATCACTGGAGTCATTTGACTGAGAATCATCCTCAGAAAAAAATGCGGGAACACTGCTAGCACCTATGTAGGAAAATAGTGTTTATTGTAATTCACTTATAAGCAGTGATGCAGTCAGACTATTGTACATATATAATAAGTGTTTGAAAACTTCTTCCTGAAAAACAACTATAATTGTAACATTCAAGTACCATGCTTACAGAACATCCAGAAATGCATTCTAACAAATTGTCCTTAAAATACTAGTGTTAACTTTCCACGACAGTTTTATGGAAAGGCAATCAAATTAGTTTTACTTATGTTTTGAAAGAAAGTTAAATGATTAAGGAACATTTTAATTAAAACCACAGTCCGTTTTCAGTAACAGTAATAGAGCAGAAAGTCAATGTACAAGTTTGACCTTCAGAGGACTTCAACTCTGATTTAGAAGGATCCTGCTCCCAAACAAGAAGGCAGAACAGTTGCTCTCAAAAATACTTAAAAGTAGTGTTCAAGTTACATAGGGAAAAGAAATATTAAAACATTTTAAGCTGACTTTTACAACACTCCCAGGTATTTTCACACTGATGCTAACAACAGCTGCGCAGCAACAGAACATGGGCTCTTGTAGTATGGCTTTCTACCTATTTCTCTTAAGAGGGCTGCACACTGACCTCTTAATATAGACAAATCCAAACATTAAGTGAGAAAAACAGAGGAGGAGAAGCTTTAGAGAGAGGATTACAGGAGGAAAAGTCTCATTTAAGTGCTAAGGGTTTCCCCTACAAATTGGGGGCAGAACTAACTATTTCCCCACATTTCTCCTGCATTTGTTCTCTGCCGTTTACTGCCCTTGGCACTAGGCAGCATGTGACCCTTCAAAGATTTTGTACTAGAAGCTGACAAGTAAAGTCTCTCCCAACCTGTATTTAATCAGTTAGATACTTTCCTTTATCACATATGCCTAAATCCTGGCTTCCAAGTTTAAATAAAGAACGATGCAAGAGTGGATGAAATGGTGTACCTGCTTCTGATCCCGCAGTAGCTGCAGTGACAACACTTCTACGCCCGCTAGCATTGTCCTGATTGCTGTGGTTACTCTCACTGTCACTTTCTGTTTCAGCTGCTGCTAGTAGATCCAGCTCCATGTCACTGCCTGTAAAAATGAAAAAATACAATATTAACATCTAATGCTTACAGAAAAATAATTTTATATCAAAGGAATTTGTGTAGTCCTGTATATGTATTACACCTCACGCTTATAACAGAGTACTAAGCATCTTAAAGCCATCTCACTTCTACACTTTTATTTCTTCTAAGTTTTGAGAATTAAGAACTCATTAAGAACTCAAGCCACAAGATTCTACATTTAAAGTGGCACTTACAGCCTTAATTCTGCTCCCTGTGCATATGTATTACATAGCCTTTAATTACGGGATCATGTTCTGTTTCAAGAAATAAAATGTACATATAAAAACTGAACATCTTGGGAGCCGCTGAAGCCTTCAGGTAATCAGAATTTGATAGTTTCTAGTCACATTTCAGTTTTGGACAAACCCAAATCTGGATAATCAGGATTACCTGCAAATAAAATGGTTCAAAAGGAAAAGCCAGGGCAATCCTACCTTTAGGAACATAGAAAATGCCATATTTCATCAGACCTTTGGTCCAGCTAGGCTGGCATACGGTCTCTGACAATGGCTGGTACCAGACAATTCAGACAAAAGAGCAGCAGTCCCCATAATAGACAATTATGGAAAAGTTTGCCATAGGAAGAAATCTTTCCTAACCTAACACAGTTTGTGGTTGTCTTAAGACCTCAAATATAAAAGGTTAATATCCCTCTTTTTTTTCCTGATATAAATGTATGTTAGAAGTTCAAATTATTCTTTCCAACCTGTATTACTAAGCATTTGGCAATACTGTATTTTGTTTGACATCATGCTATTCATTTGTCTCACTTTGTTATGTCTCACCAGTAGTCCTGTCTTCTCTAGTCTTGACCAACCTAAATAATTGGGTCATCTAAAATTTTTGCCATCTCCCTGTTCACTCCACTTATTACATCATTAATAATTGTACTGAATAAAAACCGGTCCTTTTATGAATCCTTGGGGCACCCCACCTAATCTTTTCTATTTAATACTGACTATTTCTACTCATTTTTTAATCTATGCTAGTTTCTAGCCCGTAACTCTTGTGAAGGACTTTGTTCAAATGCTTTTTGAAATTTCAAATAAATTATATAAATCAGTTTTTTTTTCCCCTACTATTTTGCTGACATGCTAAAAAGAATTGTTGTATATTGGAGAGGCATGACTTTCCTTTGCAAAAGTCCCTTTCACATCTTGTTCCTCTAAGTGTTCTATAACTCTCTATAATGGGTGTTTCAAACAGTTTATCGAATATTGAAGTAAGTCTCACTGTTCTGTAATTTCCATGAGCTTCCACAGCATCCTTGTAAAAAAAGGGGTACAGCACTTGCTATCCTCTAGGATAGCAACTGATTTTAATGTGAAACTGAGTACCTTTATTAGCAATTCAATCATTTCATTCTGAAGTTCCTTCAGAACTCTTGGATCATCATCATCAGGGCCTAGAGGGATTTGTTAGTCTTTAACTGTCAATTTGTTCCATCACTTTGAAACCTCAATCTGTCAGTGTCTGATTTATTAGCTGAAAAGCGAAGCTATGAAGTCTGTATTGCCTCAAAATTCTGTGGTGAAGACCAATGCTAAGAAGCCATTAGCTTCTTTGCAATACCTTAGCCTCCTTAATTGCTCCCTTTATTCCTTGGTAGTTCAGCAAACTCATCTATTCTTTCACAGGCTTCCTGGCTCTGATGTATTTAAATTTTAATTTATTACTTTCTTTATGCTGTATTATTGCTGGAGCATTAGCAGCTGCTATTCATACCTACATTATGCTTTTAGATATACATAAAAATAACATGCATCTGTTTTTCTTTGGGAGGGGACTTGTTAACTGTAACGGTTTGTCCAGAATCTTGTCTTTTAAAGGGGTGGGGGAGGGAAGAAGAGGAAGGAGAGATGCTCCTTTTGCATTATGGATAAAATTGTTAATAAAGTAACAGTATATGAATGAAAAGTGTATACCGTCTTCATCATGCTCATCATGTTGTCCTTCTGCTTCAGCATTTTCTTCTCCATGTTCTTCTTGTTCATCATGGTGGTCTTCTTCTCCAGCTACTCCCTCAACCACTTCAACCTGGAAAATGCTTTTTATTTTTATGCTGTAAAATGTATATTTATCTTAGTTCTGTTCAAGTACAAGCTGTCTGCACTATGATTCCAAGAACAAAATTCTGGAAAGAGCAAAGTGACAATTCTGTTTCCTGCAGCAATACTAGTATAAACTGAGCATACAATTCAGATAGAGGTGAGGAGGAGAAAGGCATTTATTTGCCCTAGTTTGTGTGGCAGCTCATTTGACAGTTCACAAATGAAGTGTTATGAAACAGACAAGGCACCCAAACATAAAGTTGCCTTGGACATCAGAACCTAATATTGAAAGGGAAATGTTGGCCACGAACACCAGGATTAACTAATTCTTTCTGAGTTTCTATATGTATTTATATTCATTTTTTATCATCCACCTAGAAAACTACAAAGGAACTTATCCAAAGGAAAAACATCTCTTGGTGGACCTATGCTCTGAAATCTACCATATGTTAACGTATTTTTACAACAAAATATCACCCAACATACTTGAAACATGCAGCATGTAAAGGACTGCATGTTACTTTAACAGTGCTCTGAATCATGTTCTAGCTTTGTAAAATTCAAACTTAAGAACATGTTTACACCACCATTCAGTCCAATCCTATTTCCATAGCAAGACTGAACCATGTTGTAATCACGTCAGGCACTACTGTCTTGTAACGCAGAGCTTCACCACACTTTTTTCATGTGTATAGCAGACCTTACTTGCAGCATTCCTGGAGGCCACTGCAGTCTCAATACCATGTATATGCTCAAGTTCTGAATTAATGACTTCCTAGCTCAGAGATGAGTGCCACTGATTATTATTCACTGATATTTAAACAGCAAAATGCACATGATGTATCAAATTGAGAAAAATTAAGAAAGTAACCTCTTCCACATCTGCTGATACAATATCATCTTGCTCTTCATCTCTGCCACGAACTGGCTGTGACTGGCTGATCCGTCTCTGCTGAGGATTCCTTATAATGTAGGAGGACTGAGACTGACTGGAACTACAATAAAATAGAAACGTAAGTAAACTACTGCAACAGAAAAAATTACAGTATAAATATTTTTAACTAAGTAGTAGTCATTCACTTCCCTTCTCACAACAACAGAGCTAATCTAAAAATCTAGTGGAAGTGTGAGGATGGAAGAACAAAACGACTTCCTTAGATTTACTATCAAATTAGGAGGACCAGCTTTTTCCTTTCCTTTCTTCCAAATGAGAAAAACACTTTCAAATTAGACTAAAATGGAGTTAGATTGTCACTTACTCAGCACATGTTCATCTTTCCATAAACACCCCCAAACAGCAGCAATTAATCAGTGTGTTCATGTATGCGAGAGGGGATGACAGCACTAGTCAGTGAAGAAAGGAAAGTACCATGGGCACTGGCAAATTGCTACTTTTACCCAGCCATTAGCACTTCTCCAGTACTGCTGAACACTAGCATTTTTTCTATTTATCTTCTGGCTAAAGTTACTTGATCCAGTGTCTCGCTCTGTGAATGAGTTTCAATATCATTACCCCTTACTGCACTTGGGCTGGAATCAGACTGTCTTCATCTCTCTGTGTTTCCAATATGGTCAGAGATTTGCTCTCATGCTCATTGGGGGTCTCCAGCAGCAGTTGCATTTCTCTAGACCAGTGGTTCTTAACCTGGGGTGCACGCACCCTAGGGGGGCACGCGATGCCCTTTCAGGGGGGTGCAAGACATGCCAGATTTTTTTAGAAGGTAAATAATCGAAAACACAAATTAAGCACATTTATTTATTAACATTATACAAAAGATAGTTCTCGCTCTTTTATTCTATAGTTATGATATATCTTGGTTTAAAGAACTGACCTACTTCAACGATTTTTTATAAGGGGTGAGAAGATATTTTGAGAACCAAAGGGGTACAGGCTGCAGTAAAGGTTAAGAACCACTGCTCTAGACTCAGCCAAACAACACCAGATTACCCTCAGAACAACTGATTATGGTTTTTCCCACCTCCCACACATTGTAAAAAGCATCCTGTATTCACACACTCACAGGTCCAGATGCGAAGTACACAGACCTGTTATTCTTTTATTATGTTCCGGTGGATGCTGCCACACAATTTTTTGTGATTTATATACTCATGGCCAAGTATTCTGGCAACATTTTACTTGTAATATGGAGCGTTTACATTCTGCTACTAAATATATAAAATGATTCTTTAAAGAACATTCCAAAACCATATTTTAGCAAGCACATGACGAGATGAATAGAATAAGTAGTTAACTTTACCTGCTAGACTGATCAGATGATGGTCTTGGTGGTAGAGGCTCCACAGAGAATAGTTCTTCACTGCCTTGCATGGCATCTATACTAGTGCTAGCAAGAGTAAATGGTGCAGTAGGACGCGCAATACCCATCCTGACTGGAATAATTAGGGATTCCGCTACATTACACAACTCCTCCACAGCATAGGGTAACAATGCTTGGAATACACGTTTACATTTTCCAATTGGTTGTGGAATGAAGTTGCTAGAAAAAAAATTGTGGAAAGAAGAATCAAATAGGTCATCTTTTGAAAAGTGTTTATAAGATATATATGGGTAAAAATTATTAACCAATGACAGAATATGAGACAATATATGTGTAATGCATTCTCAAAACAAAAAGCAAAACATTCAGTTACACGACAAGCGAAGCTACAGAAATTGCAATAATTTATGATGATGTTGGTCAAAAGAGGGTTAGAATTAGAGCTACTGGGAGAACTGCCTTCCCATCCTTTTCAGAGATTTCCAAACTTTTCCTGTTCTGCAACAGGACAAAACAAACAAACAAAAAACAACAAAGACTCTCACACCTCTCCCAGAACAGCCAACAACATGGGGATTAAGGCATTAACATGAGATGAGGGATGTATAGGTTCAAATCACTGCTTTGCCAGTCTCCTTCATCCCAAGTCAGCATCCTAACCAACAGCCAATAGCTATTCTGAAGTATGGGGTCTCAGTCTTTTCTGTTGGAATAGTTCTACTTTGTAGACATTTCCACTGGAGCAGGTACTTCAACTTAAGTCTCCCACATCCCAGATGAGCACCAATCACTGAATGTTCTGGGGTGGGTGAGCCTGCCAGCCTCCCTCCCTCCACCAACAAAAAGTTTGCTTTAGCTTTTATCGGCATTTATTGAAAAATTCTCAACTAGTTCTAGTTCAACTACTTCTTGTTAATGCCTCAAAAATGAGGCAGCACATACAAGTGTACTGTTGACAGAACAAAGTTGGTCAAGGCAGTACATTTTGTATAAAAAACAAGCCATTCAACATTAAAATGTAAGGTTCCTTTTATATCTTAACTAAAGTAAGTTCAGCACGCAATTTATAAAAGCTGAGGTCCAGTGCAGCACTGTGGATAGGGCCATGTGTGATGTAAACTTCACAGTTCCACCAACACACCTCATTTTTTATCTGTGACACCTGACATAAGTCTGGAGACACTACAAGAAACTGCCAATTGTGCTGAACTGTGTGACTATGTTATGTATGTTGTTGTAGCTGTGTTGGTATTAGAGATATTAGAGAAACAAGGTGGGTGAGGTCATATCTTTTACTGGACCAACTTCTGTGGGTGAAAGAGCTACACAGAGCTCTTGTTCAGGTCTGTGTAACTTGAAAGCTTGAAAGAGAAGTCGGTCCAAAAAAAGATATCACCTCACCCACCTTATCTCTTTAAGTATGCTATGGGAAAATAGAGACTAAAATAAGAGAGTCAAACCATTCCTTTTTATATGGAACTTAAATATCATTTGAATCCAGATCTCCAAAAGTAAAAAGTTAGTTTCAGAAGCCTTATGCATCACCTACTCCCACAAAACCGTTTTAGTGTTTTCTTTATTAATGACCAACACCAGTTCATACACATCCAGTTAAGTAATAAGTAAAACAACCCTTACTTTTTCTTTTTGGATGAAGCCATTTCGACACTAAGAATAACAAAAACTCTTGCCACAGAACGCAGAAATCTCATTGTAACGGCAATAGCTTCTTCTCTGCGCCCTGGAGTGTATTTATTTTGTAGCTCCTTTACAAGAGTACCCAGCAAAGTATCTAAAAGCTATGGAAATAACATTATAATATATTATTTATGTGGTAAGGAATCACACTAGAAATGCTTAATGCATTTTGTTTCAAGTGTCTACATTAAAGATTCACAGAAAACTGGTATCTAAAAATGTGCTAGTTCCTTAATGTAAAAAAAGGCATATTTAGTAGATCACGTAAGAGCAGAATTGGGTGGAAAATCCCATGCCTTATATTTGAAACTGAATTAAAAACCAACTCTTAAACTTGTATCTAATGGATATTGCATGATGTACAAAATTAATTTAAAACATGGCTAAGAGTGCTTACCAAAATGTCTGCTGTGCACTTGACAATAAGGCAATGTGTAAAGCAGTCCAACCGAATTGTACCACTTTGCTGATTAAGGTAAACTTGTTCTTCAGGCAAAAGATGACCTATTCTACTGCTTGCACTAAGACTTGGAAAAAACAAAGCAAAATGAAAAAAATTTATATAAGTTGACAGATCTCAAAAACAACAGTTTAAAAAAATTAATTGAAACAATATTTGCAAATACACACGGGTCTTTATTCTCCTGGGAGCCAAACATGATCATAGATTTCAGCGCATTCCAATCTTGTAAAACACGTTCCAAAGCAAGCTGAGCAAATCGTGGAGGTTCTAAATCGTGATCAGGCATATCAGAATCTAAAGAGAAAAAAAAAAAGGCCAGAGTGGCATGTGAGAAAGGTAGTGAAATGCAGAGACCTACATAGTCTTCTTTTCATTGAAAAAAAGGCTCACCTTCAGGATTTGCAGTTTTACGATTACGATCTTCCCTAATTCTAGGTGGTCTGTACTGGCAGTGTTCTACAGTTTGCCTGGCAACTGTCTGTACTAAGAATAATAGAAGGTGTTCCCCCCTGTAATGCAGAATACATTAGTAAGAAAAATATTTAAAAACAAACCTGTCATATATATTATTCCTTCCACTCCCCCGCCCCAAGTCACTACAAATACAAACTTACCTGCTATTTGGCATTGTGACCAGATTTGTAGTGGTAAGCAGTCTGTAAAGTAGATCAAGACGAGCAGACTTCTGTCCTGCAATTAATGTTTTACACTTGCATTTTTCCCAGCAATCACAGTAGGCTGTTGGGGATGTTCGCTTGAGCCTGAAATAAATAAAAATCTTTAACATCACTGTTCAGAAATTCATTTTTAAAATATTTACTGAAAGAGGCTTTTGGGTTTTTTTTTTTTTAAATAAATTTTGTTTTCTACTACAAACTTTTTGAAATAACAGCAAACAAAACAAAACACTCATTTAAGAGAAAAAAAATTACAATTCCTAAATAACTCAACTTCAGTTTATTGGTGTTCTGTCCTACTATTGATTTAGCGTGACAGTTTCACTATATAACATTTCACATTTCAGATAGCTTTTTTTAAAAAAAAGCAAAAGGGGTCTCCAAAGCATCAAAAAGTTAAACGGAAATCTTTCTTTCCTACTGAAGAAAAATCAAAGATACTTAAAAATTACAAGCACATCTTTGTGGGTATAAGATGATAACTTGTTAGTTTACAGATGTTTGATATTAACACAGCTGAACTTAAGCTGTTTAATGAAGTTACCTAGACTGTAGCTTCAAATTTGTACCAATCAAATATTTTGGATGTATATTTGGTTTCTAGCTCATTTATCCCTTGCTCAGGGCTAGTTTTTAGAGGGAGCATACATTAAATTTGTTTTGATGCTTGATAGCTTTGGTTCACATTTTATCACTATAGAAGCAAACTTTTGAGGTTGTGGTTGAATATGCTAACCATTTACTCTGTATATCACTGCCTCCAGTCAAATAGCAGAAAGACTAAAAACATTTATGGATATAGACTGGTTCATATTAAGTTAATTTTTAATAGTTTATTAATTTGCAAGTATTTTGTAGCATAAGCTAATGAATAGGAAGCAACAACTAATCAGAAGTGAAAGCAATTAGTGAATGGAACCAATTAAGACATCAGTTTGACTGTAAGATAGTGAACTCAGTGTGTACTTACTTGCAATCATGACCTTTGTGACAAACCCGTGCACATTCTGTGCAACAACAAAGAGATTCCAGTAAGCCACATGTTCGGCATTCAAAAATATCCTAAAATGAAAAAAAAAAACACCATTTTATAAACATGCAGTTATATGCATAATCTCCCCCTCACAATGGATATCTAGTATAAATATTCACATATTATATTAATTCAATACAATATCAAAAATGTAGGGCTGAAAGAGACCTCAAAAGTTCATCTGCTCCGCCTCCATCTTCTACAATGATACAGGATTAAGTATATTACAGTATACTTAAATACAGTAAAAGATGCTTTATGTGGCATGTTGCGGGAATGAGGGGTGCCAGTAAGTGAAAAATGACAGTTAACTAAGAGGGAGGGAGTTTGGGTGCAGGAGGGGGCTCGGGGAAATGGGCTGGGGCATGGGAGGGGGTGCTGGGTGCTGGATCCATGCAGGGCAGGGGGAAGGTGCTCACCTCGGGTGGCTCCCTGCAAGTGGTGACCTGTCCCGGCTGCTCCTAGGCAAAGGCAGGCAGGCAGCTCCACGCGCTGCCTCTGCCCACAGGCGCCGCCCCCGCAGCTCCCATTGGCCATGGTTCCCAGCCAATGGGAGCTGCGAAGCTAGTGCTCAAGGCAGGGGCAGCACACAGAGCTGCATGCCATGCCTCCGCCTAGGAGCAGCCGAGACAGGTCACTGCTTACAGGGAGCCGCCCGAGGTGAGCACCCCCCAGATCCGGCACCCAGCACCCCCTCCTGCACCCCAATCTACTGCCCTGAGTCTCCTCCCGCACCCAAACTCCCTCCCAGAGCCCGCACCCCACCCCCCCTGCCAGACTATAAATCCCCTGACTGACTATAAACCGGAATTTCAGTGAAGATCAGAAATGCCAGTTTATAGAGCTTTCCAGTTGGTGAAGCGCTGAATAAAAGAGCTTTTACTGTATTCCTTTGGTATTCTTTCAGTAAAAGTGAAGCTTTTAATAAATAATAAATAATATAATAATATATGGAGATATACCTATCTCAGAACTGGAAGGTACCCTGAAAGGTCATCAAGTCCTGCCGCCTGCCTTCACTAGCAGTACCAAGTACTGATTTTGCCCCAGATTCTTAAGCGGCCCCCTCAAGGATTGAACTCACAACCCTGGGTTTAGCAGGCCAATGCTCAAACCACTGAGCTATCCCTCCCCAGTATTAAAACTCAATGTCAAACTAAGGCAAGACTGAGCAACAGGACAGTTCTGGGAGAATAAAAGCAAGCTGAAAGGAAGACAAGCTCCATTTTTAGAGCTGCATTAAGGCTTAAATGGTGGCTGTAGTGGCCCCACGGTAAAAATGGACTTTAAAAGTTGCTGAGTAGGTTCATTTATGTTGGTTAATCAAAGCCTGCAATGCCTCTAAAATCTTGCTTTTAAAAATATTCCTTTAACACACAATAGAACTACTGTGAAACACTTCTGCTAGTTAATCTGTCAGACTATAGAATACTCTGCTCACCTACAAATCTATGTCCAAGCTGTTCAGGGAAACAGCCCTAGAACTCTACTAGCAACAAGGTTTTGACCAAAACCGGCTACCTATTTATGTTTTCCATTTTGAGAAGTGGAAATAGATAAAGACGACTATAGCACAACTCCAAACTGCTAAAATGAATTAACAGATGAAGTTCATCTATACAAGAATAGGGCCAGTGGTGTTCAGTAACACTAACTCTAAAGTACAGACAATGCATAGTTGAAACACATTCCCATTTAACTTATTAAAAAGTGTTTAATTTACCTGATTAATGTGCTCTGCCCCAGTCCACGTAAAGCTGCATGTATCATTACAACACAGGACATATAAAGGAGAATCATCTGGGTTTGTGCCAGATGGGCAAACCATTCCCATGAACACATCTTCCTCTTTTTCACTAGAAGTTGCCTCCGCTAGAAAAATTCAAGCATAAAAGTGTTTTAAAGCAAAGTTTTTCATAGTAAAATCAATTTTAAAAGAGTTAAAAATATGAATGATAAAATGCTCTCAATAATATTTAGAAGACTTCTTCCCCAACACACTATAGGTCTTCCCTGCAAAGAACACCTGCAGATAACTACAATAGGAAGTTAAGCAGGTGCCTAAGTCTTTTCAGGAATGGGACCTAAATATGTGTACAGTTGCATCATATACTGTATTCCAAACCAGAAAGAATAAACTTAAGTAGTGGATCAAGTGATCCATTTATATTACAGGAGTACTGTGATGTTTAAATCATTTAACATTTTGAGAATACTATCTTAATTCATTAGTGTTCGTAAAGCAACAGATCCTTGAATGAAAGGCCTTGTATAGAGCAAAGTAGTAATATTAACAAAACTCCATTGCTACTATTAATACACATATCAGTACATGTTCTCAAATAGCAAATTATCCATGACACAGGCACCATATTTTGGGTGGGGGTAAATTTTGAACACCAGCATTTACTCAAACATATGCAACTTTACATAAAAGAATGTTCGTTAGTTATACATTCAATTACTGTCTTTGTATGTATGCCAAAATTAAAAAACGGAAACAGCTCTGTATGCATAAAACATTTTTGAAACTCATTTACCTTTGGCAATTTTCTGTGCAGTTTCCAGAATGGTAATTGCAGCAGGGTACGCTCTGCCACTAACAGCAGACATAAATGGTGTCATACCTCTTGCATCTCTAGTAAACAAATTTGTAAAGTTATTACCAAATAAGTCAAAAAAATGCTGAACTTGTAGTTGCAATAGAAAGCTATGAAATAGGCCAACTTAACCCTATATAAACAGGAATTAGTCTGGATAAGTGGGGCTGCTGAATATCGGTACATATAAAGTAATAACCAAAAAGATTTTTTTTTGTGCAACAGAGAACAAACTGGAAAGATTAAAAAATGAAGTTAGTATAGTGCATACATTAAGGAAAAGCAAGGAGTTGGCAATATAATAATTTACCATATATTTAAAACGTTGTTATGTTGATTAAAGGGAGAAACTCAACTAAGAGTGTCTTTTTTTACTGTAATAATATAAATAGTCTCTTCAGAAAAGAATTCAAATGTTTGACTCCTTATAATCTTGCTTCAGACCTCTTTGGCATCTTATAGCAAACCTTTATTGCACAAAGGGCAATATGTCTGTCAAAGTTCCAGAGTTTCCTGACACTTAAGTAGTGTCCCTTTGTTTCTTAATTCCTCCCTAGTATGAACAGTATATCAATTTTATCAATCTCGTCAATTGTGAAAATTTAGTTAAATTTCAAACCCTTGTCTTCTCCAAAGATATTAAGTTGGATTCCATATCATCTTTTTTCACAAAGAATCTCTAGACCTGGTGTTGATTTCTTATGATATACCCGTCTCCAATACAGCATTATCACAGTGTAAGTGCTTAGATTAAATATCCTCAAAAGGGATTACTTGAGAAGTAAAGTACTTTGTAATCCACGTATCTGTGTGCACACACACTCTTGCAGACATTCTGCAGTAATTCTAGTTTAATATACTGCTTCATATTTAAGATTTGCCTACATATTGAAGACATTTTCACCAAGATGTTCAGGAGTAAGTTTCAGCTCATGTATCATCTTCAGGGGACATTTGTTTTAAACAATGGTGGCACTTTTCATTTGAAAACCCTTACTTGGCTGATAGTAGCTCTCGAAGATAAGGTTGTAAAACGACACTATCACATAACAATTTCAGTATAAAATGAGCATTTGCCTTCCGATCTTTTGATTCCACTACAGATGGTTCAGTAGAAGGACCTGTAATCAGAAAAAATACTTCTGTGGAAACAATCCCCAAAGTGGGTCCCTATTAAGTGGGTCATTTAATAAAAGTAATTTCATCAAAGAGAGACAGCTGTATTAAGGTTACCATCAATCATCACCTTGACTATGACAGTCTTGGCAGTTTCAGCAACACATTATGCATTTCACTGTATATAAAGGATTGTCTATTTGAGAATATGAAATGTTATGAGCTGAAACAGATAGTAAGCACAATTTCATATTACTATTGACATTTTTACATGCACAACATTTGCAGGTAAATAAAAGTTTATGTGATATTCTATTGAGCTGTGCTTTACTTAAAAATAAGTTTAAGAATAGTGGTAAATGCTGCTTCAAGCCAAAGCTATCTGTATTTACAAAGGAGGAGCAGTTGGGATACACAAAAACCTATCAAAAGGTAGCTTTTGTGATTTCCCGCCCCCCAAAACACATCCAGATAAAGAGCAGGTTCTCACCTGGTATGGTGGAGGTGCTAGGTCCTGGGCCAGTGCCAGTCGCTGCTGTGGTAAGAGATCCCACAGCGGGGGCCAGGATAAAATCAATGTCACCATCTTTCAGTAAACAGAACAGGGATATTTTTTATATATTGATGTACATTCTAACAAGCTTTTTCTGCAGTATTCTAGCTATGCTATACACCTGTTTATATTTAACTGACACTTTGCTTTGAGCAAAAAGTCATGTCATTAGGCTGACATCAATATAGCCAACATTATAGCAAATACTTTAAAATGCTGTTGCCAAACTTTTTAAAACAAATTTTGTTTATTGTACCAGTTTGAATAAGTGCTTTTAAATTCTAAATCACTGCTTCCATACAAAAAGTACATCTGATTACTCCATTACTAACATTACTTACTCTTCAGGACATTTTTTAACATCTATACATTTCAGTCTCGGACACTAAATTTTAAATTCACCTTCAAAGTCATTAGTTTATTGTTGTTTTTTTAATCATGTCTAGTTTTACACTCACATCCATTGATACATTAGCAATCTTACCAGGATCCATTGCAGGAGGATCAGGAACCCAGCTGGGAGGAGCTATTGGTGGAGAAACTGGGTCCTGGTGATCACTAGATGAAGCTCCAGCTTCATGTCTACCCAATCCAGCTGCTCGCAAGGATCTTCTCATCATCTCCCTTAATCTCAAACTGAATACAAACCAAACAGAACAAATTCACTTCCACATTAAGTATATTACCTAATTATAAATCAAAGAAAAACTTTTGTAGTTAAAGGCAACCCAAACTTCTTTTATTCCCATAATTGTCTTAGGTACAGAGAAAACATCAGTCAAGCAATAATTTTAAATTTCCTCCCAACATTCTATTGTAGCAGGATATATTGGCCCTTTAAGGGCAGCTGTGGCCCAGTACTTCTGTTATTGGGTCTTGCTCCCTTTAAGAGGGAACAAGTGAGAAAGCAAAAGCTAATTGGGAAGCAGGCTAAAAACCACAGGACCTATTCCTCAGTAAGAAGAGACCAGCAATAAGGCAAAACATGGAGTTGGTCTCTCCATTAAGAGAAAGACTAAGGAGGAAAAGGCTAAAAGGAGGAGGAACCCCAAGGAGAGAAAAGTTGTTCAACCCCCAAAGGAGCAGGAGATGAAGGATCTGTTTAATGAAGAAAGGGCACACAACTATTATCCCCACTGCATCAACAGGGCTGAAGCTGGATACCCAGTGGAGGTTTGTGGGGGAAGATGGTAATAGAGGCCTGTGATGGAAGCAGAAGAAGGACACAGTGTCTGACAAGAAGTGGTGTGAGCTTGAGTCCTTGTATATGCACCTTATTTAGAAGTTGCAAGGTTAGGGATCCCAGAGAGAGTAAGAGGAAGGCTCCACCTTTTACTCCCCTGCATCAAAAGGGAAGACTGTATCGATATGGAGTAGAGGACTATGGCCCAGGGATGGCAAAGGACTGTTTTATTTCATGTGGATTTATGCTTTGGTGAGAGAGTCAAAGCACGAATATCATATAGGCTCCCCATCCAGTCAAAGGAAAACTGAGGAATGGCTCTGGAACCTGATACTGGAACGATAAGAACTCATTACACTTATCTATAAGTTCTGTCCTAAACATCTATCAATGTAGATACCTCTCAGATCTGAGAGCTTGTGGGGGGAAGCACTTAATAAAATTAGAGGTCTTGCAGCAGGCAAATAAATAGGGACACCTTGTGAGTTTATCAATGACTTAGAGCAACATAGGTACCATACCCCCCTCGCCCCCACCAATAGCAATGATTGGTTGGGGGGAAAAGGAGAAGAAGAGTTGAAAGAATCTAAGAAGCTTTCAGAATGGATTATAAAAGATATTAGGAATAATCAATTTCAATATTACTCATTTACTTTGCCATCACAGAAATTACACTTTAATAGATACAGACCACACACACTGAAATCATAAGCCTATCCTAGAAGTTTTCCTAAGATGTAAATATAAGTAGCAGTTTTCAAACACTTCTATAAAACACTTTTATTCCTAGACTCTTTAATTAATTGCAGTTTATTTGGTGCTTTATAAACCACAATTAAAGCCTCTAAATCTCCAGGCTGTAGATAAGTACTAATACCACTTCACAGTGGAGGAAGCTGAAGGCCAGAGTAGTTACGAGACATGCCCACAAGTCCATGCTAGAGCTAGAAACAGAACCAAGACTGTCTGGCCCTCACTCCTGCACTTTAATCACTACACCCCCATTTCCTTCTCCTTAATCTGACAACAGCACCCCATGATTTACTACAGATAAAAGGCAAAACAAACCTCTTCTAGGATAGGTTTATGATTTCAATGTGTGTGGTCTGTGTACATTAAAGTGTAATTTCTATGATGGCAAAATAAATAAGAATTTTGAAATTGATATTCCTAATATCACCTTTTATAGTTTCATTAACATACAAAGGGTACTCAAAGTACAAAACAAGCTTGTTAAAACCAGTTTATACCTTCTGCTGCTTGATGATCCTGCCCGATTTCCTGGACCATTACTTGATACTACTGAGATTGCATTTGCAATAGCCTCAACTGCAGAAAGCCTTTCAGCAAACGTATTCCTTTCAGAGCGCTCTGCTTCTGAAACATTAAGAAAAACATTTGGTGCCAAATTTTAAATAAAGTATCATTATAAAGAAAGGACTTAAAACAGGGATCTTAATTACATCTTAAAGACTCTCCTGCAAACTCTTAATTTGTTTGTTTTAAATTCAATTAGTCTTCCGGTTGCAAATTCCCTGGCTCTAGGAGGAAAGTAGCTGTTGATGGGAAATGATTGCATAGAATGTGCTTTATGATCTACAAAAACATGGATCTTATGTTTTTCATTTTGAAAGTGGTATCCAGATATTATTGCTATGTGCCTTATACACGTGTGTAATTATTGGAATAAGACCCTGGATTCAATGAATAAGGTATAGAACTATTAGTATCTTTATATACGACAACCCAAAGAGTCTTAAATCTCCTCTAATGGCTGTACAAACATACAAAGGGCATGAGTGTCAAAGGGAACCAGTATTTGAAATGTCACCGCAAAAGAAACCATTGCACAGCGCTCCCCTCTGAAATTCTCTGAGGTGTCAACCCAATAAAGTTAATCAAGATACTGATGACAAAAGAATATCGTGCAGGCAATTCTGACAAAAATCTATGGTACAGCAAATAGGATCAGCAAGACATTTTCATAGTTTTGTGTATTAGAAAAAAGTTTTACAAAAAGAATTGTATAATTTAACATAAAAGGTTTCTCTCAAAGAGAACCGTTTTGTCTGGATTACAACATTCCTGTGAAACAGCCAACCATCTAAACACAACACCACTGTGGTAACTAAAAATCCAGATATGACTAAGGGCATGTCTTCACTAGCAACATTAAAGCGCTGCCCCGGCAGCGCTTTAACGTGGCTGTGTAGTTGCGGCACCAGCGCTGGGAGAGAGCTGAAAAAAAAAAACCCCACCTCCACAAGGGGAATAGCTACCCTCTCCCAGCGCTGGTGCACTGTCTCCACTGGCACTTTACAGTGCTGAAACTTGCAGCACACAAGGGTGTGTTTTTTCACACCCCTGAGCGAGAAAGTTGCAGCGCTGTAAAGTGCCAGTGTAGACAAGGCCTAAGTCATTTACCTTTAGTGCTTCTATCTGGATAATGAAAAATTATATCTCCTATATTCTTCTATAGTCCTTTACTTACTTCCCTATGAAATATTCTAGTTCAGAATCTCATAAAATAGGCATCAATAAAAGTAATTAGAAATACTGTTCAGAGGGATACAAGCTAAAAACAAAACATTTCAAGTTAAGTAGTCAATGCAGTTTACAGGGTCATTTTCTTTGTTTATTTTATCCAGACAGAGAATGTGAAACTGCAAAAAATCACCACACTGGATTTATATTCCAAGTTAAAAAAATTCACAAAGCATTTCTGTACCAGCATTTAACTAGAATTGCTTAAGGTTTCTACTTTAATTTGATCAAAAAGTTCTGAGGTTACAGTATTGGTACTGTCTATATACAAAAGCATAATAGCATTATAAGTGGTACCGGTATTAACACGTTTATTTAACATTGCCTGACATTTTCCATTATAAGACCCTATTTCAGTTGCTTATAGCTTTGCCAAACTCGAACCATTTGGACTGAAACTTCATGCTGACTGCCTTAGGCTTATGTCTTTTTGAAAAGTTTAAGGCAAATTGGTTCAGCTATTTCTCAGAAAGAGATTAACAGCTTAGTCCAGGTTAAAATTTTTATAACTCTTTCATTGACAAGCCTAAGCACACCCTCAACAGAACCTGGAGTTGAACCCATTACTCCTGAGTCAACATTCCTTTGCTGCCATCCCTGTCTAGTGGCAGGTCAACAGAAGATAACCATCTACCACTACTGTTAGCTCAAGTAGGGAGGACTGTGCATGGGAACTAAAGAGCCCAACCCTACTTACGAGGAGGAGAGGAGTCAATATGACTCCACATGATGGAATTTTTATCTTTTTGGATTTTAAGTTCTAAGGAAACCTGGTAAATTACATTTAAAAAAATTGTCAAAAGAATGTTAAGGTTGCACAGTCAAGTATTCAAAATTAGGAAGAGACAGAATTAAGGTTGCCAGCCAATGCAATCTTATTTCAGTCCTCTTGTGGATATGCATTTTAATACAGTCTTTAATTACATGATCACATAGTATTTTTTCCCACAGGACCACTGCCTCAATCAGTGCACATAATGGACAGTGCTCTGGGAATCACTGTTGTGTAGTGAATGAGGCTTTCGTCTGTAGGACCCCTGCCTCATTTTTGCCACAGAAATTGGAAGGTGTGTAATGAATGAGACCGGGAACTGCAGGAAGAAAAAGGATGGTCTTGCAGTTAAGGCAGCTGTATGCCACTCTAGAGAACTGGATTCTATTTCTGCCTCCCCCAGTACCATATAGAAATTCTGTGGCAAAGTCACAAACCAAATTTTTCACTGGTGACCACTATGTGCTTGTTGGGTAACCAATCTGAGGCACATGGGGTTTGATTTGTGAGTGATCCACACTTCTACAACGGCAACTGAGATTAATTGGAGTTGTGCTCTGAACATAGAATGTTATAAATTGCTAAATACTTGGGGAAAAAATCAGGCCCATGGCTTCTCAAACTGGGCACCCAAAATTAGTTGGCACTTCTGGATTTAATCTCTATGCTTCAGTTCCTCATGTGTAAAATAGTGATACCACCACCCGGGCACCACAGTGGCATTATGAAGAGAAGTTCATTAATGACTGTAAAGAACCAAGATACTACTATGAGAGCACCACAGTAAAGCCCATGAGGAAGTTAAATCTTTATTCAGTGCAGGGTTTGGATGGTGTACAATAAATAAGGAATGGGGCCACACATTGAATGATGAGGATAAAAGAAATATTGAATAGCTACCCATTTGGTGAGCACTGTCCATCTTGTGCACTGAATGAAGTAGCCCTGTGGAAACAATAGTATGTGATCATGTAATTAAAGACTGTATCATAATGCATATGCAGAAGGGGGCTGAATTAAAATGGCAAGAGTAGTCTTAATTCTGGCATTTCCGATCTTTTGAGCATTTGACTTTGCAAACTTAATGTTCTTTTATGTGTATTTTTTTTGATGCAATAGTATTTTAAAAGCTATAAAAAATGTCAGTCCCTTACATCAACAAAAAGCCCTTTGTTCATATTTTCCAATACAGATTTCTCAATGGAAGAAATACCAAAGACACCACTAAACTTTAGACAAGTTATCTGATAATCCTGGAAAGAAAACTTAAACAACACTGTGTGTTTGTGTGTGTAAAAAAAAACAAACCCCAAGCTAATAGTGATATAAAGGGACAATCTAAAATTTTCAGATCTGGGTGCTCTAAGTTTGTCCTAAAACCATAGTTAGGCACCTAAATAAAGTAGTGCTGAGTTCTCACAAATCCCAATGAAGTAAATGAGAGCTGCGTAAGCTCCACACCTTTGAAAAGTTAAGCCATTTATTTTAGGTGCCACATTTTAGGCACTTGTTTTGAAAATTTTGGCTCTCCTTCAAGTATTCTAGAAACTATTAAAAAAAAAGGTAGTTTCAAAAAGGCTCTCATGATACATTGCTCACCCTCTTCCTCTTTAGTTTCTTTGTTACTGGTTGGGAAGCATACAGATACACAAGCATGTAGAATATTACGATTTCCATCACATCTGTGGCTGAGGAAAGTCTGCAGCATTTGTAGATTCTGATCCAAGACAACAGCTTGTTCAAGATTCATCAGGTATTGTCTGCAGGCCTCATAGTCACATCGGAGAATATGCTGCATTAAAGTCTGTTTCTGTGCTCAGAAAAAGGAAGAAAGACTTTAATAAAATGGAACAAAAAATTTAGACAGATAAACAATTCTAGATACTTCTGGCTTCACATTGAAAAATTAACATGCAAAAGCTTAAAGTCTAAGATGTTCACTAGTAACACAGGAAATGTTGAATACAAATATACCAGAACTTTTTTTTTTTTTTAATGTTATGATCTCAACATCATCTCATATTGAGACTGAATGTCATTTCTACTATAACCAAATAATAAAAGAAAATTAAAGAAAAAAGGACATGCTGAAATACCAATCATCTGTCAAACCTACAAAAGCTTGGCTCTTGGCATCATACCTGGTTACATCAATTCAAAAGATACAGGATTTCTATGATTCATGACTATGTAACACAGCAAAATTGTAGGACTCAAGGAACACAGCAAGTGGTCTGTATGAACTGACTTTTATAGGGTTTTCTCTTAATGATTGGTAGAAGTGGGATGGGAAGGTTGAAATTCTCTGGGTGATCCCTTTTCCTCCTAAAAATGTGGAGTACCCCAATGGTAGGTCTAGTATGATGTGCAGCAGTACAGCACACATGATAAATTCATCCTTTAGGGAATCTAACACACCAAGTAGTGGAGGTTCTTGTAGCATGTTTGGCATTTTGCATAAACTAGTGTGCAATATATTGTATAATTATTTATATGGTGCTATAGGTGTACATGGCACTCTACAGAGGATTCAAGCAAGAGGTCCTTCCCCAAAGATTTTATACGTCACAACGGTGGAGATTCACAAGAAATCACTTGTTCAATTTCTCCTTTAACATTTCCTGCACTAGTTCAAATTACAGGCAAACTGTAGTGCATTTACAGTAAAATGACAAACTTCTAATCACTTGAGAAAACACATACATTCATAATAGAATAATACAATATTATGCAAGAGACACTAGTCAATATTTTAAACTTTAGAAGCATTAATCCCTAATAATTCTAACAATTATAAATAATTTAAAAATCTCATACTGGAGTCATGTCAAAGACCTTTTGGTTTACTAAATAGTTGTGTTTGGTTTTCATGTTTATAAAACATTACTTAATTTAAAATGACAGAAGAGTAGAAATGCAATCGTAATTTAAAGAGTGAAATACCAAGATGCTTTAATTTACCATTTTTAAAAAAGCAGTTATTAAGATTACCATGTAGTAATGAAGTAAGCAAAACATAGAACATTACCTCTACAGCCATGATGATGATAGCAGCTTTCTTTTTGATGGTTGAATTAGCAGGAAGATTTGTTAAGGAATGAACACCCATTCCAAGACTACTAATAGGTGGAAGATCAAGCCAGTCGGGATCCCTTATTCCACCCATGCAATCTTTTGCCATTGGATAGATAGTTCCATTTCCATCTCTAAGAATAATAGGAGATTCCTACATAAAAATAAATTAATAACAGATCACCATTTTGCAAAATCATATAATATGTATTTCCACATTTAAATCCCTCCTAAAGACTCACTTCTGTCATGCTGCCCACAGGAAATCTAGTTGATTTGAAATTCATAACCTCTCTCTACCTCTTCTTAGATTGAGCTCCTGGGGCAAGAGCCACCCCTTCTTGAATGACTGGGAAATGCTTAGCACAGCACAGGCACTAGCACAAATAACACTTAATTTACTTTAAAAAATTAAAATTAAATCTTAATTAAAATGAAATATTTATCAATCCTAATACAACACCTGGATTTTGACACCATAATTTATTGAAAAATACTTACAAACAAACTTGAACGGAAACACTGAATTCTACACATTTTCAGAGTGCCTTTGACAATAAAATTTTCTTACATATCTGTACTAAAGATGTGGCTTGCAGAAATCACTGAAAATTATTTTTTCTGTTTCTTCTTCTAAACACCTATGTATGCCTGCAGATCCATTATTCACTTATGTCACCTAAGCAAGGCTACAGTCATGGACTGCCTACACAACTGTGTGCGTGTAATATAATCTCTCTATAGCCTTTATATAATAATCTGCATTAAGAAATAAGGGATATGCAGTTAAAGATGGCCCCCTTACATATGCATTACAATACTGAGTTAAGTCTGCATATTCAACCTTAAATTTGGGATTACCTGATTTATGTATTTAGCCATGCAAATTCTACATTGATTTAATTTACTTTTGACCCATAGTTTCTATTATTTTAAAGGGGAGAGGGGAATGACAAACTTAAAAGAAGCAGATTAACATCACAGGAGTTAGAAGCTCTGACTTGCAAAATATTGCAAACAAAGCATGCAAGTGCACAGCCAGACCTATTTGTCTTTACACCATCACTGGAACCTGATCAACCTTGATGCCACAGGAACCCAAAGAGGAGGGTCCATTTAATAAGATCGTGGGTCTGAGAAACATTCAAGAAGTTTCAGTCTTCTGGAAGTGCTTCAAGGGGACTTAGTAGTTCAGAATTCTCCTAAGACAGGATGTGCTGCACAGGCATGTGTCAGTGATTAAATGTTCATTAAGCTCCTTATAGACACATGCACTTCACATCCTATTAGACAAATGCTTAACAAGCTTAACACACACAGAGTATGAAATAGTTTTTGCTATTTTCAAATGTTCAGAAATGGGTCAGATGAAAACCTACTTTCCTCCTGAACAAAGCCATATCTGCTGTTCACTGAAGTCTTCTCTGAAGCAATGGCTGCTTCCTCTGTAATAAAAATATTTTGCGCCTTCCATCCAAGGATTTCAAAGTACTGATATGGGATTTTCAGACATGCTTAAGTGTTTGTTAAGTGCCTAACTTCCAATGAAAGTCAAGGAAGTTGGATGCCTAGCTCCCTTAAACCATTTAAAAATCCCAGCCCTTTCAAATCTTAAACAAGTTTTAGAAAAAGGAAGCAGCATTCCCATTTTACAGATTAGGAAAACTAAAGCTCTGAGAAGTTAAACGACTAAAATCTAACAGGGAAATTAACAAGAGAACCCAAACAAACCTGTCCAGCTGTAAAAATGGCAACGCTTCTCTCATTCTGACCCAGGAAAGCAATGCTGCTAGTGGGGAAGTTATTTTCTTGCTCAGCTTTCCCTGTAGCAAGGTCAAATATGCAGTATCGAACCCAGTTCCCAGTCTTCAAGACAGCATGCACTCCTTCATGGGTACATGAACAAGAAAGAAAAACATTAACCTCTCTCATTGGTGGCATTCTGTAACACAACAGAACACACATACAAACTATTGCATCTAATAATTTGTTAATCAACGCAGACAAGCATGCACCTGAATTTGACAGTTGAAATGTTTTCCACAAGAGGGGCGGGGGGAAAACACTTCTTAGAAGTGCAGCAGGGTAGTTTACAGAAAACACTTACCTTTTGAATCTACATTCACTGCTAGAATCTCTGTTTTTTCAGGAATACACAGCTTTTTGGGAGTCCTTTGGAAGCAGTCTGGAACTTTTGGAGTCCCGCCAGTTTTGACTACCTAAAAAACAAGAGTAAGATTTCAGTATGCAAACAGCATGAGGAAATTTCAAATTCCTGTTTTTTATTTCTCCATCCAACATACCTGGAGTTCATCTATTCTGAGCAGCCTACAATCTTGGAGAAGGGAAGAAGGATCGGGATCTGAACCGGAGCTGCTCTGACAGTTTGTATTACTGGATGTGCCTGGAAATTTCACAGCAACATAGGCACCGTCCACTTTTAGTACCTACAAGCAGAACACATTAAATATAATTGATGTGTTACTAAAAACTTTGAGATAAAGCTGTAAAGTAGTTTTATTTACCCTGAACCTTTTTATCAGAGCACAGAAGTTTGGTCTGAGATGGTACGTCTTAACTCCAAGGCCCCTAGTTATTAGGGTCATTTTTCGTCTGCAGTTACTAGGCTCCTGTGCACCTATTTGTTTAGGTGGATTTCTTAACGCCTACCCCATATCCAGTATTTGGAATGACTACGAAAAGAAGCCACATGACAGTAATCGGTGAACAGCGTGGTCTTACTTATCTGACCCAATCCAATCTCAAAAATAGTTTACTACTAAAACTCGAGTTTAAGGATGTAGCCACGCGTACTCAGGAACATTTACACTACATCCATCTTTCCCCTTACAAAGGGGTCGAAAGCCACTCAGCCACTTCTTCTGAAATTCTAAGTGGAGCATCTCTTCAAGGGCAAGTACAATATATATGCATGACTGGTATGCTTGCCAAGTAAGTTCCTCGGTTTAGCACTGTGTTCATTAATCACCAAACTGGAAAACCATCATGTTCCTTGGTCATTCCAGCTGCAGTCACCAGTCTCTCAAAAGTACAAGAGAAAAAATCAGCAGAAAAAGTGTTATGTTCCTTTAGCTTTTGAGGCTTCTAGGACAAATGAAGGTCCAACAAAAGGTGAAAGTGTTAGTCAAAATCAGGTGATGAGACCCACCTTCAGATTTACTATGGCCTTCATCTCAAGGAACAACAACTCTGGAGCTTTTGCTAGCCTCTAACTTAAGTGAGATTTGTGCAGGTACCTTGCCTGCAAGGAAATAAAATAAATATTTTGTTCACTAGTCAACTCCAGCACCCTCCTCTACTCCTACGGAGTTGTAAGGAGTAGGGGGGCTTCCCTCTAAATCTTCAGGGTAACAGAGATGCCTATGGACTCCCAACTCTTCTCCCAACCAGTCTCAGGCTGCCAAGTGCTCCAGGGAAGTGGATGCATTGATGGAGAAAGAATACCTTACTTAATACCCTGTATCAAGAGAGATGGCACCAAGAATGGCAACAACGTCACCAGCAGTATCACAGGCACTGGTGCCAAAGCATATGGCACACTCACCCAGAGATGGGAGTGAGCTTGATGCCCTATTCCGCATCAATTAATACAGAGCGTACAGGATTGAAAAGTTGTAAGAACGTGGTGTAAAGCCACAAACCTGGCCCTGCCAAAAGAGAACATGTTCTAGACCAGAGTTTAGCTAGCAGGAATGCTAAAGAAAGAATGATGTCGCATGGAGGACTCAAGCAGTTTGATCCAGGCATTCCAGGGAAAACTACACATAGGAAATGTCGGTAAATAATCTACACTTTAAGGGAGGCTTCAGTGCTAGTTTCTCCAGTGACCAGTGCTGTAGATTGAGTGTTTGAGACCACACTGAAGCCTTGGCACAACCATTGCTCTTACGTATGGGAACTCACAAATGACTGTTTAAGTGCTGCTATGGAAGTCTTGATTTGTGCCTCTTCTGAAAACAGATGGCTCCGTACAGAGTCTTAACTTCTATCAGGAGCACTGAGAGCTATGAGGCCATCTTCCATGTTGTCTCCTTTCCCATCTTCAAGACTTACATAACCTGCAACAGGGGAAAAAGTCGGCGCTCTCCCCAGCATCTAACAGATCAACACATCTTCCTAAAGCAAATCTGCTCTAGACTTCTTCTGATCACACTTCAGTCACCTTTTAAAGCAACTGAGCTGCTTTTCATATATTCAGTAAAAAAGAAATACTGACAGAATAAGAAAAATGCAGTGATCCTAAAAGGAAACTGTTTTTTAAAGGTGAAGCACCAAAACTGAAAATCTTTATTTAGAAAGAAACTAATAGACATTCAGAGTTGATTTAGGAAAACTAGGGAAAACCTTCGTTCAGGAAGATTTGGGAGAGAAGGGATGAGAAGTGAGCTCCTGAAAAAAAGACTACAAAAGGTAGCTCCTTCATTGACAGATGCTACAGCAGTTATTGGCTTTTGTGTGTCAGACTAGTCGGGATGGCCCACCCACTGACAAATCAAGCAACCAACTGGGAAGTAAATACTGGATGCTCTGATCCCAGTTATACACAGAGAACACAGACCCAAGAGTTTGGATCTATTATATATTTGCCTTTAGAGAAAGATTAGTTGACCAGTATACAACAGCAAATTTTTTCTTAAAACTAGTCAAGTAGCTCAGACTCATTTTTATTCCCAGTTTATTTTAGTCTCAGTTCAATGAAAGAAGCTCACTATTAACCCTGGTGTTTTATTATTTTATTCTTTTTAATAAAAATATTTCACTTAGACATATCTTTCAGAAACAGAATTGTTTACTACAGACATTCCACACTGCTAGTGTAACTTCTCACAATTTGTGCAAATGCCATCAAAAACTAAAATACAATATTCACTTTACAATTTTAGTAACAGAATATATGCATATATTGTACACAGTCATACATTCAGTAAGAGTTAGCCTCTAAGAGTTGTCATTAAACAGAAACTTATTTAGAACAAAGACAAGCAGATAAAAATGCTGAAGTTTAAATACACTTCCAAAAGCAAAATTCACCTTCCATGGCATCTGCTGACTTTCACTATTCTCTCTTGATGCCGCATTCCACTTATATTCCACCTTAGTTTTTCAATATTTTAAAATATTGGTTGAAAAGGAAATATTTGAGTAAATTTGCCATATACCATACATAGAGATATGCATTTATTAACATTGAACACACACACACTTTCTTGTGCATTTCATTAAGTTATACTAAAAAAGCAAAGTGGAGAAAATATATTCTGAACGATCAGGAAAATAAAACGTTCAACGGTACATTCTGTTCTTCAGCAACAAATGGAGGCAATTCTGCTGAGGTTCTTCTCCTTAGGGCTCAGTGTAGAAGACTGTTTGACGAACACTCCCCAGTATTAAAGAACATGGAAGATGACTATTACAGAGCCGATCCTTTCAGGAATTACATTTTTTGGGGTCTACTAGTAACCTGCATAAATATTCCATCTCTCCAGGGTGACTGGATTTCCTCTCCAAAAAGCAGCACAGCTAGCCAAGTGGAAGTGCAATTTTACACTTTTAACCAATTCACCATGGGACTGAACAAGACCAGTTTAATAGCTTGCCCTATTTCAATATAACCCATAATTACTTTATGTAAAGAGAAGACTACTTCCTTACCCTCAGAGCATGTACAAAAGGCCATGCCTAAAGGAATAATGGGATTAAGACAAGTACAGCCATGAAAAGGAGCTACATACCTTTTCGGGGACCATGCTAGATGTGAGCACCTCTAAGGCATCTTTCCTATGGGGTTGAGGCCCAAGGCAAAAATTCTAGAAACTAAGAAAGACTAAATGCATTTGAAGCACTGCCTAAAAGGATATATCCCAATCTTCTCACCAAGTTTTGTTACCCATTCAATCCAATTTGGGCATTCCACACAAGATCCCCTAGAATCAGAAGAACATTTTGGCTTATGAACTTAGAAATGGACACTATCCTGAACTCTCACCTGATCCAGGATACGGTTGATGGACTGAAGTTGTTTGGGGAAGCCCTGGACACTGCCAATAGGAAGCTTCAGACCAAATGGAACTGCAGCTGCCAAAGTACAAGACAGAAGCAGCTTCAACCCAATTTTCCTACACTTCTGATTTCAACCATTCCAAGCAGCAGAGTCTAATAGTTGAAATAGCAGGTGCAAAACTTTGGTGCTGAATAATATTACTCCCTGTTCCTGTATCCATCTGTTTTCACCATCTTGGCAACCTTCTAATTAGGATCTCCTTGACCCACAGGGCTTCGAGGAATATGCTTTGGATTCCATTCTAAACCCATGAGGATTAGGATTAAAGTGGAACATCATGACTAGGAAACAATACAGGTCTGGGAAATAACCTGAACCTACATCCAAGAGCTTCCATCTGACAAGTTCTGCTGCTCTCCCGTCTGCCAGTGTCTTTTAAGGATACAATAAAGTAGGAGTTACTGCACTCAGACCATCCTTCTGTGTAGTACCAAAGGAACAAATACACATCAGTAGATTCCTGCCAATTCCATGAGGTCTGTTTCTATAACATGGTTGCTGTTCAAACTATGGGGGAAACTGACAGAGCCCAGTGTTAATAGGATCACTGCGGAGGCCAAGCAATGGGACAAGGGGACCAACATGAGGATTGTATCTTACCAGGATCAGAGGCTGAGTCCACACCACACCCCTTCACCACCCTCCCCCCACCTCAAAAAAACAAACAAACAGCTGGTCAGATCTTAAATTCATTCCTCTGTATAGGGTCCTACAAACAGACCACACCACCTGGTCTGTGCAGTATCCTAATAGCATCTAGAGATTATAAAGATTTAGGCAAAGTCGTTGCACACAGTCAAGTGTACTTGCAGCACTAAAAATTTCCAGAGGCCAGAATAGTTTGTCTTTATGAATCTAGATTCTTGAAAGCTATTTGCTGGTTCAATCTACCCATCAAATGCTTTGTGGCGATTCCGAACTAAGCCCCTAGCTCTAAACTCAATCTCCCTTTGAAACTTTAAAAAATATTTTTATAATTTTGGAGCAACTGAAATACTAGCCTGAAGTGACAATACATGAGTCACAGGGTCTTTTACCCTAAACCCAAACATTTTTTTTCTTCACTATGCCCCAAACAGAGAAATCATAGGCAAGTTCAGATGCTTTCTGCTGGTTAGAAGATAGCAATCAAGTACTGCTCTCGGCAAGAAGGCTGTCATTGCCTGCTTACTAAGCAGTATTTCTCAAAGACGTCACATTAGTCCTGTGCTTCATGAGATTCACCAGAAGACAAATTAAGAGAATGAAGTTTAAGGTGCTGTGGTTTTGACCTTCAAAGTCTCAAAATGGTTTGTGTTTTGGCTATTTGAGGGACTGCTTCACCCCCTCTCCAGTTATCTGAGGTGTCTAAGGTAGCAGACCTTAGGAGAAGATTTTCATTGAAGTTTCCTCAAGCTATGGAAGTCTCACAAACCCTGATCTGTCAGAGCCTTGATTTCATACTGCAGGAGGTTGTACAAAACATTTACTTTTCCAAAGATGGTGGTGGCACAGAGAGGGACAACTGGGTTATTTTGTTTGTGTATGGGGCGGGAGAGGAGAGGAGAAGAAGGAGAATGGAAAAGAATAGGATTGAGTCCATCCCAAAATTGGGCAGGTCATCTTGTCTTTTTGACACGTTTGATAACTGCCATTTGGAAGTCTGTATGCATCTAAAAATTAATGATACATGCAATGTATAAATCTAAAACATGAGGACCCAAATTCTCTTTCCATTCAATAAAGAGTTAAAAAAGGTTAAACAATTACCAAGACTACCGTTGAAAGATGAACAAGATTGGCTATTGTGGAGGCTTGCAAGACAGAAGCATAATGAACAGTATTTTTCCAGTGGATATTAAGTGTGTCCCCAACTTGTTCTGCACAACTTCATGGGCAGAAAGAAGCTAAGCAATCTGAATCAGTAAGGTTGCAACTTGCATTTCTCTGCCCTCTTTCACTGGACTTTACAAGTGCAGGTCTATTTTTGCATTCTGGGTTCTGGAAGCTACTGTTTAATTGTACATTTTACAGTGCTATATAAATATATAAGAAGTAATGTTTCCCTACCTTAAAGAATTTACAATCTAAGAGATATAAATGGATATTAAAACAGTACCATAAATGAGTATGGTGCGTAAAACACATTCTTGACCATCAAGAGTTCACATTCTACGATAAGTCAACTTGATATCTCATGATTAGAAAAATGATGGCAAAAGGACGCACATGAATAACAGCAGTACAACTGTGTGATTGTTTCGGTCGGTAACACAAGAATTGGACACTGAGAATTATTTTTTCCAAACTGTTCATTCATGCCTGATACCATTTCTTGGAAGAGAGGAATGGGTTTTGTAGGCTTCATTTCTGTTCAGACAAAGGAGAGTCTGCAGAGATTACTGGAGGAGAAGGTGGTAAGCATTCTTGAAAGCAGTGGGATTGGTGGGTAGGGAACCTGTCCCTTTCTTTTAGATAGCCTGAACATTTTACAGTTTTACTTTTAGAAACACTGTTTGTATTATTATGGTGCCATCTAGCCTTCTATATGTAAAAAAAATCAGCAAAGGTGACAGTAGTCCTGAGGGTGGGCCTCCTTACTAGCAATTGATAGACATTTGTAAGTTACAAAAATTTACAGGCAGAAAGATTGCTATATTTGCACATCACAAAAACGGTGTACAAAACAAATTCAACCTCATTTATTATATTTGTATTACAGTGGCACCTAGAGGTCTGACCCCACATTTAGCACCATTGTGCCAGGTACTGTACAGACACAGTGAGAAACCGTCCCTGCCCTGAAGAGCTTACAATCTAAACGGAAGAGACAGACAAAAGGCAAATAGATTAAATGGTTTTCGCAAAGTCGCAGACCACATCAGTGGCAGAAATAGTAATAGAATCCAAGTATCCTGATTCCCAGTCCAGTGCCCTATCCACTAGAACACAGTCTCCCCAAGAGAAACCTGCAAATGCTTTCGGGTGTTCTTACATAAACTACTTAATGCTCCCCTATGCAGCAATAATCCATACAAGAAAGTGGAAATTCATCATGGGATCTTCCCCTTTCAGAAAGGGGAAGTTTACTGCAGTTTACTACAAACTGTGTTGGCTTTTATAACATACGGAGATATATCTATCTCATAGAACTGGAAGGGACCCCGAAAGGTCATTGAGTCCAGCCCCCTGCCTTCATTAGCATGACCAAGTACTGATTTTGCCCCAGATCCTTAAGTGACCTCCTCAAGGACTGAACTCACAACCCTGGGTTTAACAGACCATTGCTCAAACCACTGAGCTATCCCTCCTCCCGGTTTGGAGAATACTGCAGAAACATGCCCAACTGACCTCATCCCTCCCAACTAATTTCACAAAGCTAGAACCAAAGGAGTGTTGGAAACAAAGGCAGTACAGTGCAAAGACAGAACCTCCCGCTCTGGCACTCTTGATCCTGTGCAAGATCTCTGAAGGCAGATTCACCTTCACATGTGGGTACAGAGGGAAGTTTGGGGTCCTGAGATATATAGGACCAGACAAACTGGCATTCTTGAATAAAGTAAAATGTCCTGATGGTGCCATTTAGTAAAAAGTGAAATAAAATTATTCCCAGTCTCCAGTAAACATATCAGTTTATTTCTACGCCGAACCTTGTTCTTGTTTGTTTTCCGGGGTTCCATTTCACCAAAGGATTTGTCCAAGCAAATTTTCAGGTGATGCTATCTCAAAAATAGAGTTTATTTGACCCACCATGATTTTGCTGGACAAACTAGGGGGCTACTGTTCCTTCCATTGTAAGAACTTTTGAGCAAGGTCAATTCTTTGTGCTTTTCTTGCAATGCTAGACTTGGAACAAGTCCAGGGAAAATCAAAGATTACTTCTTTCACAGTCAGCGTTTTGGACTCACAGTGTGTTTGCAGTTGATGAGCACCATTGACTGTGTTAAGAACAAATGTTAAAATATGACAAAAGTTGTGCTGGGAAGAAGCACAGCGAACAATACTCCCGTCTGTCCCCAAAATTGGGTCACTTTACAGGCAAAGTAAAACCAACTGTACAGTCAGCCAATCGAAAGGAAAGATTGTTTCACAGCAATTAAAAGGAAAGCAATCAGAATTCATTTTAAACAAACCTTGCCAACAGGAACATTCTTAACATCTTCTACAAACACGACTTCCCTAAGAGACCACTGCTCTTCATTCACTTTCTCTTCTTCTTTTGGAGCAGGAGTAGACCGTCGTCGTTCTTAAACGACAACAAAATAATAAGTACCAAAAACCCCAAACTTGAAACATTTCATCGAGATCTTACTTTATGCCTAACACTCACACTTTGCAAAAGCGTACCATTATTCAAATCAAAATTTAAATCAGAAGTAAAATTTAGTTTGAGTCAAACACTGTCTGAAGTCAGAGTAGCATGACAGAATTTCTCAATGCCACATAAATGTTTTGCTAATAAATCTGTACCAAACAGTAAAGCTGTTCCATATCAACAAAAAGAAACTAAAAAAAGTCTATTAAAGCTATGACTTCCTTAGTCATGTTAATTCATTCCTAGGCATGTTTGTTTATTCCATATGTTAAAGATTCCGAGTATTAAGGTACCAAAAAACTGTTCTTGTAATGATACAGTAACTATGAAAAAGGACCTAAAAAGCTGAAGTTAGCATAAGATCCTTAATTCAGACATGTTAAATATGCTGCATTATTTATTACAGCCTTGCAAAATTCTGCCAACTAGCCCAGGCCAATATTTGACAGATGAATAAAACAGTATTACCCATTTTGGACCTGAGTTGCAATGTATTCATGGCAGTCATATTTTTGTATTAAAGATCAACATCTGAAGAGCAAGTGTTAAGATTCACGTTTGTATTCTTGTTAGTAGTGTAACATGGCTGAGTTAACATTAGTATGAAGCCTTTTGCTTCCTTAATTATAAGAGTTCATATTAACATATGATTTCGTATTTTTTTAAATAAAGAAACAGGAAAAAGATTTATAAACTCCACACATTTATAGCCCTGCACTTATAGCTTTAAAATTCCACACAAACATATAAGCACAGGCTGAAAACATGGGGTCTTTTAATAGCTGGAACATAACTATGTAAACACTGAAAGATTAAACAGACAGTTGTGGCCTGAAGTCTTTTAAGTCAAAAAACAGTTGCTGCATTCAAAACTGATCTATAAAACAGTTTTCTATTTTGAAAGCTTTCTATTTAGATACTGACTGTAACAAAATTAGTATTGTAGGTCTGAACCTAAAGTTCTCTAATCTAGGTAGTTATGTGACCCTTCAGTACACTCTGGTATGTGTATAACTGGAGGGACAGGGGTCAAAATGAGGAAGTTGTTGAAATTATAGTATCCGAATAAGAATAGCTATACTGATTAAAAGTCACAAAGGTGGTGTGGTAGGGACAAGTGCTTTGAGTTTTTAATGTGGCATATTTGGTATTCTGAGAACTGCTGATGCAATTAAACAGTTTTACAGCATATGTGCAATACTGAACTTCTAAATTTTTAAAACTATTACTTTGTGTATATGCACATAAGAGTGTAAGAAGGTCCTCAGAGGAAGACTAACCAATTGGAAGCATGCCCTCGGTAAGATGCCTGAGCAAAATACACAGAAATGTCTTAAAATAATCTGGAAGTGCATAAGGTATATTTCTGCCACCCTTGCACACTTCAAAAACTGAAGAATGGATTTTACTCAATTTTTCAAAACCAGCTCAACTCTAGGTTGAAACCGAGCATGGAAAATTTCATTCCAGGAAGTTCTAAACGTAAGAAAATGGTTATAATGGAAGACTCTGTATAACTAACTACAGTGTTTCTACCAAGCATCATATAGTTATTGGCTTTTGTATAAATCTACAACAAGCTTCATGACTGAAATTTACTATATTTAACTTTAAGATACCAGCACTAAATGCCCACTGTTTATTTTAATAAATTCTACATTAGAAGAACACTGGCAGATCTGAACTTTCAGCATCAGTGGATTAAAAAATGTTTTCAAAGTAGTCTTTAAGTGAACTGCAGTTAGGATAGAAGAGCCAGAATGCATTTTGCCAGTCAGAAAGTTACATTTTCAAAGATTTCTGTTAACTACACTATTCATAAGACATCTCCCATTTACTGATTTTAAATTACTTGTCAAGAGCACTCTTCAATGCTAGAGATAAATAAAACCAAATATACATCGTGATAGATTTAGTGTAACTGTGATAAATACAAATGCTCTGCGGGTTACACAAACCTGACTTACGAAAATCCACACTTACGGAAAAAGTTCCGTAAGCTTTTCTTTTCTTTTTTTTTTTTTTTTTTTGGGGGGGGGGGGGTAATTGTCGGGTATACGTTCCCGACCTATGCAAAATTCAACTTAAGCAAGGCATCTGTAACAGTTATATAGACACTGCACTATTAAAGTAAAACTTACTGTATGGCATTGATGCGCTGCTTGCAATTGAAGATGCATCACTACAGGTAGAAGCTGGGGATGGTGGTGGACCCATTTCAGTTTTCACTGGTTCCTGTTTGCTTTCAGGCCTAGGATTTAAGAATTTAATTATATTTATAAAAAAACCATTAACAGAATGAAAAGTCTATTTCAAGGTTTGGACAAACAGTTTCTTGGGCTTGTTTTGCTGAACAAAAAACTATTCTAGCCAAGCATTTCACACAGTAATTTGTGTAAGAGCTAAAAATACTTTTCTTTTTGCGAACACTTAAACAGATTTCTTAATTTAGAATGAAACAGTAAAAACCCTAATATAAATCTATATTTCTATGCTTTTAACATATCCCATTATAGAGCTACTAGGATAAAGTTATAATGTCTAGATGATGCTATGTTCCTTACGCAGGGTCTAGCTGTAAAATTGTTCTCAATGGAGAGTTGAAATCCCACATTTTGGAAGGTTAAAACATCCCCAAATGTGAACTAATTTGGGAGGATAGGGTGGGAAGAAGAGAAAGGTGTTTATTTATTAAAGTGTTTTATAACTCAAAATAGTTTGACAGTTTTCTTACAATTTAACAAAAACAGTTTGCTTTTAAGAGTAAGTGAAAATTTTCAGGCCAAACCAGTCTTTTCAAGTCAGAGTTATCCAAGGGCTATCAGGACTTTTTAACGGAAGCTGGATGTAACCCTAACATAGCTTTTCACAATATAATTAGTACCAAGACTGAAGCAATTTCCAGCTTACTAAAATACATAATTGTTCAAGTAAAATTTTACTACCACTATGAAACAACACAGTAGACAAAAGAGTCTCAGTCTTCACATAACACTCCTGTTGCTTAAATATCCATAGTTTCAAACACTTGTAGCAACATCTTGATTGCAGTTAAAATGTATGCACATTTAGGCAATTTGAAAATGCAGGCTTTACCAATAAATCTGAGTCTCACTCTAAGATGGAATAATAAAAAACACTCCAGATTTCGCTCAACCCCATACTCCTTAGCTGAGGTCTGACCACTTCCAAGTATTTTCCTTTATATTTTGGCATCACCAATTCAAAGCTCTCAAGTGAAATATTCAACAACCTATCTAATTGATAAAGTAACTGAATCACCCCTTTGGGATTGTTTTTTCCTTCCCGCTCAATTGTGTGATGTCAAGTTATAACAAGATGTTATAAGCTAGCGACCATGTTCTGTTAAAAATATCAATAATTTACCTAATTAAAAATCTCCTACTATAATATACAGTACACAAGAGCATCATTTATTGCTTTGCCAAGCAATACCACCAGCTGGAAATGATATTCAGCCAAAAGCAAATAAAAGCTAAAGCAATAAATATGGTCACATGTATTAAACAATCATATATAATACATCAATTTAGTAACAGAAACTAAAAGCAATACCATCAAGTCAACTACCACCTCTCAAAACAGAGCATCAGCAAGACATTTTTCTTTTAAATTGTGTTAACTTGCTATTTGCGATCCAAAATTATATAATAAGTCTATGCAGATGTATGTACTTTTAATTGTAACAGATATGGTGCAATTTCAGTCCCTCACCAATAATGATTAAAAGATATTATTCCTATTTGGGAAAGTAAATGTATTTCAAAAAAATAAGGGGTCCCCCTGCAAAAAAGTGGACTAATGCCCTCTGGAAACTATGAGGACTTTACCTTGAATGTTCTTGCTTATTTTACTGCTGTGATTTTTCAACCTTTTTTCATTTGCAGACCCCTACAAAAGTTTCAAATGGAGGAGTGAACCCCTTTGGAAATCTTAAGCGTAGTCTGCGGACAACAGGTTGAAAACCACCGTTTTACTGAATTTCCCTAGAGATTACCTTCACTCTTTACATCTGAGCTATACTAACAATCACTCTGAGGAGGAAATGACAGTTAAAAGCAGGAGGAGGATATGGGAAAGAGGAATGGTAGTGGAAACAGCTGACCTGAACAGCATTAGGACAAAGGAAAAAGTAGTGGCCAATGCTGTGAGGAGCGGCCAGGGGAGCAGTGACATCTGGCATGTTATCAGTTGATCTATCCAGGAGGAAGTAATGGCTGAGCTGGTCATTTGATAGGTACCATAGGGAGAAATGGCCTTAAATTTTTATTTGAAAGTTATTTAGACAAGGGTGGATTTCTGGTTGTTAGTGGACATTAGGTTAACTACCTATTAGATGTCAACTTTCCAGAAAAGGGTCTGATTAAGAACCGAAGAAACACCCAAACAATTTAGCAACTACAAACTTCTACAATAAATGCGCTAAGGCAAGCTCAAAACCTTATCAAAAATGATAAGTCCGTTAATTTTTGGAAGTTTTCAAATAAGTACTATGAAGTTAAAAAAATGTATTAATGTATTGATTTTCAAGGTGAGCAGGGTAAAGAGAAGAGATGAGCACAGTCAAGTGACCCAATAGGTAAATAGGCCGCTCTCTTCCTCTCTCTAATTCCAGAACAAAATTTACTGGCTGAACTAGACTGAAGCATAAATATGGTGTTCAGTAACCCTATGGTCTCTTAGTCAGACCGCCTGACATTAACAACTCAGTTATCCCAACAGTCTGTTTTCCCTCTCACATCAAGCAATCCTACTGATACTAGAGAACACTGGAATCACCAATAACGCCCCTATGAAAGTCTCTTATTTTTTTTAATAATAGTTTTTTTTAATGGTTTAGTAGTTTCAACAAGTAGCACTGTCATGTCTGTTTGCTTGCCTGCCTACCCTGATCCCTATCACTGATAATTCCTCCTTTAGATTCAGTTATCCTGAGATTCTTCACAAGACAGTCTTCTTTCTCATATGCTGCTATGTTTCTAACACCATCTATTTAATGTTAAAGAATACACTAGAACCGGAGTTACAAATACCAGAGTTACGAACTGACCAGTCAACCACACACCTAATTTGGAACCAGAAGTACACAATCAGGCATCAGCAGAGACTAAAAAAAAAAAAGCAAATACAGTACAGTACTGTGTTAAACGTAAACTACTAAAAAATTGAAGGGAAAGCAGCCTTTTTCTTCTGCATAGTAAAGCTTCAAAGCTGTATTAAATCAATGTTCAATTGTAAACTTTTGAAAGAATAACGTTTATTTAGAGTTAGAAACATTTCAGGAGTTACAAACAACCTTCATTCCCGAGGTGTTCATAACGTGGAGGTTCTACTATGTAAGTGGTTTGTGTCACTCACTCATTACCCCTAAAATAATCCATTTTACTGAATAGTTATTTGCCAGGTAATCTCCATCAGTGACGTTAGGAAAGATCTCACAGCAGCAGCAGCCTGCAGAAACTATGAGGATTTTGTTTAATTTCATCAGAGTCTGGCAGAAACTTCATACAAGTTTGATGCAAACTCATGATTGCCAGTATCAATTAATCGGTATCTCAATTAATACTACACCAAACTAGTAAATTTTCACTCGAAAAATACATTCAGATTCTTTTTAGTGCACTTACTTTGCCTCAGTAGTTTTGCTAGCTTTCTCCATGTTTTTCAAGCTCTCTGGTGATCGAAGCTGGAACCTACAGCTATCATTCATATTCCAAACAGATTCCATTAAGACACCCACTTTAGGAATTCCAGCGCTAATTGAAAAAGCCACAGCTCCAGCATGATAAAGGGGATTATTTCTCAGGCACACCTACAGACAAGAGTTAGAAATAGAAATATTCATCTATGTAAGATCAGACAAAGAATGATATTGATTCAGATAAGAGTACAAGCAAACATTGAACATACATATATCTCTGTGAAAGTGTCTCATTTCCTCAGCAATTAGAAAGGGAAAACTTTAGGGGAGGAGTGGACACAATAGGTGCAGATGCAACCAGCAGTTGCTAGCTGCAAAATGGCCATTTCAAATATGACTTTACCAAGTAACTATAACCTTAAAGGGCCAGCCTCAGAAAAGAATGCTAGGAAAAAAATGTTCCTAGAAGAGTGCCACCCTCCCCTGGGGAGTCAATAAGGACCAAGCAGCAGCTCCTTGGAAAGAGGCTGTTCTGGCTGTGTGACTAGCACAGTTATCATAATCACACAGCACGTGATGCTGAGAGTCTTAGGTTGTTTTCAGACCTTTTCAGGCCCCAATCTGGCAAATGCTTATATGAGTAAACTAAGCATTTGCCAGATCAGAGCCTAATACTGAATGACTTATAAAGCAGTATTCTCAGTAGAGTACATCAAGTGTTTAGTCCTACAGCCCATAATACGTTCTTTACTACTTTTTAAAGCAATCCAAATTGAATTATGGACAAATAGCTACCCCTGGGGCAAAGCTCATGTACATAAATTTTAAAGAAATAAAACAGTTGTAGATTAAGCTACCTCATCTGTATTGTTTGTTCTATACTCCTAGTGAATTTGTAGAGTGCAATTAGTTAAAATTCAAAACACAAAAAAAATGCATGGTGACAGGTTTCAGAGTGGTAGCCATGTTAGTGTTCTTCAAGATGGATTACTCATGTCCATTCTATTCTAGGTGCGTGCGCGCCCATGTGCACAGTCAGATTTTTTCCACAGGGTCAGCTGCGGCGCGCACTTGAGTGCTGCGCTCATGCGCCAGTATATTCGGTGCTGACGACCCTATGCCCTCTCAGTTACTTCTTGCCAGCAACTCTGCCACAGGGGCAGGAGGGCGGGTAACGAAATGGACATGAGCAACACATCTTGAAGAACAGCAGTTATGAAAAGTAGGTAACCATTTTTCTTCGAGTGTTTGCTCATGTCAATTCCATTCTAGGGGGACACACAAGCAGTATCCTTGGAGGTGAGCACGGAGTTCACAGACTTGCGGCTTGCAACATTGCTCCACCGAAACCAGCATTGCCCCAGGCCAGCTGGGTAAGTGTGTAATGGAACGTTAACGTGTGGATGGACGACCAGATGGCCACCTGACAGATGTCCTGGATAGGCACTTGGGCTAGGAAAGCTGCCAAAGAGGCTTGCACTCTGGTTGAATGGGCGGTCACGATTGCCGGAGGCATCCTTGCCTGATCGTAGTAGCAGCAAATGCAGGCAGTGAACCAAGAAGAAATTCTTTGAGCAGGCTCTAGACAACCTTCCATCCTGTCGACCACCATGACGAACAATTGCGCCAATTTGCGGAACAGCTTAGTCCTTTCAATGTAGAAGGCTAGCGCCATCCTGACATCTAGGGAATGCAACCTACACTCCTCCTCCTGACTTATGCTGCTTTGGAAAAAAAGCAGGTAAGTAAATGTTCTGGCCTGTATGAAACTGAGACCACCTCAGGCAGGAAAGCCGGGTGTGGCTGCAGCTGGACCTTATCTTTGTAAAACCCATATAGGGCGGTTCTGAGGTAAGAGCCCTAATCTCAGAGACCAGGCAGGCAGATGTTAAGTGAGGTAGGAAGGCATGGCAGGCCAAGCAGACTGCTCTGAGTTCCCTGACATTGATGTGTAGGGAACGATCAAGATGGGACCAATGACCTTGCGTCCTGAGATTGCCCAGGTGGGCTCCCCATCTCAGGTCCGAAGCATCAGAGACGAGGGTAACCAACAGAGAGGGCCATGAACGGAACTCCCTCCAACGCCGATGCAGAATTTTTCCACCATGCAAGTGATAACAGGATGTATTCCAGGAACTTGACCACATGGTCTGTGCTGTCTCTGTTGGGAACACAGACTGAAGGCAGCCACGCCTGTAGCGGCCTGAGGTGGAGCCGTGCATGTCGGATCATGCAAGTACAGGCTACCATGTGGCCCAACAACTGCAGGCACACATGAACGGCGGTGAGAAGGTAGGCTTACACACACAAGATCAGGTCCGCCATGATCTGGAACCAGGTCTGAGGGAAGAAGGCCCTGGCCTGAATAGAGTTGAGGACTGCTCTGATGAACTCTAATCTGTGTGCTGGAACTAAGGTTGACTTTTTCTCATTTACTAACCACCGCAGGTCGTGATTGGTGGAGCAAACCAGATCGAGAGGACACTGCACCTGATTCCTGGGATCAGCCCTTTATTAATTAACCAGTCGTCGAGGTATGGATAAATTTGCACACCTCAGTGCCTCAGGTAAGTAGCCACTGGCACTATTCACTTTGTAACACCCTTGGGGCTGACGAGAGACTGAAGGGCAGTGCGTGAATTGAAAATGGCGGTGGTCCAACACAAAACGGAGGAAACGCCTATGCCCCGGTAAAATGGAAATATGAAAATACACATCCTTTAAGTCAAAGGCAGCGTACCAATCTCCCGGATCCTCAAAATGCCTGCTTCTGGCTTCTTTGGCCTCTGAAAGAACCAGCCTGGGAAGAGGAATGGGAAAACGAAGGGTGCAGCCACTTAAACCATTTGTCTCTGTCCTTCTTCCTGTAGGAGCTGGACTGGGGGACATCCCAAGACCTCAACGGAGGAGGCGGGAGATGTAACAGCTTTCTAACCTACTGAGAGGTTTCCAGGCCCAAGGAACAGAGGGTGGCACAGGAGTCTTTAAGGCCGTGGAGCTGTGCCTCAGTCAACTCCAAGAAGAGCCCTGCTCCCTCAAACAGGAGGTCCTGAAGGGTAGTCTGCATCTCCTGGGACAGGCCAGAGGATTGCAACCAGGAGCTGCAGCTCATGACCACCATAGAGGTAACTACCCTGGCCACCAACTCCGTAGTATCCCAGACCATCTGGAGAGCGTTTCTCGCCACCACCAAGGTGGCAAACTCCTGTGGAAGGCCCTCCTTGAACTTGCTGATGGAGTCCCACAGTTTGATATTGTACCTGCCTAGCAGGGCCCGATTGTTAGACATCCAAAATTGCAGGCTGGCTGTTGAATACATTTTCCTGCCAAATAGGTTCAGCCTCCTGGCATCTTTATTTTCCTGTGTGCCGCTCGCTTGGCCCTTTTGTTGATGGTGGACACAACCAGGGACCGCGCTGGAAAGTGGGTATACAAGTATTTGCCAGGACATAGCACTTCTTTTCCGCCTTCTCAGAGGAAGGTGGAACGGAAGAGGGGGGTCTCCACAAAGACGTAACAATTTTCAGGACCCCTGGGTGGACGGGCAAAGGGACCCGGGCCGGGGTGGAGAAGAGTATGACATTAAAGAGGTCATCAGACTCCTCCTCTAGCTCCTTGACCTCCAAGTTCAGGTTGACCTCCAAGTCATCGGGTGGGCTGCTCGTTTTGCAAGGGGCCTGTCACCTTCATCCGGAGATGACAAAGACAACTGCATCACGGGGGAAGAGCGGCATCCCTTTGCTCATCTGGGGACAGCTCCTTGGGCATCAGGGCTTGCTGTGTCGCACCCACATTGGATTCGTCACTGTGCTCTGACTCCGGTGCCAGCTGTGCCAAAAGCAGTTTGTCTGAAGTGGCCTGGGAGGAACAGTGGGAGTACGAGACCAGCATAACAGGTACACCTCACGGGTTCCAATACTGACAATGAGCAGGCCACTGCCCCTGCCTCCATGCCGCTGCCGCAGGAGGCGCACCAATGGCGATTAGCCTTTTATCAGTGAGGAGCTGAACTCCCCTTCCGACTTGGACCATTGCCTTCCCGGTGACCAGGGTGGAGCTGTAGATGCCTGAGCCTGCAGACAGACCCTCTTTGGCGACCAGTAAGGAGAGGATGAGGATCTGTGCCTATTGTAATTATGCAAAGTGTGGGCCATTAATGGTGGTTTGGAATCTTGATGGCTCCCATCAACCAGAACAATTGACTGTGGATGGCTCTGTTTGCAGGCAGGCCTTCCTGTGAGTCAGGCTGGAAGGAATGAAGGCTTGGGGTCTTACAGTGACATGTGATCATGTCACCTGAGCTGGAATCCATCTTTAACCTGGTGTTTTTCCATTGAGAAGGAGGGGTGAGAACCCAGAGGTACAAAGGATTCCCACCTTATGCAAAAGTTATACAAGTGGGTGGAACAGAACAAAGGGGTCAGCCATCAAGAGAAATCCCCTAGCTACCACCTGAGCTGGAACAAGGGCTGTACCAGGGGAAAGGATTGTGCCCAGGACTAGGAAGGCATCCAGTCTGTGAAATAAACTTACTGAAACATCTCTGAGGGTGAGATTTTATCTGTATACAGTTTTATTACTATACTAGTCTTAGACTTGCATGTTTTATTTTATTTTGCTTAGTAATTCACTTTGTTCTGTCTGCTATTACTTGGAACCACTTTCTGTATTTAATAAAATCACTTTTTACTTATTAATTAACCCAGAGTATGTAACAAACAAACAAAATCTACATTTGTAAGTTGTGCTTTCACAATAAATAGCTTGCACTACGGTATTTGTATAAGGTGAACTGAAAAATACTATTTCCTTTATTGTTTTTACAGTGCAAATATTTAATAAAAATAATATAAAGTGAGCACTGTACACTTTGTATTCTGTATTGTAATTGAAATAAATATTTGAAAATGTAGAAAAATATCCAAAATATTTAAGAAATTTCAATTGGTATTCTATTGTTTAACAGTGCAATTAAAACGGCCATTAAACACAATTAATCTTTTTGAGTTAATCATGAGTTCACTGCAATTAATCAATAGCCCTAGTAAATAGATTGAGTTCCTTGTACCCATCACTATAAGACAGGTTTTCTAATCCTTTAATATCATTCACGTGACTTTTCTCTGAACCCTCTCCAATTTATCAACATCCTTCTTGAATTGTGGACCTCAAAGCTGGACACTATTCCAGCAGTGGCACCAGTAACAAACACAAAGGCATAACCATCTCTTTACTCCTACTCGAGAATCTCTAGTTTACGCATCCAATGATCATATTTCCCCCTGTGGCCACAGCATTGCATTGGGAGCTCATGTTTAGTTAATTATCCATCATGACCCCCAAATCTTTTTCAGAACCACTTCCCAGGCTAGAGTCCCAGATTCCATAAGTATGGCTTACATTCTTTGTTCCTAGACATATGTTTACATTTAGCCACATTAAAACACATTACTTGTGCTCTGCTTACCAAACAATCCAAGCCTCTACCAGTGACCTGTCCACTCCCCGAATTTGTCTCATCTGCAAACTCTATCAATAATGATTTTGTGTTTTCTTCCAGATCATTGATGAAAATGTTAAATAGCATAGGGCCAAGAACTGATCCCTGTAGGACCCCCCCCCCCAGAAACAGACATTCAATGATGATTTCCTATTTACAATTACATTTCGAGACCCAGAGTTTGCCAGTTTTTAAATCTATTCAACGTGTATGCCATGTTGATTTTGTACCCTTCTACTTTTTTAATCCACTTTTCTAAACAAAGTAGTAAAATCTATACAACCCCTTCACTGGATGTAGTTATACCGGTATAAAGATGCCTTATACTGGTATAGCTTATTTGACACGTGATACTTTGGAAACACTGAATATTCAAAGGCTACTGCTAGGGCCCTACTAAATTCACATCCGTGAAAAACGTGTCAGGGACCGTGAAAGCTGGTCTCCTCTGAGAAATGTGGCTATTGTAGAGGGTTCATAGTATTGCCATCCTTACTTCTGTGCTTCCTTCAGAGCTTGGTGTCTGCTGGGCTGCTCTGAAGGCAGCGCCACCGCCAGCAGCAGTGCAGAATTAAGGATGGCAATACCACAACTCCATCCCCAACAATGACCTTCTGACCCCCTCACAGCCTCCTTTTGGGTTGGGAACCCCACTGTTACAGCACCAGTAACTTTCAGATTTAAATATGCGAAACCACAAAATTTAAGATTTTTTAAATCCTATGACCGTGAAATTTACCAAAATGGACCATGAATTTGGTAGGGCCCTATCTATTGCATTGAGATGTGACAGATGTTATGGGCACATGGAATACTCAAAAACAGCTGCATCAATTTTAAATGTTATTTGTATTATTGACTCAACAGGTGAACTAAAGGGTTTTCTGCAAGAACTGAAGTCACTGAGGAATAACTGATGCTAATCCTCACCGGTGAAACAACAAGTAACAAGTCTGTGGAAGTTTCGTCCCCATCTCCCTCAAGGGAAGTAACATATACTGGTTTGAGCTGGTAAGAGGCCTGGGAGACAAAGAACTTAAAATGGTATAAAATATCAGCCATGAACAGAGGAGTCACTCACACTCAAACCAAGAACAAACATGAGACTGTGAACAAGAGAGGCAGGCCCTGCAGAAAAGGCCTAAAGTACATTAGTCCTATTAGGGTCCCTATGTGGGAGATTAACTGACCAAGCAGTCACCAGACATGCATATAAGATGTTTTCTTTGTAATGCTTTTATTCTGAATAAACAGCACTTTTTATGAGAGCTGTCTGATCACCGGTTAACCCTGTCATTGTCCCTGAAACAGGACTGCAGGTGCTGAACTAAAGTCACACCTGATGAGATAATCACAATAAATTGCAGAAACTTGCAGCTTAAGTCCCCAGTCTGGGAAGAAAGGATCATGGGATCCCATCCTGCGACAGGTCTCAGGCCTCTATCCGTCCCTAAGTGGAGTGCCCTCAGGGATACCAGGAAGCGGTCAGAGGTGCAGTTAACTGGAAGTGTGACAGCTTGTTCCTCTAAATTTACTGGAATAAGCTATACCAGCATAACTGCATCGACACGTAGGGGGTTGCAGCACTTTAACTATACCACTATAGTAAAAGTGATACAACTTTTGTGCACAGAAAAGGCTTTAGTGTACATGGAGAATGGCGCCTGATATTCTTTGACAACTGTATCCCCCTCCCAAAACACTTAAGACAGCTCACTATACAGTGGTTGTACTTACCTGCGTGCCAACTGTGATATTTGGCATTGAAGAGATGCCAGCACTAGACTTGGGCTTTTTATTTTTTGCTCTGGCCTTTTCTAGCATCTTCTTCCTTTGGCTAAAAGGAACTACTCCCCTAAGGAAAGAAAACAAATTATTAAACCAAGAACTACAAAAGAAGTGTCTTGAGCTTCTCAAGTCTACAACTTAGGGCTTGTCTACATTAGCAAGTTTTGTCGCCAAAAACTGCCTTTTGGTGACAAAACAGCAAGAGCATACACACGACAATGGGATTTTTCTTATGAAAAATGCCCAGTTTTGTCGACAATAAACTTCCACCCCATGAGAGACTTTTGTCTTTTCCCCTCCCTTTATTGTCGACAAAGAGCCAGTGTAGACACTGCTGATTGTTTCGGTAACAGAAATTAGGGTGACCAGATGTCCCGATTTTATAGGGACAGTCCTGATATTTGGGTCTTTTTCTTCTATCGGTTCCTATTACCTCCCACCCCCATCCCGATTTTTCACATTTGCTGTCTGGTCACCCTAACAGAACTGATTTCTGCCAGTATCCCACAATGCCTGCCCTGACTGCTCTGCTCAGTGTTTTGATCTCTGCTGCCCTGCAGGCACGTGCCCCTCCCCTTTCAAAGCTCCTGAAAGTATCTGTGTGCTGCTCCAGTTGGGGAACAAAGAGCAAATCATTGGAATTCTCCTGTTCTGCCCTGCACTAGGAACACAGCAGCAGGCAGACTGCTGCTGAAGGGGGAGTAGAACAGAGCTGCTATGATGCTGCTCTCCACAGCTGAGGGGGCTGTGAAAGAACTTGGAGAAAATCCCAAGATGCGGGGCGATCAGCTCTTCCTTCCCACAACACTGCATTGTGGGATACATACCCACGGTGCATTGCTCACCCTGTTGATGATGGTGTCCCCAATGTGGACATGATCTGTCAGAGGTAGCAAATACCCTTTGGCGATTTTTGTTTAGTCGACTTTTGGGTGTCAACATAAGTTCGGTCAACAAAACTTGGTAGTGTATAAACAAGCCCTTAAATGGAAGGCATGGTAAAACACAACTCTGCCAAAAGCCCTCAGCAAAAGTGACATCTTGCTGTCCCATATTCACTCCACCTCACTCTCAAACACTCTTATATCAAAATGCTCACTTTACAAATAATTTTTTTTAAACTGCCTGTACTGAAAACTCAACATGCTATTTAAAAATCTAAATTTTTTGTCCTGCTTTCTATACCACAATATAGAATATAGAATCAAACTCACTTTGCAATTCTGCTAAAGAAACAAGGAAGGAACACCACTTGCAGTGCCTTCAATGTTTAATGCAGATATAATTTGCACTATACAGAGATACATTCAGGAAAAAGAGGCCGATTTCAAATCATCTGATCATAATGGCATTTTGGATCTAGCTCAACAAAAGAACAAGGTGAAGTTGTTTAAATATATTTTAAAAATACTACATTGTCACACCAGCCTGACAACTCAGCAGATGGAAGATGTGAAGCCATTCAAGAGATTGAGGATGAGAAGCAATTACAATATTCTCCCCACTGGAACTCTACGTAAACACCACAAGAGCTTTTTGTATATGGGTTTTTAGTGCTCTACTCTGTACTCAAAACCAGGATCAGCTCTGGATAGTAGCAAGGATACATGCACCAAGGGTAAATCAGGTAACAAGTACAACTTGAAACAATTTTCTTGAAATGCAAAAACAATTAACTTGCAAATACCAACTCTCTTTGGCAATCAGTCCCTAAACATACTGAGGCTGTCCTCACCATGACTGGCAACAATTCCCAAAGCCCACAGCCTTTTCTTTACTGGAGAAAAGAGTGGTGTTGTGAGATTGTATTTTTTTTAAAGCACGGGTTAAACAACACTTTGTCCTGGTGTGGCCATGGCCTAAGTGTGATTTCCAAGTCATCATACTTTTTCCTCATCTAGATACTTTCTCCCCCCCCCAAAGGAGTTAGGATTTTCATTTGAGTTGTAGCTGGATCAATCTAACACCCTTACCTTGATTTTAGCAAGTCAAGTTATAACCTTAGACTATAAAGCTAGAGGTGGTTAACTGTGTGTACACTGATACAAAGTGTGGTTTTCAAAGAGTTAAGCCAATTTTATTTAGATAATATGATTTACATAGAAGACACCTTTATACCATAGCCTAGCCACAGTATAAACAGCATGAGATGCTCTCTACCATGCCTGTCAGCAATTTCGATTTTTTTGGAAAAAGACTTATGATTAATAGACACTTATGACTCCATAATCAGATGACAAATACATGGTTATCAATATTCAAGTTAAACATACCTAAGTAGTGATGGGCCCTGCAGGATAATTAAATTTATAGTTAATTTTTCAAAAGTATACCATACAACCTCTTAAATACAATGGGCTGATTATTCAAAAAAGATAAGGCATGCAAAAGTTTACAGTATTCAGGTCCCCACAAAGTTGTGGTTTACTGGTTGCCATGCTGAATGATGCTCTAGAATGAACTGTGTTCACGATGACATTACTAAACAGTTGGTTTTACACTCAAGAGAAAAAAAAATCAGAAAGTTGTGATTTCTACCACCGCTCTGCCCCAAATTTCAAAATTAGGAGTAAAACACGGTTTCCTCATATATTTGGCTGCGATTTTGTTTGGGGGTATTTGCTAAAGATTGACCAGAAGCCAATCAGAAAGATATTTAGTATCTCAAACTTTCAGTGCTTGCAAATAATTGGTCAGTGAGTATTTAACTCCACTATAACAAAAGCTACTTGAGATCCCTGCCACTGTAAGCAAGTCTTGTTTAGATTTTGCATAACTCTTAAGTGAAGCACAGATAAAACAGGGTGGGCACTGATATGCATGTCAACTCATTGTAATTAGAAATGTATTTTCATTTTTTTACATGCTTGGAAAAATCATCAACTTCTACCTTTTTATGTACAGAAAACTTGACATTTTAAAAACTCAATGAAGTTTTACAAATAGAAATGTTTTAACAATGTTTCAGCAATTTATGGGGGGTTATTTCATCCAATTTTTCAGCATGCATTTAAGCCAGCAATATAGTTTGTGAATCAAACTGACTAACATTCTAGCCACAGAGCACTACGGGAGAAAAAATGACACCATACACAGGTAAGTTTGTTTTCTATATTATTTGAAAAGGCCTGAAAGGTACAACATATATTAAAACTACTTTGTGAAACTATGTAACGCCGGGGGAAAACACTCAGCCAACAAGCATTTTTTTTCCCTATAAGAACAACTCTATTATCTGGATCTGCAGATGACAACCCAACTTGACAAGACAATTTTCTTCATTATCTATATTGCACAGTCTCAGTCTAATGTCCTAAATTGTGTAGCTCTTAGTAAGGCTTTCATACTCTATGCAGTCAGTCATCAGAATCCAATGATGAAAGTATATCTTTATAGGCATGTCTAGAACCTGGACACCTCAGTCAGTGGCACCTCATTGTATTATATAGCTGCTCCTCAGCTACAATACAAAAGTGGTATCAGTTTTACAGCGTTCATTATGTTTCACAGCACGATTAGCAAAACCAGTCTATAATAATTTTTTGTATCAACTTTTCTATCACTATCCTATCTGAATACTAATGAATTTAACATCAAAGTATCACAGTATCCCATTTTACAAAATAAAAAAAAGACAATTTCAATTACTTCCTCAAGGTCACACAGGAAGTTTGTGGCAGAGCCAGGAATAAAACCCAGATCTTTTTATTCCCGCCAGGTCCAATGCTTTAGGTACAATATCTTTCCTCTTTTGTAATCAGAGTGTGCAATAATTCAAATACTTCCCTCAAGGATAGTATAAGCCACGAAAGTGGAGTGACAGAACTTCATCACTAGAACTATAACATGAAGTTTCTTTGCAGTGCACGTCATTATAATGGGTTTGCAGATACTTTTGGACTAATTATTCAATACCATATATACTTACCACCAGTATAAGTTGTTCTCTAGCTGAGCACAGGTATAAAGAGCGCAACAGTGTAATGAAACTATCCGTTCTCCCTGCAGCTCTGAGTAGGTCTGTGCAGTGTGTTCCAATTTAGAAGCTACAGAGCTTAGAGTTTCATCCACCCAGGTAGCAACCTAAAAGGAAGGGGAGGGGGAAAAAACAACACTGCATCCTAAACAAACTCTTTACATTTTTCAGGATAATCAGTTTGGGGAAAGTATCAGCACCCCAACCTTCACTCCAGTTTTAGAACTGGCCCTTTAAAGTTTTGATCTATCTGGATAATTTTCCCTTCCAGTTCTGGTCTCAGCCAGAAAATGAAAGTACCAAAACACTGAAGGGGTATTGCTGTCAAAGGATTTCATCAAATTTGGATATTTACCCAAACCGCATTTGAACTCTATACCTTTTGGGATTCATCTATTATTGGTCAAAACAAACTTACTGTTTTACTGTATTTGGAGCTCAAAAATCTTTAAATCCTTAATATTTTTTGCTACAACTCCAACTCCATTCCAGAATTAGGCCTCTCTAACCTTAGATTTCAGGGCAGCAATAAAAAATTAACAGTTTTTGGCAATTTGATAAGATGGACAGCCTTTCATTGCTTAAGAGTCCCTGGAGGTTGGCACTACCTTTTAATCTTTGCTCACAGAAAGACCTCAGAACTGCTTTTGATTTAAATTGCTATAGTACAAAAGAAGACAATTATGAAAGCTGAACCCGTCAACAAAGATTATTCAATATGATCTTTATAATGAAATTAATTTATACTACTGACTTATAGCTGCAGACTTTGGTTTACTTATTCTTCATAGAGCAAAAGAGCGGCTGAAAAAACCCCAGAAGTTTAATCATGAACTCAACAACAAAGAAAAGAATCTCATACCTTGTTATTTTCTGTGGCTACAGTTGCTCTGATACTATTTGCAGAAAGGAGCACTATCTTTTCATTGGTTAACCCCAAAAACATTGCTCGTGGATGATGTAATGAAGGATTCTTTGAAAGCATAAAAGAGGTTATTATTTTATAAAAATTCATACATACAGAATTATTTTAACGATAGATTTAAGGATGTACAGTACCTGTGCATTTCTATAAGGCTCTGATTCACTCCATTTCCACTGATAAAGTTCCCCTTTACTGCTAACTGCCACAAGCTCAGAATACAGAGCTCCAATAGAAATAAACTTTGTTCCATCCTACAAATGAAAAAGATGAAGTCTAAAATGGCAGTGCTATAAACTAAAACCTTTTGAGTAACAGCAGATTTTAATAAACATAACAAATGTCAAGTTTGCAAAACAGAGCTTATAATGGCTACCGAAATTTTAATCAAGACATCTGTACTATTAGAGTTCCATTGAATTTAAAATTCAGTAGTAAAAAAAGTATCTAATGTGTTGCCTGAAGCTGATCATGCTTTCAGAAACAAATAATGAAATATTCAAGATCTTTTATTCAGGAAGTTATTTTCCTTCAGTTCAGTAATATCACAATTTGCCAATCACATTAAAAAAATTCAATTCACAGCCACAAAATATTTATGACCATGTGGTTTTTGGCTTAAAGGCTTGGTCCCCACTAACCCCCCACTTCGGACTAAGGTACGCAAATTCAGCTACGTGAATTCGAAGTACCTTAGTCCGAACTTACCGCGGGTCCAGACGCGGCAGGGAAGCTAAACCAGGCGCGATAAATCGATCCCAGAACATCAATTGCCTGCCGCCGGACCCTCCGGTAAGTGTAGACGTACCCAAAGATACAAAAGGAAGGATATTTAAATGTTACAGATAAATTCTGCCCCTAATAGGACACTTATCAGTTTGGAAAAGTCCCATGTCCATGTGGAAATTTTTGCACCCATTACTGTTATCAGTGACTACTAAAAATACCATAACCACAAGATTTGAGAAAAATATATTTGAAGTCTCTTTTACATTATATATTTGACAGCACCTTTGTGGACAGTCAATTACATTTTTGGTGATGGAAAGTGCCTTTCTTCACACCTTGCTGGAGTATGGTGATGAGTAACGGGAAGAGAGCTGAATGGACAAGTAGCAGGCAGATGTGCGTACACAGAAAAGGGGAGTTGGAAACAAGGCTGGGCATGAGCTCTTATCGCCTTTGAGTCTCTCACCCTTCTACAAGTTTGCCTGCATCTGTATTTATTTTTAAAGTTTTTTTTTTTAATTCAAAATATATCATTTAAAGGGTGATCAAGAATTTTTTTAAGATAATAAATTAAAACCCACCCAAGTTGTCAGTGTTCCCTTAATTTTAAATTCTATTATTGTCTCAGTACCACAACCCAGTATGTGCACCTTTACATACTATTACTTAAAGGTGCTGTTCTTATCCAGTTTAGCCCTATTTTCTTTAGTTTGCCAAGGCTCCCTCTTTTGGGACTGAAATTTTCATGTTCTGTCTCATCCCTGAGAATTTTTATTTGTATTTTAAGTTTAAGTTTCAGCAAAATGTGTTTGGCTATTTTAAAATTATACAAGCATGGCTAGGGAGGGAGGGAGGGAAAGGGGCCAAGATATCCTATCTTATTAATTTTTTTTTTTTTTTTTGTTAAAAGTCAAAATATTTTAAGCAAGAAAACATCATACTTGACTTTTACATAGCTCAAGGTGTAAGGTTCAAGACATTAGAAGAAAGACATTCAGCAGTTTTAAAGTAATAGACATTTTAGGACTTGGATCCCGCAGTCAAAGCCACATGGGTAGACTTCTGTGTCCAAACAGATCCCCAGTGTCTTGAAAGAGAACTCCATGCAGGTAAAGAAGACCTGCCTATGCAGATCTGACTACAGGATTATGGCGTTAATTTGTCAATTTCATGCACAGGGTGATAGAATTTAAAAAAAACAGCAGTGGGATTTAAGACCTTTTCAGTTCAGGATAGTCTTCCAACTTTAAAATTAAGATTAATTTTCTTTGATTTAGCTTGTTTTGCAAAACTAAGGTTTTAAACATCAAACCAGGTTTTGGTTTGGGGTTTTTTGGGAGAGGGGGTTGGCATTTTGAGGACAGGTTGATTTTATTATTAAATTGGTTCTGATGGTTTAAAATTATAAAAGTTTTAAAATAAGTTCCTCAACTGGAAAATCAGTTCTTCCAAAAATTTTCAAGATGGAGCCATTTCTTAATGAGGCTATTTTAGCAAGCAAACTGAGTAGCTCAGATTTCTCTTTCTCGCTCTCTCTCTCTCTAAAGAATTTTCCCCACTCCCCAAAGAGCAAATACAACAATAAGGATGAGGGAGTCAGAGGTTAAGGCTGGACATTAAAGCCATCACACTTCCCCTTTTTGCATATGCTTTAAAAGTTGCATCTTTATAGTATTATATAAATTTATGAATACATAAATATAAATAAAAGTGCATTTCGCATGATGTAGACAATATGTATAGTAATATACTATTATGTAACACAGATTCAGCAGATAATCTGATCTTTTTTTTTCCATTATATGAAAAACCAAAAATTCTTCCAAAAGATCAGATGGTTTCTTTCACTGGATACTGACTGCAAATCAACTGCCATGTTGTGAGTTCCTATATCCATTTAGGTTCTAGTAGTTTAAAAATATTAGGTTTTTTTTGCCCCCAGGACATTCAAGCACATTAAATTGCCAGAGGAATTGTTTATAAACACGCAAGTGTATAAAATGAGCACTGAGCAACAATACACTCTTACCTTCATAACTCATCCTTAATTTTGTGCATTTTTCCTCAAATGAATGTTTTAAAATCCTTAGGGAAGAAATGTCTAAAACGTGTTTTGTGATGTGCCCTTACACACACAGGAAACCATAAGTAACATGGTATAATAATGTCATTTATAAAATGTAGATGAAACATTTATAAATATTGCAAGGTTTAGAGACCTTCAAGGTGTGTGTATATATATATATATATATATATATATATATATATACTCTTTGTATTTAAACACTCATGCTGTGGCTAGAGAAGCCACCATATTATGTAGGTTAGACCCAGAACCAGACAAGAACAGAACTTTTAAATGTACCTATATTGCTGGTAGTATATGTTTTTTTAATTCATGCTTCCCAAAATGTTTATGGATAGTTTTCATTCATGTGAAACAAAAAACTGCAAGAGCTATTTATCTAATATCATTACAAAAATTGCTTAAAAAAAAAAGATAGCAATCTATATGAAATTATAAATGTAACTCTGGATTAATGAAATATTGCATGCTATGTTGACTTAAGATAAGCTTCCTCAAAAATAGTAAATACGTTTCACCTTTTGTGATAATTGTATTAAAAACAAGACATTTACAATAGCTGAGTGTGAAGTATTTACTAGAATATGCATATGACATGAGCAGTAAATGTTTTACTAGTTAAAGATTTATTTTACAAATTCATCTTATATAGCAATACCAAAATACGTTAAGGTATTATTCAGTAACAAATTTAACTAGGAAGTATACACATACAGCATTGTATGAGAGGATATAACATGAATTATAGTATTCTTTATACAGAAAAGAGCAACCCAAGAACAACTAGGTAGATGGTGAGTTATTATCACTACTACTGAATGGCTACCAGAGTGCTGCAGAGAAAAATAATTCCATTTACTGGAGGATTTGGGTATTCTGAAAGTTGCTTTTGCTCTGATTTGGAATGAAAACAGAAAACTGAAATTCTCTGCAAAATGGAAAGCCCAGGGACAATCTGATCGGCTGGCTGCCCAGGAGCTGTGGACTCTCGACACCTGGGAGTCTGGGCTGCCAAGGAGCCACACCACTCAGGACTTCCATGCTCCTTGTCAGCCCACCTCTGAGCTCTAGAGGAGCAAGAAGCCTGGAAGCCTTGCTTCATTAGGCCTTCATTAGGCCTTTACTTACTACATTGCCTTCACTTACTACACATGGTAACCCAACAGATGAGATTTAAAGGGGAGCCCTGGTTCCTCATCAGGCAGACTGCCGAGGAGCCATGTGAGTAAGCTGGCAGGAAAACATAGGATTCCATTGGAATCCTGCTTGCGTCTCATAAAAAATGAATAGTCTCTAATTTAGATGAATTAGCATTCTCTGACAAACACATTCCACTGGCAAATTTCCAACAACCTCTGACAGCTACGAATTGGGTACACCTTATATTTATTACCCTGTCACCTTCACTCCCTATACCCCAGCCTATACCTTCACTCCCTATACCCCAGCCTGCTTGTTTGTCTCATCCATCTGTCATGTCCTGTCTTTTATACTGCAAGCTCCCTGAAGGAGGGACTCAAGTTCATTAAAAGATTGGACAGCAAAACAGAATGGAACACCAATTCGTTGTGGCCTTCAGGTGCTACCGCAATCTAAATGTAAGTAATAAAATATTAGGCCTGTACGGAATCCCAGTGATTTTATATTATTTTCTAAATATTTTGTCTATATGAGCTACATGACTTTCTTCATCCTACTGTTAAGACAAGTCAGAGGGCCAAAAGCACTGATTTAACAATTCAGAGTTACATGTTTAGGTTGTACTTTAGAATTCCAGGCATGGGTTGAAATGCACTTATTCAAACATTAACAGTTTTTCCAAGTATCCACACTGTTCAGCCTAAGTACCAGGATGGAGGAAGTGGTAGTCAAGGTCAGCAGATAGAGATGGAAAGTGACAAACCTCTGCAAGCTCTTTACCTTTCCCTGGCAAGAGGGAAAATAAACCAGAGAAGTGGGAAGCCCCAAAATAGATTAAAAACTGCTGAGCTAGGAAGACAGGAGAGAATGGGTAAAGGAAGAAGAAAGACTGAAATTGCAGACTGACACAGAGCTGTTGAATAGCCTGGAAGCAGCCGGTCGGCAGGAACACTCTCAACCTTGTGGAATCTAACGGGGCCTCAATTAACTCAATTTTTTGAGTGGGAGCCAAGGTTGACTTTGCGGTGTTTAAAATGAGTCCCAGACAGTCGAGCAAATGCAACATGGTGTTGACGTGGGTGAAAAGCTCCTCTCTGGAGCCACCTTCAGCAACTACTAGTAAAATGTCCAACTGTTTGTGCGTGTTCTCTTGGAGGAACTCTGCTTGGATGCCCATGGATGCAGCTACGTGACATAAAAGATAAAACAACAGGACTATGAACCAGGCAGCACAGCATCATCCGGCTATGAGGACGAAGGTCTTGGGTGAGCCAAAACCGTCTCCTCCCCCCTCCCTCCCCGAAAAAGTACCCAGGAGGGAAGACTGCCAGTTCTGCAGGAAGGAAGACCAGTGATGCCAGGACTTGTGGTTGAGCTGAAACCTCCACCATCAACCTATCAGGTGACTTTGGCGTCAAAACAGAACAAAGAGCAGTACAAAGGTTGGGCACTGGTGACCAGTAAGGGCTGGGCCACGGACCTCCATCCCAGCCACGAGGCACACACCAATTGTGGGAGACATAGTGATCCACTGGCGGCTCCCAGAGTTCATCGGGTGATGTGGAGCGGGGCTCCAACTCTGAATCAGAGCCTTGGGATCTCAGCGACATGGGCAGAGCAACCCCAACTGAGCCAGCAGGAGGTCAAATTCATTCATCGCCCAGAATCATCATCATCTCTGATTAAAGCAGTACCATCGGTACAGAGCATGCCGGTGCCACAGGCAGCATTGGTCCCAGTGCAAACAACAGTAGGGGAGTGCTCTAATACATTGACATCAAAGATGGTGAGAGCCGCTATGGAAGCACTTCTGGCATCAAATGCAGCAGGGCTAAAGAGGGTCCCAAGGCCGAGGTCTCCGCACGATTCTGGTACTGTCTCTATCCCCACCATAGGGAGGGGAGCATCTGGATGCAGTGCTGACCGACATGAAGGTTCAGCAGCTCACTCCCATTAGAGGGGTTATAGCCCAGGGAAAGTCCTGGACCAACAGTGAGGTTGGGACCAAAAGGTAGAGGAGGTCTGCAGCTGTCATAAGTGTACCAGGCATCGACACATTCGGTACTGGTATCTCCCTCATTGGTACTGAACTCAGCAGATGCCCAGAGGCCACAACCAGAGTCAACAATATGGGGTTTATGCTCTTCCCACTCAGTAATAGGGAAGCGTCAGAAGTACCCCTGCCATTCTGGTGGTAGAACCGTTCCGTGCTGGTCCACGTTTTTCCTTGGGAAGGCGGAGTCGCCCTGCGATCTGGAGAGGTCCTGAATGGTCTTATGAGACCTCTTCCTTGGCACCGATGACCGAGAACAGCTTCTCCACCTCTCTGGCAAGGCGCCTACCCTGGAACGAGGGGCAACAGTGCTCTCCGAGCCAGAGGGTGATCTCTGGCCTAACAGGGCCTTGGTATCAGATCAGGCCGCATGGCCTGTTCAAGTAGGGGCTGCTTGAGGCTAAGGTCCTGCGCCACCTGAGTCCTCTTTTTAAATGATTTACAAATCTAACAGTGCTCTTTAAGGGGTGCTTCGCCGAGACGAAGTGGGGGTCACTGTGGGGATCACACCTACACACGAAGAACAGTGTTTTACTCCAGTGAGGGCTTCACAAGAGACACTATCAACTAACACTAACTACTAACTAACTTACTATATACAATAAACTAGGCTAAGACTAAATAAGAGGTTGTGAGACTACAACCACACAAAGCTCTGGCTCCAGCCATGGGCTGTGAGAAGAAACCGAAGGGGATCAGGACAGCACTGTCTCATAGCCAGGGGAGGGACCACAGCCATGAGCACTGTACAGCTAAGAAAAAGGTCTCCAGCTCCAGTGCATTGGGCACACACATACCTAGGTGGAATACACACACTGCATCTACTCGAAGAATACCTGAAATGTTAGCCTGGGCTCCTATGGAGATGGAATAAAGGGGTGCAGGTGGATCCATCTACCAGAGCCAGACGGATACTTCATTACTATTTGTGCACCTCTTGATCTTCACTTATTTAAATAACCAAGCATGACAAAACAGGATAAATATTAACAAAATTGAAAAAACTGAACTAATCAAAATACAAGCCTCTTTTAAAGGAGCTGGACATGAATATGACCATTCAGTCCAATGCATCAGTGCAACTCAACAGGAAACGGGAAATTGTTTCATGGAAGAGAGAGCTTAAGTTCTTTGAGATTTCTCTGGTTGTTGCCTGCATAAGTGGCAGCCACACAGATGAAATAGGTCAGAATACAAATGGCAATTGAACCTCAGTTTTAAGGGCATGAATAGCAATAATATAAACAAAACTAAACCAGCGCATTAGGAATCATTTTACTTCAATATCACACTTACAAAAAAAAATCAAGAATTCTCCAGGGAAATCAGAAGTACAGACATTTCTATGGAAAAATAAGATCAGTTGCATGCAATGTACTAAGCATATAAAGGAGCCAAAAAAAATTCTCAATACCTTATCTGGCCACCATTGCAAGTCTTCTCCTAACGAGACTGGGCTTTGAACAGGTGTATTCTTCTTATCCAGGTTTGGCTCCCCTTCCTTGCTTGTAGAGCCCCTTTCATTATCAAATGAGGCTCCATCAAGCCACCTTCGTTCACGCAAACGTAAAACGGACTCTCGTTCACGCAACAGCTCAGAGTCTCTCTCTAAGGGAAGAAGGAGAACTGGTATGCAATTGGGTCACACCAGTGGGATAAAAGTAAGCCACTCTCTAGTAAAGACCCTTCAGGATGCAACTAACAGCAGTTAAATCTATTCACAAAAATTTAAAATACTGATATATAAAAAAATCCTGACATGCAACATTCAATATATTAACCCTTTCAAGCACATGTACTTATTACTAGAATATAAAACATATCAGTGATAAACTAGAAATAAAGTTATTTCTAGAAATAAGAAAAATCAGGTAGTTTGTACACTACTGAAAGCATAACGTTTTATTTTTTACTCAGAGTGGTAAAAAGCCACAATGTGTTTAACAAGGTTATTTAAGGTTTTATAGTACGATATGCCCTGAAGTTTTACCATATGATGGTTTTTCTAATAACAAAAACATCTAATTAATCTACAACGTCTGTTAGATACATTTAAGCAAGCCAAAAAAAGAGTATTTATTAGAGAGTCTCATAACAAGTTTCCCAAAAATAATAACTTGAAAAGGTTAAAGACAAAGCAATCTTTTAAAAAGGCTCTTGTAAAAATTTGATAATCCAACCCCTTTTGTTTAAAGCAACATTTTACAGGACTGGATTTAATAAATTAAAGCATATCTGGTGGTGGTTTTGTTGTTGTTGTTTTCTGTTTTGTTTTTTAAGTATTCAAATGAAAACTTTTCAAGAGTCAGACAAGTTTTAAAAAGGATCCTTGTAGGAAAGTGTTCCTTACCAAAATGCTTCCCCTCCAATTGGCCTACAAACTGTCTAAAGCCAGTACTCTGCAGTTCGCTCATGCAGATAAATTTTTTAAATCAGGTAATCAAACTAACTTTCCAAGAGTCAACTATGCATGGAAAATAAGGATTATAAAATTCGTGGTAACGTCTTACATAGAATAAACCTTAGGAAAGGGAAAAAAAGGAGGGATTTAGAAGGAGTTATGTCAAATGTTGAATATTTGTTCATGCACATAATGCATTTAACCCATTAAGTACCTCATTTATGTTCATAAAATTCAATTGGAATTACATGTATGAAATGGTCACACTACTGTATCATCCTTTCAATAAATTCCTCAAAATCTTGGGTCTTTTGCTACACTAGACAAACGGGAACAAGTTTTTACATAAGCCAAACATGACACCTTGCCCTATAGGTAAAGTTCACATAACACTGAACCTGCTCATTAGGAAACATACTGACCCTTAACTGAATTTGTATCAAGCAATTATATGTTCAGCAGTTAATATACTAATGAAGAAAACAGAATTATGAAACAGGTTACAGCTGTACTAAATGAGCAATCATGGCAGAGGTTGGATTAACAGTTTGTAAAATGCTCTGGGCATCTATTGAGTAGAATTATCTTCAAGAAGCTATGAAGAAAAAGCTACAGACTCTATGCCATAAATATTAAGATTTAATATACTTTTCTAAGCATTTGTAATAATTTCCTACTATTAAAGTGTTCATTAACCTTAGACAGTTACTAGCCCATTTCTGAAAAAAGAGCAGTTTAGCTCTCATCTCCCTCCCCTGAATTTAAAATGGCCTTCATTCATGTATTTGTGTGTCATGGAACAAGTTAACTAGTTAAGAAAATCAGAAGAGCACTGCATACCGAGCAACCTAAACCAAAGAAACTAGCTTTCAGAATGCTGCATGTCATATCAAATTTTAGTATTACTTTTAGATCAGAATTAACATTCTCAATTAGATACATTAAGATAATTAGTAGGTATTTGTGTTTTTAAAAATTTCATGCAAAATTTCTATAACAAAACTATTAACATTATCAAACTTCAAATTCGCTCTTGTGATTTTTGCAGAACTTACCTGTTCATATTCAAAAAAATTTACTATTGATTTTATCAAAACTATTAGACAATGTTTAACAATCAATTTGTGCACACAAATCAAAGACTAAATAACTAGTGTGTACTACCACTAGCTTTTTGCACAGCAAACTACTTATTACAAAGAAAAAAAAGATGCAAAATTACCTCGGGATGAGCCTAGCCTGGAAAGTGATGAACGCCGAAAGGATGGATAACCAAAGTAACTAATATCTTCTGAAAACATAGCATCAGCATCAATAATGACACTTGGGTGAGCAGAATGTATGTCAGCATCCAGAAGAGACATAAGATCCTCTATAAGAGGAGACAAGGGTCTTAAGTGAATAATCAGCTACTTAAAACATCAACTAGAGAGACCATCACCAAATAAACATCAAAACAAAAAACGTCCTATTTAGAAGTTGAATTTCTGCTCTTCAGATTCACCAGTACAAACCGATGTGCCTCCTATGCACCCACATTTACAATCAAGCACAGTGGTCCAATGTATGCAGCCAATTTTCCCTACAGAAACTGCTCTGTCACTTGTCTAACCAAGTTTTCCGGACAAATCTTACCCCAAAACAAAAAAATTTCCACACCCCAGAAATTCAAACCTTAATCACACACTTGGGAAGAACAAAGCATCAATTAAAATAAACAGCCAAACTCCATAAATTAGTTACCTAGAATTAGAAAAAACTAGTATTGCTATTAGGTAAAAGCTGTCCCTCCAAAGACCCTGCAGCCTTTCCCCTCTGGTGCCAAGCAAAAAGACTATACACATTTCCAAGTGGCTGCCCACCAAGTTTGCTTCAGAGATTAAGAAATTTCTTCACTCCTGGAAACAGTTGCTGTGCCTTCACAGAATAAGCTTTGAGGTTAGGCATAAGGGTCACTATCTATATTAAAATGAATAAAAGGATGTCTACAAAAAAAATAGTCACTTTTTCAAATCTATACAATAAAAATTAAGAGCTAATTTGAAATACCATGGGTCTAATCCCAAATCGAAAAATCTTGGGACCCTAAATAAAGACATTCAATGTTTCCTCTACGAGTCCCTATTATCAAATAAGTCTAATATAAGGCAGGAACACCAAATCCCATAATAAAAAAATACATAGAACTAACATGTCAAACTTAATCACCACGTAATACAATACACCAAGCTTCTTCAGCCATGACCTCTCCTATTATGGAATTTGTAAAGCCTCTAAATTATCATACACCAAAAAAAATGCTGCAACAGTCTAGATTTAATGGAATTTATTTGAGAGTTAAATAAAAGCAGCTCTGAACCCCGGCTGGCAGATAGTAATTTCTACTTGGACTTTTGGAATTAAGAAGGGTAAACCTAGATGAGATGATGTCCAAAAACTGAAAAGAAGCAGACGTCTAGAAGTTATAACACAGGGTATCTGTCCACTGCCAGTGTTTCATTTCTTGACAGTGAAAAGGTCAGTGAACCTCAGTCCCTAAAGACCAGAAGGACCACACTAACATTTTCTGAAGCCAGACAAATAGTCCAGCATCCCACAATAGCTACTTGCTTTCTCAGCAGTGGTAAGACATTTCACATAAATGGACATTCACTGATGACAGTCATAAGAACATAAAAATGGCCACACTGGGGGAATAAACAGAACAGGGCAATCATTGAGTGATCCATCCCATCATCCAGTCCCAGCTTCTGGCAGTCAAGAGGGTTAGGGACACCTGGAGAATGGAGTTGCGTCCCTGGCCACCTTGACTAATAGACATTGATGGACCTATCCTCCAGGAATTTATCTAATTCTTTTTTGAACCCAGTTATACTTTTGGCATATATACTTTTGGCATTCTCTGGCAAAGAGTTCCATAGGTTGACTGTGAATTGTGTGAAGTAGTACTTCTTTCTGTTTTAAACCTGCTGTCTATTAATTTCATTGGGTGACCCCTGGTTCTTGTGTTATGTGAAAGGGTAAATAACACTTCCCTATTCACTTTCTCCACACCATTCATGATTTTATAGACCTCTATCATATTCCACCTCCCAACACACACACACACACACACACACTTAATAGTCTCTTTTCTAAGATGACCATTCCCAGTCTTTTTTAATCTCGCCTCATATGGGAGTTATTCCATACCTCTACTCTAACTTTTGCAATGCTAATTTTTTTTTTTTTTTTTTTTTTTTTTTTTGAGATGAGGAAACCAGAATTGTTGGCCATACAGCAGCACAGATGAGCCTATATTGTCAGACCATCCGAGTGCATACAATGGTGTAGGAAAAAGCAACGGCCTTGCTGTCCAAATGTCTACCAGATCCTTCCATACACACACCAGAGCAACTTAACCTCATTGTACCTGCTGGCAGCTCTCCACAAAGGAACAGGGTAAATCTAAATCTAAATCCACCACCAATCCGTCACTGTCCATCCAAATGGCTGCAGTGCATATCATCCCAGCCTTTTAATAGAATTAAGCTATAGGGAGCATCTCTTGGAGAAAGCTCTCAAGCATTCATCCAAGTTGAATAGCCTGCTTCCTCAGCTCAGCTCTAATATCAGGGATGGAAATTTCCTATACAGGACATCTAGAACTTAACAGGCATCCCTCCAGCCATCTTGTTCATCTGCAGGTGGGAAATATTTTTCAGTAGATAAGTTACAAGTCAGCACAACTCCTCCATAAATTTGAACAAATCTTTTAACAACTCAAACACACATTTTTGGCTCCTGAGTCATTAAGAAAAACGGGAGGAGGGCACAATATCAAACATTTATCTTTCCTCCTGTAGGACCAGTTCCACTTCAAAAGATAAAATTTCATAAGATGACATTTTAAAACCTAAAGGAGTCCCTTCTTTCTTCCATTCTCTATGCCATCAAATTATATATTTATTTTACATAAAATTTTGGACTTAGGAGCCAAATCCAGTATCCTTCAAAGATCATTCAGGTATTTTCTTTGAATTCTGTGGAGATACAAATAGATTCAGCAAGACTAAAACTTAGCCTAAGAAGCTTGGGTGAGAACACAAAATATTCCATTACTTATTCAAGAAATTCTGCCACATGACTTTATGCTCCACTGTTCTCAAGAATCCTATCAGATTTGGTCACTTATGTTTCCAGCAATGTTATGATCATATATTTCTCATTATTGAGAGAGATATGATATGATCCTGATAGCTTTGTCCAGGTGAGAAGGGATTTATACCTACTTCATCTGAATGAGCTACCAGTGAACACTGTGGTAAAAAGGAAACTATTTTTGACCAAGCCCAAATAGTTCAATAAATGCACCAACAGCAATCTAGAACTTTAGGAAACAACTCATCACCATGCACATTTGTTGGTATCGTGTCTGGATATTCTCCATCTTGGAGATTATTTTAAGAAAAAAACTGGTTATTCGCCAAGTAGGAAAATTTCTAGGGACCCAATTTTTCATCTTTTCCTTATGTTCTGCTCAGGTAGCTATCTCCCAACATCACTAATTCATACTCACTATGATGTAATACAAATACATCAGCCATTGCTGCACCTCTAAATCTTCCACATTTCTTCCTTCTAAACAATCAGAACTTAAAGGAACACATTATTTTATGTTCCACTATCCGAAGCAATAAGCAATGTCACTGCAATTATGTTTCACAAGTTTCCCTAGAATCAATGTATTCTTCACACTGAAAATGAGAACCAAGTATGTGTGTCATATATAAATTGCTAGGGAGGAACAAAATAAAAATCTAATTAACTAGGCTATCAGGATCTTTTTACGTTCTGGAGACTCACAGCACTTTATTAGAACATAAAGTCCTAGGCAAGATTCCAAACTAGCTCACTTGCCATGAGTTGCGAGCTAGTGGCTGAACCAGGACACCCGATCACGCCTCTACCAAATGGTATTCTCCTTTACATTGCTTTGTTTTACTTATTAGTAATGTATTCAATGGAGTCTCCTTACTTTGCCACCAACAAACAACATGACTAGATTTTTTAAACTAGGTCATGAAAGCAAGCACGCATACATAAGAAAAACAAAAGCATTCATTAAAGGTGACCTGAAAAGGAAAAACAAATTGGGCTTATACCCCTTTTTTGCTTTTTTTATGATGTTTAAAAAATGTCTGAAAGTGTTTTCTACTCCTCTTTTTTTAACGTTAAAAATTCAAGTCAACTCTTATATTATCTAAAAGACTATGGCGATTAAAGTACTAGTGAAATATGACAACAATATACAGGAAGCTGAAAATTGCATAATTGAGGGGGAAAGGGATTTTCTACTCTGATTTTAAAATTGTTTTGTTTTTTAAACACATATTTAACTCTAATGAACACTTTAAAACAAAACAAAAAAAAGGCACTTCCATGCTTGACAGGTGTGGAGGAATAACCAGCTATAGTGGATCATGGAACACTGGGTGCCCATAATGGAGAAAGGAACAATATGTGGAAGTTTCAATACCATATCCTTATCCACCTCTACCCCTGATATAACGCGGTCCTCGGGAGCTGAAAAATCTCACCGTGTTATAGGTGAGACCGCATTACATCTGGATAGGGAGAGGAACCGCTTCCCACCCCAGCTCACCTCCACTCTGCCTCCTTCCTGAGCATGCCGCTGCTCCGCTTCTCCCTCCTTCCAGGCTTGCCACGCCAATCAGCTGTTTGGCCCGGCAAGCCTGGAAGGGGGGGAGGGGAGGGGAGGAGAGAGAGAGAGCACTCAGGGGAGGAGGCAGAGATGAGCTGGAGCGGTTCCTCCGTGCCCCCCGTTACTTGCTGCGGCCCTCCCCGGGACCCCCCGCCCACCTCCGTTCCACCTCCTCCCACGAGCGCACCACAGCTCCGCTTCTCCCCCCCACTCCCAGGCTTGCCGCACCAATCAGCTGTTTGGTGCGGCAAGCCTGGGAGGGAGGGAGAAGCGGTGCTGAGCGGCGTGTTCATGGCAGGAGGCAGCAGCAGCGGCGGAGCGGAGGGGAGGGGAGCTGGGGCAGGGAGCGGTTCCTCTGTGCCCCCCGCCTTACTTGCTGAAGCCCCCCTGCTCCAGCTCACCTCTGCCTCCTCCCATGAGTGCACGACAGCTCCGCTTCTCCTCCCTCCCTCCCAGGCTTGCCACGCCAATCAGCTGTTTGGCCCGGCAAGCCTGGAAGGGGGGGGGGAGGGGAGGAGAGAGAGAGAGCGCACTCAGGGGAGGAGGCAGAGATGAGCTGGAGCGGTTCCTCCGTGCCCCCCGTTACTTGCTGCGGCCCTCCCCGGGACCCCCCGCCCACCTCCGTTCCACCTCCTCCCACGAGCGCACCACAGCTCCGCTTCTCCCCCCCACTCCCAGGCTTGCCGCACCAATCAGCTGTTTGGTGCGGCAAGCCTGGGAGGGAGGGAGAAGCGGTGCTGAGCGGCGTGTTCATGGCAGGAGGCAGCAGCAGCGGCGGAGCGGAGGGGAGGGGAGCTGGGGCAGGGAGCGGTTCCTCTGTGCCCCCCGCCTTACTTGCTGAAGCCCCCCTGCTCCAGCTCACCTCTGCCTCCTCCCATGAGTGCACGACAGCTCCGCTTCTCCTCCCTCCCTCCCAGGCTTGCCACGCCAATCAGCTGTTTGGCCCGGCAAGCCTGGAAGGGGGGGGGGAGGGGAGGAGAGAGAGAGAGCGCACTCAGGGGAGGAGGCAGAGATGAGCTGGAGCGGTTCCTCCGTGCCCCCCGTTACTTGCTGCGGCCCTCCCCGGGACCCCCCGCCCACCTCCGTTCCACCTCCTCCCACGAGCGCACCACAGCTCCGCTTCTCCCCCCCACTCCCAGGCTTGCCGCACCAATCAGCTGTTTGGTGCGGCAAGCCTGGGAGGGAGAGAGAAGCTGAGCTGAGCGGCGTGTTCATGGCAGGAGGCAGCAGCAGCGGCGGAGCGGAGGGGAGGGGAGCTGGGGCAGGGAGCGGTTCCTCTGTGCCCCCCCCTTACTTGCTGAAGCCCCCCTGCTCCAGCTCACCTCCGCCTCCTCCCATGAATGCACGACAGCTCCGCTTCTCCTCCCTCCCTCCCAGGCTTGCCACGCCAAACAGCTGATTGGCACGGCAAGCCTGGGAGGGAGAGGGAAGAAGCGGAGCTGCCGCGCAATTGTGGGAGGAGGCGGAACGGAGGTGAGCTGGGGAGGGCCACAGCAAGTAACTCGGGCGCAGAGGAACCGCTTGCGGTAACACAAATTTGGCTATAACGAGGTAAAGCAGCCCCATGCCCGGGAGCGCTGCTTTACTGCGTTATATAGGACCGCATTATATCGGGGTAGAGGTGTAATTAAGGGGCCAGAGTTTAAAATAAACACTTCTGAAGAACTCAAGAAGCCCTCCAACCTTGACATTCCTGCTTTTCCAAGGTTTTAAAAACAAGCAGAAACCCACAACTTTCAAGCATTCATTCTACAAGATCAAAAGCTAAGAGGCAAACCCCACTTTTAAACAAACAACTATTCAGGATCACCCTTAAAAAAAAGTTACTTGGAGTTATCACTTGAGAGACTGGATCGTAAATGTTGGTTTTCTTGTAATTTTTTCCCCTCTTCAAGACCATAGCGCTGTACGTTCAAAAGAATATCCAGAGGCAAGAGGAGAGGAACAATTTCAGAAAATAAAGAAGGCTCAGAAGACTTAAGGCAAGGTTATGCTAGGTGTGAATGAGAAATTAGACAATCAAAATTTCAATTTGTGTCTGTTGTGGAGTCTTCTGAAGGAGAGTGTCACTATTTTTCACAAGAGATGCCGGGAAGGTATTATGGTCCACCATTTTTCCTGGAGCCTATACTTTATTCTAATCCTAACAATTAACTTGACTCTGAAGAGCTAGAAGAACTGCTAAACTTGTAAGCAAAATTCAATATACAAAAGAATAGAGTCACAGGCATACAGTCATCATATTTTTAAGCTGGCCTTCTACCATGTCCAGATCTGGACTATAGTTCAACACTCTTTGAAGGGTGACAATTCTTAGTTATCAACTTTAGTCTGTAAAAATCTAATGTAGTTTATGAAAGACAAGGGAAAGCATGTTCTGAGAACTAGGAATTCTGGATTAACTTCGTCCAGACTGGAGCTCAAGGGTGTCAAAAGTGCCATTTCTGTTGTCATTTCCAATCCCTTTGCCCACAAAAAATTTGAAAATAAATCAATTTTCTCAGGGGGAGTGTGGGATAAGATAAGAAAGATTACAATTTTATGTCAGGAAGTTGCAGTCTTACCTAGAAAGGTTTGGTCTTTCCAAAGGGAGGATCATAAAAAAAATTTAGCTAAGGAAGAAACTGTTTTCTAGGAATTTACTGAAAGCTTAGACATTGTGCTCATGACTAATTATCTTAAATTGAGTCAAGACAGTCTGAAGTCATCAACTGAAGTCACAGTACTCACAGACACGTGTTCCAAGTCATAGATTGTCAGATGGTCCCTGCAAGTTTGCCGCTATAATCTGAAGTAGTACTAATCCAGAGAATTGTTAACTCAGCACAGGATTGGGGTGGAAAGAAACTCTGGTCTAAACAGCGACCAAGGGTGCTTACCTACAGAGCTGAAGGCAATTTCAGGACTGATGCATCCTTGGTTTCTCAGGAGTAAGAATATTTACTTTGAATAAATTTGGGAAGAGAGTAACATGAACTTATTTCCTCAATTGAATCTCTGGCAGACAGATTGTGCAACTAATTACTAGAGAGAAAGGTGGAACAAAAGTGCATTCATTTGCTTTCTCTGTGCCTACAGGTTCAACCAAAGGACTCTTGATTCTAAAGCAAAATAAAGAAGTTTGTCAGATGCAAATGCAGGAAAACACATTTTGTCCAAACACATTGTAGACAAGATAAAGATGAAGGAAGCCCATGAGTTTCTTGGTGAACCAGATGAGCAGAAAAACCCATTTATTAGAAAAATATACTAAAATGTCATTCTATCATACAAAAAGAAAAACGGCTATGCACTCAGAGTTTACACGTTTGATTTTCATACTATGCACCTAACCAGAACATACAAACATTAGACTTGGCTACTACATATTTTCAAGCATGTTTTCCTACTGAGTAAAGTCCAATTACGGAAATATTAGTCAATGCAAGAAAAGGCTGAAGGATTTTTAAAAGCAATTACACAGGAAAGACACTATTTCAAAAAAGGCTCAACCCGCACGACAGCAACACTCCAGCACTGCTATAAGATTTAGTTATGAGGATATTTTGGGGCTAAAGAATAGATGCTCTCAATAAAACTGAGAAAGACTATTAAGCTAGATCCTTAATAGAAAGCTGTACACATTTTTCTCTAAAAAAATGCATCTTAAAAGTTCACATTACCACGTAAAGACTAAGATTCAAAATTTAATTAATTTCATCATTAGAATTAGAATCTATGGCAAACTGCATGGCAGTCATCTCACTGAACAGTAGCATAATTTGTAATGCTGATGATGTGACGCCCAGCATCCAAAAGATTCACTTTGTGTGTTACCCACAAAGTAGCAAAGACAATACACCTCTACCCCGATATAACGCGACCCAATATAACATGAATTCGGATATAACGCAGTAAAGCAGCGGCTCCAGGGGGGGCGGGGCTGCTCACTCCGGCGGATCAAAGCAAGTTCGCCATAACACGGTTTCACTTATAACGCAGTAGGATTTTTTGGCTCCTGAGGACATCGTTATATTGGGGTAGAGGTGTAGTTAGTCTTTTTAAAACATCAAAGCTATTACCCTCTCCAGGCTTCCCAGTGCAACCTGTTACTCTCATCTTAGACTGAAACCTCCTGGATGCAAGGACTATCTTCATTGTGTACCTTGCACACCACCGAGCACATTGTTGATGTTCAAACAGAGAGCTGAGAACTTGTTTGCATTTTCAGATAACCCTTTTGAAACAGGAGAGCTCAACAGTATTTGAAAGATGGAAAAAAAGTAAGTATCACAATATACAAACCTCCAGGTAGATATGATTCACTTGCTGTGTCATCTCCATCATCTCCATCTTCATCATCACGGCTCAGCAAATTATTTACAGCAAGATTTACATCAAGATTTGTCCGCTGGAGTTCTCGTATAATGACACTTCTGGACTTTCCTTGTAAAACAACTTGTGCCTATAAAATGCAGAACACTGTTTGTTATTTGTCATTCCCAATTCACCAACCATCACTCAGTGATCTCTCTACAAGAGAAACTTCCTGAAGTAGCGAAAAGTTGGAGCGCTACTGTTGATTTCTCAAAAAGACAAGCATAGTGATGAAAGCCAATGGTCAACAATTTGATTCACCAGTACATGGAAATCAAGTCTCCAAATGAAAAGCAAGATTTTGGGATTTGGGTTTTGTAAGTTCCAAAAAGCCACATGTGATAGTTTGCATATGGTAATTAAGAATGCCAAGAATGCCAAGATGAAGAAGCTAATGAACAAAGATAATACAGCTGAAAGATAACTTGTTATATGGGAGCCAAGACTGCATTTTCATTCCTTTGCCCCACATACTTTCCCCAATACTACAAGATCTTCCAATTTCCTTTATAAAAAAAAAAGCTGACAGATGTTAATGATTATTATTGCTTGATTTCATTCTATATTTCCAGATAAAAAACACATTCAGATGGCGTTAAGGTTGAAAGTACACACAGTAATTTTTAGAGTAAAATACATAATACTCTAAATTACTATGTGTACTTTTAACCTTAATTCCATCTTAATGTAGTTTTTATCTGGGAATATAGAAAAAATGGGAATGTAGTCAGAATGTAGTAATTGACTCATAACCAAGAGTGCTAAACCCAGGACACTCATAACTAAAAAGGGTTAAGGTATGGAAGTTCGCACACGCACACACCCTGCTACCTTCTCTGTTGAATAGATCTGGTACAACACCTTTTGGAAGGGAATATTTAGGATTAATGGGTTTTGGGCCAATATTTTTCATAACCCAAAAGTTCTTCTGTAGAAGAAGGATGGTACATAAAATCTTCTCTTTCAGAGCTCCTCAAGAAAAAAAACCCATTGGTTCAAATGAGAAAAGTCAAGATGCTCTCGGGTAAGAGTGTCACCCTATGCTGTGAGAAGGCTTAGAGGACCACCCGTCCCACTGAGAACAAAGGGAGATAGTGACCACTATGGAGAGGCCAGGTTCTTCATGGAATTCTCTCTGTAGCAGATTATTCTTCAGCAGAGTCTGAAGAAACTCAGTTATGAAGAACAGGAAAAAAATACCATCAACCATAAAAAAGTTTTTCAAATGCAGCCTATATACCCAGATTTCAGTGACTTTTAGCTATTTAGGAAGTCTGCGGAGTCTATTATTCTGTTGTTAAAATCATTATGGAGAACAAAGATGTTGATCTCTAGGTGCTAGATTTCTTAAAGGACACATTTTAAATTTAATTTTGAACTACTTAATGGATTTACTCGTAAATTCTCAAAAAATTAATTTTATACTCAAAGAGTAAGGGGAGAATATACTGTATTTTTCTATACATAAAGATGTTTAATCCCTGCTGTAAATGAAAATCTCAACTCAATCTTAACTATGGAGCTGCAACTGGTTCCATAATGTTGTTAATCCCTTCCTTTCTGCCAACAGTGGCTCTCTCCCACCTCTGTTTCATTCAAACACATGGGCTGCTATGCCCTCCTATACAGACTTTTAAAGATTGAATTCTCAACCTGCTGCTTGCTTTCTCTTTTTTTTTAAATAAAGTCTACCCTCCTTTGCTTATGCATCTATTCCTTTTTCTTTGTTGAACCAGGTCTTGTAAAACTCCCTCAATCACTAATGACAAACAAACTTTCCTAGGAAGTATCCTCAGCTTCTCCAGCATTTAAGCTTTTATTAAAAAAAAAAATTCTAATGCAAAGAAAGCTTTCCAAACGTGAAATGAAGTAAGTGGATGAAATGCTGTCTTCTTGAGTCTGCAGGTAGCAGTAAAAAATTTACAAGAATCAGGTCAATTTCAATCTGTTGCCTACTACTTTGATCCTTGAGGAAAGCAAAGAGCATGCCCAGGACAGCCTGTGATGACTATGGGAGTCTAATGACCCATTGTCAGTACAGAGTCTTACTACTTACCCAACTGCTCTTAGAATTCCAGTTGGTAAGAATGCCACAAACTGACTTTCTTTCATCTGTATTGGACACTCAGGGCTTGCCTATACTTACGTACTGGTTCGACGGCAGGCAATCGAACTTCTGGGTTTGATTTATCGCGTCTTGTCTGGACGCGATAAATCGAACCCAGAAGTGCTCCCCGTCAACTCCGGTAATCCTGCTCGGCGTGAGGAGTACACGGAGTTGACGGGGGAGCCTGCCTGCCGCGTCTGGACCTCGGTAAGTGCGAACTAAGGTACATTGACTTCAACTACGTTATTCACGTCGCTGAAGTTGCGTACCTTAGTTCGAATTGGGGGGTTAGTGTAGACCAGGCCTAAGAGTGTTACACTTTCTAATGTGGACATGAGCACAGTTACGCAGGGCTTTGTGATCCGTGGATTGTGACCGAAGTGTTTCTACTGGACAAATAAAGCAATCCAAACCAACTCCATCTCCTTTACCCTCCTTAACAGAGACTCGTTTGCCTCTACTGTCAATAACCTTGACATCCGTTCTTGAACATGAACTTTTTTCCTGCAACATCCCCTGTATCTGCAGATTACCAACTTTACAACATTGTGTATGTATGCCATGCCTCATCTCCGCCTCTAAGTTCTGGTCCTTGCCTTCAGCTCCCTCAACGTGCAGGCTCTCATATCTAAAGTCACCACCTCCCCATATCTACCAGTCTCATCAGTCATTCCCATTATGGGGAAAGTGTGTCCTTAAATATCAACTTGATAAATCTAAAATAAAAAAATTCAGCTAGACAAGGTCAGGTTTTTCAGATAGAAGAGGAAATTAAAAGGCAAAGAGAACACACAATACCAAATAGTATCCCACCAATTATCAATCTATAAGCAGGTTCCGAAGGTTTATCAACAGAGGCAAAGTTCTGCCAGCTCACCTACCTGTGAAATGAGTTCCTCTGGAATTACTGATGCTGGAATCACTGGCTGTGGCTGACTACCCAACAGTCCAGATCCTCTATCACGTCCAGTGCGAATAACTCTGGTTTGCCTTCGGGAATCCCGAGCTCCAGCTGATGATCTACCAGAGGATCCTCCTCCACTTCCACCAACCCCTGAACTCCAGCGGCTTCTAAGGGATTTACATTTTTATTATTATTTTAAACAGTTCTGTACATTTTCTGAGCTATTTTAAAAGTGTAAAATATATTGGATTTTATTCACTGGAATCTTCACATCAGACACCTTATGGGATACATTTCATTTCTATCAGGTTGAGAAAAGTACAACTGAGGCTGAGCCATGTCACCGCCACATAAAAGAGAGAAGAGCTTGTCAGCTTGAATTCTCAGTTGATTTCTCCAGAGGAGTGATCTCTAACACTAATAAAGCATAAACAATGTAAACAGCAGTAAAACTAGCCAATTCAGAATAACTGAAAGTGTAAGCTTGGGCTGTACAGAAGAAATTGTAAGAACCAGAATTTTGGGGTAATAAATTTTATTGTTCATGACTCTACACCAGTCATGAATCTTGGGAGTTTCTAAAAGCAACAGTAATATCAACAAGAAAGTATTACTCCTAATGCATAGCATCGTTCTGAGAAGTGCACATCAGAGGAGGTTGCCACATTCAGCCAACAGAGCTTCAGAGATGGTCACGACACGCAGCTGGCTGTCTTACAAATATCTAACAGCTCTTCTGACCTGTCCATCTAGAAGAGGTCACTACTCAAGAGAAATGTGCCTTGAAGCATTCAGTCATTTCCCTGATGCTAAGGCTTGTCTACACTACGGAGGTAAGTCGACCTAAGTTATGCAACTTTTTATTTTTTTGGAGCACGATTTCCCCAGGAGTAGTATATGTCACTTCACAAGGATGAGTAAACATTCTCATTTTACTAGGGCCCTACCAAATTCACGGTCCATTTTGGTCAATTTTATGGTCATAGGATTTTAAAAATCATCAATTTCATGATTTCAGCTATTTTAATTTGAAATTTCAGGGTGTCGAATTGTAGGGTTCCTGACCCAAAAAGGAGTTTTTGGGGGGGCTGCAAGGTTATCGTGGGGTGGAGGGTGTTGTGATATTGCTACCCTTACTTCTGCGCTGCTGCTGGCGGCAGTGCTGCCTTCAGAGTTGGGCAGTTGGAGAGCATGCCAGGATCCCAGCTCTGAAGGCAGAGCCGCCGTCAGCAGCAGCGCAGAAGTAAGGATGGTATGATATGGTATTGCCACACTTACTTCTGCACTGCTGCCTGCGGGTCGCTGCCTTCAGAACTGGGTGCCTGGCCAACAGCCACCGCTCTCCAGCCCACCAGCTCTGGATGCAGTACAGAAGTAAGGGTGGCAATACTGCAATCCCCCTAAAATAACCTTGCAATCCCCCTGCAACTCCCTTTTGGGTCAGGACCCCCAATTTGAGAAACATTGGGCTCGCCTGTAAAATCTGTATAGTACAGGGTAAAAGCACACAAGACCAGATTTCACAGTCCATGACATGTTTTTCATAGCCTTGAATTTGGTAGGGCCGTACATTTTATAGATAGGGTAATTGAGATTAACAGAAGTGACTTGTTCAATATGTTAGTGCCAAAAAAGGAACAAAAAAACAGATCTCCCAATTTCTAGATCCATCCTCAATTCACTCTATCACAGCTACCTTTTAAAAGTTTAAAGCAGCCACAGAATTCCTTCAGAAGGATCTGTGGTGTATTAAACCTAGGTAACTCGCAGCATGCTCAGACTCAAAGTCTCTCTAGTTTATCAATAGATAAGACCAGGCTTTGGAGAATAAATCAGCCATCTATTCCTTCAGAAAGAGAGCTTTTCTGACCAATGTAGATGCTGTCATATTGCACACTGAGGCTTAAGGATATGAGATATAGCATCACTGACAGTTTAATCAATAGTATGAACAGAACTACTTAGAAGGGACCAGCCTCATCTTTAACATAGTTTCAAGAGAAAATACAGAAGACCAAACTTCTGATTGATAAAAAGAAATATATATATGCTGTCTGAAGTAGCAACTGCTAGAACTGCTAGGAAAGCAGTTCAGACTGGACTGGATGTCTAAACTACAATTTTGTAGCCCCATAGCATGAGCCCGAATCAGCTGACACAGTCAGCCGTGGGAGTTATATTGAGTGTAGACATATCTATATCTTGTTTTTCACCTTCATTTGTGCAGTCCTATACTCCAGGATATAAGGAATTACTCTGAATTATAATGGTCATATATTATCTACATAGTTCAAATAGTCAAGTTGTTTCTATCAATGCATTAAGACCAAAGTTCTCAAATTGTACACAGTGGACTGCTGATGTTCTAAAGCTGGTCTGTCACAATAAAGAAAAAGTTCATAATTGAAACATCATCCCAGAAAATAGGAAGCCTGTGAACAAGGCTCTGTTGGGTATTCCTTTGGCGCAAGCATCAACCATTAATTTCTTGATGGCAGCAAAATTGGAGAGACAAAACACAAGTGAACAGAAGCAACCATGCAATAACTTGGCCAAATAAGAACAGAGGCTTTGAAGCAGCAAGGAGAGATTTGATAGTAATATGTATAAAGTAGTACATTCCAGGAGATAAAAAACAGAGAGGGTGCAATATTTGGGAGGAAAGGGAACTGGACGTAAGTTAGTATTGAATTAGATGAAGTTTATCGTCACCTAATTTCTAGAGGTCCTGTCAATATTGCACTTTCCCCTAGCTAGGAAACCATTTTCTGCAAACACAATTATTCTGGCTAATGTGGGCTGGTTATAACTTTAACTCCAGTTTAAGCAGATATGGGAGGTGGATCATGAGAGGATTTCTAGTTTAAGTATTCAATAATTGGAAAAGGTGGAGAACCAATGTAGTATGGTAAATAATCTCTTTCACTACAGCACTTAACATTTTCTTTTGTTGTGCTGTCTTGGCATCCTTCAAATTATCCACTTTTGAATTGTTCCAGAGAAGGTCTGAAGCTCCTTAGGGTTGTTGTCCTGTTCATACAGCATCAAGCACACTGACTATGCTCAACTGAGAATATAATATAAAAATTCAATATAGTGCTCTCTAGATCCCAGCTAGAAGCTGCATGCCTTAAACTACGGAAGAATTGTTCCAACACCAAGTTTCTACACATTTACAGACCCAGACATTTTTTAGCTTGCCTTAAAAATAAAATTGGGACAAAAGGCTCAGACTCTCTACCTGTGTTTCCTGTAAGCTGCGTGCTTGGGCAGCCACGCAGGAGAGATTTAAGTGCCACCCAGCTGATTAGCTGAGTGTGCACAGCCGGCAGCATGTGTTTGGGTGCTGCCCCCACCCCCACGTTGCTCCATCCTGCAACTGCTACTGGGACCCTCTTGCTGGCTGCACAGAGTGGGGGTTGGGGGAGGGTGCTGATGTCAGGGTGTCCTTCTCCCCTCACCCCTGTACCCCATCTCCACAGAGAAGAGCAGAGAGGACACAGCCTGGCTCAGGAGGGCTCGGAGCTGCTGCTGCTGAGGTGAGTGGCTGAGTGCCTTTCTTAAAGAGACAGTGCACTGTTTCTGAGAATTTCGCACCAGCCAACTCACAATCGGTCTCTCTCTCTCACACATACACACACACACTCTTCTCTCCCCCCTCTCCCCCCCATGTACCCCATCTCCACAAAGCAGAGGAGGGGAGACAACAGGGCTCAGGACAGAGCAGGAGAGCTTTCAGTGAGTTTCTTAAAGAGACAGTGCACGGCTTTCCCCAGCAGCCAGCGCGCACACACACAGTCTCTTTCACACTCATCTCTGAACACATATTTGTATTAATTGTTGTTACTTCTTGGTACTTCCTGCAATGCACATATATTCTCTGTAATTTTATTCTTTCAAAGTGTGTTATTTTAGTGTTTTGACTGGTCTGTGCATTTCATAATTTTCATTTCTCTTACACTTACATTTAATTCTTTGAGTAGTGAGTTCTAAAATGCCTAAGCTGTCCTGGCTGGAGTAATTATCCCCATGGTAACTTTTTAAAAATATTATATCTAGGTGTTTTGTTTCTACTGGTGGCGCACATAGGCATACATCTTGGTGGACATATTTAATCCACACAGATGGAAAAAATTAGAGGGAACATTGCTGTCTACATAGATTTTATAGAGTTGCATTTCTTTCATTTTAATCATACAAAGCACTAGCTAAAGTTAGTTTATTCTTTGACATAAGTAAGGGACAAATTCCACTTTGGACAAAAACCATTGCCTCTCTGTTCAACCATACTGCAAAATTTCCCACATATTCAGGGACTGTGTTTACAGAATTTCATAATATCCACTGAAATATACACTAACAAAATGTGGCAGTGTTCAAAAGGTCTTTAAAAAGTCACAGAATGCAAAATCTATTATTAAATAATGAAGACTAATTTACATGGATATATACACATTTGACTTCAATGGAACACCATCAATTTGAAATAATTAAAATTTATGTAGTATTCCTTCAAATTCCAGTCTCAATTTTTGTGGTTTTGCAATCAACACTTTCCTTTTTATTAACTCTTATTATTATTATTATTAAAGGAGTTTGTTTCCTCTTACTGTGTGAAAGGCCTACACAAACATGGGAAACCAACTAAGTTACACAGAAGGGCAAATAATAAAACTGACTACAAACAGAATGTTGCCAAATGCACAAAATAAACCACAATTTTTCCCCTCTGTAATCCCTTTCATTTAAAAAAATTAAGTATTACTTTAATACTAGTAGTCTAAAGATTTCCAGCAGAAGTGTGGTGTTTAAATAGACAGTGTCCCTCTAAAGATTAATAATGACCCAAAATTCAAACACTAACACTTTTTAAAGGACAACACAACCAACAATATGAGTTTAGTTTTGGTTGTTTGTATTCTGAATTGGTTTAATCCTGAATACAGGATATCTTCAAAATCTTAGGTTCTGAGTGATCAGTTGTGATTTAATAAATAGGGTTTTTTAGTTGTGCCCTAGCTAAACAATTGCTGCATTTAAACCTTTCATACAAATTGTATACAATTTATATATGTGTATACACACATACCCAAATATGGTACAAAAAGATTGCAGCCTCAATCCTATCAAAACTTACCCAAGGGTGTTGCCTGCCAGTCTGCCCAGAGTTTCAGAACCAGACAGAAACCATGGGGAGTCACTAGTCCTGCCTGGCCTGGATGTCCTTCCTGCCCCTGAGCCACTGCTCAACTTTGAGCTGAAAGTAAAAGATGGTAAATCAGTCACAAAACAATCCCAAATGGGTTAAGAACAAAACCTGGAATCCCAGGTCTAAAGTCTCAGGGACTTAGTCTGGTAACATACCAGCTTAAGCAACACCCTTGGGGAATACTCCAAACTAATCTAACTGCAAAATAGTAAGGTGTATACTGAGATATGGAAAGCATGCCTAATAGATATTCATGTCGGCAATCCATTGTTTTGTACTTACAAAAAAAGTCTTTTCAATAGAATAACTGCAAACACATATAATTCTAATTACTTTGAAATGAGGTAGCCTCTGAACTTCATGTTTAATTTAATATGTATAGATTGCAATCGTCACTGTTATTTCTGTAAACCAGAGGCAACAACTTGCTATTTTAGAATTTAAAAGATTGTTGTAAGCCCAGATTTGAGTTATTTTGATAGCAGTCCTATCAAGATCACTTACCTGGACTAAAGTTAATCAAAGTCCTTCCAGTCGGGACCATTATCAGAATAGGTTCAATATGGGGTGTAAATACTTAAGTCTGTTCCTTTCAGAAAGTTATCTTTTTTATTATGTTAAAGAGATTCTGTAGGAATTTTATCATCATTTTGGTACTAGGTATGGCATTTCTTTCAACACAAAAATATAACTATCAAGCTAGAACTGAGCTGTTCACATAATCACAACCATTGTAGCATATCTAAAGACTTCCTACATGGTACTAGCATTAATTTTAAATTTTGAGGATAGATTTCAAAGACAACTATATAAGAAAATTCAGATTTATCCATTTCAAATATCTGCTGAGTACAAAAAAAAAAAATATTTCTTACCCATCATTGTTGTCAGGTTTACCCAATTCCAGTCTGTCTGGCTGAACTGAAAAGCCAATCCTGCAGACTCTACCGTCCTATTTTTAAAATAAGAAAAACAAGTGTCCAAAATTGAAATGTAAGGCAGAATTAGAGCAAAATCAAGTCTTCAGTTGCTGATTAATTTGATGTTAAAAAGGATTATGTTTAACCGTATGGCTTCAAATTTGTTATGAGAACAGATTTGAGCAATTTACCTCAAGAAGAAATGCAGCATGATTTGGTCCCACCACACATTGTTTAATAGTAGCCTGTTCCAATACATTCAAAGGGGGGTGGCTGAAAATAAAAAGGGAGCATGTATAACATTTTTAAACTTTTGAACTCCGAACAAAAATTGTAAAAAGTGGTATATGGAAGAAGCAATGATGGTTACTGATATAAAACATTTAAAATGACTTAAAATGTACACTAGTTGAAGCAAATAGGATATATTTTCTATCATTAAGCATAGAAAAGGCAAAACAAACCCTTAAAAGGTGATAAAGCAATATTGTATATTTTATTTCAGTCAGCAATAAAAAGTGGTGCCTATATTCCAAATTAAATTAATTGTAGGAGATGGGTGCTTACTAATAGATAATAATCAACAGCTAGAACTTCCTACTCATACATAAAAGTTACCTTTTTCAGAAATATATCAAAAAAGTAAATGTTAGTAGTAGAAATGTATATCTACAATGTAAACTTTTGTTTGTCAGTCAGAAAAACTGTTTTGCTGAATGCTTTTACAGTAATGGCTAATATATCTTACCTATTTAAATTGTATTTATTCAGCTTCTCTGAAACTTCCCTTAACCTGCAACAACAACAACAAAAAAAGAGTGCATGCTATATGAAAAATATCCTGTATTATATGCAAAGTTCACTTAAGCAGCATATTTTTTTTGTGACATGATTTATTCTGCTCAACCTCTTACCGTTGTGTGGCTTCTCCAACATACTACACAACTTGAAATCACCACAGCAGCATAACTACTTGAAGACACAGACCGCCACTTAATAATCAAATTACATTTCAGAACACAAGTCATCAGACAAATTGTGCAATTCAGTGTCGGACACTGCATCAGTAGGCAACAAAGTTATATTATACCAACTACTCACTACTACGTAGTGATGAAACCCAGTACAAACACTACAGGATGTCAGGACACTGCACTACAATTTTGTGGGGGCCAGCCTCAATTCAACAAACTACTTTAGGATTTTATGATGCCACCCATTACCATAGAATCCAAGTACAGTATCTTTTTGCTCACATTTCTCACTCATTTTTGGTTGTTGGAAAGAAAAGGGCATTCATTACTCCTGTCTTGTCACCATACCCTTCCTAGCTAATAGATATGAAGTAACGCAGGCAAACAATGATTAACGCTGCGATTTAGTCACAGAATAAGTGATTTCCAAAGACCTCTGTGACTTCAGCCAGCGCTGCCACCCACCACTCCCAGCTGCCGGGGGGGGGGGGGGGGAGGAGGGGCGGGGCGCACCTCCCCACCGCTTCTGGGCAGCAGGGGGCGGTGACTACCACTGCTCCCAGCCGCCAGTGGAGGGGGACAATGGAGCTCCCAGGCCCTACGGGTGGTGAGGATCCCCTGGAGCCCGCACCCAGCTGCCCAGACTCCCCATTTTGTATGGATATTTTCAGTAAAAGTCAGGGACAGGTTGTGGGCTTCCCTGACTTTTCCGAAAAATATCCATGACAAAATCTTAGCCTTAACAATGATCAAACATCAGGCGGAACAAGTAACTATCTAAGATTAAACTGTTTCCAACCCCATTTAGCAAAAGGGAAAGATGCCATTTTCCAGGGCATTTAAGGGTGTGAGATCTTAGAAGATTTAAAACAAACACATGATTCTCAAATAAAAGAAAGTGAGGGGCGGGAAAAAAGCTCAAATACAAAAAAAGTGTCAAAGAGATAAACTATAAATGCAACTTGATGTAGGGGAAAATAAGTAGACAATTCAGAGAAATCAGAAATATTTATTATTCAATAGTGCCTAAGATATGGACCCAGCTCCAAACAGCTTAAAGTCTAACATCTACACAAATATCTCTGAGACTAGGTCTACACTACGGGGGGGGGGGGGGGGGTGCGACCTAAGATACGCAACTTCAGCTATGCGAATAGCTGTTCAAGTTGCAATCCATGAATGGGCTGAGGTATAAATCAGAACTCTATACTCCCACAGCGCTCACTGACATGCCCACTTCTGTCAGAAGGATTAGCACAAAGATCAAGGGTACAATATGACCTTTATGTAATTAAACATGTAACTATTATAGGAGAGCTAGTATAGTTAAGTTTGCCTAAAATTTTCATTATAAGACCTTATTTTCATAGGGTCTTATAATGAGAGCTTATAACTCTCCCAAACTTAAAATGTTCAAGTTGCAATTCTCCATGCCAGGTGTTTGTCTTTTTAAAAAAAGTTTCATTTGTATTTAATTTTTTAAAGTTGCAACTAGAACTGTTCAGATGTTTCCAAGCATCAACAAGATTAGGAAAAAATATTTTTAGCCCATGTTACAATAATTCTTGCCACTTTTATTGAGAAGCTCTAGCACACGCATGCTTTGGAGACAATGGGGAGGGGGGACAATGCCTCTCACACACTCTGGTGTGAGAGGTACCTTATATAAATCGATGGTGTGCCCTCATCTCAAATATTGCATACAGATGTGGTCTCCTCATCTCAAAAAAGATATAATGGTACTAGAAAAGGTTCAGAAAAGGGCAACTAAAATGATTAAGGGTTTGGAACGGGTCCCATATGAGGAGAGATTAAAGAGATTAGGACTCTTCAGCTTGGAAAAGAGGAGACTAAGGGGGGATATGATAGAGGTATATAAAATCATGAGTGATGTGGAGAAAGTGGATAAGGAAAAGTTATTTACTTATTCCCATAATACAAGAACTAGGGGTCATCAAATGAAATTAATAGGCAGCAGGTTTAAAACAAATAAAAGGAAGTTCTTCTTCATGCAGTACACAGTCAACTTGTGGAACTCCTTACCTGAGGAGGTTGTGAAGGCTAGGACGATAACAGAGTTTAAAAGAGAACTGGATAAATTCATGGTGGTTAAGTCCATTAATGGCTATTAGCCAGGACGGGTAAGGAATGGTGTCCCTAGCCTCTGTCTGTCAGAGGATGGAGATGGATGGCAGGAGAGAGATCACTTGATCATTGCCTGTTAGGTTCACTCCCTCTGGGGCACCTGGCATTGGCCACTGTCGGTAGTCAGGATACTGGGCTAGATGGACCTTTGGTCTGACCTGGTACTGCCTTTCTTATGTTCTTATGAGTGATGTGCCTTTTGCGACCCCTATGAAATTTCACTCAAATTTGGCCAAGTTATGAACCTTCAACAAATGACAATTCACACATCCTCAATAGAGACTTGTTAAAGTTTGACAGTGGTATACAATCACCAACCCCCTGAGCAGGATGGTGATGGTAAGATTAGCGGGACTATAAAAATAGAAAACTCAATAATAATTGGGGATTTCAACTATCCCCATAGTGACATATCACCTCAGGACAGGATGCAGAAATAAAATTTCTTGACACCACAAATGACTGCTTTTTGGAGCAGCTTGTCCTGGAACCCACAAGAGGAGAGGCAATTCTTGAGCACAGGATCTGGTACAAGAGGTGAATATAGCTTAACTGCTTGGTAAGAGCAACCATAATATAATTAAATTTAACATACTTGGGGGGGGGGGGTGAAGGATGACACCCTAGAACCTGGAATTGAATCAATTTTTACCAAGTCTCAATATTCCTCCGAGGTCAGTAAAGAGCAGATACCCACCAGCAAAGTATGTGCCTCCATCCCCCTCTAGTAGCAGGTCCACATGACCTCTATCACTACCACTTACCCCATATGACCAAGAAGAGACAGAGGACTGTACTGGGGATCTTAAGATCCCAAACCTGCTGATGACATAGGATCACTATTGTTCCATATGATGGTGGGTTGTTGTTTTTTAAATGTTTACATATAAAAAAAGCTAGAAAGTTATATTAAAAAAACCTAACATTAAAAGAATGTTAAGATTGCTAAGTCAATTGTTTGAAAGTTAGGAAACCCCCAAATTAAGGTTGCCTGTGTAACCTTAATTCAATCTCTTTGTGCATAGGCATTATGATGTATAGTCTTTAAGCATATGATCACATACTAATTTTCCCCAGGACCCCTGCCTCGTTCAGTGCACAGTATGGACAACACTTTGGGAATTAATCAGAGTTGTGTAGTGAATGACACTGTTTCTGTAGGACCTCTGCCTTACTTGTTGCAGAAGTTTGAAGGTGGGTAGTGAATGAGGCAAGAAACTGCAGGAGGAAATAGGACTGCCTCACTGTTAAGGAATTTGAACAGCACACTGGAGAACTGGATTCTAACCCTGCCCCTGCTACAGAGTTCCTATGTGACTCTCGCCAAGTCACTCACACTTAAACCAAACTTTTCATGGGAGATCACTAATTGTGTGCTCCTCATTTTCTAGGAACCCAACATGAGACACCTGGGGGCCGATTTGCAGAAGTGCTGAGCACTCACAGTTGCAACTTAGGTCAATGGGAGCTGTGCTTTGAACATATAAAATACTAAGTACTCTGAAAAAAATCAGGTCCTAGGCTTCTCAAATTGGGAACCCAGAATTAATGGGTACTTCACTCAATCTTTTCTCTCTCTCTGCCTCAGTTCCTCAGCTGTAAAGTGATAATACCACCTAATCTCAGAGGGGAGATATGAAGATAAATTCATTAAATGTTTGTGAAGCACTCATATACTATGAGAACACCACAGAAATAATTTTGTATTCAGTGGATGGTGTGTGTTAAGTAAGGTCTGGGGCCACACAATGAATGATGCAAATAAAAAGCAATATTGAATACCTATGCATTTGTAAAATAAGAAGGGGATACTAGGGAAAAAATAATATGTGATTGTGTAATTTAAGACTAACAATGAGTATGCACAGGCAACCTTAATTCTATCATTCCAATCTTCTGAGTGTTTGACTTGGCAACCTTACTTTTAAGTATAGTTTTTTATTTAAATTTCTTTAGCGTCTATTCACATACATTACTTATTGTAAAACATTATTCCCTTTAGGACCACCACTATCTCTATGCTTTGTTTCTCTTCTTTTTCTATCTTCCTTTGCCTGTTTCACTCCCACTTCCGCATATTTACTAGTCTTCTGTAATTTTCTCAGCATTTCCATCCCTCAAGAAATTCCCAATTTTCAGCCAAGTGTGCTCCTCCATTTCACTTCACTACTGCCCATTTCATTCCATCCACCAAAATGATCATTGATTAGATGGCTAATGTTGAAACTGAAGGGTCATTACTGGGCTTTAATCTGAATGAATATCAACTTGGGGAATGGGGGAAGTAGCTCACACCCTTAAGTCATGGTTTCAAGCTATCTGCAGAATTAGGCCAACATCAAAGCATCAGTTAAACTTAGTTCACATTTGGAAGGTTCTCTCTGTAAATAGTAGGGCTAGAGACTTGGGGGTTTTTAAATGAAAGCTTAGATGATAGAGAATCTGAATGTCATGTAGGCCAATAAATACATTATGTGGGTTGTATGTTTGATACCCCTGCTCCAAGAGAACACTCCAGGAAGAGGGCTTATGAAAATGACAACGCCTTGAACTAAATTCATCCTTGGTTCAACCTCCACTGAAGTCAAAAACACAAGGCATAAAGTTGGTCCCTGAACTACTAACATAATGGAGCCATTTAGAACTGCAGAAGTATTTATGTGGTATATTTGACAGACTATTTAAACTTTCTGACTCCAACTTTTCTTTAGCACATAGCACAGAAATTATTTCCCAAAAGGGAAATAAGATAAGATCATCACTTATGGCATCCTTTTCTTCACAGTAGTCAATGAACCTTTGTAGTAGTAGACTGCCGTTAGTAACAAGAACACAGTGGCAACTGATTTAGGGAGAAGCAGGCTTTTCAAGATCTCCTCCAATAGTGTACATGTGCAGTTTTCAACTATGAGTGTGCTACCGTGCCACAGGGAAAGAAGATACTAGTTCAGGGAAGGACCAGATTTTCAAGTCTCCCCCCACTTTCTGGAAGTGACATGGGTGCAAAAAATTGAATAAGTTACTGAGGACTACAACTACACCCAGCAATCTGAATGTCAAGTGGTGTACTTGTGACATATGGAGTCTGGTGGCCTGGGGCTAAATGTGTGTGAGGAACCTCAAAAGCCAGGATCCACCCTCAGACATACATAATTCCTTACTACTGGATCTTAAAAGTATCATATCCAATTTTTTCACATCCACACCTAAGTCTTTGGTAGGAGAGGACATGTTTATGGATTATTTTAAAATCATTCCAAAATGTATTAAGACCCATACCCCGTGAAACTTACAAACTACTTTAGGACATGATGCAATAAGGTAACAAAAGGTATGAGGAAGAACAGACAAAGGTAACAACAGTAAGGCAATGTGGATACTCAGCAAAGCTTAGTGCATAGCATTTGGTATATACAAATGGGGAGATTTCTTTTCTTCTCCCCCCACTTAAAAAGATAAATTAGCAAATGATTTATTCAGCTACTTTCCTCTGGCCACCAGAGAGAGCATAAGTGTGTATCCAGTAGGTTTTTAAACAGCAAGAGGGCAGTGGATTTGCAGACCACATTCTGCAAGCTAGAAGATGATCTTGAGTGTACTGGCCCTGCAAGTGTGGTGGTTTTGACACATTTGGTTGGCTTCTCATAGGCACTCTATAATGGGGTAGTCTTCCCCTTTAGGTGCTGGGGAGCCTCAGGCAAGCCTGTACAGTTCTGAGGCACAGTTCTTTTAGAATAGGTGATTGGGCCTGGCAGAGCGGGATCATCAGACCAAGCTAGGAATGGGTCAGGTGACTGCCTGATGAGCATCTGATTCCTATAAAGGCCGAAAGAGCTCACTCTCAGGGCTTGTCTCTACTACCCACCGGATTGGAGGGCAGCGATTGATCCAGTAGGGGGTCGATATAGCGTGTCTAGTATAGATGCGATAATCGACCGCTGAGCGCTCTCCAGTCGACTCCGGTACTCCACCAGAACGAGTAGCGCAAGCGGAGTCAACGGGAGAGCGCCAGCTGTCGACTTACCGCAGTGAAGACACCGCATAAGTAGATCTAAGTACGTTGACTTCAGCTATGCTATTCACGTAGTTGAAGCTGCACATCTTAGATCATCTCTGCGCGGTAGTGTAGACAAGCCCTGAGATGGGGGACCCATAGAAAGCAGGCTAGCTCCAGAGGCAGGCCCTGGAGAAGGTGGATTGCCTTACAGATGCTCTATTGGTGGTCTCGGGAAGTGCTGCCAAGAGTAGGGAAGCTCTGGAAAGAAAGCCCCTGGGTCAGGGACAAGACAGCTGTTAGATTTATGCTGAACTATTTTACTTTTGAGGTTTGCTAAAGATTGTCAGTGCAATCAATAAATGGTGCCTAAAGAAAGGGACTGAACAGACCCTGGGCATGGCATTTAATCATTCCAGGGCTAGGGAGACAGAACAGCAGCCGACACACAATCATTAAATGGGAGACATCACATCCTCTTCTGGATCAGATATACAGGTCAATACACAACCATAATCCAGTCCAACAATATTATCTTAAAAGGTACATTCTGAAATCATATAGTATGAAAAGTCAGTTCTACTTTTCAGATGAGCAAAATCCTCCAAATCCAAAATTAACACCTCAACTCCACCAAAAGCAGGTGCAAAAGCCTCTAGTCTTCCCAACTTACAAATATAATAATGCAATTGTCAATACAAAATACAGCAGCACATTGGAATGTTCTTACATTTATCACCTAAGTTAAATTTAATCAAATTAAACCTATGGAACATTATTCTAACTGCAATACTGAATTTATTTTCAAATGTAACGAGTCTCACATTTTTAATTTGCTTTAAAATGCAGCCAAAATACAACAGCCAGTATTGTTATGCTGCAGGAATTAGGGAGACTTGTTGCATAATGTGCATTCGGGAAGCTACATACTACATAGTGCCTTGCTTGTATAATTAAAATCTCTTTCGATTGCTAACGGTAAAACTTCATCTAAATATAGAATTTTTAAAGAACAAAGAAATCATTTTCAGTTTTTTTCTATCATCAGATATTGCAACCTTGTTTTAGAAGGGAAACAGAGGGCAAAATTGTTTAGGAGACCGTGCTGGGCCAGAAAAACAAGCAGCCATACTTTTATGAGAAGTGGGATTTCATGCTGAATAACTCAAAACTGAAAAACCAGTCAGCCTGTGGGGTGGATAGGTCACTGTACCACTTTGCCTGCATTTCCCAAAAACTGATTATTTCCCCGCTCCATCTACCAGTACAGCAGCCACAAAATTTCCAGGTACTTCCCCCACAGTCTATCCAGCCTTTTGGTATTATGCCAAGAAACTCATTAAGCATCACACTATATAGCTCTTGCTTCATATTGTGCCTGAAGCCATACTATTTAGGGTAGCAATCTTGTCAGATATAAGCTGCCTGACCCTGTTTTGACTGAACCACTGGCCCTGCACAGTGGTGCAGTTTTTCAGCAGATATTAAAAATGCAGGAACTAGCCACTCCTGGGAATAATACCTTTTTGCAGGAGGGGGACTGTTCTGATCGCATTACATTTTGGCTGCCTATTTCCCCCTCTGTAACAACATACAGTATTAGATACCTTAAAATGGTTTGCAACATTTCTATATACTGTTAAATAGCTCCAGAGTTCTATCCAAAAAGGGGCACATTTCAGAAGTGGATGAAAAAGTCCTGACAGCAAAGCCTGTGAAATGCTATATAAGTAATATATTTTCGCAAAAGGAAATAAATATACAAATAAGATGGACCACTATGTGTCCAGTAGGAAGGAAGGAAGAGGACCTTCCAATAAAATTAAAAAAAAAAAAAGTACTTTTTAAAAGGTTAACCAGGAAAGGTGGGGGTGGAAGAAAAGGTCCCCACATTTTGCTTCTTTATGCAGCATAAAGGAAGCCTGAAATTTGGGGAAGAGTAATTTTTTTCTATTAGAAATTCAGATTGTTGTCTACCCTCTTTAACCTGGAAGACTCTACAGGCAATTGTTATGAAGAAGAAATCAGATACAATATAAATGAAACCTGAGAGGGGAAGCTATTTTTATTTGGAATGTTTAAACCATGTTCTGTTTGGATAACAGTTAAGAAACACTAGAGAAAAGTTTCAAAGATTTGACATCTTCAACCCCTTAATATTAAGAATGAGAAAGCTCGGAATCCATATTTCAGACCTATGAGTGCAGTAAAATTAGGGAAGAAAAACAAGCAGGTTTTGGGGTCAAGTTTTCAGGAACTTTACACAAAATACAGAAGCCAATTTTCCCCCCTTCTGCATGTCACCTATGAAGACTGATTTAAAATTTAATCTAGTTGTAAAAATTGAACAATTTTAAAATAATTTGTAGGAAATCTTCATTTTACCTGTTTGTTATGTGGCCAGATCCTCCGTTTACCTAAATAAATAGCAAAACTCATTGACTTCAATGATGGCAGAATCAGGCCAATAGCTTGTGACCAAGGAAGTGCCACTCAGATAAATGCATTAAGGTGGCTAAGCATTTTGAGGATTGTCTTAAAGTAAGTTATTAGAAAAAAATAGTGCAACACAGACACTTATGTGTACATATTAAGTAGTGTCAAACTGCGGGGGGGGAGGTTAATATTAAACTCCAATTAAATTATTTGTTTAGTCTGTGATAGCTCCCAACCAGCGTCAGGACCTCATTGCACTAAGAGTTTGTAGAAACATACAGAAAGACAATTTCAGTCTCAAAGAACTTACAAACTTACAAAAAGACAAGAGATATAAAATGTGGGTATAAGGGATATAGCATATAAGTAGTCATGGCAACAACAGCCATAAGTGTATGTATATATCACAAACTTACAACAGACACACACACACTGAACAAAGACTTGAACCTACTATCGCTCTGATGATTTTATTTATATGCTATATTCTTCTTCCCAACCTTTTATTTTTTTGTGATCTATTTTCATGACAAGGACTTCATTTTAGGTTTAAAGGATATTTTGAGAGTTCCATTCCAGGTGGATAGGAAAAATGTGTTTCATTCCAGGGGCTAGTTGGGGGAAGGAAGTGGGATAGGAAAGAACTGTTCAAGCAGGAGTAGATAAAGTACAAGGGAACCTGAGGGGGAAGAGAGAAGATGGCAAGCAAAATAATAAGCAGGGAGAATTAGATTAGGCAGATGAAGAGATGCTGCAGTGGGAGAGGTTCAAGATGAAGAGGCCACCAACTACTAGCAATACAGCCAGGGCCGGCTCCAGGCACCAGCTTGGCAAGCAGGTGCTTGGGGCGGCCACTCCGGAGAGGGGCGTCAGGTCCAGCCATTCGGCGGCAATTCGGCAGACGGTCCCTCACTCCCACTCGGCGCGAAGGTCCTCCCGCCGAATTGCGGCCGCAGATTGTGATCGCGGCTTTGGGGGGGGGGCTGCTTGGGGCAGCCAAAACCCTGGACACGGCCCTGAATACAGCACATGAAAAAAGAAATCCAGAATCTAAGTTTGAGCTGAGTGAATGATGTCAAGAGGCAATGCAGGATCCTCCTGGCTATTACTGCTGATTCCCATTTGGAGAGGAGGCTGCCGACGCTGGTGTCCTAGGAAGTGGTGAAGATGTCTGTTATACATTAAAGCACTATTGTAATACAGTAATAATGATCCTAAATTACCCACATCTTTGGCTGTGGCTGGTACTGGCTGATTTGAGTAAAGAGCAGCAAACAGCTTGTGCATGTTTTTCTCTACACAATATTTAGTATTAAAAGATAAACCTGAGAAACTATGAAAGTCTCACACCTTCATGCTTTCATCTGCTAAGTTACACTTCTATTGTCACAAACAAAATCAGCAAAACTGAATGTCATAGCAATAAAACAGTAGTGATGGATTGTGATTGCTTCTGTTGACTCAGCAAAGAGGTATTAAAAACAGCAAAACATTTTGAAAACTCCCTCTGTAATTGGTATTCTTTAGTAAAATCATATTAGCTATATATGGTATTACAACAAATTCATTGCAGCTGTCTTAAAACTTGCAGTTGCAGGTTCTCCCTGTACTTCTCCTACAGTTTGACCAGCCTTTTTAAAAAAAAATAAAAAGGCATTTGGGAGCATTAAGCTATTCCCAATTTAAAACATTTTTGAAAAATACAAAAATGAAATGAGAAAACCAACTGGAGGAGGAGGGGCAGAAGACACTTTGGAAAGATCATTTCTGACAGGAAAAGGGAGCTGGAGCAATAGGGCACAGGGGAGAGTCTGAACCAAAAACTTGGAAAAACAAACATAATTTCCTCAAATTATTTTTAAATCTACAAAGAAATCCTTAGGAGTAATTTTACAACATAGTTTTGGTGGGGTTTTTTGGGTAACAATCTTGTCCCAATCCACATCAATCAAATTAATAAGTACAGAGAAAGACAATGCATGCAAAATATACCACTATCTTAATCAAAGGCCCATTTTGTAACTGCAATAAGATGAATTGTGTAGTAGTGCTGATAAATGCACAAACTGTTTGCATTTGAAGCATTTCTATCTCAAGCCTTAACACACCTAAGATGTACAGCCTGTCATGCCTTAAGATTTAATTATCAAAACTTGCCAGGGGAAGGGGGGGGGGCATTCTCTCATTCATCAATAGGAAAGTTCCCTTGGCAAACAGGGACCAGCAACAACAGAATGAAATGCAGAATTGAGACAGTTCTGCTTTGCTAGAAGACTTATGTTTCTCAACAGGCATGGTAAAGGCAAACTCCATATTTAAGCCCTGCTCTGCAATTAGATTCCCACACAGGCAGTTTTTTTAACTTATGTACATCCAACTGCAGCATCAGAACCTCAGTAAACATTAGTTAACGATGGATGATACAAAAGATGGGGCTGGTCAGCAGGATTCAGGAACTGCATCTTAATAAGCCTCACAACTTCCCCAACAAGTGCTATGTTTGAATCTCAGATGAGTTGGAGGTGCATTTGTAGTATGGACTTGGAGTAAACCGATTTAGCTCTTCAGCAACATTTTTCAAACTGTGTTACAAATCTTTAGCGTCACTTCTTTTGAAGGTAAATGTCATATCCTATGTGGTTTAGGTGTCTACAACCTGTGGTTTTCACATAGAAGCCATTCAAAAAAGCAAAAATGAGAAAAACTTCAAGATTAAATGAACAATCCTTCAGATCCTGATTTTGTTTTGGAATAGCTAATCACCATCCTGAGCATTATGCTTGTATCTTACATCTCCTTCCCCACTTTCTGATTTTGTCTTTATAGATCAGCATTTTAAACATGTTACAGACATCATCCTGCCACATACAGGACCCAGTTGTCTTACAACTCAAAATGCACGATTAGTGATAAAGCCAACTACACATTTATTTATCTATGCTGTTGTATAAGCTTACAAATTACCAGTTTAAAACAATCATTATGAATGGAGGTGCTTCTCACATTCATAATTTTCAGAAATTTTCCATGTTTTGTCTCAGAAAGTAGGTTTTTTGTGCACAAAAAACCTAGAACAAAATCTTGTTATCTGTTTTTTGAATCCGTGGGATGGTGCAGATAAAATATTTCTCCTGGTTAAAAGGCTCTGCAAAAACAAACAAACAAACAAACAAAAAAACACGGGGGGGTGTTAAAGTTTGAAAGCGGATACTTGGTATGCAGGTGAGCCATTGCTTTAATAAATTATTTCAAAATTGCTTAGTGACCATACAGACTCTTCGAGAGGGGTATTGCTCCAGGTTAGACACAATGCAAATACATGCACAATTTGAACCGCACACTTCTCAAACTTGTTAAAAGGCAGTCTTTGCCTAAGTTGTTTGTTGCCTCGTAACTTCCATCTTCTTGTCCCCAGACAGTCCCCAATCTACTCATTCTACCTACCTAAGTTTTATACTACTGCCCACCACTGTAGTATCTGACGCCCAGATCCTCATAGGTATTTAGACTCTAACTTACACTAAAGTCCATGGGAGTTCGGTGTCTAAATCCCTTTGAGGTTCTCGGCCTGAGTGCCTTCCATGTAAAAAGTTTCTTGCAATAGAGACTTCATGGAGTCTCTGGCATGGTTTTTAAAAAAATTCTGTGCAATTTAAACCATTCTAAGGGGCAAGGAGGCTGAAGGGCTGATATGTGGTGGGGTGGTAAGAATAGGCTATAATAGGAATGTTTTGAGAACTTAACTACCGAGGATGCTACGAGTGCAACCACTATAAAAAACGAGCACTCTGTCAATTAACCTGAACCTCCATCTCTGATTGATATATATAATACATATGCCCTACATTTAAGACAATATTATAATTACAAAGTCATAATTGTAAAAATAAGTACAGCTGCAATGTACTGGAAAACTCTAGTATTTAGGTATACTGTTTGGGTGAAGCAATGTATAATTTACATTTATGTAAAAATTTCTTTCATTTTTGTATCTACTATATCCCTCTAAATAGACTTTCTAGATATTAAGAACATCTGATCACACACAAAATCTGTTTTAAGCCTAACTTGTGGATTTATGGCACCAACTTTATCATGTTACAAATTCATTCAGCATGGCAACTAAAGCAACTGTCATCAGGAATTATTTTAACATATGACTACATACTTAGTATGTTGAAACTAACCACATTAGTATATATTATTAGTTGGTTATAAATTTTAAGTTTTACAATGAATTAAAACATTGCAAAAATATCTTTACTAGTTGCAAAAATCCTACTTTTGTATATGATCAAAAACTGAGTATTTTTCTGACTTACATATCTATCCTCAAGATGTGGCAAATATAATCTCAATCCATTGGGCTAATCTAGCAAGACTAGTAAACACAAAGTCTGATCCCAAAGGCAATCCTAAAACTGAAGGGTGGAGGGGAGGGAGGACGAGGGATTGGAGAAGGTGTGTGACCGGCCTGCTACCCTGATAAATTCTTCCTCTGGCTCTGCTCAGCCACTTGCACCTTAGACCACACTTTAGGAAGAGTATGCATAGCTAATTATGCATGTACTGTCCTCAAAGTCAAATCTGGGGTGCAGTGGCTGAGCAGAGCCTATTACTACTGACATTTAAGAAGAGGCCTTCTCCCCCCAAACCTCCATTCCCATTTTCAATCTCAGGTTTGAGATGCCACTCAAAAAAAGAATTCACAGTTTGTATATGAACATCAGACCAGAAGTTTGTCCTTGAAGGAGGTACAATACAATGCAACTTCACTTTTAAAAAAATCGTTAACAACTTAAGTGCTAACATGACTGCAGAAAAGTTGCATCAACCATACTTGACAACCGAACTAGAGAACCAAGTTGTCCATGGACAAGTGTCAACTCAAAGTTTTTGTTTGTTTGTTTTTGTAGTCTGAGGCTACATCTACACTAGAAACTTCAAGGCACTGCTGCTGGAGCTCTCCTGCGGCAGCGCTTTGAAGTGCGAGTGTGGTCACACGTGATGGTAAACCACCTCCAAGAGGGGAATAGCTCTGAGTGCTGGGAGCTGTGCTCTTGCTGCGCTCAGGGGGGTGATTTTTCACACACACACCCTTGAACCAGCAAGTTAGAACGCTATAAAATGTAAGTGTAGACAATCCCTGAGCTTCTGTACAAGTCCTTTACATAGTAAATTTTGTGACTACAGAAGAAAGTGGAGACAGAGCTTTCTGAATATTTTAACTACAGTAGATTCTGTCAAGAGTATAGCCAATAATAGCTAAAACCAAGAAGTTGGTGAACTTGCTACATGACTTACCCTTAAAATAAAAAGCTGAAATAAAAAGATCATAAGCCCTAATGCATCAGTGCATAAGTCAACAATGGATTTCAACCTGTGGTACATGGACCTCTATGGGTCTGCAGACTATGTTTAAGATTTCCAAAGAGGTCCAGCACCTCATTCAACATTTTTTAGGGGTCCACAAATGAAAAAAGGTTGAAAACCGCTGCACTAACAGCTTGGAGTTTGGACAAAACTTCTCCCATTGGCAGGCTATTCCACAATTGTACATTCTACAGATTCTTGTAACTTTCTTCTGGAGTATCTGGTACTGTCTGACCACTCTCATAGACAAGATACTGTGCTACACAGCCAAAGATCTCAATTGGTAAAGAAAGGGCTCTAGAACACAAAGGTTCTCATACTCCTGCCTGCAGACCACTAGCAGCCTGAAGTGCTGGTGGTCATATGGCTTCTTGTCTCCACTTCCTAAATTGCATTAGGGACAACTACAAATATACTGAATATGTTCTAAGTCAGCAATTGCTATAGTTGAAACAGATGTTGTGCAATCATGAATGGATGAGATGATCGACATGAATATCCTTATTAAAACACAATTTACCCTATGAACGAGCTTGAGAATTCCTTCTAAAAACCATTAAAGAGTTTCAAGAATTTTATCTCATCTTCAAAACAGTTTTATTATGCAGTTGTTTGTAATTAAGTACTGTTAAACCTTTTGGGATAAAAATGGTGGATTTTGGCAACAAAGACTGGTAAAGGAAAAAATTCTACAAGTATGCAAAGATCACTTTCTGGAAACGAAGCTATTATTATTAGTATTAAATTAATCCTTATATAATCAATTACATACAAACTTGGGTCTGTTACGGACAGGGTCATACATGTTTTATTGTTTACTGCTTAGAAACATAAGCTACAATCAATGGGCAATACCTAAAAATGTGTATGAAGCATTGTAAATAAAAGTTTATCATCCCACATCATCACACTGTATTGGTTAGCTTTCACAACATACAGCTGTCAGTAAGAAATCAACATCCTTGATCTTCTAACAGTAGCATTATGATGAGTTTTAAACATAAATTTCTAATTTGTTTTTTCAAAAGAAGGGATTGTTCCAAGACAAGGCTTTCCAGATACTGATACTTTCCTCAAGACAATAAATAGATACAGTAAAACCTCAGAGTTACAGACACCTTGGGAACGGAGGTTGTCCGTAACTCTGAACAAGACATTACGGACTTTAGCAGAGGAGTTGGGGCTGCAGCCGCAGGGCGAGGGGTGGGGTCAGGGCTTCTGATCCTAGGCGCCGCCAGGGCTCCCGGGTTTTAGATCTGGGGGGGAGGGGTGGGAGGAAAAGAGCACTGGAGCACCAGGGCTTTAGAGTTGGGGCGGGAGCGCTGGAGCTTGGGGCTCCATTTTGGTTTCAGCCCTGCAGAGGGCACCGGGATCGCGGCTTCAGCCTCTGCTCCCAATTTCGGGGAAGGGAGGGGGCACCAGGGATTGAGGCTTCAGTCCCACCGCTCTCCTCCCAGTTTCGGCGCCGGAGGGGTGTTAGCTATGGGGGAAGGGAGGGAAGTACTGGGGCTGAAACCGGCATTCCCCTCGTAGCTAAAGCCCCGATCCCCAGCGCCCTCCACACACACACCCCATACCCCCGGCTGAAACCAGGAGTGGAGCTGCAGGGCTGAAGTTCCGATCCCCAACACGCACCACACACACACACACACACACACACACACACACACACACACTCAATCCATCCCTGGCATTGGTGTCGCCCCCCTCCCCGCCCAACCCCTCACTGAAACCAGGAGCAGATTCACGGGGCTGAAGCCCCGACCCCTGGCACCCCCAGTGGGGTGAAGCCAGGAATGGAGTCAGGGGCTGAAGCCCCAAGCCCCAGCTCTCCCCCGCCCGGTCTAAAGCCCTGAGCCCCACTGCTCCCAAGGGTCAGAAGCCCCAAGCCCCCACCTCCGCCTGTAGCCCTGACCCCAAACACACCCTGCAGCTGCAGCCCCAACCCTCCTGTGGCTGAAGCCCCGACGCGGTACAGTATGTGTTTTTTTCGGTCTGCGCTGTTGCCTCATGGAGCACTTCCGGTTTCACAGGGTGTCCAGTAGACCAGTAAATCCATAACTCTGGTGTTCATATCTTTTAAATACAGTAGACCTTCAATGTTATATCATAACTTATTACAGGAGGCAGACATGTCATTCCCATTAAAACTTCTGGATTAAATGCATATGGGATTAAAATTTAAGAGACTAAATAAATCCTTAAAACAAAATCCCAACACACTTACTTGTAACTAAAGCTTTGTCTACACAAGAAAGTTACAATGGGGAAAAGGCCAATTAGAGGTCATGGATCCACCAGTTCCCTGCCTCTGCCCAGATACCTTCTCTGCATCAGTGAAGGAGTGCCTCTGGAGCTATACTCCATGAGGTACACACTGCATCAATTAAAACCTTACAAAGCAAAGGGCATAGTTTACCCCAAGTATATTAATATCTTTACTGCCAACTGTCACAGTAGCTAGGCACTTCTTTTTTAAAAATTAAAGCCATAAACTATTGTGTCACCTGTACTCTGCAGAAAAGAAAATTTCTAGATCAAGTTGCAGACTGCACCTCGAATTTTAATTTTTCCTATTTGGTCTGCAGAGGAGAAATTGTTTGGGAAAATCTCCAAGTCACCTATTTTTCTAACAAATATACTACTGCTCTGGAGAAGCTTCATTAGTTCAATTCACCCTAAACAAAGATGAGCAAACCAGTTAACCATTTCAAAAAATGAATCCTAATACAAGCCCCACATATTGCCTTCCTTTTAAACATCATCTTGTACTTTTTCTTCTCCAGAATAAACAGCTTCTAGTCAACTACTGAATACCTTGAACAAGTTATTTTAACAATACTTCAACTTCTATGAGACAGTACTAAGGAACACCATCACGGTGGACTCTAGTTATTTTCAAAAAGAAAATTAAAAATCAATTTCAGGTACTACAACTGTTCAAGTCCCCTTTCCAATTTTTGTGGGTTCTACAATCATTTCTTTAAAAGGTGTTTTCCTTTCCCCTGTTATTGGGTGAAATGCCTACTCAGATAAAGGGGAGACTAATTATGTTGGGGAAAATTAGTGCAAACTATTCGCTAACTGCAGTCAGAGTCACAAAGTAAAAAGATTTTTCCCTCAAATTTCAGGTGTTATTTGTAACAATAGGAGGTAAAACATTTTCAGAGAACTGTGCTTTTTTAATTGACTTTGCCTCTGATATATTATACTTGCTGCTCTAAATTTACACTGGTTAAATGCCTTATTTTAAGATCTGAGGCCATCCAAAACCTTGATTCACAGGAGAGTTACATGTGTAAATTCCTCATGCTTCAACAGGTAAATATTTCCCAAATATAAAGTTTAAACAGCTGATACTCATCCATTTATGATTTCAGGAGAACATAATATAGGGGTTTTTTTGCACAGAATATACAGTGGGCTGTCAAAATGGAATTCTGCTCACAAAAATCAGATCGAGAAGCAATTAGAAGCTGCAGTGGGGATGCAGAAAAGTGACTTTGCCTGCTGACAGTATTCATGGTAGAAAGAATAGCAAGTCAAGAAAAAGAAAAGCAAACTCTATAAAATGGAAAAAAAGATATGGAAAAGCATCTTACAGCTCAACCGGAATTTCTAAATGCATATTTATGTGAAATCAAGTATAATGCTATCTAGGCCCTGTTATATCGTCACATTACAGCGGTAAGTAGTACTGCTATAAACAAAAATGAATTGGCATTTCCTGAATAACACCCGCCACACAAATCCTATTTACGAACCCCTTTGAATTCAGAGTTACAAGTTTGATCCACATTTACCACATTTCTAGTAAAATTATGTTTGTGAAGAGGATACTTATGATTTTCTGCTCAGATCAAGACGACACTGGATTCAACAGAAGTCACTACTTAATAGCACTTTTACAGCTTTTTTTCTATATATTAACCACCACATTTTTGTGAAGCTTTCTATATCAAATAAAAATCTTAAGGGCTGGTGCTGGGGTAAAATAAATTTAGGAAGTGCTAGAAGGACTGAAGGGTCATATTCAGTACAGATAACTGGGGGTCACACATTTTGTAATACTTGTAGACAAAGGTTACTGCATTTGCACATACCAGGGGCTTCTTGAATTCCTTCATTCCAGGCCACAAGGTCCCCGTGTGCCATTCTGCCATCCATCTCTTTCAGCAGCTCCACACAAATTCCCCCAACCCCTCTCTCATGTTGGGACTCTGTGTACCCTCCTATTCTACCACTACAACCGGGGTCCTTCAACCTCCTCCCTGCCAGGGGTCTGTGTGCCTCCCACTCTCCATCTTCCCATACCAAGCTCCCCAATCTTCTCCCAAGGCCAGCAGTCAGTTCTCTGTGCCCTCCCATTACTCCTTCCCCCTATGTCAGAGGTTGTGTGTTCTCCCCACACCAGAGGATCCTGTGCACCCTCCCCATTCATCCTCCCACATTCCAGGATCCCCCATTCTACCACCCATAGAAGGGGCTCTGTGCATATCTGCTTTCCCCATTCCTCCTCTCCCACCATAGCAGGGTACCCCACACTTCATGCCAGAAGGGGTTGTGACCCCCCCCTTCCCCCTCTCATTCCAGTGTCCCCCATTCACCCCACCCCCAAGGGCTGTGCTCACACTCCTATTCCCCCCACTGTTATTTTTCCTTGTCTGGGAAGAAAGTCATTCAAGGTATTAAGATGTTAAACTCTGCTGGGAGGACACACAGAGATGAGCCAGGGATATTGTTATGCAGGATGGCATTAATGGGTGCCATCAACCTGTTGTTTGATCTAGAAATAATTGCAGAAGTGCTTTTCTAATTGGATAGCTGAGACTCCATATGTCTGCCATTTTTCCCCTTTCATTTCCCCCCCAAATCACTAGAATTCTGGCATTTGACCCTTGGCACTTCTCCTGTTATTTTGGAATTGATCAGATGTGGTGTTCTAAACTTACTGCATTACTGAGAAACAGAGAAATGCAGGTTAGTTGAATGTAAGGGCTTCAGCCAATAAACAAGACAGGTGATGTGTTAAAGAAAAACCTGGAGCGTTCCTTCAATACACTTGAAGCAATGTGGGTAATTACATGCTGAACAGCGGTCTCATCATATTTTTTAAAAGCAAGCTGGCTCTTTCAAGATCAAAAATCTTCATAAACCAGAAGTTAGGTGAAGAAATGGAAATATCCCAGCAGAGTATCAGTGCTCACCATTTTCCTCCTCCTGCAGGAAGCAACTGCATGCCATACATGAAAGCCTTACAGTGAAGGAGGTCAACCTCCCAGCAGTAGTTAGGCCACCTCTTTTGGGAAGCACATGACAGTGTCCTGTAAGATGTGTCACCAGGTCACCCCAAAAAAGTTACACCCAACTGACAAGCTTCAGGTCATGGCCCTGTTTTATCACTACAAATCTCTCCTCTCTGTTTAAAGTCAAAGATAAAGCAGTTTGGGTGAAATATGACCCTTACAATGGCTTACTTTGCTCATTATAAACATTAAGACCCTGAATCTCAGATGTGGTTTAATGGAGGCATTTCAGCCCTCTCTCGCTTTTCCTACTCCGAATTACTCAGTGAGACATCATCATGGAAGCAGCCTAGATCTATGCTCAAACCTGGGAGGCAGCAAAGGACGGAAGTCCATATCCAAAGGCCCAAACAGCCTGATTAAAAAGAAGATTACTTGGATTTCCACCCTATAACGAAATCTAGGACTTCTCTACTATTAATCACAAACAATTTGACAGGGAATTAATATAAACTGAGAATTTATCAATTCAGATCTTATTATGATTTTATATTTGTGAAATTTACTAGCTGCAGAAAACTATTAATAATGATTACAGAGGAAGACAACAGAGAATTCTAGGATGTCTCACACTTCTTGAGATTTAAATAAAAGGTTTTCTTCCTTCCCCAGGCCTGTTTTAGTTTCTTCATAACTTGCATTTTTCTCACCATAATCTAAAATATAATTGTAAAATTTCCAAACACCACACTCAAAGATGCAATGTGTTTCCATGTCTCTCTCCTGTCTCTCTTCCCTGCCTGAGCCACCCACAACCAGCATTTTATAGCACAGCCCTTTTCAAACTAAAAGTCTAAAACCTAGTACAGACATTTATATTTATCCCACTTTATACTTCCCTCACCGTCCTTGAGTATGTTCCATCATTTTCACCCCCTACTTCCCAACTGCATCATCTGTCAATTCATCGTTGATTTATATGGACAAATTTTTGCTCCTCCTCAGCCCAGGAGTAATTATAACCCACTTCTCACATGGGGAGCCTGGTACAACCCCGGTGTCCCCTGACCAGTGAAAGCTGGGCGGAGGGAGACGGGGAAGGGAGTGAGACACTCACTCGCAGAGGTCACAATCCCCCAGTACCCAGAGTTTGCGGTGCCCGGGGACTATAAGGAAATGACCACGCTTTATGCCGTGCAGCTAGACGCGTCCCCGCACAGAGAGGGGGCGGGGACACCACCCACTGGCTATGGGGCGGGCGGGGGGGAGGGGGGCCGGAGGAGAAAAAGAGTGGACCCATCCCTCTGATACATTGGACACCGGGCAGAGAAGCGGGTTAACTCTTCACCGGCCCCGCAGATACCCACACGGCGAGGCTTCCTCCCCTTCCCGGAGCCCCGTCACACGCCGCGCTCCGGCCGCCAGACACATGGGCCCGGCCCGGCCCCTCCCCTCACACACGGGGGCCGGGCCGCGCCCCTCCCCTCTCCGTCCCGCGTCGCCCCTCAGCCACATGGGCCTCCCCTCACCGGTCATTGAGCTGGTCCTCGGTGCCCGGCAGCGGGTGCACCACGAAGTGGATCGATGTCATGTTGCGCTCCCCCCGCCCGAGGCAGGCAGAGGCCGGGCACACAATGGGGGTGGGGGGGAGCTCGGCGTCTCCCCGGGGCGGCGGGGGCGCTCGCACCCGCAGGCAGAGTCCTTCCCTCACTACAGTGACGCGACGCGGAACGGGGTGCGGGGGCCCGCGACGGCAGCGCCAGGAAGAGACTTGCTCCGCGCCGCACTCACACACGCACCGCCATCTTAACTTCCAGCGGCCCCTTCTCCATCCTCCCTCCCCCCTCCTTGCGCCGCGCCGGGTTGGGCGGGGCGTCGATTGACCGACCGTGATGTAAGGCGCGCGCTTACTGGCGCGTGGGTGGCCCATCGGCGGTGTGTCTGTAAGGACGTAGCGGATTGGGCCAGTGAGTCTGTAAAGCGTGACTACGTCAGACGTGAAGTTCGTAGAGACCACGTGCTCTTGGGAGACGCTGCGGGAGGTTGGGGGTGGGGTTGCGGCGCGGGGGAGGGGAAGAGGGTGCGGCTGCGCGCCGCAGCCTGGCGGGGGGAGCGCGCGGCTCACTATGGCGGAGGGGAGGCCCAGGGTCCTGCGCGCGGCTCATGGCGGCAGCTTGAGGCCTCCCTCTGGCCTAGGCTGGTGTGTCTGGGCGCTGGGTCCGCCGCGGTCCTGCCTGGAGGGCGGTGCCGGCACAGACAGGTCGGGGTTCGGGGCCTCCGCTCTGCATCTGCCTCGGGCGGCGTCTGCCGGGGAACGCTGGGAGCCCAGGCCCGCGACGGCTGGAAGGCGCTGCCGAACGGGAGTCTGCGGCCCGTGAGGGGCTGGCTGTCCGCAGCAGGGGCCGGGCTCACGGTCCCCTCTGCCCGCCGGCGTCTAACCTCCACAGGTGCTAACTAACGGCACTGACAGTGGTGTCTGGGCGCTTAAATACTTGTGAGTGGACCAGGATAGCGATTACAATCGCGTTTGCCAACTAACCACTAGCTAATACAGCCGACAACTGATTCCAGAAGAGCCCTACGCTCTGTCTTGGGGTGTCTTGAAGACTTTTCCAACCAACAGGGTAGCAGGGAAGAATACCCTTTCTTTCCTTGCCCCAAGCAGCTGTAGTGTGTGGCCAGTTTAGCTCTGTTTCAATCATGTGAGCTGGACTGGGAGGGTGAGACCGAAACATAACTAAAGCGGTGTTAAAAGCCATCCACAGTTGCTTTGGAAAGGGGAGCGATATTCAATCGTGAGTGTGGTTTGAGCCTTAGATGTTGCCTTCCCAAGTCAGCATCTAGCCTAAGTTTACTGTTGCTGTACCCATTTGTAAGGATCGATAACTGCAACTACACTTGCAAAGACAGCAAGAGGGCTACTTTCACCAGCACTAAATTCAGTTGAATCGGATTTCCCTCCCCACTATTACAGACTACATGTATTTTCAACTTGTGTAGACAAGTGCACTGACTTGTCACAATTTAAAAAGCATTTGTTTAAAACATTTAGATCACTAACACCCTGGATTACCAAAATGGAAAATTGTAATTTAGTTGGTCAGCAGTTACAGTGCTTGCTATTTTGTTAGTTTGATCCAAAAAAGTTTCACTTTGGTTTATTTTTGTAATTGATCATGCTTCCACACACCAGGACAGTGTTGCAATGTATAGTTGCAAAATCACAGGGCTTTTAAAAAATATATGCATTTCTACAATGGAATAAATGTGTGGTCTCCTAGTCGAGTGTGCAATTTCCAACAGCAGCCAGAGCTACGGCTTTCAGAGAGTGGTTTATGAGGCCTGCCGTGAGCATATGTGCAGGGGAGATTCCACGTAGTTCTCAGCCTGATCTGTTAAGTATTGACTTAAGCCTTAAAGCACAAGATTTAATATCCCCTTCCAAAAATTATCTTTAATTATAACCGGATATTCTTTATCTCCATGAATATCCAATCCTTTGTATATATTAAAACAATCTTCCTCTAGCATTTAACAAAAAATGTCTTTACAAAAATGAAGTTTTGTCCAACTCTTTAACATCTCATCTACATAATGAGTATAACAGTCTTGGAGAGCCCAGTTGTAACTCTGGTCAAAATATATATCAAATTATTGTAAGCTAGTGATTCACTATTTTCAAGAGAATAAGTAATGATAGATAAGGTCAATTTCTTAATAGGCTATGCATTTCCACAACATTTCAGATACATAACCAACTGCACTAAGTTATAACAAGTGATTCTAGATCAGATGTCTGAAGAAAACATTTAAAGATTCCCTGAAATTGAACATTTCAGAAGTATTGATAAGATTATCTTAGTGAAGTCTGTGGTTCGATTTTCTTCAGTAATGTCACAAATTAAAGAGCAGTCTTGGTTACATCTTAAAGTTATCTTCTTTTGCCTTTCTCCATCCTTTTCACTCCTGCACTGAGAGAGAAATTTCCTTTTTTGTCTCTTCCCCCCACCCCCCTTTTGAAGTGCTCACACTTCAAGGAGTAGGGGGAAATGTTGCAAATGGATGTCTATAAAAAGAAAGCACAGTGCACCTGATCATTTTCTAGAGAGAACTGGCCTTCTACTAGTTAAATTGTTTCTTCAGCAGGAACACTAACTCCCCTCCTCTGCTGATATCTGGGAGGGTGTGGGGTGTCAGACCAACAGGGAACAGAGAGAACACATCTCTGCTTTGGGCATGAGCTGTCTTCTAGTAATGCTACTATGTTGTTAAAGGGAGTTTTCCCTTAGTGGAATGCGGGTGCTGCAGTGAACCTGAGCCCTCCAACTCCTCCCAGTGACAGGTTGGTCTGATCTAGCTCCCATACTTCTCCATCCCATCAGTTGTTTGTGGCATTAGCCTGCCACTGCTTACCAATCTCCCTGAACTTGGTGTGAGGGGGAAAATTCAGTAGTGTGCTAACAGTGCTATATTATATACACCTCTACCCTGATATAACATGAAATTCGGATATAACGCGGTAAAGGAACGCTCCAGGGAGGCCGGGCTGTGCACTCCGGTGGATCAAAGCAAGTTCGATATAACGCGGTTTCATCTATAATTCAGTACGATTTTTTGGCTCCTGAGGACAGCGTTATATCAGGGTAGAGGTGTATTTGCTTTCTCTGCATTTCTGTTTTTTATAATGTGTAATGTATGGTATTGAGGATGTTATCAATGCTAAACAAATACCTGTTTTAAGGAATGAAGGCACAGCATAGTAGACCTAGTTTCTATTCCTGGGACTCCCATAGATTTCCTGTGTGACCTAAGTTCTGGTAATAAAGTTAGTATCCACTTGATTTCCTCATTGTATGTTTGACCTCATCAGACTGTCAGATCAAAAATTCAGGAGATCAGCTTGCTTGGATAGCTTGCTTTTCAACAGCCTATGTGAAGAATTTTCAGTTGATCAGCCAGCAACACTACTCCTGAGGGAATTATGTGTCACAAAATTAAAAATTCTGCACACATTTTAAAATTCAGCAAATTTTATTTGTCAAAATAACACAATATAATCACATCATTTCAATTATTTTGGTAATTTATTTCAAAATACCTGTCAGCAAGTATGTCTGTAACGATACAGATTCGGGAAATGCTTTTTCTCAAGTAGATTCCTTACTAAGCATATTAGCACATTTATATGGCTCCACATGAGCGAGCAGGACAGAATCTCACACACGTGGGTGTGGATGACTCAATGGGGGATCCAGGTGCGGAGAGGGGATCTGAATGCACAGGGGCTCGGTGGGGGGTTCAGGGTGTAGGGGGAATAGGACTTGCAGGGAGGTCCAGGTGAAGGTGGTTGGAGATCTGCAGGGGGGTCTTGGGGGAGAGTCTGGGTGCTGGGGGAGTGGAGCTTGGTGGGGCTCAGTGGGATGGGAGTCCAGGTGTGGATCGCTTGGTGTGGTGATCCAAGTGCACGGGTTCAGCAGTGTGGGGGTTTGAATGTGTGTAGGGGGGCACAGAGGGGGATGGTCTGGGTGCATGGGTGGGGGTCTGGATGCAGGAGGGTGGACCTCGGTAGGGGTGGGGGCAGGGTCTGGGGGAGGTTGGGATGCACCAAGGTTGGGCAGATCCCTGTACTGTGACCCCTTCCACCCACAACTGGGAAGCAATGGAGGCAGGAAGCGGGAGGCAGAGCGGAGCTTCCTGCAGCAGCGGGAGGTTCCTGGGGGTGGTCTGACTCGGCCCCAGCAGCAGCCCATGCAGGGGAAGAGGAAGTCCTGTTCACCCACAGCCCAGCCAGAATTAGCAGCTGGAGGCCAGCGCATGATAGGAGCCACCAGCCCGGATGTCCCTGGCTCTGAGCACATGGCAATAGTGAGCAGGAGGGATAGAAAGAGCCAAGCTCTGCTCCCTGAGGTGCTGATTTACATCTTCCCCAGCTGCTTCTGACACCAGAACCTGATGCATCTCACCTCCTCCCCCCAGAACACTGTCCAGGAGTTTTTTCTGCAGGAAAAGAGTAAATTCTGTGGGGGACATTAAGGGAAAGTGTGGGACTCTTACTGAATGGGGGAGGCAACCTAGTGACAGATAATATGGAAAAAGCTAAAATACTCAATGCTTTTTTTGCCTTGGTCTTCACAGACAAGGTCAGCTCCCAGACTGCTGCACTGGGGAGCTGCCCTCAGTCGTGAAAGAAAAGGTTGAGGACTATTTAAAAAAGCTGGACATGCACAAGTCCAGGGGTCCGGTTGTAGTGCAGGGTGCTGAGGGAGTTGGTTGATGTGATTGCAGAGTCATTGGCTATTATCTCTGAAAACTTATGGTGAGCGGGGGAGGTCCTGCACGATTGGAAAAAGGCAAATATAGTGCCCATCTTTAACAAAGGGAAGAAGGAGAATCTGGGGAACTTCAGACCAGTCAGCCTCACCTCAGTCCCCGGAAAAAACATGGGGCAGGTCCTCAAGAAATCCATTTTGAAGCCCTTTGAGGAGAGGAAGATGATCAGGAAGAGTCAACATGGATTCACCAAGGGCAAGTCATGCCTGACCAACCTGATTGCCTTCTATGATGAGATAACTGGCTCTGTGGATATGGGGAAAGCACTGGACATGATATACCTTGACTTTAGCAAAGCTTTTGATATGGTCTCCCACAGTATTCTTGCCAGCAAGTTTAAAAAAAAGTATGGATTGGATGAATGGACTATAAGGTGAATAGAAAGCTGGCTAGATCATCAGGCTCAATGTATAGTGATCAACGGCTCGATGTCTAGTTAGCAGCCAGTATCAAGCTGAGTGCCCCACAGGTCGGTCCTGGGACTGGTTTGGTTCTGCATGATGGGATGGATTGCACCCTCAGCAAGTTTGTGGATGACACTAAACTGGGGGGAGAGGTAGATATGCTGGAGGGTAGGGATAGGGTCCAGAGTGACCTAGACAAATTGGAGGATTGGGCCAAAAGAAATCTGATGAGGTTCAACAAGGAAAAGTGCAGAGTCCTGCACTTAGGAAGGAAGAATCCCATGCACTGCTACAGGCTGGGGACTGACTGGCTAAGTGGCAGTTCTGCAGAAAAGGACCTGGGGATTACAGTGGACGAGAAGCTGGATATGAGTCAGCCTTCTTGGCAACAAGAGCACATTGTTAACGGCATATTGGGCTTCATTAGTTGGAGCATTGTCAGCAGATCGAGGGAAGTGATTATTCCCCTCTATTCGGCACTGGTGAGGCCACACCTGGAGTATTGCATCCAGTTTTGGGCCCCCCACTACAGAAAGGATGTGGACAAATTGGAAAGAGTCCAGTGGAGGGCAATGAAAATGATTAGGGGGCTGGGGCACATGACTTATGAGGAGAGGCTGAGGAAACGGCTTATTGAGTCTGCAGAAGAGAAGAGTGAGGGGGGGATTTGATAGCAGCCTTCAACTACCTGAAAGGGGCTTCCAAAGAGTATGGAGCTAGGCTGTTCTCAGTGGTGGCAGATGACAGAACAAGGAGCAGTGGTCTCAAGTTGCAGTGAGGAAGGTCTAGGTTGGATATTAGGAAAAACTATTTCACAAGAAGGTAGCGAAGCACTGAAATGGGCTACCTAGGGAGGTGGTGGAATCTCCATCCTTAGAGGTTTTTAAGGCCCAGCTTGACAAAGACCTGGCGGCTGGCTGGGATGATTTAGTTGGGGTTGGTACTGCTTTGAGCAGGGGGTTGGAGCAGGTCTCTTCCAATCCTCATCTTCTATGATTCTAATTCTGTGCTTGCGCAGTGGTGCAGAATTCCCCCGGGAGTACAACATGGATTGCCCTTTAACAGATCTTGCCAAGTGTAGCACATAAGCAAATCCTGCAGTCCTTACTCAGACCTAAGTCCAGTAAACTGGAATGGAAATTTTGTCCAGGTAAAAGATGGCAGGATTAGATTGCCATAATTAGAAACCCTCTCTTTTCAGAAGTATGATATATGATCAAACAATTTTAAAGAGAAGGTATCTTTCAGAATGGACCAGCTTCTATTACCACCAACTATCCCGCTATAATTTCTCTGCTGTGGAGAGTGAGTAAAATAATGAAAAAACAATATAAATTGTGTTTTATAATGGAGTTGACACCAATCTTTGTCTTTGATGGGACCTTAACATCTATGTGTAACTCAGCCTGTTTCCTAGCCCAGGGAGTTTCACCTCTTTGCATTTCTGCAGTTACATAACCCCAATCCCTAGACATCCCAACTTGCTTTCTCCTCCCTCCCCTCCTGATGCTCTAATGTCATCAGGTAGAGGTGTGATTCTAAACTTTGCTAATTTGAAACTTCTCCCTTTTTTCAGCACAGCTGCAATGAGCTATGCCAAGAAGGAGCCAGCATAGCTCACTGTTTTAGGATTTGGTGAACCTGTTTTCCAAATTCCATAACTTCTTTCATCACATGAGTCACTTGTAGTAAGGGTAGTCGCTATTATCAAACTATCTGAATATAGCACAACTTTGTTCTGCATTTATTCCCAAGGTGGGAGATGCACACCTTATTAGTTTTGTTATTACCCTCTTGTATTTATTTCCAGACAATAACTCCATTAAAAAGGGAGTTAGTTGAGAGTGCAAATCTGTAATTTAGAGCAGAAAAACATTACAATGATGTTGCAGTTATCCCAATACAAGCATTATTGACCCAGCATATTCGATGTTAAGGTTAAACTTAAAAGAAATCCTAGTATGTTAATGTAGAAATGCACAATTACGACACCAAAATAACTTCAATTCTCCCCTGTAGTGACACTATGCAATAATCATACATTTATGAATAAGGAATTTTAGTGTTTGTAGTCCCAGCTTAGATGGATTTTTTAAAATAGATTTTTTTCATTTTTTTACACTGTTTTGCCTCCTGGTGTCTCTGCAGGGCAGAGTTAAGATTGTTTGGATGCCTTAGTACTGCATTCCCTTATCACTCTTTGTTATTTCTGCAAATATTCTCCAGATCAAGCTCCCAGGCAACTGGACTCTGTTATGTACAGTTAGTACAGCTGAATGTTCTTTAAATCAGAATGACTGAAGTTGAAAGAGCAAGACCTACATCTGTTAATAATTCTGTCTGGATGCTTTGCAGCTCAGATTTCATTGATTTTATTTCAGACAATTCTCAAATACCTGCCTTCATTTCAGACATATTCCCATTCTCCATTGTACTGTGTTTGTGAGTAGAACATTGACTCATGGGGTGTTCTGCCACGGCTCTTGCTGCTTCTCTTAAGAAAGATCTTGTTACTAGCAATGTGTTTATATACAGGTGTTTGGAGGCCTCCAGACTCTAGTTAATTGGGGTCTCCTGGTTCTCTGAGTCATTTAAATTGGCAAATGCAAAGACTGATGAAGTGGAGCTCTCTTAAGGAGCAGTCAGCTTCTCACCCACTTTCTCTCTCTCACATGCACTATATGGAATTTAGGAGTTTATGAAAATTAGATAAAAGACAGGGGGGGGGGCCTGGAAACCCCCCTAAGGGAGCCTGCCTCTTCTGAGTCCTGCTGGTGGAATTCCATGTGGGCATTTTCTGTAGCCCTGTTTACATTTGGAATTATCTGAGAACATAAAAACGGCCATACTGGGTCAGACCAAAGGTCCATCTAGCCCAGTATCTTGCCTTCCAACAGTGGCCAAAGCCAGGTGCTTCAGAGGGAATGAACAGAACAGGTAATCATCAAGTGATCCATCCCCTGTCATCCATTCCCAGCCTCTGGCAAACAGAGGCTAGGGACACCATCACTGCCCATCCTGGCTAATAGCCATTGAGGGACCTATCCTCCATTAATTTATCTAGTTCTTTTTTGAACCCTGTCCTAGTCTTCTCTGGCAAAGAGTTCCACAAGTTGACTGTGCGTTGTGTGAAGAAATACTTCCTTTTATTTGTTTTTACCCTGCTGCCTATTAATTTTAGCCATTGGTGTAGCTGCATTAGCGTAAACCCCTGATGTAGACAAGGAAAGTCATGATTTGCTCCAGTGGAATTTACCCCACTTGAAACCAGGATAAACTCCGCTAGTGCAAATATCAGCTTGCTTTCTTTACAGTAGAGGTTTGCACTGATGCTGCTATGCTGATGGCTAAAAAAAAGGTAACTAATTCCAAGCATAGACAAGACTCAAGAGTGCTTCATCCATCAGAGAAAACTAGCAGTTTATGGATTATTTTGTTGTTCTGATATTGTTTTGGAACAATGGACACAAATGGAATTTCCAACTGGCTGTCAGTAGTGTCCCTTACTTATCAATAAGGCCTAATTAATGTATAGCACTGAGTCAATTTTCTTATTTTTATTTATAATTTCAATTTCAGGATAGCAGTAAGGTCCAGATCCACAAAGGTACATAAATGTCTAAGTCCCAGATTTGACTCCACTCCGATTCACAGAACTCCCACCAACCCGTCGATGAATAAGCTCACTGTGCACCTAAGTTTTCAGGGTAAAAGTTCCCTCTGCATCCATGTTGCTCCCTTACTCTAGGTGTCCAGATGCCTTTTTCCACCAGCAAGCCCCAGAGTGATTCACAACCCTGGGGAAGATGAGCATTCATCTACCAGTGTTGCATGTGGGGCCGAATTCAGTAGGTGTGTTTAGCTGCTGCCTATCTGCTCGGGTTCCATTCAAATACTGGCTGCCAGAAGAGGACATGGTTGTGCCACTTTATAACTTTTATCCCACTGATTAGCGCACTTGTCTGGGGTGTGGGAGAAGCAGGTCTACAGTACGACTTTAATTCGGATTTAGCAGCATTAATTCGAATTAACCCTGCACCTGTCCACACAACGACAGCATTTAATTCGAAATAAAGGGCTCTTTAAATCGATTTCTGTACTCCACCCCGACGAGCGGAGTAGCGCCAAAATCGATTTTATCATTTCGAATTAGGGTTAGTGTGGCCGCAATTCGATGGTATTGGCCTCCGGGAGCTATCCCACAGTGCACCATTGTGACCGCTCTGGACAGCAATCTGAACTCGGATGCACTGGCCAGGTAGACAGGAAAAGCCCCGCGAACATTTGAATTTCATTTCCTGTTTGCCCAGCGAGGAGAGCACAGGTGACCACAGATAGCTCATCAGCACAGGTAACTATGCAGGCCGATAATCGAAAAAGAGCACCAGCATGGACCGTACGGGAGGTACTGGATCTGATCGCTATATGGGGAGAGGATTCAGTGCTATCAGAACTTCGTTCTAAAAGACGAAATGCCAAAACTTTTGAAAAAATCTCCAAGGGCATGATGGAGAGAGGCCACAATAGGGACTCAGATCAGTGCCGCGTGAAAGTCAAGGAGCTCAGACAAGCCTATCAAAAAACAAAGGAGACAAACGGTCGCTCCGGGTCAGAGCCGCGGACATGCTGCTTCTACGCTGAGCTGCATGCAATTCTAGGGGGGGCCGCCACCACTACCCCACCTGTGACCGTGGATTCCGGGTCGGGGATAGTCTCATCAGCTACACCTGATGATTCCGCAGATGGGGAAGAGGAGGAGGAGGAGGAGGAGGACAAGCTTGCAGAGAGCACCCAGCACTCCGTTCTCCCCAACAGCCAGGATCTTTTTCTCAGCCTGACTGAAGTACCCTCCCAACCCTCCCAAGCCAGTATCCAAGACCATGACCCTATGGAAGGGACCTCAGGTGAGTTTACCTTTTAAAATATAAAACTTGTTTTAAAAGCAAGCGTTTTTTAATGATTACTTTGCCCTGAGGACTTGGGATGCATTCGCGGCCAGTACAGCTACTGGAAAATTCTGTTAACGTGTCTGGGGATGGAGCGGAAATCCTCCAGGGACATCTCCATGAAGCTCTCCTGGAGGTACTCCAAAAGCCTTTCCACAAGGTTTCTGGGCAGTGCAGCCTTATTCCATCCTCCATGGTAGGACACTTGACCACGCCATGCTTGCAGCAAGTAATCTGGTATCATTGCCTGACAAAGCCTGGCAGTGTATGGTCCCGGTGTTTGCTGGCATTCAAGCAACATCCGTTCTTTATCTCGCTGTGTAATCCTCAGGAGAGTGATATCGCTCATGGTAACCTGGTTGAAATGCGGGAACTTAATTAAGGGGACAGAGGTGGCCGTTCCTACTGGGCTGTTTGCCTGTGGCTGAAAAGAAATCCTTCCCTGCAGTTAGCCAAGCGCAGGGGGGGGGAATTGGTCCTGAGCTTTTCGTGTTTGGCTAGCAGGGATCTTCCCTGTTACCAGCCACATGGTGGGGGGAGGGGTACAGCGATCATCCCAGAGAATTCATGGCGGGAGGGAGGGCGGGGGGGTTAGTTTGGTTTCTGCAGGGATCTTCCCTGATACCTGCCACGCGGTGGGGGGAGGGATAAAGCGATCATCCCAGAGAATTGGATGGGGGGGGGCTAGTTTGTTTTCTGCTGCTGAAGGTTAACAGGAAAACCGCAGCAGTCAACGGGCTTTGCTTGGTATGTGGGAAAGGAGGGCGCAGAAGCTGAAAGACGATGGCTTACCATGGCTGCATGCAAGCTGAATTCTGTTGCCCAGACCTGCGTCTGTGATCTCTAACACCAAAGCCACAGGCACTCAATATTAAGATGGAAAATGCGACCTTGTACTGAAATCACATGTGCTATGTAATGTGAATAGTGTTTTTCACCATGAAAGAGTATAAGCATTGTTCTGTAAAATGTATCGTTTTAAAAACTTCTCTCCTTTTTTTCAACCCTCCCTCCAGCAGCTGCAAATTTTTCAAGCCTCCCTCCTCCATCCCGAAGGCTATCTCAGATAAGGCGTCGGAAAAAGAGGAAGCGAGATGACACGTTCGCGGAAATAATGGAATGCACCCACAATGAAAGAGCTCATTTGAATGAGTGGAAGGACACTGTATCTAAATTTAGGAAAGATGCCAGTGAACGTGAGGTCATGAGGGATGCTCGAGATGAGAGGTGGCAGGCTGCAACGCTGGGGCTGCTGCGTGAGCAAACGGACATGCTCCGGCGTCTGGTGGAGCTTCAGGAACGGCAGCAGGATGACAGAGTGCCGCTGCAGCCGCTGTATAACCTCCCTCCCCCCTCACCATGTTTCATATCCTCCTCACCCAGACGCGGGGGGGGAGACTCCGTGAACCCTCCCACTCTACCCCAGTGGACAGCCCAACCAAAAGTCTGTCATTATATTGAATTTGTTCAGTGGCCTTTTACTTCCCTCCTGTCCTCCTCCCAAACCTCACCCAGATTACCTTGTTGGTTCTCTCCCTATGATTATAATCAGTTAATAAAGAATACATGATTTTTAAACGATAGTGACTTTATTTCCTTTGAAAGAAAGCTGGGGGAACGGGAAGGGTGGGTTCCTTACAGAGAATGAATGAGTCAATAAAGGGGGCGGGTTTTCATGAAGGAGAAACAAACAGAAATTTCACACTGTAGCCTGGCCAGTCATGAAACTGGTTTTCAAAGCCTCTCTGATGCACAGCGCTTCCTGGTGTGCTCTTCTAATCGCCCTGGTGTCTGGCTGCACGTAATCAGCAGCCAGGCGATTTGCCTCAGCCTCCCACCCTGCCATAAAGGTCTCCCCCTTACTTTCACAGAGATTGTGGAGCACACAGCAAGCAGAAATAACAATGGGGAGATTTCTTTGGCTGAGGTCAAAGCGAGTCAGTAGCGATCGCCAGCGACCTTTTAAACGGCCAAATGCACATTCTACCACCATTCTGCACTTGCTCAACCTGTAGTTAAACAGCTCCTGACTCCTGTCCAGGCTGCCTGTGTATGGCTTCATGAGCCATGGCATTAAGGGGTAGGCTGGGTCCCCAAGAATAACTATAGGCATTTCAACATCCCCAACGGTTATTTTCTGGTCCGGGAAGTAAGTCCCTTGCTGCAGCCCTTTAAACAGAGTAGTGTTCCTGAAGACGCGAGCATCATGAACCCTTCCCGGCCAGCCCACGTTGATGTTGGTGAAACGTCCCTTGTGATCCACAAGTGCTTGCAGCACCATTGAAAAGTACCCCTTGCGGTTTATGTACTGGGTACCCTGGTGCTCCGGTGCCAAGACAGGGATGTGGGTTCCATCTATCGCCCCACCACAGTTAGGGAATCCCATTGCAGCAAAGCCATCCACTATGACCTGCACATCTCCCAGAGTCACTAGCTTTCGTAGCAGCACCTCAGTGATTGCTTTGGCTACTTGCATCACAGCAGCCCCCACAGTAGATTTGCCCACTCCAAATTGATTCCTGACTGACCGGTAGCTGTCTGGCGTTGCAAGCTTCCACAGGGCTATCGCCACTCGCTTCTCAACTGTGAGGGCTGCTCTCATCTTGGTATTCTGGCGCTTCAGGGCAGGGGAAAGCAAGTCACAAAGTTCCAAGAAAGTGCCCTTACGCATGCGAAAGTTTCGCAGCCACTGGGAATCATCCCACACCTGCAACACTATGCGGTCCCACCAGTCTGTGCTTGTTTCCTGGGCCCAGAATCGGCGTTCCACGGCTATAACCTGCCCCATTAACAGCATGATCTGCAAAGCACCGGGTCCCGCGGTTCGATAAAATTCCATGTCCATATCCTCATCACTCTCACCGCCGCGCTGCCGTAGCCTGCTCCTCGCCGCCTGGTTTTCCAGGTTCTTGTTCAGCATAAACTGCACGATAAGGCGCGAGGTATTTACAATGTTCATGACTACTGTCTTGAGCTGAGCGGGCTCCATGCTGGCTGTGGTATGGCGTCTGCACTGTTCACCCAGGAAAAAAGCGTGAAATGGTTGTCTGCCGTTGCTTCCTGGAGATGGGGGAGGATATACCCAGAACCACCCGCGACAATGTTTTTGGCCCCATCAGGCATTGGGATCTCAACCCAGAATTCCAATGGGCGGAGGAGACTACGGGAACTATGGGATAGCTATGGGATAGCTACCCACAGTGCAACGCTCTGGAAATCGACGCTAGCCCCAGTACATGGACGCACACCGCCGAATTAATGTGCTTAGTGTGGTTGCATACATTCGAATTTATACAACCTGTTTTCCAAATTCGAATTATATACATTTGGATTAATCCCGTAGTGTAGACATACCCTTAATCTAGGTGTCCAGATGCCTATTTCCACCAGCAAGCCCCAGAGTGATTCACGACCCTGGGGAAGATGAGCATTCATCTACCAGTGTTGCATGTGGGGCCGAATTCAGTAGGTGTGCTTAGTTGCTGCCTATCTGCTCGGGTTCCATTCAAATACTGGCTGCCAGAAGAGGAGATGGTAGTGCCACTTTATAACTTTTATCCCACTGATTAGCGCACTTGTCTGGGGTGTGGGAGAAGCAGGTTCAATTCAATTTGAACAGGGTGTGACTCAGGGCAGCCCTCACTGAGAATGCCAAGGTTAGGGCAGGCTGCAAAAAGGAGAGCAGATACTTCCAAAACTGGTGGTTAACACTGAAGTTAAATTCACCAACCAGTCACACACAGTACTTCTGATCTTCCACACTGGTTATCAAGAAGTTTTTAAAAAAAGAAATCATACAGAACCCTTTATTGCATTCCAGTTCACTGGCTCCTAATCAGCACCTAGGTCCTGTACAGTGAGAAGTTATTTAAAAACTCTGCTCACAATACAAAATGTTCTTCTGACCCCAAAGGGTCAGCTACATTACCAGGTCAATATTAGTTTGTATCTTACCCTAACTATCACACTGCCAGCCAATCCCTTAGTGTCTAAAACTAAAGGTTTATTACAAAGAAAAAAAGAAAGAACAAGAAGAGAGTTATTAAATGGTAAAGTAATCAGCTACATACAGAAACTTCAGAGTCTATACATCAGGTTCTTAGCAGTATTGGTGAGTTTGCTGCTTTAAAGTTCCTCTGGAACACATCCACAGGTTGGTTGCATCATTCAATCCTTTGTTCAGCGCTTTGTTTGTAGAAAAGTTACTCCACAGGTAAGAAGCAGGAGTGAAGACAAAATGGAGAAGATGAAGCTACTTTTTGTAGTCTTTTGCCACACGGCTTGTACTTCCTTTGTCCCAAACACAAACTTCCAGCACATGGCATGGCATGGAAAAGAGTTCTGTGTCCACAGGCATACCACATGCCTTGCTGACTCATAAGGTGTATTCCCTCGTTCCTTTCAATGGGTTCATTGTACAATGGATGACCAGATGAGATGAAGAAAATATCAGGACACTGGGGAGGGGGCAAAAAAAAAAAAAAAAAAAAAGTCGAGTGCTGCCGGCAGAGCCAAAAAAACCAACAAAAAAGCTGAGTGCTAATGCCAATCTATCTGAGGGTGTCACCCAGAAACACAGCCCAAGTTTGGAAATACAGATGTACCCTACATATCTATAACTCATAATACGAAGGTGACACAAACGTATAAACAGGATTATCATACTTGGCAAATCATAACTTTTTCACAGATACCTTTCATGGCATATCTGGTCAGATTCCTTGCAATTTTATAATATTGATGTTAATTATATCATAAAGTGTCTCCTATATTTCATATAGCATCACACAGGAGTCTGCCACCTCTTAGGAGAGGGATGTAGCCACTGAGCTAGGGGATATTCTGGTGTGGGGCTTCCTTAGTCTCTCTTGTTGAAACTGTTCCACTATGACTAAATAATGAAAGAGCGGTTGATTCGTGGACTGGCCCCTGGCTCTCCCAGGTGGGTAAACACTGGACTACACAGTCATTCTTGCTTTCTGTCCAGCCACGTGACTATTTAAGTATTTATCCACAGTGGAACAGTCATGCCTCTCTCTCTCTGAGACAGGCAGGGCTTAGGACACACCATTCTCCTCATCATCTTCCATTGGCTAGCTTAGGCATGGAGCCAACTACCATGCTGACTTTGCGGATTGCATTCTAAGGCACCTCTCTCTCCCCATTCAAAATTTGTGTAGGACCCGTAACACAGCTTTGTGGATCACAGTATTGTTCCTGTGTTTTCTAGGTTCCTAAAAGTTAGGTGCTGTGATTCTCAGCATTGCAAGCCCTAAATCCCTGTAGTCACAATATCTTTCATGTTTTTGTCACGCCATGAACATTTTTCTCAGTAAAGAATGATGTGTATAGATGGACGGCAGCATTTAAGAGTCTCCCGGCTGAGTAGAAGTGAATCTTTCAGATGTCAGCACAACTTATTCCCATGAGGGGTACTGGAACAGAGGGGCCGGGGGGCCATGGCCTTCCCATTTTTTACCACCCATAAGGGCAAGCGATAGGGACAGAGGGCAGAGAGGAGCAAGCGGGGGGTGGAGCAGTGGGGGAAAGAGGCAGTGCAGGGGTAAGGCCTTGTGAGGAAGGGGTGGTGTAAGGGCAGGGGCTCGGGGGCAATAGCCATCCAAGGTCAGGGCTTCAGGGAGAATGGGCGGGGCCATGGTTCAGGCACTGGTGGACCCCCACTTTTAGGGAGCTTCTGCCACCCTGATTCCCACCATTCTCGCATTTTAAGGACATCAAAAAGACATTAAGGAAAACTTCAATAATGTAAGAGGTACTCTAATCACTATATCTGATTACAAAATAAATGTAATTAAAAACAGTAAAAAATGCATTTACTAACATGAAACAAATTAAAACATGCTTTAAATATGATTTTCTTAAAAAAATTAACAAATAATCACAGTAAGTCTGATGGAGTAGGCTAGACACAGGAAATATATCTCACTATGTCACACTTCCCATAACTAAATGATGCCACTGGGTACCTTAGGTCTAGTTTACACTAGAAAAGGTTTGTTGATATAGTCATACTTGTATAGCTATACCAGCAAATCCTCCTAATATAAGCATACAGTATATTATACTGGCCAAAAAAAAAAAAGAAGGGGGGGGGGTTCTGGTTCCTCAAACAAAATAAGCTATACTGGTGTCATAGGGTGGCCAGCTCCAGAGCGCCTCCTCTTGGCCTCAGGGTGGCCCTGCATGCAATCCCCTGCCTCCATTTCCCTCTTCCAGCGGCCTCAATAACACCACACAAGCTTTCAAAGTAGAAATATCCTTTTGTGGGGTTAATTTATTACAGAAGTCCCACAATGCATTCAAATTTGGACATGTGCTTCTGAATAAACTGAAGTTCAGTTCGAGCCTGTGCAGTGAGATTGAGAGATTCAAGCTCATTTAAAGCCTTTCTCACTGAACTCAAATGCTGCGCAACTAGTTGAACACCATCAATCTGTGCAGACCATCTAGTTTTTGACATCCCATGCAGTGAACAGGAAGATACTGCTTCAGAATTTCCCACCTTCGTGGACTGCTACTGAAGAGATTGTACATTTGCTGAACAGTTCCAAACTAAGTAAGTGCGCCTTGCATGATTCATCACAGTCAACACCTACAAGGTTTAGTGTGTGGTTTCCACAGCTGGAGAAAATACAGTTTGAATTATGTTCAAGCAGTTCTGTTTGAACACCTTTGTACTTCCCAGCCATATTAGATCAATTTTCATAGATTTTTCAAGTCTATATTGGTCAAGCCTAACTTAGAACCTTCTAGAATTGCTGTTACTCGAGCAGCAATTTCCTTTCCATTTTTTCTTGTGAAATTATCAAACAAAATAATCCCTTCTTCCATCAAAAATTTTGAGCTGTCTGCAATCTTAACATATTGAATAACCATAGTAGTCTGTTCCTTGTGAGAACAATCTGGAGTGGCATCAACAATGATTGAAAAATACTTGGCATTTTGAATCTCATCAAGAATTGTTGTTTGTACGAATGACCCACATAGCTCAATAAACTTATTTTGTATGTGTGCGGAGAGATAATTGACTTGCACGCGCTTTTGACTCTCTTGCAATTCTCGAACGTGTTTAACATGCTCTAATAAAAGTGGGTCATATTTGTGGAGGAGCTAAACTATGCCTAGAAAGTTTCTATTTGCACGATCACCAATACGTTGACTGGAACCAAAGAAAACCAATCCCCACTCAGAAAGAAAAAGGATGACATTCAGGATGCGCTCAAGAAGTTTTTTCCAGTTATTAGTTTCTGTAGAGAGTTCAGTCAACAGTAAATTCTCAACTGAACTTTCAGCTGATGCTACCCTACTGGCTGATTTCCATGCAACATTGTTTTCTTTGTGTGACGTTGAACTCTCATATGATGGTATTCAGTCTTTCAACTTCCTTCAACCTCTGTTGATGCTCCATCCTGATTGATCAGAGAGAACTGATGCATTTCCAGCACTTCTGTTCAAAATGAAGCAGAGTGCACAGTACAGAGATTGTTTTTCCCAACTAAAGCATAACTAGTCTCTTGTGCAGGTCTCACCATTTGGAAGAGTTTATGTCAGCAGACGAGTAGGGAAAGCATGATTATCAGCATTTCGTGGAATGTTACTTGGAATTTCAAAACAACTAATTTGAAGAAAAGATTGCATTTGGGCAGCATTGCTCTTGTCAATAATTCTAATGTCAGTCACAGTCAGACTTGTAGTACTCATGAATTGCTCTTGCTGTGTAAGATCTACATCTTCCTGTTGTTGTTGAGTTTCTTGATGGTACACAGGATCTTCTGCTGCATCTGTTACTGTTGGCACATCTCCTTCTTGACTATTGTCCTCATGTTCAGGTATTGGCATTGAAATATCACCTGTTGGAGTTGTGGAGTTTTCATTGTCTGTAGTATTGTTTGTTGGGTAAGGTGTGTTTTCCAGTGGCTTGAGAAATGAAGTTATTGGCTTTGAGCTCTTAACTGCTGCTTCACTCAGTTGTTTTTGCCGTCTCTTGCTTACACCACTTTCAAATCTCCTCTTCATAGTGATCTATCTGGTCAATATGTAGCCTATCCACACTTGAAATATTCTGCTGTAAATAAGTAGCTTATCTACACTTGAAAACTTCTACTGTAAACATGTACACAAATGCTGAATAATGGTACACAGATGCTGAAAAGACTTAAAACAAAGGAATCCAAATTAAGAACACAAAATGAAACAGTCAGGTTATTATCCTTATCACTGAATCAAAAATCAAGCACACAAGGTATAATATAACAGGCTGAGCTGAAGACAAAGGGATGACATATATATAGTAAACACAGACATGGATACAGAGAGAGGGATAATGTCCAAAAATTTCAAATGTGCGTCCTCACGAAACTCACTGTACAAGATTTTCCTCACAAATTTTCACCTTGAATCTGGGCCTATAGACTACGAAAGCCTATGATGATGGCCAAGCTACCACGCTAGGGCTCCACCAACCAACCAGTCACCTCTTTTAGCTACCATATGCTACCATAATACCGAGGAATTCTCACACATAAATAATTCCTTAATCAACTAGACATAAAACTATAAAGACACTAAAATGTAACAATTCTCTACCTTTCAACACACACTTGAGCCAGCACCAGCCACTAGTAGTGAAAAATCCATTGCTATCTACATACTGCACAGGCCACAGTGAGAGATTATGCCATACACTATCAAAGAAACTGAGGAACCACCTGATCAGCATCCTATACAGCAAACAGGAAAACATCAAGAAAGAGCTCTCCAACCTGGAGACTTTCATAAATAACCAACCCTCCACACAAATGGACTTTACTAAAATAAGACAGGAGATCTCCATTACACACTTCACCTCTCTACAAAGGAAAAAGGACCATAAGCTGTCTAAAATCCTACCTGCCACATGGGGCCACAACAGGGGTACCCTTAACTCACCCAGCAATATTGTCAATTTATCCAGCTACACACTCAACCCAGCAGAAGAGTCTGTCCTATCTCGGGGACTCTCTTTTTGCCCCAGCACCCCCACGAACATGATACAGTTCTGCGGTTATCTGGAAGCCTACTTTCGCCGCCTCCGACTCAAAGAATACTTTCAAGATAACACTGAACAGCACACTGATACACAGATACCCTCCCACCAACAACACAGGAAGAAGAACTCCACATGGACTCCTCCTGAGGGTCGAAATGACAGTCTGGACCTATACATAGAATGCTTCCGCCGACGTGCACAGGCAGAAATTGTGGAAAAACAACATCGCTTGCCTCATAACCTAAGTCATGCAGAATGCAATGCCATCCACAGCCTCAGAAACCTCCCTGACATTATCATCAAAGAGGCTGATAAAGGAGGTGCTGTTGTCATCATGAACAGGTCTGACTACCAGGAGGAGGCTGCCAGACAACTCTCCAATACCAAATTCTACAGGCCACTTTCCTCAGATCCCACTGAGGAATACACTAGGAAACTGCACTATCTACTCAGGACACTCCCTACACTAACACAGGAACAAATCAACATATCCTTAGAGCCCCAACCGGGGTTATTCTATCTACTACCCAAGATCCACAAACCTGGAAATCCTGGACGCCCCATCATCTCGGGCATTGGCACTCTCACTGAAGGACTGTCTGGATATGTGGACTCCCTATTCAGACCCTACGCCACCAGCACTCCCAGCTATCTCCGTGACACCACTGATTTCCTGAGAAAACTACAATGCATTGGTGACCTCCCAGAAAACACCATCCTAGCCACCATGGATGTGGAGGCTCTCTACACAAACATCCCACACACAGATGGAATACAAGCTGTCAGGAACAGTATCCCTGATGATGACACAGCACAGCTTGTTGCTGAGCTCTGTGACTTTATCCTCACGCACAATTATTTCAAATTTGGTGGCAATATATACCTCCAGACCAGTGGCACCGCCATGGGCACCCGCATGGCCCCACAATATGCCAACATTTTTATGGCTGACCTGGAACAACGCTTCCTCAACTCTCGTCCACTCACGCCCCTTCTCTACCTACGCTACATTGATGACATCTTCATCATCTGGACCCATGGGAAGGAGACCCTGGAAGAATTCCACCATGATTTCAACAGCTTCCACCCCACCATCAACCTCAGCCTGGACCAATCTACACGGAAGGTCCACTTCCTAGACACCACAGTACAAATAAGCGATGGCCACGTTAACACCAACCTATACCGAAAACCTACCGACCGCTACGCCTACCTTCATGCCTCCAGCTTCCACCCCGGACACACCACACAATCCATCGTCTACAGCCAAGCGCTGAGGTACAACCGCATCTGCTCCAACCCCTCAGACAGAGACCAACACCTACAAGATCTTCACCAAGCATTCTCAAAACTACGATACCCACACAAGGAAATAGAGAAACAAATCAACAGAGCCAGACGTGTACCCAGAAGCCTCCTGCTACAAGACAGGCCCAAAAAAGAAACCAATAGAACTCCACTGGCCATCACCTACAGTCCTCAGCTTAAACCTCTCCAACACATCATCAGTGATCTACAACCCATCCTGGACAATGATCCCTCACTTTCACAGACCTTGGGAGGCAGGCCAGTCCTCGCCCACAGACTACACACCAACCTTAAGCATATTCTCACCAGCAACCACGCACCGCACCATAACAACTCAGGAACCAACCCATGCAACAAACCTCGATGCCAACTCTGCCCACATATCTACACCAGCAACACCATCACAGGACCTAACCAGATCAGATACAACATCACTGGCTCATTCACCTGCACGTCCACCAATGTTATATATGCCATCATGTGCCAGCAATGCCCCTCTGCTATGTACATTGGCCAAACTGGACAGTCACTACGCAAGAGGATAAATGGACACAAGTCAGATATCAGGAATGGCAATATACAAAAACCTGTAGGAGAACACTTCAACCTCCCTGGCCACATAATAGCAGATGTAAAGGTAGCCATCTTACAGCAAAAAATCTTCAGGACCAGACTCCAAAGAGAAACTGCTGAGCTCCAGTTCATTTGCAAATTTGACACCATCAGATCAGGATTAAACAAAGACTGTGAATGGCTATCCAACTACAGAAGCAGTTTCTCCTCCCTTGGTGTTCACACCTCAACTGCTAGCAGAGCACCTCACCCTCCCTGATTGAACTAACCTCGTTATCTCCATACTGATTTATACCTGCCTCTGGAAATTTCCATTACTTGCATCTGAAGAAGTGAGGTTCTTACCCACGAAAGTTTATGCTCCCAATACTTCTGTTAGTCTTAAAGGTGCCACAGGACCCTCTGTTGCTTTTTACAGATTCAGACTAATACGGCTACCCCTCTGATACTTGATAGTAGTGGTTTGTTTATATAATCAGCTGATCTGAGAGGACATGTTCATCACGGTCTAATCTTGTGCCATCAGAACCGATATATTTTTATTAATATTTGTGAACATTTTTAGCTCTCTAATATGACAAAATCTATATCAGTTAACAAAAAAATTATGTCTTTTAACAAATCACATCTCTTATTTACTTAAATTTGCAGCTCTAAGCTGAGAGAGTGTGTCACTTTTCGGTCCGATAAGGATGCGCATAAAAACAAGTTGCAAAACGTATCAAATGGCAAAAAATTAACAAGTGTCTAAATTTGAGGCCCTCTTTGAGCTTGAGACCCAGGCCAAATGGCCCTCCGGGCCCGCCCTCTGACTGGCCCTGGTAACCCCATCAACGGAATGCATGGGAAAAACAAAGATTCTTTCAAGTTGCTGTTAGGTAAGATCTATTATTTCTGGGAGTGACTTCAACAGGGCCAGGATTTAACTTCTTACTCTTAACCTATTTCCCAGCCCAAAGCATTGTCACATGTCATCTACCATTGAGAGAGACAGTAGTGCCATTTATAGTACAGACAGAAAGGTAGGGTGATATGTATTTCTAAAATCTATTAAATTAATTTTTAAAAATTGCAGTTACTTTGTAAAGATTAGTCTCTCAGTGAACCAGGTCAAATATGCTCATTGCAGAAACAGAAATATTTTCACTAACTGCCAGTTCTGCAAACTCAGCCTCGGATCTGAAAGTCAAACTGTTTTGTGGTTTTGTTTGTTTTGGCTTTTTTAAACATACCACTAATTAAGATTCTGTAAGCTAAATTCTATCCTCATTTACACCTGTGCAACCAAGTTGTCTTCCAGGGTTTAGCACAAGTATAAGTGAAGGCAGAGTTTGGTATCAGAATAGGAATTTAATTACAGTTACCATTGATAATGCATGTGCTGGAATATATAGTCAAACTATTATCCCAGAGTTGTTTTGGTTCCGAAGGGCTAACAGGAGTATATATATATACACATACACACACATACATACACACACTGAAGTTAGCACAAGCTGTTCATTTTATATAACCCTTTTGTAGAGTAGAAATGCATTAATAATATTTTTATTTAACTACAGTAGCGAAAGTGTAACCACTAATGACTGTAGTTTTTCTTTCAAGTGTTGTTATTCACATTACAACTTCTGCAATGGTTTTTAATGTCATTCAGAATTGAGGCTTCCTGTGCTCAGAAGAATTTCTTATTTGAACAAGAGCAAAAAAAAAAGCCTAAAGACTCTCTCTGGTCCTCTCAATGAAAATTTTGAAATAAATTCTATTCAGAGAGCATTCTAATTATAGTCACATTGGAAAACTCTTAATGGAGTGAACATTTCTAAAAAAACAGATGTGCGACAGATTTCTCTTTTGAATGGTTGAATTTTTGAAGCACTTTAGAAGGAATCTGTTGAGTTCATTGTGAGTAGAGTGCAGTTCTGTCACTGTTTCCCTAACTTTAAACTTGCTCTTAAGGGAATCATTAAAGTGTTTTCTGTGTTGTGTAGGAGAAGCAGCGGGTGATTTTGGAGCTCTTTTTTTGCTGATTATGTTGGATTGCTAAATAAAACAGCACTCTGAAAGATTTTAAAGAACTTAGTGCTGGTGAAAAACTAGCCTGGCAGCCCTGCATATTGAGACCTTCTGTCTTCGTGGGTACCTGTGTGGACAACATCAGAGGCTTTCCCTAACACTAACTTGCCACTGTGCTTCAGTTCCTAGCCAGCAGGAGCACCTTGAAGGCTCAGAGAGTAGTTCAGTCTCCATAACACAGTGGTGGGCAACCTGCGGCCTATGGACTGCCCACTGCTCGTCAGGGTAATCTGCTTCCTGCAGCTCCTATTGGCCGGGAACAGCAAGTTGCCCACCATTGCCATAACCCATTCAGTGTCTGGCTTCTTCAGAGACTGCTGATTATGTGCATACCTAGGCCGCAATGATGCAAAGCCTTATGCACATGCTTAACTTTAAATATCTGCCTAGTGCCACTAATTCCAATAAAGTTGAACATGGGGGTAAGGCTTTGCAGGATTGGGGCCCTATCCATTCGGAATTGGTTAAGACCACAAAAGTCTTTGCACAGAAGCCATCAACCAACAACTTTCTGTTACTGCCAGCCAGGGATGGTTTGGAATCAGCTATCTGGAAATGAAAGCTGTATAGTGTCATTGCCAATCACCTGAACCATCCAGTTCCCTTTAAAGTGATGATTTTTGCTTCCAGGAAAGAGCCGACTGTTCATCTGCTACCTTACACTGCTTTTTTAATCACCAGGGAGATTTACTTGAAAACAGAATCTTTGTTCTTTAAATATTCATCAGTTCTCTTGTGGTTTATTCCCAGCCTGAGATCATAATCCTGCCAGGACAACACAACTAGTTGCTGTGGAAATGATTAAATTGCCAAAAGTAGATTATGACCTCAAGTGGGATAGAGACAGCACTAACAGATGAGCTCTTAAAAAATAAAGGTCCTTTCATGGAAATGCAACTACAGTACTAAAAAACAAGAGAAGAAAACAGTGAGATAGCATACATAATCATATGTATTGCTTTGAAAGTTAATGTTTTCATTGAAACATCAGTGAGTCTTTAAGAGATCAAAGAAAAGTAAATAGTCAAATAGATTTGGCTTTTTCATAGAATCATAGAACTGGAAGGGACCTCACGAGGTCATCTAGTCTAGTCCCCTGCACTCAAGGCAGGATTAAGTATTATCTAGACCATCCCGGACAGGTATTTGTCCAACCTGCTCTTAAAAATCCCCAATGATGGAGATTCCACAACCTCCCTAGACAATTTATTCCACTGTTTACCCATTCTGACAGTTAGGAAGTTTTTCCTAATATCCAACCTATACTGCCCTTGCTGCAATTTAAGCCCATTGCTTCTTGTCCTATCCTCAGAGGTTAAGAAGAACAATTTACTTCCTGCTCCTTGTAACAACCTTTTATGTACTTGAAAATGTTATCATGTCCCCTCTCAGTCTTCTCTTCTCCAGAGTAAACAAACCCAATTTTTTTCAGTTTTCCCTTCATGAGTCATGTTTTCTAGACCTTTAATCATTTTTTTAAAAAACAAGGAGTCCTTGTGGCACCTTAGAGACTAACAAATTTATTTGGGCATAAACCTTCATGGGCTAGAACCGACTTCATCAGATGTATGAAGTAAAAAATACAGGAGCAGGTATAAATACATGAAAGGATGGGGGTTGCTTTACCAAGTGTGAGGTCAGTCTAACGAGATAAAACAATTAACAGCAGGATACCAAGGGAGGAAAAATAACGTTTGAAGTGGTAAGAGAGTGGCCCATTACAGACAGTTGACAAAAAGGTGTGAGTAACAGTAGGGAGAAATTAGTATTGGGGAAATTAAGTTTAGATTTTGTAATGACCCAACCGCTCCCAGTCTTTATTCAGGCCTAATCTGATGGTATCCAGTTTGCAAATTAATTCCAGTTCTGCAGCTTCACGTTGGAGTCTGTTTTTGAAGTTTTTTTTGTTGAAGAATTGCCACTTTGAGGTCTGTTATGGAGTGGCCAGAGAGATTGAAGTGTTTCCCTACTGTTTTTTTAATGTTATGATTCCTGATATCAGATTTGTGGCGTTCTTTTACTGTTTTTGTTGGGCCTGTCTTGTAATAGGTGACTTCTCGGTACCCTTCTGGCTCTGTCAATCTGTTTCTTCACTTCACCAGGTGGTTGTAGACAATGGATGGTGTGATGTGGTCTGGATGAAAACTAATAAGTGATGGTCACATAAAAACCACCCTATACCTAGCCGTCACCTACAGCCCCCAACTAAAACCTCTCCAGCGCATCATCAAGGATCTACAACCTATCCTGAAGGATGATCCCTCACTCTCACAGACCTTGGGAGGCAGGCCAGTCCTCGCTTACAGACAGCCCCCCAACCTGAAGCAAATACTCACCAGCAACTACACACCACACAACAAAAACACCAACCCAGGAACCAAACCCTGCTACAAACCACGGTGCCAACTCTGTCCACATATCTATTCAAGGGACACCATCATAGGACCTAACCACATCAGCCACACCATCAGCGGCTCGTTCACCTGCACATCTACCAATGTGACATATGCCATCATGTGCCAGCAATGCCCCTCTGCCATGTACATTGGCCAAACTGGACAGTCTCTATGCAAAAGAATAAATGGACACAAATCTGACATCAGGAATCATAACATTCAAAAACCAGTATCGTCCGCAAACTTTACAACTGTACTCTATGCCATTATCTAAATCATTGATGAAGATACTGAACAGAACCAGACCCAGAACCGATCCCTGCGGGATTCCACTTGTTACGCCCTTCCACTTTTGCATGTGCTGATCTTTATGCACTGTGAATAAGTCCTATTGAAGTCAGTGGGAATATTCATTGCCTGTGAGGTTCAGCACATACACTTCTCTTTGCAGGATTGGGGCCTACATTTGGTACTGTTTGGGTGGCATTTTGAGGCCTTCCATAATGGGGAACAATCAATGAGAGTGGGGTATCCTCAGGCACAGCAGCAGCAGCAGGAAACTGACTGTAGAGCCAGCAGAATTGGAGCTGAGGATCCCTCCAGAATAAGGTTGAGCATTGGCGGGGCAGGGCCAGGAATCTTGCATTGCTGCTGCCTTCCATGCTGCCTCTGTTCTATGGCTAAATAAGACTTCACTCTTCAGGACTTTCAAACTGACACCTTGCTGCCACCATTCCTAATTTCACATCCATCCCTCTCCTGTCTCTGGAACATCCACTTCTTCTCTAAGACCACAACCATCCACAGCCTCCTTATAGCTCACTCCATCCCCCTCTTGTCTGTCAGAGACCTGTATCCCTTCATCTGATATTGCCTCTGCAGCTGCTCTTTCTTATGGAGTCCTCTCCTTTCACACTCTCCACCCTGGATCAGATGGTGGTGGGGTGGGGCTTCTCCTCTCCTGTTCCTTCAGCTTCCAACTCTCCTTCCTCCCCCTTCCCACTCCTCTCTTTTGAACAGCACTGCATCCATCTCTTTTTTCCTCTCCCCCTCCATGTTGCTGTCATTTACCATCCGCCCACCTCCTCCCCATCTGCCGTCCTCTCTGATTTCAACTCATGGCTCTTCCACTTTCTCTCCTTACAATATCCCACCCCTCAGCCTCAGAGACTTCACTTCATGTTGATGAACCACCCAACCCCTTAGCTGTACGTTCCCTCACCTCTTCATTCAACCTGCAGCTGTGGTTCAACTCGCCCACTCACTGAAATGGTCATTCCCGAGAGTTGGTCTTCACCAAGCACTGCTCTCTCATCCATCTGTTGCTGAGTTGCCCCTTTCAGACCACCAGCTGGTCTTCTTCAACATCACCCACCAGCCCCCTCCCTTATGCCCTGTCACTCGGCCTTTCTGTGCCTTCTCACCTACTCTCAGCTCTCTCCTCCCCACTCTCACTTCCCTTTCTTCCATTGACATGGACTCTCTCTGCGCTTCACTCTCCTCCACCCTTGACTCTTTTCCCCTCTCTCCCATTGTAAGGTCAGCATTCCCAACCCCTACCTCATCCCAATATCTGCTTCCTCCTCTCCTGTGCTTGTGTTGCAGAACATCTATGGCAAAAATCCTGTGATCAGGCTGACTTCCTCCATTGCAAATTAGTTCTCTCCTCCTTCAGTTCTACCTTGTCCCTAGCTGAACAACACTACTCCAATTTAATTGTATCCCATGTCCTTAATCCCAGCCGCCTTTTCCTCAAAACCTCCCCTCCTTCTACCTCCACTTCACTTTCTGCACAGAATCTCACCAAAATCTTCCAAGAGAAAATTGACAAAATACAACATGACTTTGCCCCTCTCCTTCAGCTTGCCTACTCTTGCCCTCCTACAACTGTCTCCCCCTCTTCAATCACAGATACAGAAGTTTCTTTTCTGTTGTCATCCTCTAACCCCTCCACTTGCCCCAGTAACTCCTGATCTCCCTCGCACCTAATCATATCTCCTCCCTTGCTCTATCCCTAACCTTTCACTCTCCTTTGGTTCTTTCCCCTCACATTGCAAACATGCTTTAGTCTCTCCCATCTTAAAAAGCCCACCATTGTCCCCACTTGCCTCTCCAACTATCGCCCCACCTGCTTTCTCCTTTCATCTCTTAGTTCATTGAATGTGCTATGTACAATTGCTGTCTGGACTTCCTCTCCTCCAATTCCATGCCAGACTCTCTCCAGTTTGGTTTCTGCCCCTTGTACTCCACTGAAATCATTCTCACCAAAGTCTCTAATGACCTCTTTCTAGCCAAAGCTCAGAACCAGTATCCCATCTTCATCCTGCTTGACTTGTCAGCTGCCTTTCACATGGACAACCATGCTCTTCTTGAAATCTTGTCCTCCCTTGGTTTCCATTACTGTGTCATCTCCTGGTTCTATTCCTACTTCTCTAATCTCTCCTTCAACATGTTCTTCAGAAGATCATCCTCCCCTGCAACTTTCTGTTGGGGTTCCACAGGGTTCTGTCCTTGGTCCCTTTCACTTCTCCCTCTTCATCCTATCTCTGGGTTATCTCATATGCAAACACAAATTCAACTCCCATCTTTTCTGCTGATGTCACAAATTTACTTCTGTACTCCAGACCTATTGCCTTCTGTCCAAACTAAGCCTCCCTGACAGCTCCTTGTAGGTGTCTAGCTGTCAGCTCAAGCTCAAAATGGCAAAAACAGAGCTCTTAATTGTCCCTTCCAAATTCTCCCTGCTACCTCCTTTCTCAGTCATTGCTGGCAATACCAACATTCTGCCTGTCACTCAGGCCTATAACCAGACCATCATCTTAGACTCAGACCTCTCATGATGAGACTATGTCTAAAAAATTATGCTTTTTCTTTCAGCATGACATCTCTAAGATACAGCCTTTCCTATCCCCCTATGCCAGTGGTGGGCAACCTGTGGCCCGCGCCGCTTCCTGCAGCTCCCATTGGCCGGGAATGGCGAACCATGGCCACTGGGAGCTGCAGGAGGCTGTGCCAATGTAAATAAACTGTCTTGTGGCCTGTCAGCAGATTACCCTGACTGGCGGCATGCAGCCCACAGGCCGCAGGTTGCCCAACACTGCCCTATGCAGCTAAATCTCTTGCCCAGGCTCTCATCCTCTCATTTCTTTCTTACTGCAACATGGTTCTCTCTGGCCTCAACAAATGCAACCTTGCCCTGCTCATATCATAGGCACCGACTCTGTGGGTGTTCCGGGGCTGGAGCACCCACGGGGAAAAATTAGCGGGTGCTTCGCACCCACTGGCAGCCAAGCTCCCCACTCCTCGCCTCCTTCTCCCCCGCCCAGCGCACTGCGTCCCCGCTCCTCCCCCTATTTGATATATAGTCTATCGACTATAGTCTATTTGATTAAGCTGACACCTCGCTGAGGTGCTGACGAGCCTTTTGTCTCTGAGGAACTGGTTTGGGCTGCTGCCCCAGATTTGGAATATGCCTTAGGGTATGTCTACACTACGAAATTAGTTCGAATTTATAGAAGCCGGTTTTATTGAAATCGGTTGTATACAGCCGATTGTGTATGTCCACACAATAAAATGCTCTAGGTGCTCTAGTCGGCAGACCGCGTCCACAGTACGAGGCTAGCGTCGACTTCCGGAGCATTGCACTATGGGTAGCTATCCCACAGCTATCCCACAGTTCCCGCAGTCTCCGCCGCCCCTTGGAATTCTGGGTTGAGATCCCAATGCCCGGATGATGCAAAACAGTGTCGCGGGCGGTTCTGGGTACATGTCGTCAGGCCCCTCCCTCCCCCGTCACAGCAACGGCAGACAATAGATTCGCGCCTTTTTATCTGGGTTACCTGGGTTACCTGTGAAGACAACATGGAGCCCGCTCAGCACAGCTGAGCTCACCGTCACCATATGTCCTCTTGGTGCCGGCAGACGTGGGACTGCATTGCTACACAGCAGCAGCTGCTAACTGCCTTTTGGCGGTAGACGGTGCAGTAGACTGGTAGCCTTCATCGGCGATCTGGGTGCTGGCAGCCGTGGGGCTTGCCTTTTGGCAGTAAATGGTGTATTATGACTGTTAGCCGGCCTACTACAAGTCGGGTCATCGCACGTTAGCAGAGTCTTCCCTGAGCAGCAGCTTGTGCAATAGGCCTGAAGACCATCATCATACACCGCCCCGTATTTGCTGCCAAGCACCCAGAAAGATGCCGAGGGCTATCAGTCACGCTGCACCGTCGTCTTAAGATGTAAAAAAAATAGATTTTCTCTGTATTCATTTGCTTCCCCCTCCCTCCGTCAAATCAACGGCCTGCTAAGCCCAGGGTTTTCAGTTTAATCTTTGGGGGGGACCAGTCTGTGACAGTTGTTTGTGTCTCTCCCTGATGCACAGCCACCGTTCTTTATTTTAATTCTTTATTTTAATTCTTTATTTTAATTCCCTGTGCCTGTACGCCATGTCGTCACTCGGCCCCCCTCCCTCCTTCCCCTAGGCCGTCAGATACTACGTTTGCGCCACAGCTCGAGCCGAGAAGCGGTTCGCGCCTTTTCTTTGAATTCTGGGTTGAGATCCCAATGCCCGGATGATGCAAAACAGTGTCGCGGGCGGTTCTGGGTACATGTCGTCAGGCCCCTCCCCCCTCGTCACAGCAACGGCAGACAATAGATTCGCGCCTTTTTACCTGGGTTACCTGTGCAGACAACATACCACGGCAAGCATGGAGCCCGCTCAGCTCAGCTGAGCTCACTGTCACCATATGTCCTCTGGGTGCCGGCAGACGTGGGACTGCATTGCTACACAGCAGCAGCTGCTAACTGCCTTTTGGCGGTAGACAGTGTAGCATGAGTGATAGCCGTGGGGCTGGCAGCCGTAGTGCTGCATTGCACCAGCCCCTTCCAGGCGATGGTATTTTATGACTGGTACCCGTCATCGTCATACTGGTATGGCTGTCAATCATGGCCACCTGGGCAGACATGCTACTGTTTTGATGATGACGGTTACCAGTCATAATATACTATTTTCTGCCAATTGCCCAGTATTGTCTGCTAAGCACCCAGAAGAGGCCGAGGGCGATGCTGGGTGCTGGCGGACGTGGGGCTGGCAGACGTGGGGCTGCATTGCTACACAGCAGCAGCCCCTTGCCTTTTGGCAGATGATGGTATTTTATGATTGGTACCCATCGTCGTCGTATTGGTATGGCTGTCACTCATGCTGCAGCGTCGGCTGCCACCTTAAGATGTAAAAAATAGATTTGTTCTGTGTTCATTTGCTTCCCCTTCCTCCGTGAAATCAACGGCCTGCTAAGCCCAGGGTTTCCAGTTTAATCTTTGGGGGCACCATTCTGTGTGACAGTTGTTTGTGTTTCTCCCTGTTCCTGTACCTGTACGCCATGTCGTCACTCGGCCCTCCCTCCCTCCCTCACTCCCTCCCGCCCTCCTTCTCCTGGTCCATCAGATACTACTTTCGCGCCTTTTTTCTGACCAGGCGCCATAGCTAGCACTGGGATCATGGAGCCCGCTCAGATCACCGCGGCAATTATGAGCACTATGAACACCACGCGCATTGTCCTGGAGTATATGCAGAGCCAGAACATGCCAAGGCGAAACCCGGACCAGGCGAGGAGGCGATTGCAGCACGGCGACGAGAGTGATGAGGAAATTGACATGGCCATAGACCTCTCACAAGGCACAGGCCCCAGCAATGTGGAAATCATGGTGTTACTGGGGCAGGTTGATACCGTGGAATGCCGATTCTGGGCCCGGGAAACAAGCACAGACTGGTGGGACCGCATCGTGCTGCAGGTATGGGACGATTCCCAGTGGCTGCGAAACTTTCGCATGCGTAAGGGCACTTTCATGGAACTTTGTGACTTGCTTTCCCCTGCCCTGAAACGCCAGGATACCAAGATGAGAGCAGCCCTCACAGTTGAGAAGCGAGTGGCGATAGCCTGTGGAAGCTTGCAACGCCAGACAGCTACCGGTCAGTCGGGAATCAATTTGGAGTGGGCAAATCTACTGTGGGGGCTGCTGTGATCCAATTTGCCAGGGCAATGAAAGACCTGGTGATAGCAAGGGTAGTGACTCTGGGCAACGTGCAGTCAATAGTGGATGGTTTTGCTGAAATGGGATTCCCAAACTGTGGCGGGGCCATAGACGGAACCCATATCCCTATCTTGTCACCGGAGCACCAAGCCACCGACTACGTAAACCACAAGGGGTACTTTTCAATGCTGCTGCAAGCCCTGGTGGATCACAAGGGACGTTTCACCAACATCAACGTGGGATGGCCGGGAAAGGTACATGATGCTCGCGTCTTCAGGAACTCTGCTCTGTTTCGAAAGCTGGAGGAAGGGACTTTCTTCCCGGACCAGAAAGTGACCATTGGGGATGTTGAAATGCCTATCGTGATCCTTGGGGACCCAGCCTACCCCTTAATGCCATGGCTCATGAAGCCGTACACAGGCAGCCTGGACAGGAGTCAGGACCTGTTCAACTACAGGCTGAGCAAGTGCCGAATGGTGGTGGAATGTGCATTTGGACGTTTAAAAGCGCGCTGGCGCAGCTTACTGACTCGCTCAGACCTCAGCGAAAAGAATATCCCCATTGTTATTGCTGCTTGCTGTGCGCTCCACAATATCTGTGAGAGTAAGGGGGAGACCTTTATGGCGGGGTGGGAGGTTGAGGCAACTCGCCTGGCCGCTGATTACGCGCAGCCAGACACCAGGGCGGTTAGAGGAGCACAGCAGGGCGCGGTGCGCATCAGAGAAGCTTTGAAAACGAGTTTTGTGACTGGCCAGGCTACTGTGTGAAACTTCTGTTTGTTTCTCCTTGATGAACCCTCCAACCCCCCCCCCCCGACCCGGTTCACTCTACTTCCCTGTAAACCAACCACCCCACCCCACCCTCCCCTCCCCTCCCGCTTGCAGAGGCAATAAAGTCATTGTTTTTTCACATTCATGCATTCTTTATTAGTTCCTTACAGAGGTAGGGGGATAATTGCCAAGGTAGCTGGGATGGGTGGGGGAGGAGGGATGGAAAAGGACATACTGCATTTTAAAACTTTAACTCTTATTGAAGCCCAGCCTTCTGATGCTTGGGCGATCATCTGGGGTGGAGTGACTGGGTGGACGGAGGCCCCCCCACCGTGTTCTTGGGCGTCTGGGTGAGGAGGCTATGGAACTTGGGGAGGAGGGCTGTTGGTTACACAGGGGCTGTAGCGGCGGTCTCTGCTCCTGCTGCCTTTCCTGCAACTCAACCATACGCTCGAGCATATCACTTTGATGCTCCAGCAGACGGAGCATTGCCTCTTGCCGTCTGTCTGCAAGCTGACGCCACCTATCGTCTTCAGCCCGCCACCTCTCCTCTCGTTCATGTTGGGCTTTTCTCATCTCCGACATTGACTGCCTCCACGCATTCTGCTGTGCTCTATCAGCGTGGGAGGACATCTGCAGCTCCGTGAACATCTCGTCCCTCGTCTTACGTTTTCTCTTTCTAATGTTCACGAGCCTCTGCGAAGGAGAAACATTTGCAGCTGGTGGAGGAGAAGGGAGAATTGGGTTGTCCATTTAAAATGGGGTTTCAATGTAAAAGGAGGGGGCTGCGGTTTCCCGGTTAACATGCGGCACAAACACAAGTAAACCACCCCCCCCCACACACACACGATTCTCTGGGATGATCACTTCACCCCTCCCCCCCACCGCGTGGTTAACAGCGGGGAACATTTCTGGTCAGAATAGCAGGAACGGGCGCCTCTGAATGTCCCCCTTAATAAAATCACCCCATTTCAACCAGGAGAGCTTTCTGGAGATGTCCCTGGAGGATTTCCGCTCCATCCCCATACACGTTAACAGACTTGCTTGCTTTTTTTTTTGTAATGTTTACAAATATTTACAAAGTTACACTCACCAGAGGTCTCCTGTGTGCCCTGAGGGTCTTGGGTGAGTTCGGGGGTTACTGGTTCCAGGTCCAGGGTCACAAACATATCCTGGCTGTTGGGGAAACCGGTTTCTCCGCTTCCTTGCTGCTGTGAGCTACCTACAGTACCTCCATCGTCATCTTCCTCGTTCCCCGAACCATCTTCCCTGTGTGTTTCTCCAGTGAGAGAGTCATAGCACACGGTTGGGGTAGTGGTGGCTGCACCCCCTAGGATCGCATGCAGCTCCGCGTAGTAGCGGCAAGTTTGCGGCTCTGCCCCGGACCTTCCGTTTGCTTCTCTGGCTTTGTGGTAGGCTTGCCGTAGCTCCTTAATTTTCACGCGGCACTGCTGTGTGTCCCTGTTATGGCCTCGGTCCTTCATGACCTTGGAGATCTTTTCTAATACTTTTCCATTTCTTTTACTGCTACGGAGTTCAGCTATCACTGCTTCATCTCCCCATATGGCGAGCAGATCTCGTACCTCCCGTTCGGTCCATGCTGGAGCTCTTTTGCGATCCTGGGAGGACTCCATGACGGTTACCTGTGCTGATGAGCTCTGCGTGGTCACCTGTGCTCTCCACGCTGGGCAAACAGGAAATGAAATTCAAACCTTCGCGGGTCTTTTCCTGTCTACCTGGTCAGTGCATCTGAGTTGAGAGCGCTGTCCAGAGCGGTCACAATGAAGCACTGTGGGATAGCTCCCGGAGGCCAATAACATCGAATTCCGTCCACACTACCCCAATTCCGACCCGCAAAGGCCGGTTTTATCGCTAATCCCCTCGTCGGAGGTGGTGTAAAGAAACCGGTTTAAAGGGCCCTTTAAGTCGAAAGAAAGGGCCTCGTTGTGTGGACGTGTCCAGGCTTAATTCGGTTTAACGCTGCTAAAGTCGACCTAAACCCATAGTGTAGACCAGGCCTTAGTAACATCATGCAGTGGAATTTTACAACTTTACATACAGTGTTGCCACGCATATTTTACCAGTACAGTAATGATCAGCAAATTACGAGTTCTCAAATTATACCTCACAAGGCATACTTTGTACAAAATTTAACATAGTGTACAGACTGTTATCCCTCTCTTTGCATCCTTCCACAGCCTCCCCCTTTTCAAACATAAGGGCCTTGAAAGTGAAGACATGTCGCTTCCTGGCCTATCCCCACCCTACCTATCATCTCTCATTCACTGTTGAGAGGTTGACTTACATCTCCAATTGGCCCATGATGCCGACCTGCATTGCCCAATTGTTAAATTTTCAAACAAGCACCTTTGTGGTTTCTCCCATGCTGCTCCTCACCATTGGGGGTAGGTCCCCATAAACATCCACAAAACTAATGCAAAACCTCCTTTAAAACTCTCCTTTGCTGTGATACCTACAAAAAAACATAACAATAGTTAGACTTCTGGTGTTTTGAGACCATAGCCTATCATGCTGACCAATATTGTCCCATTGTTTCCTTGGACTTCCCCATAGGTCTGTCTGTCTCCACCTGTTGTCTCTTGTCTTATACTTACATTGTAAGGTCTTTGGGGCAGGACCATCTTTTTGTTCTGTGTTTGCATAGTGGGGTCCTGGTCCATGAATACAGTATGGTAATGCAAATACTAAATAATAATAATGAATAAGCATCATATACACTTAAATACCGAAATAAATGATCAGTAAACATTATTTAAAAACTGTAAGTGAACGAGTCAGATAATATTTATATTTAACTGTATTGTCCTATTATATTATATTGTTAATATTCACCACTTTCATTTTTTGAAATTCTGTTTATTAGATTTTATTTACAAAAGAAAAGAGAAATTTAAAATTATGCAGAAAAGCTGCCAAATACCACATTATGCAGATGTTTTGTAGGTATTCAGCATAACATTAACTCTTACTCAGTGCTTAATTTGTGTCAGGGTTTGCCAGGGCTGAGCCCTGGCACCTCTAGGCTTGGCAGTTCATAGGCCCCAGCACCTCTGGGTTTCCTGCATCAGTTATGAAAGTAAAAAAAATATTGCTGGAGCTCTGGCCCCTGATTGCTTGAGCCCCAGCACCTCTTTCATTACAAATTAGGGCTGTCAAGCGATTAAAAAAAAATCACGATTAATTGCGCGGTTAAAAAAATTAATTGTGATTAATTGCACTGTTAATAATAAAGTACCATTGATTTAAATAGTTTTGGATATTTTCTACATTTTCAAATATATTGATTTCACTTACAACACAGAATACAAAGTGTACAGTGCTCATTTTATATTTATTTTTATTACAAATATTTGCACTGTAAAAAACAAAAGAAATAGTATTTTTCAATTCACCTCATACAAGTATTGTAGTGAAATATCTTTATCATGAAAGTTGAACTTACAAATGTAGAATTATGTACAAAAACAACTGCATTCAAAAATAAAACAATGTAAAACTTTAGAGCCTACAAGTCCACTCAGTCCTACTTCTTGTTCAGCCAATCGCTCAGACAAACAAGTTTGTTTACATTTGCAAGAGATAATGCTGCCTGCTTGTTTACAATATCACCTGAAAGTGAGAACAGGCATTCTCATGACACTGTTATAGCCAGTATCGCAAGATATTTATGTGCCAGATGCACTAAAGATTCATATGTCCCTTCATGCTTCAACCACCATTCCAGGGGACATGTGTCCATGCTGATAACAGGTTCCGCTCGATAACGATCCAAAGCAGTGTGGACCGACGTATGTTCATTTTCATCATCTGAGTCAGATGCCATCAGCAGAAGGTTGATTTTCTTTTTGGTGGTTCAGGTTCTGTAGTTTCTGCATTGGAGTGCTGCTCTTTTAAGACTTCTGAAAGCATGCTCCACACCTCGTCCCTCTCAGATTTTGGAAGGCACTTCAGATTCTTAAACCTTGGGTCAAGTGCTGTAGCTATCTTTAGAAATCTCACATTGGTACCTTCTTTGCATTTTGTGAAATCTGCAGTGAAAGTGTTCTTAAAACGAACAACATGTGCTGGGTTAACATCTGAGACTGCTATAACATGAAATATATGGCAGAATGTGGGCAAAACAGAGTAGGAGACATACAATTCTCCCCCAAGAAGTTCAGCCACAAATTTAATGAATGCATTATTTTTTTTATGAGCATCATCAGCATGGAAGCATGTCTTTTGGAATGGTGGCCGAAGCATGAAGGGGCATATGAATGTTTAGCATATCTGGCACGTAAATACCTTGCAATGCCAGCTACAGAAGTACCATGCAAAGGCCTGTTCTCACTTTCTAGTGACATTGTAAATAAGAAGAGGGCAGGATTGTCTCCTGTAACTGTAAACAAACTTGTTTGTCTGAGCGATTGGCTGAAGAAGAAGTAGGACTGAGTGGACTTGTAGGCTCTAAAGTTTTACATTGTTTTGTTTTTGAGTGCAGTAATGTAAGAAAAAAATCTACATTTGTAAGTTGCACTTTCATGATAAAGAGATTGCACTATAGTATTTGTATGAGGTGAATTGAAAAATACAATTTCTTTTATTTGCCATTTTTACAGTGCAAATATTTGTAATAAAAAATAACAATATAAAGTGCTCACTGTCTACTGTGTATACTGTGTTGTAACTGAAATCAATATATTTGAAAATGTAGAAAAACATCCAAAAATATTTAATAAATTTCAATTGGTATTCTATTGTTTAACAGTGCGGGTAAAACTGTGATTAATCGCAATTAATATTTTTTAAATCGCGATTAATTTTATTGTGTGAATCATATGAGTTAACTGCGATTAATTGATAGTCCTATTACAAATAAAGCATTGCTCTTACTGTTATAATTAAATGTAGATTAAATGTAGATTTTGGGCTAGTCTACACTGGCTTTAATGTGCCTTGTGTGGTCGCGGCGCAGCGCTGGGAGAGAGCTCTCCCGTGCTCTAGAAAAACCACCTCCACGAGGGGCGTAGCTACCAGCACTGGGAGCGCAGCTACCAGCGCTGGGGGCACTGTCTATACTGGCACTTTACAGTGCTGAAACTTGCTGTGCGCAGGGGTGTGTTTTTTCACATCCCTGAGCCAGAAAGTTGCAGCGCTGTAAATTGCCAGTGTAGACAAGCCCTTTGCTAATAATCTTTATTAAGGCAGGACATGATGGAATGAATTAGGCTAATCCTTTGCAAATACCCAATTTACAATCAGTTTACAATCAGTGGCCTGGACCTTTTTGCCCTTTGGACATTCAAAGAATCTTCTAAAATTTTGACTGAACTAGCTCTTACTTGGGCTCTTTGCTCCAACCTTCCCTCTCCCTCACAGTCTTTGCACCTTGGCTTCACTCCACATCTGCCCTTCTTACCCTTTTCTCCTCTGTCCTTTCCCCCATCTACTTCGCTTTCAATTTAGCTGATCCCCTCTTAAATAAACATAACTCTTCCCCCCCCCCCAAAAGTCGTGGTATTAACATGCTGTCTGCTGCCATCATATTGTTCACTCTGCTTGTGTGTTATATACCTTTCCCCCCACCAGTCTGTCTTATCTATTTCAATTATAAACTCTTTGGGGGCAGGGATCATCGATGACTCTGTGTTTGCACAGCACCTAGCATAATGGGGTCCTATTCTTGGTTGGCCCTTAGGCACTACTGTAAAGAAACATGATTAGTAACAACAATCATATGGGGATTACGTTTATGGTGAAGCTAAACGTGCTCTCTTGCCCAGAACTTGCAGTACAATTCAGCCTTAAGCATGGATGTCTTGGGAAGCAGGAGCAATGTGGGCTGCCAGCCAGTCACTGTTTAATACAAACTGTTTCCAAATGGTGTGAAGTGACTACCATGGGAGAAAGTATTCAGTTGCTTTCTAAATGCCTTTACTGCCCCAGTACTTTAAAAGGAATTGATGTTGTCAACTGGAAGTTGACTTAAAGCTCTTTGGAATGACTGGTAAACAAGATACAATAAAAACAATCACTTTCTGGGGGAGAGGGTTATTTAAAGAGCTAAGTGTTATGCTAATTGATGGATCCAATTAGCTCATTATGGCACCCAGGTATAAGTGAGGTCAGAGTTACCCTCAGCCAGGAGCAGAGGGGTTTTTGATAGAAAGAGCTCTAAGGCCTTAGCTGCTTTGGAAATTTACTCTGATTCCAGCAGCTGATGGCCAGTCATTGATATAGCTGCACCAATGCAAATCCCATGTCTATATGAAGAAAGCCAATATTTCTACCAGTGGAAGGGGCAGATTGCTGAGATCAGAACAAATTCCTTGTATACTCAAGGTTAAATGTAGCCAAGCTGGAAGAGAGGTCTTATGCCAAGATACAGTAATCAAAGGGATAGCTAAGCCTGAGGAGAAGACTTGGGCTGGCATTTCATATAAGATTATTTTGGTGTGACCTTTTTGTTTATATTCCAAACCCCAGGAGAGATTTATATTGTGACTTCATAAAGGTGTGGCTTGTTCTGAATGGGATGGAAATGGCCCCTGCTGATGTGAAGAATAAGACTGGATGCAGCATACAAAGACTTTGGAGGAGTTTCATATTTACTCTGGCCCTTCAGTGGCTCATGGTTGCCCTGTAAAAGAAAACTTGCTGAGATTCAGGACAAGGGAAGGCTCCAAGGAAAACTAAGATATTTGAAATTCATTTATCAAATCCTAAATAATGTTTCTGTTTTGTCTGTTAGGTTTGAAGATTTTGAAGAAATATGAATAATGTACTTCCTGTTACAATAAATAATTTGGCTTGATGCTACTTCATGGATTTAAGGTGTTTACATTAATCTGGATCTTGGTTCTGCATTCCTTCTGTACCCCAACCTTGCATTAATTTAGGCCTGCCCTACCCACAAAGTTGCACCAGTTTAATAAAAGATGTAGCGTTAAAGTGATTTCGTTAAACCAATACCAAATCCCATGTGCATACTCTTACACCTGGATTATATCTATTTAGATAGCATCAGTAAATGTACACAAACTAAACAGATATAGCGAGATTTAAACCAATATCACTATGTGCAAAGAGAGGTTTGCATTGGTTTAGCTAACTTAGGTTTTGTACTGATTTTGGTTAAAACATGTGAGTTCTGCATTTAGATGAGGCCTTATGTGGGAGTTTTGGATGCGCAAGATCTGCCAGGTCCTTGTGTTGCTGTTCTGATGGCAAACAGCTATCTAGTGGGAAGGATGGTCCATTGCATATAAGCAACATAGACTGGTTTTGAAAATGCAAGAGGATTTGATCAGTGATGTGAAAGGGCACAGAGAGAAGGGAATATTGTGCCCACTTTTTTTTTTTTTTTTTTTACTTTTTCAAATACTACAGTTTGAGCAAGAGATCTTTTATTATCTGGGCAGAGGAAAAGTAGCAACAAACTCTCTTTTAGAGAGTCTTGGCTTTATTATTATTTTAGGAGGGAACAGCTGCAGAGTATATTAGTCAACAGATGCTAAGGCTGTCACCACACTTGCCTTGCCAATTTAAAAGAACCAGACAACTATTTAAATAAATAGGAATAATATTTTGTGCTATACCACTTCTCAAAACAGATCTGAGTGTAGATACTGTGAAAGGAAGTTGCTAGGAAACATGCATGCTGCATTGGGCTAATTTTGCAGTTAATGTGCCTATCAAAGACAGAATTGTATCCAATTCCCAGCCTCTTTGTTTTACAAGAACTGAAGTACAAAATTGCAGCCAACATGCACCCCCCTTAAATGAAATGCCAGAAAATGCCTCAGAGGCCATTTAAAATCTAAAGCTCAGTCACAACAAAATGCAGAGGAACAGAGACCATTCCAGGAGCCTTGCTGAAGGGAGAAGTTAAGGTCCTGTTAGGGTGACCAGATATCCTGATTTCATAGGGATAGTCCCGATATTCAGGGCTTTTTCTTATCTAGGCGCCTATTACCCCCCTGCCCCAATTTTTCACAGTTGCTATTTGGTTACCCTACCCTAGGTCCTGTCCATATTACTGATACAATCAAGTCAACAACTTCTGTGCTCAGACAAAATGTGATCCTTGTCTCTCTTACCATCTGTGACACCCTCTTAACTAGGTTATCAGTAAAGACCCTCTTCATGCTGTTCAGGGAAATCATGCTACAGCCTTGCTAACAGCCACCAGGTTTAAATGTCGTCATTGCTGGCACCATTCTTACCATGGTGAAGGCAGGGTTTAAGGTCCCATCTCTATTGCCATTATAACCATATTGGAGCTCCAGCAATGTTTTGACATGGTTTGTTTCTGCCTGTGTAGACTTTAGTGTTATGCAAGCAGCATGTTGGTTATGTTTTCACTGCTGCATTAGCCTCGGCTCTTATTCAGGCGTTGCCACTAACCGCCATCCCTGAGTCCCATCAACACACAAAAACCTCTCCCCTGAGTCAAGTCATGTTTTCAAGTTGGGCTAGCTGGCACCACAGCTGGGAAGAGTTAGAGGCCAGGTCCCACTTTCACCTGTGCTGGTAATTGGCCCACCTTGCAATGAGGACACAGACTAAACTACTCAAATGGCAATAGTCCTCCAGTGCCCAGAATGAGAATGACAGACAAATTCCCACAATCCACTGGGGAAGAATCACAGAGGGGATCACCCTCCTACAACACAAAGACCCATGCAGTGTGTTCCCAGAAGTCCTAGCAATACACAGGGGGGAGCACAGAACTGCTGAGGACAAGGTAGCTCATGTAGGGCTTTGCAGAGTGGCTGATTGTCCAGACTCTCTCTGCAACAAAGATACATTCTAGAGCAGTCGTGGGCAACCTGCGGCCCACGGGCTGCACGCCGTCTGTCAGGTAATCTGCTGGCGGGCCACCCTGCCAGACAGTTTGTTTACCTTTGCACAGTTGTCCGCAGCTCCCAGTGGCCGGGGTTCATCGTTCCTGGCCAATGGGAGCTGTGGGAAGTGGCATGGGCTGCAGGGATGTGCTGGCCACAGCTTCCCGCAGCTCCCACTGGCCGGGAACAGCAAACCGCAGCCACTGGGAGCTGTGGGTGGCCATGCAAAGGTAAACAAACTGTCTGGCGGCCCATCAGAGGATTACCCAGGTGGGCCGTGTGCAGGCCACAGGTTGCCCACCACTGTTCTAGAGACTAGTATCAAATGAATTGCATAAAGAGATCTATATGCCAGTCACATGATATGGGACTTTTAAATTGAACAACCTGATTAAACTTAACACCTGGAATAAGTACAATGCTGATTGGGGATCGTTATTCTTAGAACCATAGGGTCAAAAGGGATTGCAAGGGTCATCTAGTCTAATTATTAGAGCTGGTCAATTTTGTAGACTTTTTTCATTTAAAAAAATGATGAGTAAATAATGAAGAGGATAGATCACTGAAACAAATTGATCTGGATTGTTTGGTAAGGTAGGCAGAAACAAACAATACAAGTTTTAATACAGTCAAATACAAAATTACACATCTAGGATCAAAGACTATAGGTTATAGTTACAGAAAGGGTGACTCTATCCTGAGAAGCAATGACTCTGAAAAAGATTTGGGGGGTAATGGTTGAGGAAAGAACCCACTCTTACCCCCCTCCCTTAGAAGAGAAGCAAGGAGAGTGGAGTTGGAAAAATCATTTTTTAAAGAAAATTGTCATCTTGAAGTTTTCATCAAAAACACATTTTTGAACAAAATTTGAAAAAAATTTTTTTTTTAAACTTTCTTATGGAAAAAGCCAAGATACTGACCAAACAGAATGCAAAAAGTGACAGAGAGCGCCAAACAATTATATAACTGTGCTACAGCCTTCAAAAAGATCAGACCTGTGGCACAGTTTCTTTAATAGGAGAATTCAACAGCAATTTAAAATTAAGTCAAGATAGTAAGCATAGCAATTTTCTGCTACCTTTCAGCTCTTTATGGATGTACTAATTTAGACATGGCTAGCAGGGTCCCTTGCTATGAACTGTGCTTTTTGTAGGCACAGTTGGCTGGGAATACTTGCCATTCAATCAGACTCTTTAATTTCTCCACTCAATTTTATAATAAAATAAATTAAAATTACCTTTCTCTCCTCATAAGAGAGATTGCCTGGCTTTCTTGGGGAAGGAAACCATGTTCTGGATTACATTATTTTCTCTGAAGAAATATTTGTCTAATTTCTATTATTAAGCCATTTAACTTGATGATTACTCCCAGAAGAAAAAAAAATCACTTGAATTAACCCTGAATAGTAACACTTCACACAGCTGTTTCAGGCAGTTTTTTCCACCAGTCCAGTAACACATTGATATAATTAGCCATTTTAAATTCACCTGGCTTTGCCTTAGAGGTACCTCTCCTTCACTGTTTGGTCTTGAGCAAGTTGCTTAGGGCCAAAGTTTCAGAAATGGATTCTGATTTGGGATGCCTCAATTTTGTATTTTCAGCTTTAGACATCCCGGTGTCTAAAAGTAGGGACCCAAAATTAGAGGCATCTTAAAAATGTTGGGCTTACCATGATGGCAACATCTCTAAAATGGGGACCACAGTACTTAGCAATGCTTATGGGTGTGTGAGCATTAGTTAATTATGTAAAGTGCTATGATTATGAAGGTGTTTACCCCAAGTAACCATTCTGGAATGAACCTGACACTGTTCTCCTGGAAGTACCACCAGTATCTGATCATACTGGCCAGGTCTAGAATAGGCTTTGTTCCTTAATGTTGCCTACCATTGCTACCACTGGTGCTCCATTGGTGGTGACAATGATGATAGCACTAGAGCAGACCAGGCACTAGCAGCTGTTGCACTTTAACCACCAGGTTGTCTAGATCTGCTTTGAGGCTAGTGTAGATATGGCCTATAACTAAGGCCTGTGGACAAACTATGTTATAACAGGGATTGTTCATGCCTGTGTGTGAACAGGAAAGAAAAGTTATAACCACATTAAGGAACCAGAGACTAAAGAGGTTTCTCTAACAGAGTTAACATGAATCTTTTTCTGTCTATATAGGAGGAAGCAGTCATATTGTAACATGGTTTGGATGCAAATATTACAGAAAATGGCTAAATGAGGGAGAGGGGAATTATCCTTTGAAGGAATATCCCTTTAATTTTGTAGAGTGTCCAATTACTGCTGTGAAGAATGACATCGTAATAGGTGGTAAGTAATAATTCATCTTCATTAGAGCTGGTGGAAAATGCTGATTTGATTAAATTGAAACATTTTGTGGGAATGTATCAATTTTTGTCAAATTTTGATGAAAAATTAGGGAAGTGCTTCATTTAGACATTACCATTTAGACGTTTATAATACAATATAATTGAAATGACAAAGTTGAAATGAAGCTCTTTGACCTTATAGAAGGGAAACATTTCATAAGGTTGTTCTGATATTTCTGAAATGAAAAATTTTGGAAACGGCATTCTATGGGAAATGTTGACATTTTGTTCCAATTTGGGGATGAAAGGAGATTGGAAATATGGGAACTTACATAGGACAGAACTCCTACGGTTCAACCAGCTCTAATCATCACCATATAAATACAAAGTAGTGTTATAACTAACTGGTGAGGTTTCTGATCAGGGATGCTGAGACCAGCCTAGCAAGCCCTCCAACCACAAAATTCTCCTTCACATCCCCTCAGATGCTGGTGACAGTCTTCCAGGAGAGCAGTGATGGCTGTCTGAGGACATTTCTGTTTGAGGAATCTCCTTCATCAACATAGTAATTTATATCCAAAGCACTCTGCAGATATTGACTAATCCGCACAACACCCCTGGTAAGTGAGGAAGCATTAACATCCCCATGTTACAGATGGGAAAACAAAAAGCCATGGGAATTCGATGTGTGGAGGGCTTGCATGATTAGGCCCATAGCCATTTTCCCCCTGCTGAAATAAGTATATCGACTGTAGAAATTAAACAGATACGGCCTGATTCTCATTCACACTAAGGTCCTTTTATACTGGTTGGCCAGCAGGCCTTATTTACATCCACTTTAAGGGCCTTTTACATTGCCAGAGAGGGTAAAGGGGCCTTAGTGTTAATGAGAATCAAGCCTTTATTTTAACAGTAAAAATACACCTCTACCCCGATATAACGCTGTCCTCGGGAGCCAAAAAATCTTACCGCGTTATAGGTGAAACCGCGTTATATCGAACTTGCTTTGAGCCACCGGAGTGCGCAGCCCCGCCCCCCTGGAGCGCTGCTTTACCGCATTATATCCGAATTCGTGTTATACCGGGTCGCGTTATATCGGGGTAGAGGTGTATGTATTTTGGCAGTACAAAAATTACACTTTGCAGGGCAAAGTTTCCTCTCTTAGTACTTTTCAAAAATGAATCTTTTTATTTGTCTCTATTTGAATTTAAAGATGTAATCTGTTACATTGGTAAATGAAAAAAAAGATACAGGGAACATGTTGAGTCATTATGGAACAGTTCAGTAGTTGGTGGCTCTTGGCATTTGGTCTCATGCCCAAGAATTAACCTACCATGTCATTATTGCACAGTCACACACAAGAGATTATGTCTCGTTGTTTCACCTGGAAACAACAAGAAAACAACATATAAATGGCATTAATGCTCAGACACTCGACCATGTATGTCTCTTCTTGTACGTCTGCAGGGTGCCAGACTCACTCAGTTTGCTAAATTGTCTGAATTAAATGAAAACACATTTTTAATGTAGCAAAGTGTCTTTGGACCACATCAGTCCCTTTACGGTAGGGAGATGAAAATCCATAGAAATGTTCAAAGTGTGCCAAAGGGTAAGGGTTTGAATTTAAGCAGTGTGATATCACCCATTCCTCCATTTAACCTTTCAGAAGCCCCTATACTTTATCTCCTTTGTGTCTTGTCAACTGTTGAGAATTGCTTACTTCCAACTTAAATTGAATTGGCTTGTTTGCACTGACCCCACACTTGGTAAAGCAACTTCCATCTTTTCACATGCTGTGTATTCATACCTCCCTACTGTATGTTCCACTCCATGCATCTGATGAAGTGGGTTTTAGCCCACGAAAACTTATGCCCAAATACATTTGTTAGTCTCTAAAGTGCCACAAGGACTCCTCATTGTTTTTGCCGATACAGACTAACACCGCTACCACTCTGAAACCGGTGAGCAGAAAGGAGAGTTTGGCTATCAGTAGGATCTCAGGATATTTGTGAGTTAGAAGAGTCTCCTGTCTCCCCTCCAGAATGAGAGAAGGGACAAACTCAGCCCCCTCAATAAGAGGGTACAAATGGAACTCCATTGTTTTTTCCTGCAGGAGGCATGATACTGCCTGATGCCTAAAGTCAAGGTCCTCTATATTCATCTGCAAGTTGAATTCATTTCAGCAAGGACCCTGGGTTCTACAGCATTCATGTGTGGAGGTCTGAAAATTCTGCATCGATTTAATTTATATTCAAAAGAGTTTTAAAATCAATTAAAGATTAAAATGAATAATATCATTAGCAGAGCAGCCCCTGCATTATTTATTTTTAAATTAAAATTTATTTTATGCTGTCCCCACATTTATAAGGTACCATAGAATTTTGTACTGGTAACATATAACTGCATTAGAAAAGATGTCAGGGAGGAATCAAGGGATTTTGACAGGTGGCTAGAGTACAGTTGGGGCTTTTGGAACCTGTGAAAGTATGGGAGTTGGGGACATGTTAGCTGTTAAAGATCAACTCACTGAGTTGAATGGGGCAGTTCATGCCTTCCAAAATTATTACGTCAGGCAATTTGCAGGCGCAAGAAGAAAACACCTCTTCTATCATTTTCCACTTTTGGTTCTTGTATTTAACATTTTCTTTCCAATCATGAAGGCTAGAGACTTTTTTTAGATTGTGGAGCACAATTCTGTGGCAAAGGATTGATTCCCCAGGCCTGATTGCTCAGGACTGGAAGGTGAAATGGAGGCAAATTCTGTGGGCACAGGATATACAGGACCCTACCTATAAGAAAAGTATTATATTTTTATTAGATAGGAAAACACGTTGGGAGAGAAAGGGTATGTGAGAATGGAGGAGCATAGGGTGACTGGACTGACAATTATAGCTAGCATAAATTCATTACAATGTTAGAATTCTAGGAACAGTCAGTGTGTAGTGTTGTTGTAGCTGTGTTGGTCCCAGGATATAAGAGAGACAAGGTGGGTGAAGTAATATCTTTTATTGGTCCAATCAAAGCTATTACCTTACCCACCTTGTCTCTCTAGGAACAGTCAGTAACAGGCTTTATAAGTTGAGGTGCTCTAACAAGGACACACAAACACGTGATGCACTTAACAAAGCAAAAGCAGGTGCATACTTCTGCTCAAAGCTTATAACAGAGCAGTAAAGATTATTACCACATAGATATTTATAAAAGAATCATAAAAATAAGAGATGGAAAACACTTATTAGATCATCCTGTTGCTGGCACAGAGGGCCCGAGGACAGCAACAGTGGGGTTCGTTGCCCAGTGTGCTTCGCGCCAATGAACACACCAGGGTGGAGAAGCATCAAAGTTTATTTGAGATCTCAAAGTGATGCTAGGAGACTGGCACGTCTCAGATCAAGCACACCAACAGAAACAGTTTTTCTTCTTTTATACATTTTTGCAGTCAAGCCTCATCTCCCCCCTTCCCCCCACTACCCCTCCCTTCCCCCTCTTCCTCTCTCTCTACCCCTCCCATCCCGGGTAATAGTTACTAAGCAAATAGCAATTACATTTAAGCAGTTAGATTATTTTGGCAGCTATAAGTTTAGCTCGTTAGTAACACTTCTTGGATTACTATCTTGTCCCTTTCCTTTGATTTATTATCTCCCCTTTCAGCCAGAGGTATGCAGGCCTCATTATTACCACTTGGTACCAGTAAGGGGGGTTACCACTGATAGCTAGCTGCTTACACATTCCAATTGCACCTGGTTTTTGAGGTTGATTAGAGTTTAAACATGGAAGGATAGAGTTTGGTTCACTTAGGCCTAGTGCAGAAAGGCTTCATTGACACTTGTGGTCGTCTACCCACCCGAGTTACCTAGGGTGATGCCTAGTGATGTCAACAATCCAGTCCATCACCCTCCGCCCCGTCCATCTTGTGCAAGTACAAGTTGCGCAAGAAATACCAAAATTGTGAAGAAAACTCCACACATCTATGGAGACAGGAAAAAAATATTGTCAGCCTGTAACGTGGGATGGCAATAAAGTGAATACAATGCTGCAAGTTACTCAGGGCTCTACACTGTGGTTTAGTTTATGACCTGCAGCCCAGGTCTGAGAGTGATTCAGTCACATTTTCCAACTCAGATCATCATTTTATAACTTTAAAAGGTTGGTTGGCAGCACCAATAAAGATCTCAAACTGGTACTTTGTGAGGACTTTGGAATATTTAGTGCCAAAAAAGATGTTCCAAATTCAGATCCTCAGGATGTGCCTATGACAACATGATGGATACCCTTGTTTTAACTGATTTTATGAAGAATTATTAGTCAATGGTAATCATTCTGTGGTATTCCCCCTAGGACTTTAAGAAGCATAGTGGTGAAGGGGAGGTGCTGCATGAGATGTCATCCAAGCACCAACAGAACAAGGGTCTATGTAGAAGCTTGGGGGGATCTCCTCCTATAATTTATTTTAACATATAGCTGTCTCTCATACAATAAAGATCCCTTGCTGGCTATAGAGAGGCAGTTTGTGATTGCTGGTGGCAGAGCTTTTTGGCAGTGAGGCCACAATTCCAGAATTCACTCTCTGCAGATATATGATCAAGCACAACCAGGGCCATGTCTAGAAAATCTTCCAAATATTACCTCTTTCCCAGGCCTTCCCAAATGATTAAACCCTGGTTTCCTAACTCACTGGCAAAGCTGCAGGGGAGCACAGTCTTTGGTCTCTCTTCTTGCGATTTGAATGTCTCAATTTAAATCTAGCGAGGCCCCAAGATAACGTATCAATCAAATAAATAATGGGTATTCGTTCTAATGGCCAGTAAGATCTCAGTCCCCACAAGAGCTCTATTTCATGGACCACCAATTAGAAAAATATCAGCACCTTTGATGCCTATTAACAGGTTTCAAGTTTTCAACTCATCTCTTTAGATTGGTTTGCAGGAGGGAGCAAATTGGTCTGTTGTTGTATAGTAGTCTAGTGGGCTACCAAAGATTTATTTTAGTAGTTCACATCTAATCTTTGGTTGCATGCTCTTAGGACAACTGCTGTTATTTCTGCTGTATCCTTTCTTTGTCTTTCCCTGCTCTTCCTTCTTTGCCTGGATTGGTGGTTCCCTCTCAGTTCCTTCTTCAGCCTTTTCTGTCTGGTCACTGGTTCAGGGCCAGGACTTGGAACTATTTACTTTGCCCGAAAGCATTTGTACTAGCCTCCAGCATTTCTAGCCCTGATGGGACATGAGATATCGGAGCTTACAGTTGTGATATTCTGATAACAACTTTCCTTTTCTTCCACTTCACTTCTGTGGTGGTTTAAGTGTAGATGTCCAAACTGTTAGAACTAGAAACCCATGCTTTATACCATGTCAAAGCATCTTGGAACTCCAGCTTTCAAAGGTTTAAAATGTTAGAGACAAATCCAGACTTGGTGTAATTAGTGAAAATCCACTGAGTTCAGCAGGAATTTCATCTTGTATTAGTAATCTATAATTTTAGTAGTTTGTGAGAGTGACTGCCAATATTTTAAATGAAGAGGAGGGGGGAAAGGAAGATGATAATTAGAATCATGTGATTTCTGAGTTAGATGTATCATGACCTGACAGGGCTAGAAGGGAATGATTTATATATTTGGCAAGCTGAGATTCTCAGCTTTCCAGTGGTATAAAGCATGGTCAATAGGATACCCTTGTTCCCTCACTCTGGCAGTTCTTTCATGGCACTTGTCCAAGGCTGAATATTGAAAATCCCAGACTTTAGACCAGCTTAATTTTCATTTCCTACTTCTTTTTCTCTTTTCCTCTGTCTGGGTAAGGCTGCTAGCCACAAAAGAGTAACACTTGGACTGTGAGCAGCAGTGCTTTATTTGTGGAGTGGCTTCTGAGGGAAACTGACCAGGATCATACTATCCTAATGGCTTTGTGACTGTTGCTGATGCTGGTTATTGTAATAGTCCCCCCTCGCTGTGCAGTGGACTGTTGACTGAATGTTGTGGCAGGGGCCAAGATGCCACAGAGAAGCATTTCATTTTTTCATATGAGGAATAGTTCAAATCATCAATACAATGAATGAGATGAGATTCCATTAGACTGCATAAGAGCTTAAGACATATTCTAGTGGAATTCTCATGCTACGTAAAAACATCTTATATGAAGAAATGATCCTTTTTATTAGGCAGCATTTCATAACATGATTTATTTAGTGCGACGTGTGCTGTAATATAACAAGTTACACGTCTAAGACAATTAAATTAACTTTTTTTAAAAACGTGAAAATATTGTTCATGGCTTAAACTCACAACTGTAAGGTCTTTGTACATTAGCCACAGTACTCTTCATTCAGTCCCATTGGGTCTAGGCACTGTAGCCGTAAAGAACCATTCTGCGTAGGCAGTGGTGGTTGCCCAGAGTTGCAGGACCTTCTGGTAAAGTACTACAGGTTAGATTCCACTTGTCGAGGGAGTGGGTCTAGCTAAATGGAAAATCTGCCAGATGAGGAAGCTGTGTCAGCAGAAAGCACCAGCAATCAGCCCTTTGTGGGGGGCAGGACCGGCTCCAAGTTTTTTGCCACCCCAAGCAAAAAAAATTTCCCGCGCCCCATTCCAACCCCTTCCCCAAATCCCCGGCCCTGCCTCCTCCCCCGGGTGCACCGCATTTCCCCTCCTATCCCCTCCCTCCCAAAAGCAGAGTGGCGGCACGCTCGGGGGAGAAGGCGGAGGTGAGCTGGGGGGGGGGAGCGGTTCCTCTGCCCCCCCCCCCCGGGTTACTTCCTGCGGCCCTCCCCGTGCCCCCCACCACCGCAGCTCACCTCTGCTCAGGGCCAGCTCCCGGCTTTTTGCGCCCCAAGCAAAAAAACAAAAAAAAAGGAGCCAGAGTGCCACTCCTTGGAAAGTGCCGCCCCAAGCACATGCTTGGAGGGCTGGTGCCTAGAGCCGGCCCTGGTGGGGGTTGCATAACAGGTGAGGAACCTGCCTAGCCCAAAAAGTGGCTGGTGCTGGTTGGGAGGGGGTATGTCAGGAAATGTGCTGATTCAACATATTCACAGCAGCTTCTAATGGCAAGGCTCATGTGGAGTCCTGGCTGTACACTAATGCTGCTCCTCTTCCTCATGAGAATGCTGAGGGAGGATGGGATCCGTGGCATCACCGGCTCCCCTTCATGGGGAATACTCCCCCAGGCTAGAATAGGGAGGTGGGGTTTACCTGCCTATGCCAGGTTCATTGAGTCTGGGCCTGTATGTGTTGTAATGTACCTAGTCCCAGTTATTGAAATGAATCAAGGCAGGTTTAACTCCAGTTATTTTTGCATTTGAGATTTTTCATGCACAGATGCAATGTTATTTTAACACATGTTCGTTTGTTCAGTTTCCTTCATTAAAATTAGCGTGTGCCGGCTGCACCCCTAGGATTCTGTCAGAAAGATATAGCTCAGTACTTTGTTTGAATGTTTTGTTCCAGATCTCATCGCTTCACATGTGACTTGGCAAAGAAAACCTCCTGTATGAAATAAATGATTCAAATTCTTACCATGCGAGACAGAACTCCTGACAGAATCTTTCAAGTGGAGTCAAAGATGCTGGAGAATGTTGGAATTTTAAAGAAAAAAAAATTCAAGTCAGAAAGGTAAAGAAACAGGGATTGTTCACACATTGGCTGTCTTTGAATGAAGTTATACCTTTTATGAATAATAAAATATAAGGAAAATGTTATGGATAAAAATCACCATTAAAATTAAAATTACCATAAAATTATCTCACTCTTTAGATTTATTGCAAAGCCAGCCTTGAGAAAATAACACGTCATACAGTTTACATTGATGTTGCTGAGGTAGAGTTGAGGCTTTCTATTATAGCGCATAGTCAGGAAGTCATGCATAGTGCTGCTGTACATATTGGAGGTGATGGAACATATAGAGAGAGAGGGGTGAGTGACTCTGGTAAATGTGATATTTGGGAATTATGGTGTATTGAGTAAGTCTACATTTCCTCACTTTTAAGGGTTTGTGTGGGCAGGTGTTCTCCTTAAATAACCTTAACTGTTTTTTAACAAAGCTTTTTCTTTGTGGTTTTACCATTGAACATTGAAGTTTAACTAATATAATAGCTGGGAAAAACAAGAGTAGCCCGTGCTACAGGAAATCCTGCAGGTTGCAGTGCATCCACATAGATGGTTTGGTTCTCTGTGCTGCTCCTCAGGCCCCCTTTATATTCACATTGCCTCTTTGACCACTGCTGTGCATAATATCCTTCCATAGGTGAAGCGTTTCCCCTGAATTGTCTTATCCTAATTAGACTGTAGGCTTTCGGGTAGAAAACATTTCTCTTTCCATGTATGCAAAGTACCACAGAAGTTTACAATGCCCTGTTATAGTAATAATAGTCATTCATATGCTTCAAACCTTAGGAAAACGTGACTCTCAAGGCAGGTCTATGCTTAAAATGCTGCATCAGTAATGCAGCTGCGCCTCTGTAGCGCTTAAGTGAAGCTTCTATGCTGATGGAAGAGCTTTTCTCCTTGGCGTAGTTAATGTACCTCCCACCAACATAGTGTTGTCTACATGGGAGGTTAGGTCCCGTATAAATTCACACCCCTGAGTAACGTAGTTATGCCAATATCAATCTGTAGTGTAGACCTGGCCTAAAGTAGTAATATAGTAAACAATGAGAGCACTTTGTACCTCTTTCACCAAATAAATATTGTCCTTGACAGAGGCCTCTGGCAAAATATTAGCATGCCCACTTTAGAGAGTCTTATCAACAGGTGTGTGTCCATTGCCACAGATATACTCAGATACTATTTACTTTTTTATTGTGAAATCTTCTGGTCTGTTGCTATTCTGGCCATTAGTCACAAAGGAATAACCATGGTGTGCAGTAGTAAAATGTCCTTCCCATGAGCAGGTTCATCCCTTAGGTCTTTTCTTTCACTGGCACAAATCGATTTCAGGAAAAGCCTGTGAAAGCCCTGCCATAATCTGGAGAAGGTTGCCCTCTGCTAAGGAAGGAAACTTCTTGCCTGAGATAATTGGTCTTTGTGATGGCCATGCAGTCTGGCAGTAGCACAACATATGACTCTAACTTCAGGACCCAAACTCAGTCTCTAGTTCTTCGGCTGACAGAAATAGAGAGGCAAACACTCATCCTCGAGGGGGATGGAGTGCAACAACCACTCTGGTCAACCAAGAGTAGCCTTGACACACTTCACAAGGAGATGGTTGTGACCCGCTGCTACAAACAGTCATTTAGTTACAAATTCAGAAACAAAGAGTATGAGGGTGTCAGACCCCGTTGTGCTCAGTAAGACTGTTGAAGACTGATAAGCTTCTTTATATTTCAGTAAGTTGGTATATAAACAGATCTAAGTAACATATGGAGAAGCCTGCAGAATATGGCCTCAAGCCCTTCTTACATCCTCCCGTTAGTTGCTTTTCTTGCTATACTCCTCTCTTCTGGACATTCAGCAGGTGGGTTACAGCAGTTTAGATGCTCTTATCCTCAGAACATCAGATTCAGAGGCAATGTGTAAAGGGGAGTGTAAGTTAGATATTGATCAGTGATGGTGAGTGTAGCAGGAGTCTAAACTGGTGCAATATACATGCTGTGGGGTGGGGTGGGGGGGCCTGAAAAAAGGTGTAAGTTATCCAACTTAGGCTCCTGCTAAACTTACTTAAACTCTCTTAGATTCTCCTTTGAATTTGGCCCAAGATTTGGAGGGTGGAGTTGTCAAAGAAAAAAGGTTGTGAACCTTGGATGGCATAGTCAGAAGAGTTCAGCGCTGGCCTAACCCTGCTCCCATTTAAGTCAACGGGAGCTGTACCATTGAGTTCAATGGGGAGTAGAATTGGGCCACCGCTGAGCTCTTGTGAATGTCCTATTCCTGGAAAGTCTAGAGGATTTAGACTAGGTAGCCTGAGGGCTGAGTACAGTAACCACCCAAGAAGGGACAATACCTGAGCATGAAACATCTTGGCAGGACCGGCCCTAGACCAAATGGCACCCCAGGTGAAGAGCATCTTCAGTGCCCCCCCTCCCATTTGTTAAACTATCGAATACCTTATTTTTTATTGCATTTGTAGCCCATTTCATTACTTTGATGCACAATTTGCATGCATGATTTATCTCTGTCATATAAGATGATAAATTTGCACACTAGGATCTATAAATCTGTATTTATTCATGCCATATATAAGCAAATACAAAAAATTCATTTCCCATCAGATTTACCCCGGCTGCAAACTAGATTTTTTGCTTCCAATACTGAGCACCTGAAGGCTTCTTCAGGGGTATCTTTATTTTCTACCCGGAAAAACAGAAAGCATTAGTCAGAGCAAAAGTCTATGTTCCTCAGTCTTAGAAAGTCATCAAATATTACGTGTTAAGCATGGCAAAAGAAGTAACAGTATTTATTTTACATTCTTGCATAGATCAGGGTTCAATAGGATATCTCTGGCATCTCATTAAATATGTCCTTGATTAGTCGCTAGTACACACTTTAAGTCTTAAAACACAAGTACACTTTCACAATTACACAATAAAACAAGGTTCACAACATCACAGCTGGGTTCTTACTTCACTTTGTTCTTATATCTCACTGACTGACTGGCCATGCCGCGCCCCTTACATCTCTGCGAGGGCATGGCTCACCACATTCTAGGACGGTTCAAGAAAAATATAATTCTCAGAGAGTCTGGAAGGTTTCATGAGATTCAACAAATGTCCAGAACATTCTGGGAGGTTAGTGAAAAATGAATCCACATATGGAATACTTGAAACATTTTACTTCCAACATTCTAATTTCCCCTTTGCGCTAACAATAAAAACAGCACACTGAGCCTGGCACCCCCTACGTCTTGTACCCCAGCCCGTCACCTGGGTTGCCTGATGCTAATTCCAGTCCTGCACCCTGCAGTATCTTACTGCAGTTACAAAATATTTGTATGTAAACAGGTATTTGGTTTTTATAAATAAATACATTTTATTTTTGAAATGGTCATATTACAGCAGGCATACTCTAAAAATACACAGAAACTAGGGTTACCATATTCAAACATTTAAAAAAGAGGACACTCCACGGGGCCCTGGTCCCGCCCCCGGCCCTGCCCCAACTCTGCCCCTTCCCCGGCCCTGGCCCCGCCCCAACCCCACCCCTTCTCCGCCCCCATTCCAACCCCTTCCCCAAAGTCCCTGCCCCAACTCTGTCCCCTCCTCTGAGCACCCCGCATTCCCCCTCCTCCCTCCCGCTCTGATCTTGGTTGGGGGTTGCTAAGTGCTTCCCTGCTCCCCACTCGCCCCGCAGCCCCTGCAGCCTCTATGCCCTTGCCTGCCCTGCTCCTCCTCACCCTGCAGCCTCTGCACCCCCCCGCCCCTGCAGCCTCTGTGCCCCCTGCTCCCCACTCGCCCTGCAGCCTCTGCACCCCCCCGCCCCTGCAGCCTCTGTGCCCCCTGCTCCCTACTCGCCCTGCAGCCTCTGCACCCCCCCACCCCTGCAGCCTCTGTGCCCCCTGCTCCCCACTCGCCCTGCAGCCTCTACACCCCCCCGCCCCTGCAGCCTCTGTGCCCCCTGCTCCCCACTCGCCCTGCAGCCTCTACACACACCTCCCCGCCGCCTGCCCTGCTCCCCCCGCTCACCCGTCAGAGGGAGAAATGCAGGCTCCACGTGGACTCAAACACTTCCGTGCTGCTCTGTGGGGGAGAAGGGAGCGGGGGAGGGGGAGGGACTCTGGCTGCCAGAGGCCCTAGTGGCTGCGAGCGGCTTTCAATCAGGCCAGGCGTCCAATCAGCCGCGCTGCACTCCGCAGGAGGGGAAGGGGGAAATCCCGGACATTTCTACTTCATTAGAAATCCCCCCCGGATGGCCATTTAAGGCTGAAAAAGCCGGACATGTCCGGGGAAACCCGGACGGATGGTAACCCTAACAGAAACAATTAGTAGGCCAATCAATGCAACAATTGTTAGAGCTTTCAGGGGTGGCAAAGCCTTTCCAAAAGTGGGGGGCCTAGGTGCCCTTGCTCCCTCCATGGCCCCACCCCTGCCCTTCCTCTCCTCCTCTGAGGCCCTGCCCCAGGCCCCAGGCCAAGCTGGAAGCTGGAGCGGGGCCGGGAAGCCCAGGCCCCTCCCCCTGCCCTGGGTTGGGGGGCCCCCAAGAGCAGCTCCCAGCCAGTGTCCCCACCCCTGAGCCTCCTGCCCAGAGCAGATGGAGGGTCTGCGGCTCCTCACAGCTGCCTGCGACCTGGCTCAGCTGGGGGCAGGGCCTTGGAGCCACAGCCCAGCCATGGTAAGAGCCGTGCAGGCAGCTGTGGGGAGCCGCAGACCCTCCACCTGCCCTGGGCACAGTCCCGGGAGGCAGGGACACAGGCTGGGGACTGCTCTCAGGCCCCCCCACCCCAGGCAGGTGGAGGGTCCGCAGCTCCTCACAGCTGCCCAGGCTCCCCAGCCTGGCTCCAGCTGCCATGGGACTCTGGGTGGTGGGGAAAAAGAGGGGCAGGGGCGGGTCCTGTGGCAGAAAGAGGATGGGCCAGGTCTGTCCACTTTCCAAAAGTGGGAGGGCCATGGTTCCCTGGCCCCCTCGTTCCGGCTGGGTCTGATTTTTAGGGCTGATCTCTCACTGTCTGGGGTGGCAAAGGCCAGAAGTGTAGAGAGGCAGAGGACACAGTCTGTGAAGCCAACAGAGCACTGTGCATCTCTCAGCAGTGATGAAAGGAGACGTAGCACTGACGGAAAAAATGAGATTCTATTTGGAGCCTTTTTTTTGGACAATGAAGGCATCCCTGAGATGAGGCTCTGAGGGACAAAAGGAGGAAGAAGTCCTGAGAGCCAAAATAAAGTTTCAAGGATTTTATTTTCCTGCTTTTAACAACTTTCCTCCACTCGGGCTGTCCTGTTGCACCTCATCTTCTGCTAGACAAGGATTTCTCCCTCAGTCATCTGACTGACAGGCCTGGAGGTATTGCAGGGTCACGGTGTTCAATTTGCTCAGCCCAGGGGAGGAGGTGGGCTCACCTCTATCTGGTGCAACAGTGAGTGATTCGGAAGCAAACTCTTGCATCAGGTGGCAGCTCTCCATGGTAAGCTGACATTTGTTTCCCTGAAGTGCTTGAAGCTGGGGTAAAACCCCAGAAAGGTGTTAACTTGTGTGGGTCCTTAAGCCGTATTTTTAAACCATTTTCTTTTGAAAAGCAAGTGATCACTTAGGGCCTAATTCTCCACTGTCTTGCACTTTGTGCTGTGATTGACACGGGTGCAGAAGGAGTGCAGTGTCGGTCAGAAAGATAGCCCTGGAGACTCACTTTGCACAGGTGTAAGTGAGAACACAGAGTGTAGGACAGTGGAGAGGCAGGTCCACTCTGTTATCCCACTTTTCAGTTCTTCCTCCTGTAACAATGGCACCTGGCATTAGTCGCCTCTCTGAATATATTCATCAAGGTCAATGCATTCCAGCATGTGGTTGATTACAGGGAAGTGTTCTGATGTTTCCACGATTAACATCTGGCGTCAGTTCTTCAGGTTCAATCAGCCCAGCTTCATTATAGCATCTGGGGAAAGAGATGTTTTGTCAGACACCTCATAAAGGAACATGTTCCACTTCTTTTGATAAGGCCTCAGTCAACTTCTTAACAAGCAGGAGTATAAATTCTTAGTGGTACTTCAACCTATTATAAGCAGTTATTTTCAGAGGTGCTGAGCACTCACAACTCTAGGTCATGTCAACAGGAAGTGTGAGTGTTCAGCACCTTTGAAAATCAGGCCCTAAAGAAGTAATGTGACTTAAGAGTCCTTTTGTGTTTCCCATCCTACTTAACATGTTCAGCAGGGCTATTCTAGAACAGCAGGAAATGGCTTTCAGTTCGATGTCATGTTCAGTGTCTGATAGACTTATGCTGTGGCAATTCCTGAGCTATTAGCTCAGTCACCTAGAAGAACTGAGCTAGGAAATGCCCTGCAGAGTGGAATAAACCCTTGTGGACAGATGCTAATTAACTAGCAGTATTAGCTTTAAACCTTCTTTGAGTTATGCTGCTCACAGTTACTTTTAGCTATGCCAGTGGGGTTTTTTCCCCCCCTGTGAGTCAGGCAAATCTATAGCAGTGCTAGTGGCATCCAGCTCAGATTAGTACTCATATATGTCATTTTCAGCAATAACTGATGCAACAACATGAGAGGAAGATCGTAGTTGCAAAAGCCCTTAAAGGCATCAGCTTGTGACTCAGAAACATTTGTCATTGTAACGCTGCTTCAGAAAATTGCTCCAAAGTTCACTGAGCAGATAGACATTACTATTCATCATACCATTGTATTGAAAAGGTAAAACTGTCATCTCAAATAAATGCTTCTATATTATTCTGAATGGGTTATACATGTGCCGCAGTTTGTTCCTTGTTCTCTTGTTGACTGAAATATCATGCATTCTTACTATGATGTTACTCATTGTTGATGTGATACTTTGAGTAAGAAAAAGCCTGTGGATGCAAGAGCTATAAAGGTCAGGTAGACCAGGTGAGTACCTGGATCAGCTGATATTAGTTGAAATATTTAGGTACTAGTGTCAGGAATCCGAGCCAGTCTCCTAAAAAATGCGGCTGGCCTATAATAGGCTGCCTGATTGGCTACACTGCCTGCCTGTTAAGAAGGGTCAGCAAACTGGCTCTTAATCCCAGCAGCAGTTTAGCTGCTGCTCAAAATGCTTGCACACAGCTGCAGTAGCTCCTTGTTCCCAGTCTTGCCCCGTCTTGTCTCACTTCAGGTAACACAATGCTGACCCTTGGCTCTGATTTCTGGCTTCAGATCAGGCCTCTGACTCTGGGTTCTGACTCCAGCTATGAGCATTGGCTCAGGAGTCTGGCCTGTGACTCCGACTCTAACACTAATGACCAATAACTCCTGCTCCAACCACTAGGCACTACTGCCCACATCCTGGTCACTAACAATAAGGTAGATGAGCATGAAAACAATAAATGATCATTTTATTTTTTCAAGGCCAAAATTTTCAATCTTGAGTGCCTGAACTAAACCACCTTAATGACTCCTATAGATTTAGGAACTAAATGAAGGCATCCATGTCTGAATATTCTCGACAATTTGAAAAGTGCCTCCCCCACTAAGACATGCAGATATGGACAGAGCATTAACATACAAAAAACGGGAAACTATTTACAATAACAATAAAGTAGCCTTTTCCAGTTAGTAAAAAAATATTAAACCTAGATAATTGAACTCCAAACAATACAGACCGAAAGTCTCCAAATAACCAATAAAAAGGGCCAGTTTCTCAGTTATGATCTCGTGGTGCTCAGCATAGGCCCTGATGGAGGTGACAAAAGTGGTTTGATGCCACTTTTGCACCTCTTCATATTCTCAGGCCAGCCAGGGCCCTGTTTAATCCTAGGTGTAAGTCAGAGCAGTCTCAGGGATACTCTAATTTACACTTGGCTGCCCTCAGCCCCAACAGGCTGTTCTGGCAGCTGACAATAGCTGGAGTGCATCTAGCCATTCCCCCTTGACCCTGCCATGTCCTGGCTACATGTCCTAAGCTGTAGAGCTGTTACCAACCCTATGCCACATACAAAATCTACCTATGCTAGATATTTGCTAGGGGTTAGGGCTCCCTACTTTTACACTGGCATAAAGGGGCTGTAACGTAGCTGACAATCTGGGCCATAATCTCTTTTTCAGATACTGTAGGGATGAGCACATGATAGATACATAGGGAAGTGCTTGCATTGTACCGTCAAGTACCACTTTGACAATGGAATTAATCCACTGTAACTCTAAGCAATAACCACATTGTCTTAAATCAGCACACACAGTACATCTCTCTTTAATTTACATTTTTTTTTCTTTTTCAAGATTGTGGTAAGTGAAGCAACAACAAAAGTACCAGGGAGGTGAACACTGATGGAATCATTTTTTAAGAGGGATAGTAATTGTGTTACTGTTCAGGCAAAGTTCCTTTCACACTTTTAACTCACTGCTGACTCAAGTGAGGCTCTGAAGGCAATGAAGTCAGTGGGAATTTTGACGCAGTAAGGATTGAGTTGAAATCCCAAGAAGTTCAGTGGGCTGGGCATGTAGTTACGATGACACAAGACAGGCCAGCTAAGCCTCTCGTGGGAGGACAACCTTAGGGTATCCATCCTCGTGGCCAGCCAATGAGAACATGGATGAATAATATTGCGCAAGACCTAAGAGCTCTTTATGTGCATTACCATCCATGGGAAAAATATGTCATTGACAGACAGAGGTGGGGGCAAATTGTGACAATAGCCAAGGACCTCCATGTCTATAAAGCCAAGTGTAGTAGGAAGAAAGCCTGAGATATAAGCCCTTGTATAAGGCCTGACCTAAAGTAGTGGGCAAGCTTTGCTAATATAAAGCAAAGTTAGCAAAAATTAGGCTTAAGCAAATGTCAGGCTCTGCCTGCTTGCAAGTTTACAGAATCTGGCAAGAACAGGGCTGATATTGCAGAAACACACATTTTTAAGAAGTGTGAGGCACAAAGTACTTACGCAAACAAATTTCAGAAGAGTGGTAACAAAACATTGCGATATAAAGGATGGTACAAAAACATTCCCCCAGGATAACAGGAACACACTGACCCCTTCTAAAAGATAAGTTAGCATAACAGTGTGATAAATAAAAATGCTTTAATTAACCCATGTTTAAACCATGTTAATAAAAATGTTTTAATTAAACTAGTTATTAACCAAAAAAATGGGTAATAACTAGCCACGTCAGGGGGCAGTAACTAACTATGTCAGAAGGGCAGTACATAACCGGTTTGTATCAGCGTATATAAAGTATCTCTAAGAGAGTGTCTTGGTCCAGCCAAGTAGGAATGGAAAGTCCCGCCATTCATTGAACTGCATCCATTGTCACAGACGTACATGTCTTAGTATCCTCGTAGAGTCTGCCAGGTGCTATTACCATGCTTTGTCAACAATAAACCTGGCTGGGCACCTTCATACCTTAATGGATCTTGTGGTCATTGGGTGGTTCGCTTGAGGTCCGCTGTGCCGGCTGTCTGTGCAGAGCTGGGGCAGCACACAGGAAAACACACACACGCAGCCAAACATATAACCACACTGGTGACTCCCAACTACTGATTTGGTATGTAAGCGAGCTGTCCTCTGTAAAAATCGCAATCTAACATAATGAAAAACTACAAGCCAGAAAAGCCCCTTAACCCCTCCCTGCAAATCCCCACAGAGTGTAATAAGGTATGAACGTGCTGGGTTGCTAGCAAAAAAGATCCATATAAATTTAAAAAATATAGTGGAAAAAAACATAAAATAAAGTCTGTAAGGCTAGGGCAAAAAATGTAGCCTTAAAATATAAAACATTGCAAACTATAACTATGGCTTCTGTTAGTCTTAAAGGTGCCACAGGACCCTCTGTTGCTTTTTACAGATTCAGACTATCACGGCTACCCCTCTGATACTATAACCATGGCTGTTAAATGGTTCAAACAACATGTCACAAAATTGGCGGGGCAAGTAACAAAAACAAGTTAAAAAAAGCAAAAAAAGCTACAAAGCCCTAAAATGCTCCTACTCTCTTAGCATGGCGGCAAGCAGTCCAAAACCAGCAAGCACGAAAACAAAATAAAACATTAAAGACAGCTGTAAAAAACCTACAAAAAATGTGCCGTCCCCTGTTATAAATATTTGTGGTCAACAGCAGGCTTCAGGTGGCACATCTAACCACACCAGGGATTGAGTATCTAAGTAAAGTCTGAGTTAAAAAGTGAATAAAGACTTCAGGATTTGATCCACAGAGTATTTTGCCTATATAAGGGCTGAGAACACCTGTGCACATTCTCCAAGCTTTGGTTCATATGTTGTATTTTAAAAAAGAGGAAATTAATGTGACTAACTTTATTAATGCAATATTGTGATTGAAACTTTACCTATGAGTGAGAAAATACTCTATTAGAGCACACAGTACAAGCTGACACCATATACAGTGACACAAAATAATATGTATGTACAATGGGGCCAAGTTACAGTTGCTGGGGAATCCATAAATTATCCAGAATGTTGAATTGACTAACTTGTGTGGGTATGAAATACCAACCAGAGTGTTTAATCCATGTAGTGTTTTGCATTTACTAGCTTTCTGGGAGACAGCCACTGATTGCAGTTCCCATGCCAACTGCAGGATTGTGACACATTTGCAGGCTGATGATGTCATAAAATGCCTGCTGGAATATAGCTAAAGCATCTGCAGTTTGTTTTTTAAAACTAACTTCTGGCCAGAGCTTGCAAGACAATTTTTTCCCACACGAGTGCAAGTTATCAAAAGTTGTACTCGTACGCTAATATGGTTTAAAGCTTTAAGATGTCTTTGTGCTGTCGCTTTTTGGAAGATGCCAAGCGAGATTTGAGAAAAGCAGATAGAGAAATAAGGAGACAGATAAGGCTGATGGACCTGCATCCACATTACCTATGTGATACACACCTGCATCCACACTGCTTGTGTGATATACACCTGCATCCACACTGTGGGTGTGAAATACACCCGTATCCACATTGCCTGTGTGCTATACACCCACACTGCCATCCACCATCATGCCTCACAGTTTGGGAGAGGAAAGCCATTAAAGCAAAACTGGAAGCAGAGCGAGAAATGGACAGGTAAATGAGCTTATTTATTAGCCTTCTATAGCCAGTAGTACTCTTTAAATTGAATTAAAGAAAGGAATTTGACAGCTGAGTTTTGAGTAAAGTGGAAATGGGTAAACAGGATAATAGACAAAGCTCAACTTCAGGGAAATGTAGGAACTGTAAGAGTTTGTAAAAAACTGTAATGATGTAGTCTAGAAGGTATGGAGGTAATTATATAAGCAGTGCCTGAGTGTTAAATATTGTAGTCTTACTATGGAAAAGAAATAGGATATCATTTAAAAATATTTAAGGCAACAAATTAAATGTCAGACTACAAGTAAAACTAAATGAGAATACATAGATCTAGTCTTGTAAACCCAGAGTAACTCAATCTATTAAGAGTTGGGTATTTTTTATTATGAAATTGAATTCAATGGAGCTCCAGATTTACACTGGTATAGAGGGAATCAGAATCTAGTTCTAAATGAAAAGCTGTGATAAATGATACAATACTTGTCATTTGAATTAAGGGTTAATGAGCAATCCGAAACCAGAAGGGATAAAAAATCCTTTGCAAGTGAGACAGAATCATATTCATTAAGAGGTGGGGACTTTGGTAGTTTTTACTTAATACATTATTTTAATATATCTTATTTAACTGCAGTTTTTCCCCCTACACAAAATTTAAACTTCTGTTAAATATTGTGCTTGGAGGTGAGGTTTTGATTTTGCCAGTTAAAAATGTGATGCTGTCAGTACACACTAAGGATTGAATATTGGCTTATATTTTCTGCTGTGCTTAGTTTCCACTGGATGTGACAGAGCTGGAGGAGAGGGAAGCCCCTGGGAGCTGTTTAGTGATCCTTGATTTCTGGGTTGGGTTTTACACTAACCCTAGCAGAAGTGAGAGCAGCCTAGGGGCTGCTCTAAATTCTCTCCATTGTAACAGCTCCTCCATCTTAGAATAGCTGTAGTGCAGTCACAGCCCCTTTACAGGTCACATGCCAAAGGCTGTAGGAGGAGGTGGAGGAGGTGCTGGTACATGAAGATACTCTGGATTTTCATCACCTGAATTCAAGTGAGAATTTAATGCATAACTTCAAATTTTGAAGTTGCTACTCATGCAAAACCCGGTGAAGTTAATGAAAGGTTTGACTGAGTAAAAACAGATTGAGGGCTTCAGGATCTGGGCCAATAACTTCAGTGAGAGTTTTGCCCAAGTATCAGGTCCATAGTGTAATCCTTGCCACCCTGTTTCTGAAATTGGCTACATTTTCCTTATGCATCTGCTTGCACTGCTCTGACTACAGTCACGAGAGAAGGATTTCAGCCTACAAGTCTAGAAAACTCAAATATCATCCTCTCTCAAAGAACACTGAAACTCATATGGATGCTGTAAGTTTCCAATCATATCACTCCTTTTCCATAACATTTATTCACCTAAGATTAAGTCTCTTTAAGTGATTGAATAGAAAGTCCAAGGAGGGAGCAGCACAGAATTCATGAACTCTCACAAAGGAAGAAAAATATAATTCTAAATGTTGTGCTAAATTGAATCATCTTAGTTTTGTATAATAGGAATAATATTCCTGGAGCTGGACTATACTGGTAATAAACTGCTAAACTCATTTGACTTGCTGTGTCTAGTTTATCATTTATTGTCCTATATACTCCTACATCACACATTATCTATTGAATTTGGTAACTTATGTCCCATTCAGTCTGTTATAATTGAGACTGGGACCTTCTATTGGATATTTTGCAAATGGTTTGAATGAGAGTCATGTTTTTGGTTTATTATAGTGTCATTTCACATTGTAAAATGTTATTTTAATGGCCCAATTAGCCACCATCCTAGCTCTGCAAAGGAGACATTTAATTTTGTGTGCGCATGTCAAAAGTGTCTGTTATGTATAGACCACATTTAACAAAATTTCTCATTTGAAAATGTAATTAATTATAACCATTAATTTGAAAATTTAGGATGATTTGTAAAGTGGACATGCATTGGTGTCTATTGGCTAATGAGGAGTGCTGGCTGTTGTGTGTTTAGGGTGACAGAACTCTTCATCTTCACAGTTGTCTCATCCTAAGAACACACAACCCCTTGATTACCAAAGCACATGGATGTTTGTTCATTGATGGTGTAGCCAATTCAACAAGTAATGTGCATGAAAATATGCACCTATCTGCATTAATATATGAGAATACACCCTACGCTTTGATTTACTTTTTTGTCATCAAATAAATATGTTCTTATTCTATGCTGTATACTCAATTCATCTTAACTCTGTTCTTGTTTTTTTACTTTTTGAAACTTTTTATTAAGGCAATGTTACAATAAAATGTTAACAATACTACATCATATATTACTTATTCAAATAACCTGGTAATGATTTTGGTTTGCTGAGTGGGGAGCCCACCTCTCTTGAGTATGCTAGAAAGGGTGATCAAATTTCTAAATAACTATCCTCTTTTTAGTGCTCCTCTTGTGTACATATTTGAGGTTTTCTATTACACATATTTTTCTATACCACAATTCCATAGGAGAAGGGTTGTGGGGGGATCACATTTGTAATAATGTGGCATACAAAGTTAGCTGCTAACAATAAAAAAGAAATTAATTTGTCATTTTGTTTAAAGTGTAGATCCTTTAGTGGAGTATTAAGTAACCAAATCAGGGGATCTCCAGGAAGCCAGCATTTTGTCATCACATGAATCTCTTTAATAATTTCCTCCCAAAACCATCTAATTCCTGCATACAACCACCACATGTACAAGCATATTCCTCTTTCCCCACAAGCCTTCCAACAGAGTGCCTCTCTGGTAGCGAAAATATGATGGATCTTACCTGGAGTCAAATGCCATCTATACAGTAATTTATTTAAAAAAATTTTATGTGCTGCACAAATTGAAGATGTTTATCCCATTTCCCACATGGAGACCGACTCATCCGGATCAATTTCTTTGTCCAAATCTCTCTCCCATCTTTTCATCTTGATTGTTTTTTTATCAACAGCTTTTTCAATCAAAATTATAGATATCTTAGAAATTGAACCTTTTGTTCCAGTTTACTCCTAGGTCAACTCCTCAAATGTGGTTAAAGGTCTAGATAAAGCTGTCTCATATCCATATTTGACAATACAATATTTTACTTGTAAATATTGAAAACATGGGATCTTTATGTTATTTACATTATTATATACCTCTTGGTATGATTTCAAACCAGGACCCAGGCACAGATGTCTGAATTAAGTAATCTCAGCTCTTACCCACAACAAAGAATCATTTTGATACTTCCTAGAGATAAATTCCTGATTATTAATGAAAGTAGCTAAGAGAGAGAGGACCTCAGCAACAGGAATTTCAAAAATTTGTCCAAAGCTTCTAGGGTGGTCTGGATGAATGGGTGGCTTTTTATTTTTGGTGACCTAAATTTCTTTTCTTGTTTTTATTTTTTTTTATTACAGCATCCGAAGAAGAGTTAATAGGATGTTGAACTCATGCCATGACCATAAGCTTTTAGCTCTGATGGATGTTAAGGGGTTTGACCCAGAGGAAGTTACAGTGAAGGTGAAAGATGGGAAGGTTAAAGTATCAGCTGAACACGAGGAGGAGCATAGGACCCTAAGAGGGAAGGAATACAACTACACAAATCTTACCAAGGAGATCAGCTTGCCTCCAGGGGTAAATGAAGAGGAGGTGATGTACACTGTAGGACCTAACAGTTTGGTGAAGATTGAAACTCCACGCAAGTGTTTCCCTTGCCTCCTGAGTCTAATTTGAAGACAGTGGACTCTGAGCAGCAGTAGTACTGTACATGTACATAGTACAAGCAACTCCTCCGGTGTTTTTTAACTCTACCTTTTAAGCATAAGTTGGCAACTGTTCTGACCAGTTTAGAAACAAACGATAGTGCTGCAAAACTACTTGTTTGAGTGCAAGTCTTTTGGTTTCATTTTGAAGGGTTTCTTGTAACTTTGTCAGCAGTCAAAAGAAATAGGGACATTATCCAATAGAAAGAAATACTAAACTATGGTAACTTGTTATAAAAGACCCACATAGGTGTAACGTAATTCCAGAAGCTGGCATTGCCACTGCTCATTGTTTCAGAGATTAAGCCTAGAAGGGCATTATGATCATCTAGTCTGATCTTCTGCATAACACAGGCCATAGAATTTCACCCAATAATTCCTCCATCAAGGCCATAATTTCTGTTTGAGCTATAGCATATCTTTTAGAAAAACATGCAGTCTTGATTTAAAAGCATCAAGTGATGGGAAATTCACCATATCCCTAGGTAAGTTGTTCCAATGGTTAATTTTAATGGTTATTTCTAGTCTGAATATGTGTAGCTTCAGCTTCCAACCTATGGATCTCATTATGCCTTTTTCTGCTAAAAAGCCATCTACTAACAGAAATCTTTTCACTACAGAGGTGATCAAGTAACCTCTTAGCTTCCTTTTGGGTAAACTAAATAGACAGTTTCCTAAGTTTCTTACTATAAGGCATATTTTTCAGACCTTGAATCATTCTTATATCTCTTTCTTGAACCCTTTCCAATTTGTCAGCATCATTTTTTAAGTGTGGACGCAAGACCTGGACATAGTGTTCCACTAATGGTCTCACTAATACCACTTCTCCACTGTTCATGCTGTACTCGATACGTTCTCCATTCCCAGCACTGTCAACTGCCATTGCGTTACATTCACTATGAAAGGGGGTGAAATAAAATAGTCAGTTCCATTCAGACATTTACTGGGCATTATGGACATGAATATTTATATACTTTAATTTTCTAGGTTATACCATATGCATATCCGTATATTTTTAGGAACACAAATAAACAAAAACTAGGATGAGTTGCAAATTTTCTATTGAAATTGTTTCCATTGAAAGAGGAGAAAAAGTGGTGCATTCAAAATGGTGCTGTGATGCCTTATTGGGGTTGTAGTTTTAGGTGCTTTATGTCCATCTTCCATGATGCACCACTTTCTCCTCTCGTGGTGGGAGTGTACTCACTGGACTCCCTGACCATGGTTCATCATGGGAGATGTAGGCCAGTTAGAGAGCCGAGCCCATACAGGAAAATGGGAGTATAAGGCACAGAACTACAACTCCAATGAGGCATTGCAATGCCCTTTTAGGGCCACAAGAGTCTCACAGACAGAATGCCCAAGGAATTGATGCACTTCCTAGATGACATGGTCCTGCCCCTCCTTGGCCAGCTCCACCCTCTTTCTGGGTTGTGCCAGATGGATCTGGACTGCCTCAGCAGAAGAGAACTTGTAAGCAGTTTGTGCCACCGTTCCCCTGCTCCTGGCAGACTTTCTGCAACCAGAGACCTTCAGCCTGGTTTCCACCAGCAGAAGTGAATGATACTTCCTTGCTTCACAGGTGTGTTGTGGGGGTTTGTGTTTGTAAAGCACCTTGACTAGAGCTGAGAAAAATTTTAGATTTTTTTTTTTTTTTTTGGCCAAAAAATGCATGTTCAGATTGTTCGAAACATTTCATTTCACAAATTGATTTAGAATTTGCCTAATTGTTTCAACTGAAAAAGATCAGAACATTTTATTTCAACATTTTCAAATTGAAGCATTTTGATTTTTCAATTCACAATGACTTTTCCTTTTGAATTTTACTGCCATTTTATTTTTTATAAAAAGTAAAAAAACTTGAGAACCAAAACATTTTGGGTTGAACAAAATGTGTCGATCAACCCCAAAACAATTTTTTTTTACTTAGTTTCATCAAAATTTTGAAAAATGTTATCTTCGGGTTAACCTGGAAGGAATTTCTATTTTTTGGTTCAGCCACTAAATCACAAAATTGGTTATTTGCACAGCTCTCTCTTTGCTATCGCCACACATGCAGGCTTTACTCATGGTTAGGTGACACAATGCTGCACACAACTTGTCCTTGTCTATCTACACTGTTCCAAAAGTCATGGTCAGTATCCTGTCAGCTAACTCGATTCTTTACTGCTGTGTTCAAACAAGGTAAAGTTCTGTAAGGAAGACAAGACCTCCATGACAGATTCACCCACCTCAGCCAGGCACGAGGGATCCTGGATAGTGTGTATGTGTAAACCAGTCCTAATCTGCCCTCTCTGACAGCAGCAGACCCAGAACTGCCAAGAGCAGGACCGGCTCCAGAGGTTTTTGCCGCCGCAAGCAGCCTCCCCCCCCCCCCCCCCCCGCCCAAAAAAAAGTCACGATTGCAATCTGTGGCACTTCTGCCGCGACTCAACCGCCGCCGCTTCTTCGGCGGCAATTCGGTGGCAGGTCCTTCCCACCGAGAGGGAGTGAGGGACCCACTGCCAAATTGCTGCGGACGAGCCGGACGTGCTGCTCCTTCCATGTGCCGCCGCAAGCGCCAGCTTGCTAGGCTGGTGCCTGGAGCTGGCCCCGGCCAAGAGGGATTGTTGATGAATGCTCTCAGCTCTGCAGATACAGGAGCAGCGAGCCTAGCTCTCAATACCAGGATCACTGTACCAGCCGCTAAGCTCCCTACCCTATGAGGGAGGGGCCGTTTCCCTCTTCACCTCCCTCCTGCTGGCTTACTGCATTTTCACGGGGGGTGGGGATGCTAAGCTGCTGTCCTTGCCACCTTCAACTTGTCTTTTCCAGTTGGGGTGTTTTGGTTGGTTAGCTCCCAGTACTAAAAGAATGGGGAGAGACCAATGCTCCAGGTCAGCCTGATTGACAGGGAGGGGCAGGCTAATCCGGGAGTCAGGAGGCCAGGGTGGGTCCCGTCCTCCGTGTGAGCTGAATTTGCCTGGGTCAGACAGAGTGGGGCTGAGCTAAGGAGAAAGCAGGGGCTCAACCTGAGCTGGGGAGCAGAGCCCTGCCAGCCAGAGGGGACAGAAAAGCTGCCAGCCCAGGGAGCAGGTCAGAGCTGGGAGCAGAGTCACGGAAGCAGCCCACAGGGCAGACCTGTGCTGGGAGGAGAGCTGCAGCCACAGAGCCAGAGACGCAGCCCAGGGAGAGCAGATCCTCTGCTGGGAGCAGGGCTGGGCCAGCCAGAGACACAGTCCAGGGAGAGCAGATACTCTGCTGGGAGCAGAGCTGCAGCCACAGAGCCAGAGGGGCCAGAGAAGCAACCCAGGGGGCTGGAGGCAGAGCAGCAGCATCAGTGCTGAGGCAAAGTGGAGTCGGAGCTAGAACAGTGGAGCTGGGGCTGGAGCTGGAGCAGTCTGGAGCCGGGTGCGATGAGCACCTGGGGCCAGCCAAGGTGGGACCCCCTGGGCAAAGGGCCCAGTGCAGAAAGACACCCCCAGCCAAGGGTCCTTACAGGCCAGATGGGGAGGGGGATCTTAACCCGATGGGGGGCTGATGCTGGGAAGAAGGGTCCCACCACCCAAAGCCCGGAGGTGTGTGGCCACCACCAGAGCAAAGGTCCAACCCACAGCATCCCAGCAGCGCAGCCGGGCCTGAGAAGGAGGCCTGGGACCTACAAGGAGCAGACTGTGAACTTCCCTGACATTCCAGAGACCCTGTTTGTGATGTTCCCTGCCACAGAGCGGGGTGATGTGTTTCCTTTAACCTTTCCCATTTTCCCTTATTCTTTTTAAAAATTTAAATTGTATGTAATGATCAGTGGGTCAGGGAAGTGTCCAGTGCAGAGAGAGCACCCCGGAGGGGGGACACCCTAGCCTCTGTCCTAGGTGACCATAGCAGGGGTGGGGGGTCGAGCCCCCCAGGAATCCTGGGCCCAGCCTTGTCGGGGTTACAAGGACTCTGCCAGACAGGAGAGTGGAAGGGGAATCCTCAAGGGCAGGGAGGCCTCTGGGTAAAGGAAGTTGGAGCGAGGACTCAGATCCTTCCACTAGCCCATTTCACCAGGGTAGTGCAGAAGCCAGGAAAGCTCCCCACAATAGTGGGACCATTCCTCCACTTACACTCAGATTACTAGCTTCTTGGGAGCAGAGGTGCATAGGTCTCCTCAGCCATCACCCCCAAGCTATTTCTGATCCTCTGGCCCTCCCTCGCTTTTTTTCCACATGGGGCTCCTTACTACACCTAGCAGGTTCATTGAGGGGGGGGATGCAGGTAGCTCCCCATATCTAGGCCCCATAAGACTGTGGGGGCCTTTGAAACAGCAGCAGGAGATTCCGCATACAGTCAGTTGTGGCGGCCCTATCAGCCATATTGACTCATAGTCTTTAAGGTCAGAAAGGACCATCATGATCATCTAGTCTGACCTCCTGCACTTTGCAGGCCACAGAATCTCACCCACCCGCTCCTGTGATAGACCCATAACCTCTGGCTGAGTTACTGAAGTCCTCAAATAATGATTTAAAGACTTCAAGTTACAGAGAATCCACCCTTTACACTAGTTTAAATCTGCAAGTGACCCCTGCCCCATGCTGCAGACAAAGGCAAAAACCCCCGAGTCTCTGCCAATCTGACCTGGGGAAAATTCCTTCATGACCCCAAATATGGCGATTAGTTAGACCAGGCCTGCACAACTCGTAAAGCGGTGAGGGCCATATTACTCCAAAGAAAACAGCTGAGGGCCGAAACCCCCCCGGCCCCGCTGAACCCCCCCCAGTACCGCGCAGCCCCCCCAAACACAACACCCCCCGCCCCACAGAAACAACCCCCCCCAGCGCCACCCAGCCCCCCTGAAACAACCCCTCCCCCCCCCCGCGCCGCCTGCCCCACAGAAACAAACCCTCCTTCCCCTGTGGGCCACACAGTGAGCCCACCTACTCACCCCCCGTGGGCCGCACAAAGAGCCCACGCGGACCGCATGTTGTGCAGGCCTGAGTTAGACCTTGAGCATGTGAGCAAGACCCACTAGATAGACACCTGGGAAAGAATTCTCTGTAGTAAGTCAGAGCCTACCCCATCTAGTGTCCCATCACCAGCCGTTGGAGATATTGCTGCTAGCAGTCGCAGATCAGCTACATGCCATTGTAGGCAGTCTCATCATACCATCCCTTCCATAAATTTATCAAGCTCAGTCTTGAAGCCAGTTAGTTTTTTTGCCCCCTTGGCTGTTGATGATGCAGGAGGCTACTTGGTGAGATTTTCACATGCTCTCAGGAAGAAAAAGGAGAGAGGGAGTCTGACAACATCATTCTCCCTGCCTCACATTTTACAAAAAGTAACACTCTAGTGTGGTGCAGCACTTGAAGGACAAAGCACTTTTATTTCCAAGGCTCCCACACATATTGAACAGCAGTTGCCAGCAGATGTAAGAACAACTAAAAGCATTTCCTGCTTTAGGATAGAACTGAATCAATAGCCCGGGATTTGATGGAAACATTTTCATATTGAAAGAGGCAGAAAGGCATCAATACACACTTTTAGCAAAGTGTTAACAAAATATTTAGACCAGTTGCCTAGCAGCTTGGTAGGTATTTGCCACTGCAGATCTCACATGGCTCTCTGGTTTTCTGACTGTCGTGTATCATCACTGTAAAATCCTAGAGTTCTTTTTATTGCTGTTCTAAGCAGAGGCAGGAGGATTTGGGAAATATCGTGGTCTTGAAATACTGGGACTGCAGATCTGCTCAGGGATTGCATTTGATGCAGCAGGTTCATGCCCCCTGCATCCCAAGTAGAATTCACCCCAAGGGAAAAACTGGCTGCATTTCCACTCCCTCATGAGTTGTGCCCAGAGAGGGCAGCTTTATTTTACATTAGGACTCCATAGGAGCAGGTGCAGGCAGGTTGCACTATTCCTGGCTGCCTGCTTAAGGCCACTCCCCAAACAGCACCACCTTGTTTTCAGGCTGAACTGGTCCCCTGTAAGTCTCCTGGAGGAGGGAAGAAAAGGTGGCAACCTCTTTCTGCTGCTACCTCTCCTCTCCCCGCCCCGCCCCAATGCAACCCCTCAAGCAGGGTGTCCTGTTCACTCTGATTTATGCTGGAATAAAGCAGGAATGAATCTGGGCCTCTATGTTAACTGAACCAGCAATGTGGGTGGTAGATTGGGTGGCAGTGTCACTAGTCAAGATGTGTAGCTTTAAGAGCGTAGCTGAAAAAAAATTGCATAATAATGAGCTTTCCATAGTAGTCACATGAGATGTGACTAGTTTAGCAGCATACTCTTTATCCATAGTTCAGATGCAGAATGGACAGCAGCAGCGCAAGCTTCCTGTCCTGCCCTGCTGGCAACATGCCTCTTGAGCAACTCTGGTGTTCGTAAGCCTGGAAGCTTCGTCTCTGCCCTTTTATTGTTACAGCTGGTTTCCCAGAGATACTCAAGTATAGAAAACAAAGTCCTGTCTCGATGTTCAGAAGCAGGGTAAGGTTTTACAGGTTACACTGATGGCCAAATAAGAGAACAAAGATTACAAGGGGAGTGAGTAAACAACTACCTATTTCACCATGGAGTTCAGAGAACATCCACCCTCCCCCAACCCGGTCTCTTCAGGCTAGTCACACGCCCTTGCAGGAAAGGTACTAAAAAGAGACAAAGGCTTCTGCTATAATATGCTCCCAAAAGGTCTGGTCATTCCACTGATCTGGAATGTTCCAGAAGCATCTTTAGCGAAGGCACAGAATTCCAGGGAACAACCTGCTAGGGCTGAGGTGTTGGGAGCTTGTTCCTTGGAACTGGATGAGGGTTATTTTGACCTTGACACACTAGATGATTTAGTGTCAATGAGATTTATGTACCTCCTCTAGCATACATTCAGCATCCCAGGTATCATATAAGAAGTTGTTGAAATGGAACTTTAAGCTGTACATAAAGCTTGATGCAGAATTGCCAGCCCCACAGGTTCAAAAATCATGAGACTTCAAAAAAAAGATTATATTGTATTTTTTGCTCTGCCTTTTGGTTTTTGAATGCCCCCTGCCGTGTGTGTGTGTGTGTGTGTGTGTGTGTGTGTGTGTGTGTGTGTGTGTGGCCAACTCTCCAGAATGTATTGGGTATCGTGATTTTGGCCTCCACTCCAGGAGCTCTCACTCCTATCTGTGCTTGTTACCCCCCCCCAGCAGTTAATTCTGTCCCCCAATCTTCAAATCAATCCTGCCCCCCCACCCCTATATCAGGTCTGCCGCTCAGTCCACACCTAGCGATTCAGCTCCCATTCAGCCCCCCCATGGCTGCTGCCCCCCAAATCCCCACCCATCCCCTGGATCAATTCTGCCCTTCATATCAGTTCAACACCCACCACCACCACTACCACTACCATGAAGCCTCACCTCTGCTCCTCCTGAGGGGTCTCTACATCCCCCTTCCAGGACTTGGGGGAAGGGTGGCTGTAGCAGGGTCTCTTCTTCCCCTTTCAGGCTGGGGAGCAGCTGTAGGGGTTCTTTCCACCTACCCCTGCCCCTTCCCTGGCCGGGTGCTGCAGGGGGGCGGGGGAGGAGCAGAGGCCTTGTTTGGCTGCTCACAAGATGGGAGAGGGGAGCAGAGCCAATCTGAGCTGTTGGGCTCTTTGCTTCCTCCTCCCCCACCCTCCTGTGAGAGTGGTATCCAGGTCTCTTCCCCCCCACACACTTATTGGGTTTTATTCATCGATTCACATGGCTGAGTCATGAAATGGATCCAGTTCCCCAGAGCCAAGCACCATCTCCCACCAGTGCCTCTTCCGCCCATCCCTCATGCTAGGACCTCTGTCTCACCAGGCTCCTGTGTCTCCAGTGCCTGCGAGGTGTCTGCATGGCATAGCTGCACCAGATCTATGGGGGGTCTTGTCTGCCAGGTTCTGGGCCATCATGTCTGTCCTGCACAGCATCAGAATCTTAATGATCTTGTAGCGGTTGAGCTGCCTTGCATCATGCAGAGTGCTGTGACCCTCTCTTTTCTGGGAGTTGACATCCACGCCACTGTTGATCAGATGCTCCATGACATCCACCTGCCCCGTCCAGGTCGCCATGTGCAGAGGGGTGCTCATTAGCTTACCTTTCAGGTCTTCAGCAGCCCTGATTGGCTGTTCTACCCCAGGAGGCAGGCAGGTGGGAAAAGCAGCCAATCAGAGGGGGTTTCCCCAAGGCAAGGTTGAAATTCGCTAGAGGACTGGAGCTTCTCTTGCTATCCCCAGACGGGCTCCTGTACTGGCTGCAATCCGTCACTTATGAAAAACGTCACAAGAGCTAGCAACACTGTTGTGTATTGTGACACATGGCCAGAAAGAGTTAAGCAGTTTGCAGGCTAATTGACCCAGATTCAAACCTTTAGATAATGTTTGTGTTTTTGTGTGTTTACATATATATTGTTCGAGGTTAACAATGTAATCAGACAGTCCTGTCTATGGTGTATTCTGTTAATTCAGAGATCAAAAGGAAATCTTAACATTTAAATGAACTGTAAACATAGAGATATCACTGTATTCATCTCTCTTTGAAATGTATAGCAAATCACCTGCGAATGGTGGAAAACAGGCAATAGCCTTATGTTAATCCCTGTAGCTAATTACAGGTGATGCTTAGGAAATGGGTCTACTTCAAAGTCTCCATGATTGCCTATTGTTCACCTAAGGATTCCGAGCTGTCAGAAGAAGGCCTGGCGCTGTATAAAGATGTCTTGGGTCCTGATCCTTTTTATCTCAGATCTGCTAGATGCTTCATGTAAGGGAAGCTTAAGTTGTAAGACTGAGATCTCCAGTCCTATGTGGATCACCATGAATATGAATATTGGACTATAACCTGTGGACTAATTCTGAAATAAATCTTTGCAAAGCTCACCATCTCTACTATGAATCTGATCTCAGAACTGTACTGATGTCTGTATGTATACTGATCTTTTAACCAATACTCTCTCTCTCTCTCTTTTGTTTTTTAATAAATTTTAGTTTAGTTAATAAGGACTGACTGTAAGTGTGTATTTGGGTAAGATCTGGAATATTCATTAACCTGCGAGGTAATGTGTCTAATCCTTTGGGATTGGTAGAACTTTCTTAGATGATGAATAAGATTTTCAATAATCCTCATCATATTTGACTTGGGTATCTGGGTGGAGGCCTCAGGTTGGGTTGCTTTAAGGGAACTGTGTTGTTGGCTTCTGGATAATCAGTAAGGTATTATAGAAGCTGTTTTGTGCTGGTTTGGTAAATCTAAGTATTGGAATATGCACCAGCTTCAGGGATTGTCTGCCCCATTCTTTGCAGTTCACCCTAATTGAGTAACTTCAGTGCGGCTCCCCTGGGATCGCGGTCACATGTGTGCACATGGATTGTTCTGGTAGCATGGTTCTCACACTGTTGTCTGTGGACATCCAGTGTCGTGCCAAGCCCGGCCTGGTGCTCCACAGTGTGAAACATGTTGAGAAACCAGGGGTAGGGCACTGGTTGTTGGGAGTCTGAGTCCATAAGAGACTCTCTCTCTTACAAAGCAGTCCACAGAGTGAAAAGCTGGAAAGCCATTGCACTCATTCTGTGATGACAGCTCTTGTTAACAGGAATTACCTGGTGGGCACAAGAGAAGAGAATGTGTCAACGAATCCCATCGATCAGCGACTTCAGGTTTTCAACGTGTTTGTACTCCTACAAGAATCAATAGCACAACTACCTTTGCCTGCTCCTTATTCTCACTGCTAGTCTCATTCTTTTAACATTATGGCCAGTGGGTTCAAACTTAGGTACCTACATCCATATTTAAAATACCTAAATAAAAATAGCCTTGTTTTCAGAGGTATTTTTCATTCATGAAATCTGTCAGTTAGCCAGTTCTTAATCCATTTAACATGTTTTATTGATATGTTAAATTTTTTATATCAGAATGTTGTACACAACTAAGTCAAACACCTTATAAAAATCTAGTATATTAAAATCTACCCAGTTACCTTTATCAGCCAAACTTGTAGTCCCATGAAAGAAAGAAAACACATTTGACAAAACCTACTTTACATAAAAACATGTTGACTGACATTATATCCCCATCTTTTAATTCTTTATGAATTGTAGCTCATATCAGCTTTTCCATTATTTTGCATAGGATTGATGTCAGGGTAACTGCCCTATTTTTTATCCAGGTCATCTTACTTACTTTTTTTTAATATTGGCATGACATTAGCACGCTTCCAGTTTTCCAGAATTTCCCCAGTATTCCAAGATTTATTAAAAATTAACATCAATGAGCCAGAGGTCTCCTCAGCCAACTCTTTTAGGACTTGAGAACAAATTACCCAGGCCTGCTGATTTAAAAATGTTTATCCCTAGATGATGTTGTTTAACATCTTGGTAACTAATGGACGTTTTGGGACCCATTTTATTTAATCTATTTATAACTGACCTCGGAACCGATTGCAGGAGTAGGCTGGTAAAGTTTGCGGATGATACGAAGGTGGGAGGCGTTGTAAATTCGGAAGAGGATAGGGATATCCTGCAGGGAGACTTGAATGAGCTTGTGAATTGGAGTGTCAGAAATAGGATGAAATTTAATAGTGAAAAGTGTAAGGTGATGCATTTGGGGATGACCAATAACAATTTTAGTTACAAGATGGGGACGCATTGGTTAGAAGTAACGGAAGAGGAGAAGGACCTAGGGGTCCTTGTAGACCGCAGGATGACTATGAGTCGACAGTGTGACGTGGCGGTGAAAAAAGCCAATGCTGTCTTGGGATGCATTAGGCGAGGTATATCTAGTAGGGATAAGGAGGTCCTGCTTCCGTTGTACAAGGCGCTGGTGAGACCTCATTTGGAGTACTGTGTGCAGTTCTGGTCTCCCATGTTTAAAAAAGATGAACTCAAACTGGAACGGGTGCAGAGAAGGGCCACTAGGATGATCAGAGGAATGGAAAACCTGTCGTATGTAAGGAGACTAGAGGAGCTTGGGTTGTTTAGTCTGACAAAGCGAAGGCTGAGGGGGGATATGATTGCTATCTTTAAATATATTAGAGGGATTAATACAAGGGAGGGAGATGAATTATTCCAGCTTAGTACTAACGTGGATACGAGAACGAATGGATATAAACTGGCCGTGGGGAAGTTCAGGCTTGAAATTAGACGAAGGTTTCTGACCGTTAGAGGGGTGAAATATTGGAACGGCCTTCCGAGGGAAACGGTGGGGGCGAGGGACTTGTCTGGCTTTAAGATTAAGTTAGATAAGTTTATGGAGGGAATGGTTTAATGGTAAAACATAGTTGTCAAGGAAAACCAAGCAATGGTAGGTAAATAGCATAATGGCTAAAAGGGGTCAGGATGGAGACTCTTGCCTATATGCTCGGGGTCTTACTGATCGCCATATTTGGGGTCGGGAAGGAATTTTCCTCCAGGGCAGATTGGCTGAGCCTCTGGAGGTTTTTCGCCTTCCTCCGCAGCATGGGGCAGGGATCTCTAGCAGGAGGGTCTCTGCCGATTGAGGTCACTAATAACAGGATTGGGGACTTCAGCAGCAGAGTCCAGGGAAGGGGCGGGGACGGTTTTATGGCCTGCAGCGTGCAGGGGGTCAGACCAGATGATCATAATGGTCCCTTCTGACCTTAAAGTCTATGAGTCTATGAGTCTATGAGACTAGAAAATACTTCCTTATCCTCATATGATACAAGTACATCATCCTGCTTTTTTCAAAACATGTATTGAATACTGTGGGGATGTATCATCCCTACACCAACCTAATGAAAAGTTCCATGAGGAGGTAAGGGTCACGATGGGACACTTGCCAGGTAAACAAATCATGGCCTTATGTAAGGCCCCCTGGTGGTCTAGGGATTATATAAGATGAGGTTAACAAGGTAATAAATCATGGCCTTATGTAAGAAGCGGTTGAACCAATTGGTGTGGGGCTATACATGTGATAAACACATGATTCTCCTTCTTGTCCAATCCGTAGATGTGTGATTATAGCCTAATTGTGTTATGCAATGTTGAGAAAAACTATAAAAGAAAGCTTGCAATAAACAGAATTCGGATTCAGCCTGCAACCACAGTGGTCGTGTGCTTTATCCGCTCCACATGGAACCCCACAAATGGTGACCCCGACGTGATTCGGCTTGGACATCAAGGCAGCCAGGACTTTGCCCAGAGTGAGCTAGCAGAGATCATACTAGACACAGCCGCCAGTGGAGCAGGGATCAATGTTCTCAGACAGTAGACCCAACAGGTGTTGTCTCAAAAGCTGAGCAAAGAGAAAGCAGATCCAACCAGAAAAAGGATCTGAGTGGTCAGACTCTATGTCATCTCTCATGAAGAAACTGGAACAATTGAATTTAGATATTGAAGAGGCTCTCAGTGCTGGCTCTTCTCCTTCCAGCACTCCTTCTACCAAAAAGCGCAAACAGCCATGCCCTGTTAAGGTGGAAACAGGCCTTCTTCACAGAGATCATCAGAGAAAGGGAATCTGTGGGAATAAGAGGGCAGGCTACCAAGATTTAGATGGTTTGCCAAGCTCAGTGTCAACTGGAGCACGACCAAAAACTGAACATGGTTTGAGAAAAGGCGGAGGTGGCAGCCGCGGCAGGAGGTACCGGAGGATACCGGCTCCTGGTCGTCCGAGAGAGACGTTCGTGAGCTCACAGCCGACTGAAGCGTTCGGTGAGAAAAGGCGGAGGTGGCAGCCACGGCAGGAGGTACCGGAGGATACCGGCTCCTGGTCGTCCGAGAGAGACGTTCATGAGCTCACAGCCGACTGAAGCGTTCGGTGAGAAAAGGCGGAGGTGGCAGCCACGGCAGGAGGTACCGGAGGATACCGGCTCCTGGTCGTCCGAGAGAGACGTTCGTGAGCTCACAGCCGACTGAAGCATTCGGTGAGAAAAGGCGGAGGTGGCAGCCGCGGCAGGAGGTACCGGAGGATACCGGCTCCTGGTCGTCCGAGAGAGACGTTCGTGAGCTCACAGGTGAGCGGCTGCATTTGATAAAATGGGCTCTGCTTTGTCTGCAGAGGAGGAGACGGTGCATGATTTTTTTATTACGCATCGCTGAAAAGCGGAGAGAGAAGCTTCCCTCTGACGCGTTGTCCCGTTTGTTGAAATGGGGGCAAAGACGCGGATTTTTTGTTACTCCTGATACTGTCTTTAATAAGGCAGTCTGGGAAAGTCTAGGCTCTGACCTCTGGGAGTCGGTCTCTCACGGCAACAAGAAGGCCGTGTCATTGAGCCAAATATGGTGCAAATCTAAGAAACTAATAGAGACGCTTGCGGCAGAAGCCAAGGTCCAGTCGGCCATTAATGACCTCTTTCGGCCAAAAGAGGAGCCGCCTTATGTGTTGCCGGTGGAAGCCCGTAAGTTCTTTGGGGGTGAGAACACTATCATACCACTCATCCCCAGTGCACCCGAAGCTGATCCTAGTATCGTCCCGTTACCGGATGACCCCGCGAATAAAATGGAGGTCTCAAGCCCAGAAGGGGATAAGTTACAAGAATTTCAGGCGGAAATGTACAAACAGGGCCTTCAGCTACAGGACATGCTGAATCAGTTGTCCCATTTGGCCGGTGAGAGCCATCCCCCGCAGTCCCACACATTGCGAGCCCTGAACCAGCCCGGCTTTCCTGTCACCAATGATGTTTGTACCCCAGAGTTCCGGGCGGAGTTCCCGGGGCAGGGTGAGCAGTTGCAGAATAGGTTAAAAAGAATGGCGGAGCCAGGCTTATCTAACTTTGAAAGGACATATAGGAAAAAACCACCGGATAAGATCCCTCCGGCCGTGGCTCAAGACACAAATTGCTAAAAAGCCCGACGCCGCCACGCAGAAGCCGGAGGACGACCCTGCGGCACCGGACCTGCACTTGTTGTTTGTCACAGCCTAAACACCTAATAACGCTGTACTTCTATTTGTTCGGATTCCTTATTATAGGAGCAGGGGTCTTTGTATGTCCAAACTCTGTACCTTTTGTTAACCCACGACAAAATGTTTGGATCACCTGGGCGAACCAGACTGGCCAAGAAGCCCTTTTTGCTTGTCCATGGCCACCCCATCGGATCCCTTTAAAACATGTCTTATTGGCTATCCTTATTTACACCCCAATGGTTTTCATGGGTATTTATGTAATGTTATGTTTTTTAATAGTTCTCCATATATTTCCCGGTTGTTAAATGTCACCTGTCGTCAGTTTTATAGGTTCAAAAAAAGTAGTCAGGTGGCTAGTAATTGTCCTAATGTTAGTTGGACCCTCCTATAGGCCTTATTTAAGAAAAAGGGGGGAGGTGTGGGGATGTATCATCCCTACACCAACCTAATGAAAAGTTCCATGAGGAGGTAAGGGTCACGATGGGACACTTGCCAGGTAAACAAATCATGGCCTTATGTAAGGCCCCCTGGTGGTCTAGGATTATATAAGATAATCATGGCCTTATGTAAGGCCCCCTGGTGGTCTAGGATTATATAAGATGATCATGGCCTTATGTAAGGCCCCCTGGTGGTCTAGAATTATATAAGATGAGGTAAACAAGGTAATAAATCATGGCCTTATGTAAGAAGCGGTTGAACCAATCGGTGTGTGGCTATACATGTGATAAACACATGATTCTCCTTCTTGTCCAATCCGTAGATGTGTGATTATAGCCTAATTGTGTTATGCAATGTTGAGAAAAACTATAAAAGAAAGCTTGCAATAAACAGAATTCGGATTCAGCCTGCAACCACAGTGGTCGTGTGCTTTATCTGCTCCGCATGGGACGCCACAGAATACTTTTGCCTTTTCTGTTTCATTAACAATTTTACCATCTTCATCTAGTACAGTAGTTCTCAAACTTTTGTACTGGTGATCCCTTTCACATAGCAAGCCTCTGAGTGCGACCCCCCTTATAAATTAAAAACACTTTTTAAATATATTTAACACCATTATAAATGCTGGATGCAAAGCAAGGTTTGGGGTGGAGGCTGACAGCTCATGACCCCCCATGTAATAACCTCGCAACCCTCTGAGGGGGTCTCGACCCCCAGTTTGAGAACCCCTGATCTAGTAATGGAAGTATATCATTACTAGGATATCTAGCAATTGATCACCCCATCTTGCACACCTGCAGCTTCCATTGACTTCAATGGGTGCTCAGCACTTGAAAATCCAGTCTATTATTCAGGTATATAACCTGGGATTTAGGAGCCTATCTTTAGCAACCCAAATTTGAAAAATATGTCCTGGACGATTTTGTTTATCTACTGTGCAAGTGCAGCAGGGATAGCAGCAGCACAAGCTTTTCCTCATGTTCTGTTAATATGGCTTAATCCTGACCTAGAGGGCCCATCTATAGGGTCAGAGTTTACTTCACTCCCCATTCCCACTCACTCCTTGGCCTTTCTGTTGGCAACCACCACAAAACTGCCATCAACTTTTAGTCACTATTGACATGGAATAGATTTGAACCAGTAACCTAGAGATGAAATGTGCACAGTTCAGTAGGGAATCACATTTCAGTGATTAAAACAGGCAGTAAGATAAACTGACTGGTTTTCTGACTGACTTACACATTATGAGCTCCAGAATAGCTATTTTTCTATTGATTAGTGTGACGGGGCATCTGCCCCCCACTGGCCCTGATAGGGTTAAAACCCAGGCTGGAGGGCTGCAAGGAAACAGCCAATTAGGACAGTGGCTGCAGCCAATTAGGGCAGCAGCTGGACCAGCCAATCAGGACCCAGCCAGCCCATATAAAAGGAAGCTGCAGGACAAAGCAAGTCAGTCTGCTGCAGGAAGCCCAAGCAAGGGGATGTGTTTCCTAGAAGACTGCAGAACTGGTACTGTGAACAGGGCTGCTAGGACTTGCAGGCCCTGGGAAATGGGTGAAGGATCCAGAGGCAGGAGCTAAAGGTGCTGGGGCTGAGGGGAAGTGGCCCAGGGGATTGAGACAGACTGGTAAAGAAAGGAGGGGCATCAGGAAGCTGTTTACAGGGTCCCTGGCTGGGACCCAGAGTAGTGGGTGGGCCTGGGTTCCCCTTCTCTTCCCCCCACTCGCTGCGGTAGAAGGGGCCGGGCTATGGACTGCCAAGCTGCTGTGAGGAGCAGCTAGACGGTTGCAGAAGGAGTCCCCCCGGAAGTGGGGAACCTAGATTGTGACATGTCTGGAGGGCTGTGCCAGGAAGCAGAGGCAGTGAGACTGGAACTGCGGTGGGTCTGCAGGTGGAGACAAAGATGGGAGAGCCACCATCACCATATCACTCCTTTTCCACAACATTTATTCACGTAAGATTAAGTCTCCCTAAGTGATTGAATAGAAAGTCCAAGGAGTCAGCAGCACAGAATTCATGAACTCTCACAAAGGAAGAAAAATATAATTCTAAATGTTGTGCTAAGTTGTTGACCAGAGCTAATTCCCAAAACACCCAGCAGGAGGTGCCAGTGTGGTGAGTGACCCCATGACAATTTGCCTGTCCCTGTGCCTCCCCCAGCTGCCAAACAGTTGTGGCTGGGGGGTGCTAAGCACCCATGATCTCCTTCCCCTCCCCCCCCCCCATTGGTGCTTGAGCCCTGGAGTATCCAAGGCCTCAGCGCCTGTGCCTCTTACTGTTTAAACTCAAAGATAACATCAGAGTTGAGAGATTAAGATCTATATTCTAGAGAAAATTCCTTAGTGCATTTTGTATGATTAAAAAAAAGTTAGTCTAGACTGTATCCTTATGCCTCATAGTAGCATCTCTATTACCTTCTCTGCAATAGAAATTAATCATTCTGAGAGTCAGTAGCTTGTCTTGTGAAACAGCTTGCGGCCATGCACAAGTGCTCTGAATAGCGCTCATGCATACCAGATTCTGCTTTGCTAAATAAAAACATCTTTGGAAACCTACTGTACTAGCACATATTAGGTGCAGTTACACAGTTACATAAATGTTTCTTCTAAGAAGACATGCTTTTACCACTAGGTGGCATATGTTTTTATAAAACAAACATCATAGTATGTCTGTACAGATTTAGTTAAAGAAACCTCTAGAAAATAATAAAAAAATACTGATGCTCAAAAAGAAGTTACGCTGGTAAAAATTACAATTTATATTTTTCTCATGTAACATTAATAGCAACTGTTCTGGCTAGGGCTAAACACTGTTATGGGTCGAGGTAGCTGCCACCTTCCATTCAGAATAAATGTGAAGATTCCATAGTAATAGTGCCCTTGTTTCAGCACCTAACACCCAAAACAACAGACACATGGATGTGCTGAATCATGTAGCCCAAGAGTTTTAAAATCCAGCGGCTGGGACTTTGGTGAAAGTCTTTTGTGTATGTTTGAGAGACAGAACAAGCTGGAGGAAGGCAGACAGGAAGAGACTGGGGACAGCCTGAACAGGCATGTTGTCTAACGAGGCTTGGTAGAATTTGGTTTATTTAAAAAAAAAATTGATGGATAATATTGATGCTTATTTTAAGCAATTCTCTCCCTCCCCCCTCTTTTTTTTTTTTTGTCAACTTATATGTTGCAGGATATTGTGGAGTGGGGAAATCAGAAATGTTTAATTGCAGTAGATGCTGAGATTCAAAGTTAAAACTACCTAAATGGCACCCCTGCTTCAGCTCCACCAACAGCAGCAGCATAACCTGTTTTGTACACATTAAAAGGAGGGACTCTAAAGTTCTCAAGCAGGCAGAGTAAAAGAAATGCTATCTGTAAATTTCCATTATTATTGATGGAAATATTTTTCTGGTGCTTTGAATGTGTACATAAAATACATGTTCAATAACATTTACTGAAAAAATCTAATCCTTCCAAGCCTACGTATTACCCTGCAAGTTGTTTGACAGAACTTTCTGGGTCTGGTGCTGGCAAAAGAGGCTTGGGGTTATAATTAAGACTACGACTTTGTCATGGACATTTTTAGTAAAAGCTAGGGACAGATCATGGGCAAAAAAACAAAAAATCATGGAAGCTGTGACCTGTCCCTGACTTCTACTAAAAACATCCCTGACAAAATGGGGAGGGAGGAGGGTCCAGCACCCAGCCCACCCCAGAGTAGCTGGGAGCTGCAGGGACCCCATTGCCCAGTGGCTGGTAGGGGTTCCCCTGTGGGACTGGAGCTGAGGGGTTCCCCCCACTGCCCTGGAGGGCTGGGAGCTGCGATGGGTGTGTGTGTGTGTGGGGGGGGGTTCCCCACTGCCCACAGCAGCAGGGGAGCTTCAGGGGGGACCTGCTAGTGGCAGAGGCTGGGGAACTGCAGGAACCCCTGCCCCCAGCCACTGAGCAGCTCTGGGGTCCCTCTGCCAGTGCTGCTGCCGACTGGGAGCTGTAGTGGGGCCCCGGCTGCTTGTGGCAGCTGATCTGCTGCTGGGGGAACCCCTGCCAGTGGTGGCCGGGCAGCTCAGGGGTTGCCGCCATCGGTGGCAGCTGGTCCGTTGGGAGGGCTGGGCTGCCGCAGGGCCCCCGCTGCCAGCAGTGGCTGGTCAGCTGCAGGGCACCCAATGTCATGGAGATCGCTGGAAGTCACGGATTATATTACTTCTGTGACCTCCATGACCTAATTTTGGCCTTAATTATAATCAAAGAAACTATCCCCTCTGCATTTAGAAAAGCAGGACTTTGTACATTACTTGTAAATAAACCAGGATCCAAATGTTCATGAAAACACCTCTGCTTCACCACGGGTTTCCTCACTGAAAGGATACAAAGTGCCTCTCCCTCTGTTGTACTGAAAACAGCCTTTTGTTTCTGTTCACACACAGGGCAAACCCCTGCCTTGTTGTAAAGTTCCTTTTTTACCTTTACAGTGGCTTCAGTCATTTGCAGTTGCTTTTGATGGTTTCTGATTAAAAAAATCTTAGTATTGTGCAAGGCTAAATAATTGAGCCTTGCAGTGCATCACTGCCCAAACAGGGCTGGGTGGCAATGCCCCCTTTCATGAATGGGTCATCACTGAGACACATTATCTCCAGGTGATTAAATTTCTACTCTACAGCCATAAAGTGTACTTTCAGTATAAATGCATTATTCCTTAAGTATTACCCATTCATACTGTGATAATCTATACCTTGGGGGAGCATCATGTAACCCCCATATTCTTCATTTATATATAATTGTATTTTGCATATAAAGCAGGCCATGTGAGGTATCAGGGGAAAGGTTATGATCTGCTGAAAGTCATTTTTATATCTAATTATGTATATCATTAATGCATATGAAGTTATGAGAATGTGTTGTTTGGTTGTGACTAAAATATGCTGTGGTTTTGGAAGAGCCAAGATACTAGCTCTCCAGAGACAATGCCAAGGAAAGTAACTGACACCCACCCAGGTATCAAACAACCACTGTCCAGCAAGGGAGCTACAATTCAATGACTCACCTGCATGAGGCCATTCCAGGGGAAATTCTTAACCTTGCCTGGGAACTCAGCTATGCCCACCAGACATGCCTGGACTTGTGTTCTCCAAGCACATGGGACTGAGGGTATAAAACAGAACACAGGCCAAGCATGGGGCCCCTTTCTCCTGCCCCCACCCATGCTGCAAGCAACAAAGACTCTGAGACGACTGCAGACTCCAACAGAGGAGACTGTGCCTTAAAACCTTAAACCAAACATGTATATTAAGGACTGCAATATCTAGTAGGGTGAGAAACTGCTTAATCAAGATGTTGCCCAGTCTAACACAGTTTAGAGTGTGCTTATATTTTATTTTGGTAACTAATTCTGACCTTTTGCCTAACACTTATACTCACTTAAACAAATTAATTGACTACAAAAGATAGATTAACTGTTTATCTATCTTTACCCGTGAGTTTGCCTGAAGTGTTTGGTAATCAACTCATATTTGCAAAAGCTGGTGTATATCCACTTTTCATTGATGAAGTGATGAACCAATTAATAAATCTGCACTGCTCATCTTGAGCAATGCAAGACAGTATGTGCCTGATGTACCAGGTTGGGAGCTGGGGGGATTTGGCTGGTGCCTTTCTGTGTGTGATTCAGTTGTGCTGAGTGATACAGTGCCCAGAGGGGTACACTGCTTGTCATTAGCAAAGCATTGTGAGAGACAGCCCAGGCTGGAGAGTTAAGGGGGCACCCCAGGGATCCTGTCATACACACATCTTGCAATAATTATGAATCTTGACAAATTAGAAGCCTTTTGTTGATACTCTGTATGGATAAATACCCTCCAAGACACATGCTTGGTGTAGTGAGTTTGTCAGCTCTGAGATAAGAGTTGCTGGCAAAGAGCAGGAGACTTTTTGCCAAGGGGCCTCTGTATCACAGCCTCCACACACACTTCATTCAGGTCACTGCAGTTTTCTGACAAACAGCAGGAAACAAATAAAGGGCAGAAGACTAGAGTGCCTATGGCTCAGAACTCACTCAGCCATAGTCTATGAAATCTCAGTCACCTGCAGATATATAGTATACTTTAGGTCTACAGGACGCTAAAAGAACAGACACCCCTTCATCAGCTAGTTCATTACAAGCAGAACAGTTGAGTGTAGTACACTCGCTGATAGGCCCAGATGTGAAGTGGTCCTGCTAGTGAAGGCAGGGGGCTGGACTCGATGACCTTTCAAGGTCCCTTCCAGTTCTAGGAGATGGGATATCTTTATTTATTTGTTTAAATTTATGTCTACATACAAACTCAGACCCAAATCTTGCCTGCTTCAACGAGTTCTTTCCTTCTTTGCAGATAAAATCACCCAAAACCGGCTAGGGCTTCCTGTGACAGAACTATCCACATGTGAATGGGGTACAACACACACAACATATGACTTGATTGCATTTGGACTGTTGATGAAGGAGCTAGGTCAAAAGTTATCTTAGTAAGAAGGGAGAAACATTTGAGAAACTGGCCAATATGCTCACCGTAGCAACAACCAGAAGCAGATCACCGATTGTCAAAGGAGTGCAAAGCATTGGGGGCCTGCTGACTTATTGCTACTCATAGACAAACAGAATGCCACAGTGGCAAGCCCATCTTCCCTTGACAGCCCACACAAGGACCAGTCACAACTGTAGCCCTTGCACTTGGGCACACCATGGGGGAAGTCAGTCATAGTTTAAGGCCAGAGGGACCACCAGATCATCTAGTCTGACCTCTCGTGTACCACAGGCCACCCCAACACTAAACTCTACAACCAGAGAACAACCCACAGAAGACCAGACTGTCAAATGCCACAGAGACATAATAGGAGGGACAAAGTTGCACCAAAGCCTGAAGCCCCTGCAATGGCAGTGAACTGATTAAGTGAGATATACCCAGATAATCCTGGCAAGTGAACTGCACTCCATGCAGCAGAGAAAGGGGGAAAAAAACCTAAGCTCACTGCTAGTCTGACCTTAGGAAAATTCCTTCTTGACCCCACATATGGCAATCAGTTAGATCCTGAGCCTATGAGCAGGAACCAGCCAGCTGAGCACACTTCTGCATTCCTCCAAAGAGGATAAGGATGGACAAGGAAAGCGGGGGAGGACCAGAGCCCCATATCCCCTCCACACTGGTCCATGGCACAGCAGCACTGAGTAAGTTGGCATAGGCACAGTCTCTCCCTGAGCTCTGATGGGGCAGTGCGGTTCTTCACCACCTAGCCTGGGCAATAGCTAAATATCACAGCTTGGCCCTCTGTTAGCAAGAACTTTCCTCTTATGTCAGTTCCAGTATAAACTCTACCTTTTGATTAATTCTTCTTAACATATACGCAACATGCCTCAGGTGGCATGTGACCAGGATTCATCACCAAAGATCATTCGCTTCCCTGGCCTGGCTACTGATAGGGAGTGATAATGCTGATCCATGCCCCCTTTGGTTAATTGTTAAGAGACTTTTCCATATAAACAATTAGCTGGATGCAGTGCAGAAGACTGATGTCACAAACAGAAGATTTAGGCAACAGATGGAGAATGTGGTGATAAGTTCTTAAAAACACAGAACCTCTTTTACTTTAACAGTTCCTAGTGGTAAAAGAGAAGGATGGGGGAAAATAAAATGTGGTATGCAATAAGAGTAGAGTATAATTTTTAAAGAGAACATTATTGTGGCTTTTATGCTGTTTCAATGACTGTAAAATACAGTGAGGTTTAGAGAAGTTAAAGAAACGAGCATGAATAATGGGAGACTTGGGGCCTGGTCCTGCAAGGTGCTGAGCACTCTCAGTTCCCACTAAATTCATTAGGAGATGATGTTCAGAACTTGGCAGAACTGGGCCATTAATTTGAATACATGCAGAGCAGTTTCACTTGAGAAAAAACCCAAACAAACACATATGTCTACAGTAGGAGAATGTTGGCAAGGAAACAATATTACCAAAATAAATCCAGGGACTTAGTAGAGAGCATATTGCACAAGAGCATATAAGACAACAAATGCTGAAATGGGATATATAAACAGCTACTAGACACAGAAGCAGTGAGGTCCTTATTAGTAAGGCCACAGCTGGGGTATGGCATGCAGTTTTGGCATCCATACAAAAATGAGCGAAAGATTTAGAAAACATTTTATTATTGCCTATAGATGACAATTAAGCTTTGTTGTCATGTTAATAGTTTGTGCCATGAACAGTGGAGGATGTTTAAAGCCATAAGTTCTTTCTGAAATGTATGACGTTTTAATACAATTAATCGTCTGTCTTCCTCCTTGCCAGATCATCGTGACCTATGAATCAGACAGTCACTCTAAATCCCGGGCTGCCACCCAAAGATATTTACTCTTGGTAATGCAGCAGTGTAACATGACCTTATCATTAAAAATAGCCCAAGGGATTGGCCCACTTAGTCTGTGAAACTTCTAGCTTAGCTTGTGCTCCTGTTTTGGATGATACTATTTTAGAGCATGGTGCAGTTCATTTAATGACAATACAGATGTAAGTGTGAATAAAGAACAATATTTTATATTAAATCAAGAAGGGAAAACAAAATAAACTACAGTAAGCACTGTTTTGTACAGGGCCTAGCACAGAGTGGGGTCCCAGTTCGTGATTAGGGGCTTGCCTCTTAGGTCCTGTGCTAATACAAATAATAAATATGTTCCCCAGTGTAGAATTATTAAATAAAAGGGAGAAATATATACGTTACACTCTTCAGCATTGCATAAGCAGTTAGGTATAAGTCTCACACTTAAAAATAAGGTAGTAGCTCACAAAACCAAACAATAGCTTACTGTACATATGCAGTGTGATGGGGTAGGAGGAGCAGTAGACATATTAAATATTATGTTAGTGCCCAAAGTCCCAGTCTGCTGGGCAATGTACAGCCATAGAAAAGAGACAATCCTGCTGTGAAGAGCTTACAATCTTTGTATGAGTCCTTTGATGTTGACTCTGGAGGGGATTCTGTTGCCCTCCATCTTAGTGGTACTCCCAGAAGGAGCTCCTGGAAACTGGGTAGTGGTCTGGGTTAATACCCAGCTACTATCAGGACTGGCCCACAACATTTTGGCACCTGAGGCGGGGAGCTCAAATGATTCCCCCACACCCCCTCACTTGGGCCAAAACTTTGAAAGGTCTCAATTCTGCCTTCCTGTTCTACTCCTCTCATGGTACTGCTCTGCTAGCTACCCCAATATCTGGAGCAATGGAACAACTGGACAAAGCAAAGTCATACCTACAGTCTTACTGGTCAGATGAGGGATTTCAAAACGTTCTGAAGAGTGCACAGAAGTTGGCAGAAGAACTTCACACTGAAGCTATTTTCTCACCCATTCAAGAATACAAGAGACACCAAAGAAGACGACATTTTGATTACGAGGCATGGGATAATCCCATAAGAGACCCCAAACAACAATTCAAAGTTGAATTCTTTAACCAGGTGCTAGATTGTGCAATACAGTCACAATACAGTTGAAGAACGTTTCATGCAGCTCAAGGAACACAGCAATATATTTGGGATGTTATATGATATTCCAAAACTCCTCACTATAACTGAAGAAGACCTACACCAGCAATGCAGGGCACTAGAGACAGCGTTGACACACGATGACATACACAATATAAATGCGAGTGATTTAGGTGATGAACTGAAAGCTCTTTCAAGATACATTTCAGCAGGATCAACTCAACCTTGCAACCATCTCAATAGAGCATGAGCTGGCCCAGACTGTGGTCCCTCAGGAAGCAGTTCAAATCTTTGCAACCAAGAAGGCACAGAAAGCACCACTTTAATTATCAAAGAGATAAAAATGCCAGTGTTTACTATGCAGACAAGAGAAATTACATTTGCTGTTCAGGCATTTGAAAGTTAAGTATTACTTAAAATTTTTGAACAAGGCATTTTAAGTTGTTAGTTCTCCTTTATTGGGGTAGGTAGCAGAGCAGTACCATGAAAGGAGTAGAACAGGAAGAAGGCAGAATTGAGACCTTTCAAAATTTTGACCCAAACAAGGGGGTATGGGGGTGTCATTTGAGCTCCCCGCCTCAGGTGCCAAAATGTTGTGGGCTGGCCCTGGCCATGGCCTCTCCACTTTGTCACCATTGGGGATTTCACGCCAGTAATGTGTTGGATGGAAACTTCTATTTTCATTGTCTTTGGGGAAAATAAAGTTTTTCACTTGCTGTGGCCCATGCAATACAAGGAAGTCCCTCAGGCTACTGCTCAAGTGGGTCCACAGTCCTGGATCATCTAGACTTAAGGAACTAAACTCAGCAGCAGCTGTTTCTTGCACCTCCACCACACTCTTCTCTGATCTACACTTTTCTTCAGGAATGTGCATGGTTACATCCATTTGAGATGGAGATATGGATGCTGCAGTAGCTGCCAGGTCACCTTCACTCTGACTAACTGGAAGATCAGGCATCTGCTCACCACTCACATCCTCACTGGGGCCGGAAGGCTCACCGTGAACATTTGTGTCTATACATCTCAGGAGAGCTCCTTCCTGCTTAGATAGAAAAGTTTCCTTTGCTTGCTTGCTTTTTCTGAATCTTGCCCCAGAGGGGCATTTTCTTCTTTCACTCATGACTGCTGTTCTGTGCCAGCTATAGTGGCTCTCAACACTCAATTGAAGGGGACAAATGAGCAGGCTGGTAGCAGGGCCTGAATGAGAGAAGATATCAGCGTCTTAAGGGCCTAACTGGCTCCTACTACTTCAGTTGACTGCCTGTTCTCCTCAAGTGGGTTCAGGGAAGCGGCAGGAAACAGGAAGCTCCCTGAGAAGCTGGTGTTAATCAGTCCAGGCTCCTGGGGTGTTAGAGAGGTACATAAGAGGCTCCTCCTCCTCTCTCTCCCTGCAGCTCCTGCTGCTTTCTGTTATTCCCTCTCACCTTTTCTCCTGCCTGCCTGTTATGTCTCTTGTGCCCTTCTTCCTCCAGCACAGCACTCCACCATCTCTCTGCATCTAGAGCAGAGAGAATACCTATGCAACAGCAGCAGACACAATTTTCTACACTCTGGGTCCTAGGGGCACTCCCCTCCTCTCCTCCCCCCCCCCCCCCCCCCCCCCCCCCCACAGTCTGGCACATGAGGCGGATGCCTCAGTTCACCTCATGATAAGGCCAGCCCTGGCCACTATCCATGTTGTATTTACTCTGCGGATAATTCTCAGTCAGCTCAGAGACACCTTAGCTGGGAACCTGTTTAGGGTTAGCACCTTAAAGGCATGCTGGGTTACTGCTGGGTAAAGAGATTGGAGTGGCTAGTCAGAAGCCAAGACAGGGCACTCTGGAAACATAGCTACACTGCTTGGCTCTTATATTTTTGGTTCTGGAGTTCACTGCATGTAAAGCTCCATGCAAGCAATGCAGCCAAAGAGTTTTGCCAAATGTGTATCATGTTGGTTGAGCCACCAGAACCCATGAAATAAACCTGGAACTGGCAGAGAATTGTTTTGTTTATATCTGTATTCAGTGAGCATTCACTTGCCTCTCTCTCCCAGCCCTGTTGCACTCAGATATACTGTGCTTTCACAAAACTATATAGCTGACACAGCAGTGTATGCCATGAGTGGGAGAACTATCCAAATAAGATTTACATGCAAGATAATGCCTACTTTAAAAAGAGACAAAAGTGACATAAAAAAATCTAGTGAAGGACTGGCTAGTTAAGGGGATTGGTAATAGACTATAGACCCTTTCACCTCTAATTTATATCCAGGACAGGTCAGCAGTGACTGTCTAAAAGTTGCTGTCTGGTTTATGTGACATGTTGATTGGTACCACATCCAGTTCCCAGGGTACTGGTGTCCATATCACAAAAAACTACCACTGCGACTGCTGTCAGTTCACTGGCAGGATCATCCCTTGCCAACATGTGGACACCGGTGAGAGCTAGCTGATGCACTAAGCATGAGGCGCATGTCACACCACAGCCCTGGTACTAGGATATGTCTGCACTGCAATCGGAGGTTCTCAGTTAGGTATATCCACATGAGCTTTAATCTAGTTAGCCTGGCTACAAATATTTGTAGCCAGGATAGCTAGCTTAAAGCTAGCACGGTATGCCTACCCAACTGCAAATGCACCTTTGATTGCAGTGTAGACACACCCATATGAGGCAAGAGTCCCAACAGCCGCCTCCTGGAATGGGAGCAGCAGGAGCTCCACCTGATGCTGAACAGTAGTAGGAGTTTTACTATGCCCTGGTCTATACTACGAGTTTAGGTCGAATTTAGTAGCGTTATATTGATTTAACCCTGCACCCGTCCACATAACGAAGCCATTTTTGTCGACTTAAAGGGCTCTTAAAATCCATTTCTGTACTCCTCCCCGACGAGGGGATTAGTGCTGAAATTGACATCGCCGGGTTGAATTTGGGGTAGTGTGGATGCAATTTCGATGGTATTGGCCTCCAGGAGCTATCCCAGAGTGCTCCATTGTGACCGCTCTGGACAGCACTTTCAACTCAGATGCACTAGCCAGGTACACAGAAAAAGCCCTGGGAACTTTTGAATTTCATTTCTTGTTTGGCCAGTGTGGCGAGCTCATCAGCACAGGTGACCATGCAGAGCTCATCAGCACAGGTGACCGTGCAGTCCCAGAATCGCAAAAGAGCTCCAGCATGGACCGAACGGGAGGTACTGGATCTGATTGCTGCTTGGAGAGACGAATCCGTGCTATCAGAACTCAGTTCCAAAAGATGAAATGCCAAAATATTTGAAAAAATCTCCAAGGAAATGATGGACAGAGGCTACAATAGGGACTCACAGCAGTGTCTCGTGAAAATTAAGGAGCTCAAGCAAGCCTACCAAAAACCAAAGAGGCAAACGGCTGCTCCGGGTCAGAGCCCCAGACATGCCGCTTCTATGATGAGCTGCATGCAATTCTGGGGGTGGGGGGGCTACTACTACCCCACCCCTGTCCGTGGACACCTGCAAGGGGGGAGTCTCATACAACAGGGATGAGGATTTTGGGGACGAGGAAGATGAGGAGGTGAATGAGGATGAGGATAGCGCACAGCATGCAAGCGGAGAAACTATTCTCCTCGACAGACAGGAACTGTTTATCACCCTGGAACCAATACCCTCTCAACCCTCCCAAGGCGGGCTCACAGACCATGAAGCCGGAGAAGGCACCTCTGGTGAGTGTACCTTTGTAAATATAATGCATGCTTTAAAAGCAAGCGTGTTTAATGATTAATTTGCCCTGAAGACTTGGGATGCATTCGCGGCCAGTACAGCCCCTCCTTTTAAATGGTCAACCCAATGGGTGCTTGGTATGGGAAAGGAGGGTGCTGCTGTTTGAAACCATTCCCACATGTTATGAAGGTTGAAGAAGCCAAAGACTGTGGCTTACCAGGGCTGCCTGCAAGCCGAATTCTGTTGCCCGGCCTTGCGTGTGTGATCTCTCACACCAAACCAGCAGGCCCTCAATATAAGAGGCAGTATGTGACCTTGTACTGAAAGCACATGTGCTATGTAATGTTAACAGTTTGGTTCACCGTGAAAGGGTCTACCCATTGTTCTCTAAAATGTGTCTTTTTAAATACTACTCTCCCTTTTTTTTCCTCCCGCAGCTGCAAATGTTTAAACGCTCCCCCTATCATCTCCATCTCAGAGGCTAGCACAGATAAGAAGGCGGAAAAAACACACTTGCACTGAAATGTTCTCTGAGCTCATGCAGTCCTTCCGCACTGAAAGAACTCAGCAGAATGTGTGGAGGCAAACAATTCAGAGTCCGGAAAGCAGAAAATGAATGCGAGGACAGGAGGAACGAGCAAGATGAGAGGTGGCGGCAGCACGCAATGCTGAGGCTACTGGGGGATCAAACTGATATGCTCCGGCGCCTGGTGGAGCTGCAGGAAAGGCAGCAGGAGCACAGACCGCCACTGCAGCCCCTGTGTAACCTCCTGCCCTTCTCCCCAAGTTCCATAGCCTCCTCACCCAGATGCCCAAGAACATGGGGGGGGGGGACCCTCTGGGCACCCAACCACTCCACCCCAGAGGACTGCCCAAGCAACAGAAGACTGGCATTCAATAAGTTTTGAAGTGCAGCGTGGCCTTGACTTCCCTCCTCCACCACCCTACCAGGTGCTTCCCTCCTCCCCCACCCCTCCCGGGCTACCTTATTAGTTATTCCCCTATTTGTGGGATGAATTAATAAAGAATGCATGATTTTGAAACAATAATGACTTTATTGCCTCTGCAAACAGTGATCGAAGCGGGGAGGGTGGTTGGCTTACAGGGAAGTAGAGTGAACCAAGGGGGCGGGTTTTCATCAAGGGGAAACAAACAGAACTGTCACACTGTAGCCTGGCCAGTCATGAAACTGGTTTTAAAAGCTTCTCTGACGTGCAGTGCACCCTGCTGTGCTCTTCTAATCGCCCTGGTGTCTGGCTGCGTGTAATCAGTGGCCAGGCGATTTGTCTCAACCTCCCACCCTGCCATAAACGTCTCCCCCTTACTCTCACAGATATTGTGGAGCACACAGCAAGCAGCAATAACAATTGGAATATTGATTTCTCTGAGGTCTAACCAAGTCAGTAAACTGCGCCAGCATGCTTTTAAATGTCCAAATACACATTCTACCACCATTCTGCACTTGCTCAGCCTATACTTGAACAGCTCCTTACTACTGCCCTTGTATGGTTTCATGAGCCATGGCATTAAGGGATAGGCTGGGTCCCCAAGGATAACTATTGGCATTTCAACATCCCCAACAGTTATTTTCTGGTCTGGGAAGTAAGTCCCTTCCTGCAGCTGTTCAAACAGACCAGAGTTCCTGAAGATGCGAGCGTCGTGTACCTTTCCCGGCCATCCCACGTTGATGTTGGTGAAACGTCCCTTGTGATCCACCAGTGCTTGCAGCACCATTGAAAAGTACCCCTTGTGGTTTATGTACTGGCTGCCCAGGTGGTCCGGTCCCAAAATAGGGATATGCGTTCCGTCTATCACCCCACCACAGTTAGGGAATCCCATTGCAGCAAAGCCATCCACTATGACCTGCACATTTCCCAGAGTCACTACCCTTGATAGAAGCAGCTCAGTGATTGCATTGGCTACTTGCATCACAGCAGCCCCCACAGTAGATTTGCTCACTCCAAATTGATTCCTGACTGACCGGTAGCTGTCTGGCATTGCAAGCTTCCAGAGGGCTATCGCCACTCGCTTCTCAACTGTGAGGGCTGCTCTCATCCTGGTATTCTGGCGCTTCAGGGCAGGGGATAGCAAGTCACCAAGTTCCATGAAAGTGCCCTTATGCATGCGAAAGTTTCGCAGCCACTGGAAATCATCCCATATCTGCAACACTATGCGGTCCCACCAGTCTGTGCTTGTTTCCCGAGCCCAGAATCAGCGTTCCTCGGCATGAACCTGCCCCATTACCACCCTGATGTCCAAATTGCCAGGGACCGTGCTTTGAGAGAAGTCTGTGTCCATGTCCTCATCACTATCGTGATCGCGCTGTCGTCGCCTCCTCACCTGCTTTTGCAGGTTCTGCACATACTTCAGGATAATGCATGAGGTGTTTACAATGCTCACAACAGCAGCGGTGAGCTGAGCGGGCTCCATACTTGCCGTGGTATGGAGTCTGCAGGAGAGCAGAGTTGCAGCAGAAGCGGTGGATGATGATGGTTTGCAGACCTACTGCACCGTCTGCTGCCAGCAGCACCCAGGACACAACAGCAGCAGTGACGGTGAGCTGAGCTGAGTGGGCTCCATGCTTGCCGTGGTATGGCGTCTGCACGGAAAAAAGGCACAAAACGATTGTCTGCCGTTGCTTTCACGGAGGGAGGGGCGACTGACGACATGTATCCAAAACCACCCGTGACAATGTTTTTGCCCCATCAGGCATTGGCAGCTTAACCCAGAATTCCAATGGGCAGCAGAGACTGCGGGAACTGTGAGATAGCTACCCACAGTGCACCACTTTGTGAGTCGATGCTAGCCACGGTATTGAGGACGCACTCCACCGACCTACTGCGCTTAGTGGGGACATACACGATAGACTGTATAAAATCTCTTTCTAAAGATCGACTTCTATAAATTCTACCTAATTTCCTAGTGTAGACATACCCTATGTGTCTAGCACCTGCTTTGGTACTTTATAAATAGTGAAACAACAATAAAGAATGGACATCCTTGTTGACTGGGTCAAAAGAGGTCAAGAGCAGGTGGAGGCAATTGGCAAAGGATGTCGAGGAGCACTGCACTGGCCATGCGGTATCTGCTCTTTGTCCGAGGTGGACTAAATGGACATTTCAGGCATTTGTCCATCAATTCAATTGTATCCCTTTCCCAGGGTTGGGGGGGGGGGGTTAAAAAAACCACTGCCCCCCAAATCAGTTGTTACTGCAGTTTCATATATACAGTACTACACACAAAAGTTGCCAAGTCATGCTGTGAGTTGGCCACCTCCTGTGCACCCCCTCGTGGCCAGGATGCCTTTGCAGTGCCCTGCTCTTCATTCTTCTTCCAGGACCCTTTCACAGACACCACACACTTTGCTTACCCACTCACAACATCCTTTTCGGAGAGGGGAGAGGGCTAAGTTTATTCAGACAAAATAAACTCAATCTGCCCCAGGGCATGGCTCTTACCTCAGAGCCTGGGTGAGCAGAGAGATTCCTTCACAAAGTCTTTTATCAGTTCTTAGGAAGTAACCTGATCTGAGGCTCTGGATGCAACTGTTCTGCTCAGAGCTGATTCCCTTGCAGACTTCCCCAAATTAGCTCCCTCTCCCCAGGGGAGGCTTCATGCTCTTTTATTGCCAAGGTGCCAACCCTTTCACTGGGCCAGGTGTTTCTGGTTGGCTCCTTTAGGAAGCCTGCTCCAGGCTGCAAGACTCCTGCCGAGTGGCTCCCTCACTGCCTCTCACTCCTTTGCTCTCTCACACATGCACTCAAAAGTTAGGAAATATCAGACTTGTGGTTGTCTGTGCAACCTTAATTTGGCTCCTATTTGCATATCCATTATCATACAGTCTTGAATTACATATTCACAGTGCATACAGCGATTGACAACAGCAGGAGACTCTACAGCCTCATGAAATCCCAGCCTGACCTAGGGGAAAGGTCGACTGTGACGGGTTGGATCACAGAAACCCCCTTGGGAGCTGCCACCCGATGTGCAAAGACTACCCCTGCTTCTGTTTTCCCTGCCAGCTCAGGACTCCAGCACCCTGTCTTGCTGAGCCAGACACTCCCGTTTGGCTCCACACACAGATCCAGGGTCTGAATCTCCTGTCCCAAAGCTGCAAGTTTACCCGAAAACAGCTCACAGTAGCGCGCTTGTCTTTAGCACTCAGATGCCCAACTCCCAATGGGGTCTAAACCCAGATAAATCCGTTTTACCCTGCATAAAGCTTATGCAGGGCAAACTCAGAAATTGTTCGCCCTCTATAACACTGATAGAGAGATATGCACAGTTGTTTGCTCCCCCAGGTATTAATACATACTCTGAGTAAATTACTAAATAAAAAGTGATTTTATTAAATACAGACAGTAGGATTTAAGTGGTTCAAAGTAGTAACAGACAGAACAAAGTAAGTCACCAAGCAAAATAAAATAAAATGCGCAAATCTATGCCTAATCAAACTAAATACAGATAATCTCACCCTCAGAGATGTTTCAGTAAGTTTCTCTCAGACTGGACACCTTCCAGGCCTGGGCACAATTCTTTCCCCTGGTACAGCTCTTGTTGCAGCTCAGGTGGTGGCTAGGGGATTCTTCCTGATGGCTTCTTCCTTTTCTCTGTTCTCTTCCCCCCCTTTATATATCTTTTGCATAAGGCGGGAACTCTTTGTCTCTCTGGGTTTCCACCCCCCCCTCACTGGAAAAGCACCAGGTTAAAGATGGATTCCAGTTCAGGTGACATGATCACATGTCACTGCAAGACTTCATTACTCACTTGCCAGCACACACATATACAGGAAGACTCACAGGTAAATACAGCCATCTGCAGACAATGGGAGTCATCAAGATTCCAAACCATCATTAATGGTCCACACTTTACACAATTACAATAGGCCCTCAGAGTTACATTTTATATTTCTAGTTTTAGATACAAGAGTGGTACATTTATACAAATCAGATGATCATACTCAGTAGATTATAAGCTTTGTAATGATACCTTACAAGAGACCTTTTGCATGAGGCATATCCCAGTTACTTACATTCACTTATTACCGTATTTTCTCTAAAACTATCTCAGTTACATTATATTGACTTATTATCAAGTTTTTATAAAACCATATAGACTGCACAACGTCACACTGTGCAACCTTAATTTGGCTCCTATTTGCATATCCATTATCATACAGTCTTGAATTACATATTCACAGTGCATACAGCGATTGACAACAGCAGGAGACTCTACAGCCTCATGAAATCCCAGCCTGACCTAGGGGAAAGGTCGGAACAGACCTGTTCACTTTTAATGACAGGACCTGCATGGTCACAGTAGATTACTACTCCCATTTTTGGGCAGTGGACAATCTGGAGAACTGCGATCAGGAAACCAAAGGCACATGCTGCGAGGTATAGCAGCACACCTGACACTCTATGCTCAGACAGGGGCCACAGTACACTGCAGCAGAGTTCAAATGCTTCAGCACCAAAATGGGAATTTGAACACAAGATGTCTTGCCCCTGGGTACTCACAAAGCAACAGGAAGGCAGATTTGTCAGTAAAGACAGCTATGGCAAAGGCAAAACTATCTAGTCCCGTTGCAGCATGCACTGCCAGGGACTAGATAGTAGCCCATTACAGAGACTGATGGGTCAGAGAACCAAGACTCTCCTTCCCATGATGGGTGGTCTGATGCAGCCCAGCAGCAGAATAATGGACAGGACACAAAAACAGGAGAATACCAAGCTAGGCAAACAGCCTACTACTACAAAGGAGCCAAGGACCCGAGGCCATTATTCACAGGTGAGCAGGTCTGGGTGCAACCATCAAGTAGCTACACAAAGCAATGGCAAGTAGCAACAATCCAAACTGCAATGGGACACAGGTCCTATGAGGTAGCTACAGACTCAGGACAATGGAGGAGACAAAACCAAAGACAATTGTGGAGTAGTAGCAGACAATTGGGCCCAAGCCAGGACCAGGAGGATTTAGAACAAACCTCAGCCATCAGTGGGCCTGATGGAGGTGAGTCAGAAGAAATTAGGTATCTAGCAGTCCGAATGACCAATAGGACGCCACCCAACAAAATGAAGACAGCCACAGGGAAACAAGTTCCCCATCAACAGCAATAATTCAAACTGAAACAGGAGACTGGTTTGAAGACCAGCACACTTGAAGCACTATGAGGCCTAACAGGCTGCATTGAGCTGGTGGTAAAGGCTGTGTCTCTAGGGTGGGCTATGCATTAGTAACCTCTGGCCCCAGCCAGTCAGCAAACACTTGCATAAAAGACATTTTCATGCTCATTTTGCAAGGCTATAGGAATACAGACACTAGCACATTTTCTAGGAAGGACTTTTGTTTAAAATAAATGAATATTCAAGTGCATGTCAGTGCTCCTGGAAAGGAATCCTAGCATTTAAACCTAGAACCTGTATGGTGTGTAAATGCAAGTTTCTGGGTGGCAGTAATTGTGAAGAGCTCCTTGGGGGATAGGTTTAATTGTGTTTATCAATGGGCCAGACTGGGTCCAATTCTGCAGCTCTTAATTGAGCAAAACTCCCTTTGAAGTCAATGGGAGTTTTGCACAATTAAATCCACAGAATTATGTCCAATATTATTTATTTAGGGCAAGATGGCTGGCCCTTACATAGCAGTGCAGTGGGGGTGGAGGAAGGGCACAAGAAGCCTACATCGCTCATCCCTAACATGACTCAGGTTATGCTCAGGAACTGTTTCCTCCCTGGCAGTGGGTGTTACAGTGTGTATATCCCCAAATAAGTGTAAGGATGGAACTAACTCCAACTATGAATTTCTTAATTCTTATTATTTCAAAGCTCTGACCTCTGTGTGCATGGTGAAAACAATATAAATTGTGTAGCAGCAGAACAGGTAAACCCCTAATCAATAAAAACTGGGATATCCCATGGCTGTCCACCAGCTATCGTGATAGAGAAAAGAGCAACAGATACCACACTGATAAGCTTTGTGAAAAAATAAATATTTCCTGTTGCATTTCTTGGAGCTGCAAAGACTGCTCTGTCTCTGTACTTATTTCCAGGTCTGATTCAAAGTGTTGATAATAATCTTTAATGTTCTAGAGGCCTGATCCAAAGCCCACTGAAGTAAATGGAAAGATTCCTATTGACTTCAATGTACTTTGGATCAAGACCTATATGTCTGGTTTCCTGCTACACAAGAAACCACCTCTCCTTCTGCACCACTGGAGCTCTCCCAGTGTCTAGCTTTGAATGTCTTGGGGCTAAGAAAGTATTTTTGATAGAGGATCATGGACTCTGGAAGTCACTTCTGCATTGATCACACAGAGATTATCTGTGTGTGTGTGAGAGAGAGAGAGAGAGAGAGAGAGGGTGGGTTACAAAGTTGTTATTATGATCAAATTTCTCATGAGTGTACATATATTCTGGTAAGGCTCTGATTTGTTCCTGTGTCATCATTCTAGGACACAAAATCAATACCAGCGCAGTTGCTACAGTAACTGGAATCCTATTTCAATTTGCTTTATATAAGATGATTTGTTTATTTCAAAGTTAAGATAAACAAAATGACCATTTTAATGTATTTAATCATCACATGCTGTAAATAGCGCGTAACTAGACCCAGGCTTTACTAAGCATCATATGGAGAAAATCTAGCTATGTTATTGGTAACATTGCATATCGCTGGGGGGGGGGACATGGACAGAAAATTCCAGTCTAGGATTTCCCATTGACTGCTACTGGTGGAGTGATAATTAAATGTATTCTAAGTGATGGAGACTTTCTTCGAGCTAACACTAATGCAGTTTTCTTTGACTTACTATTTGTGCTAGTTTTCCTTGGATAAAAAAAACTCACTTCTGAGAGACAAAGGTAAATCCAGATGTTTGTCATATATTCTCACTTCTTGACTGAAACAGACTTATTCGAACTCTTTTATAATCATTATTCATAAACCATTTTCTGCTTTATAGAAACAGTGTAAAATTCACTACTATTCATGTAACTGATTAGAAGTCATTTATCAAGCATATTTTAACATTATGTAAATACCCAGCGAAATACTGGTCCTTTTGTAATAGCATTAGTTTGTCCTTTTACATATACATTCACCATACTTCTGCTCTTCCACTGTGCCTATGAAAAGATAATAAACGCCTTTAAAAGGTGTTGTTCTTGATGTACCAGCATCATGTAAACAAGCTAAACTAGGTTGGATAGCTGTGCATCAGTTGCTTAAGTAGCAGGCTCCCTAGCGAGTTACATTCTAAAATTTTCTAAAGGCACAATGGAGAATTTTAGACCCTTTAGGTGCAAAGGAGCATTGCAGAAAATCTTGAAGAAATCAAGGGCCATAAGTAAAAATCCACCTTTGCAGCCAAATAAAGAGTGAAACTTTGATGGCAACAGCTTTGATCCTTCTCACCTTCTCCAAGAATAATTATGCTAGAATCATGGCAGATAGCAAGGGAAGGAATGAAGAGAGGGAGCAAGATAGCCTTTCAGCCAGAGCTGCAACTGGTCTAGAGAACACAAGGAACATATTTTGGCTGACCTACCCTCATAGTCACTGATCAGGCAAAGAACTAGTTTTAAAGGATCCAATTAAAGAGAAAGAAAGATGAAAGAAAGCAGAATGTCAACTCTTGTATCTAATACACTGAGTGATGCCAGAAGCAATTTATAATCTATTAGGTCAGGAGCTTTACTTAAACCAATATAAATAGCCCAACTGGTAAATCATTTTAAACCAAAACTAAAGCAGTGAGTTTGTTAAAGATTTCTGGCTGTAAAAGCCAGACTGGCAAAAGCACTTTTTAAAACAAAAACTATTAAGTGAAATATCCTTTAGTTCTAGTCAACTCCACACCCTAATGTGGATTAATTAGGGTTTTCCCATAGCTTTAGTTATAGTTATAGATAGTTATTAGTTAGAGGAGGTAACTGGTGCAGAGTCTGGATTATTCATTGTCATAGATAAATGACAGGCAGTTTGGATCTTGGTCTGGCATTTGTTTACAAAGAAGGAGCATAAGAAAACTCCTGCCACATACAATGCTTTTCTATTTAGCATGTTTTCCTCTGCTACCTGAAAGACAGCTGCTAGTGGCTCAAATTTATCACAGGGCCAAAATTCATACCAGGGTAACTACAGGGAAATCAATGGTGCTGCTTGAGAGGTAGATTTGGTCTCCAGTACTCCGCATATTCTGTTGGAATACCCAGTAGTGGACTGGATAGTACATTACTTAGTCTAAAAGCTTCCTGTGGCACATGTTCTTTCTCTACACAGGGGACCTGATTCTCATTTTCATTAATTATGTCCTTTTAAAGGCTCCTTTGAACTGCCAGGATGTAAGAGAGAATCAGGCCCTAGACTTTTTCTGAAAGTTTTGGACTCATTTTTCCTTCTGCATTTTACACATGTAGAAGAGGAGAGAGGAAGAAAACCAAGGGCATCTCCAGAGACCTACAGTAACATTCACTGGAACAGAGGATGTTTGCTTGGCTGTCTAAACAAGAGACCTCAAGTACCCACGTTAACACAGGAACCACTCAGAATTCAATCAGATCCAGCAACTCTACCAAGAATAACAATTTGCCTATCTAATGCCAAAAGGAAAATCAATACAAGCAGCTTTCCTCTGATTTTTTTGGAATTGCAAAACAGAATATCACATGGCAAATATAAGCCCAGGAGGGATGCTGTCATGCATCAAAATATCACACTGATTGATTTTAAAAGTTGTTCTGAATGCTGAGAAGAGGCCCTTTTTTAGCTAATAAGATACCTAAGCATACAAGAGAGTGCACTATGGTTGAGGAATAGCGTATGTTAGGGTGTAACAATAATCAGATGGGCCCACACAAAAAGATTCTACTTTCCCCCCATCCACAACTCTTCTATGCCCTGCCCTTTTCACCATTCACTCAGCATGTTTGTCCCAGCTGCCCTCCAGTCCTCATGGTCCTGGGAGCTCTGTCTTTCACCTCCACTGTGTGGTGCCTTGACTCATTGGCAAAAAAGGCCATTGCTGTCTGCTGCTCCCCTAGGCAGATGTCAACTGCTTTGCCAGAAATATATACTCCTCCCATGTCAGGCTCCTTCAGGGACTGCTTCAAGGTAGATTGATGGGTGGTGGGTGAGTGGCTTAAAAAGAGCCACCACCAGCTGCTTTCCCTGCTCAATAGCAGGAGATTCTTGCAGTGGCCGTGGGTGCTTTCTCCCGCTCCAACTCCTCTGGGTCGTCCTAGCTGTTTCTTTCCATCCCTCACCATCTACAGACTCATCAAGGAGAGGGGAAGGGCCTTGCTTGGAGCCTGTGATAGCGGCTCCTACAGGGCCTCCTGGATGCCTGGATTCCAAGCAGCTCTGAGGGATGCTGGAGAAAAATGTGTGTCCCTGAGTTTGTCACTCCAAACAGGGGAAAAGGAAGAATATTCTCTGGACTACAATCCTTAGTTTATGTTCCCTCTAGCACAAAACCATTTGGGATTAGGGATGGGTCTGAATAAAGCCCAGGATCCAGATGAGACAGGGTGAATAACCCCTGCACTAGAACTGACAGGGTTAAGAAGCAACTTGGGGCCCAAGTGATCCTGCCCAATGACACCTGCAGAGCCTGTTCCAGCTGGACGTGGAGCTTAAAAGGGAGTCAAACAGCTCAGAGGGGGCCTGACAAAGTGGGAAGAAGGCTCTGTCCTCAGAATGCCTGAAGAAAGATGCTTCAGAAACCTTCTCTGGTAGAGGAAAAGGCCTGCTGAGCCCAGAGGGGCTGAAGGGACAGTCGGTACCTTTTCTCTTATGACTTTGTGACCGTCTGCAAGACTCTGATAAGGGTGATGGGAGGCAGCCTTAAGACACTCCTTGGTCCTAAACATTTGGTAACTCTTATAGGCTCTGAGCTGGAGGCTGATGGAATGGAAAGGCCTGGTCTCCCCACCAAACCCTCACCTTCTGGACTCCTCCCTAGAGGGAAGGAAGGAAAGGATTAATACCTCTTGCACCCCCCAGCTGGGATCAGACACTCATGGATGGGGGGGTGGTCCATAGCCAAACCCTGTATCTCCCAGAAACAGATAGGACTGAGTGATAACCTAACTGGAGGGTCAAGGCAACCCCCAATAAAAGACAGATTAGCACCAGGTATGAAGGTGATCCAGGGGAAGAGTTGAGATGTGGTAGCCAGGGACCTAAACCCCTAACCAGCAGGCAATGCCACCTGCCCATCACATCAAACACTATGAACTTTGAATCTAACCCCTAACTCTAATGGGTTGAACCAATATCCTGGATCTGAACATCCCCAAACCTTGAGAAAGTTCAGCTCTAGCTCTGAACTTTGAGGGTCAGGCTTGTCTTGATCCTGAGTAATATAAGGGAAGTGTGGAGTATGGAAATGGAAATGAAAATATTCTCTGTGCTTCTTAATGGGATTATTGTCACAGCTTTGCTTTAGTGGAACAATTTGGGGAATCTATACAATTTATGAATTCTGTTAGATGTTATGAGCTCTCTGTATGTTTATGCCCTTATTACTCCTGGGGGAATTCTGCATCACTGTGCATGCACAGAATTAATGTTTTCTGAAGATTTTTCCCCCTATAGAAAATAGATTCTGCTGGGCTTTCACCAGCAGGGACTCCTGTGGCACCAGAACAGAGGGCAGCTGGCTCATGGGCTGGAGCAGCTAGCTGCGGATAGGGAGGGAGCAGTGGCTGCATTCCTCACCGTGCCCTGTCTGCAGGGCCAGGTGAGGAGGCATGGGATATGTGGGGGGGACACAACAGAGTGGGTCACACAGACTGGAGTTCAGAAGGACTAATGTGGGTGGACAGACTGGAGTGGGGGCACAGGAACTAGTGGCGTGACAGCATTGAGCCAAGGATTGAATGGGAGTGGGGGTGCAGGGCCACATAGGGATGGGGTGAGGAGGGGCGGCTGAGTGGGGGTGCAGAGCCACATGGGGATGGGGGAGGAGGGATGGCTGCGTAAGGACGGGGGAGGAGGGTGCTGGGACACATGGGGACGGGGCAGTTGTGCTTAACTGACTGGGAGAGGGTAGGGGTCAGCCAGGATCTGCATGGGGGAAGTTCCCAACTCCCTAACAATCCCCCCCACCCGAAAAAAAACCCAACCTGTTCCATACTTCTCCCACCCAAACCCAACAATCCTCCAAGTTAATTCCCAGCAATTACTTCCCTCATCCTCTGCTCCTCAATTACTCCTGACACACCCAAGCCTTTGTTCTGCTTCTGAGGAGTGCGGGAAATACATTTCTGTATTGTAGTTTAAATTAATTACTCAAAGTTCTGTATTAATGTGCCTAGCAAGGAATCTATTTGTAAAAAAACATTTCCTGAATCTTTCTTGTTGTCTGTATTGTTACAGACATACTATATTGTGCACAGAATGTTCAATTTTTTGGTGCAGAATTCCCCCCAGAAGTACCTTATGACTTTATTGTTGCACCACACTTCTTGTGCTTAGATGATGGGGAGTGGTGCCTGGGTATTTGTCTCTGAATGGGACAGTCATTAAAGAACATCAACAACTGCATAGAGCTTGCCCTAGCAGAACAATGTGCTGGCTACAACCTAAGTGAAACCAGTTCTCTCCAGATTGCCTACAGAGGACAGAGTTAAAATCCCCTCAAAAGGGGAAAAAGACAGGTGTGGGTACAGGCCTTTAAACCCCCAGCATAGAAGATGGTCAAGGATTGAGACAAAGGGGCATGCTTTCTGAGCAAGAGGGAACCTTCAGCTGCTGCACCAGCTGAAGGAGGCTGGCTGCAGGGTCAGAGAGGAGAATCAGTGACCTAGAAGAGAAGCCTGAGCTGGTGGAGTGAGGTCCAGGAAAGGGGACAGGGGATCCTAAAGGACACTGCCCAAAGAACCCTCAAGAGTGGTGAGGAAACTGAGGCAGGGAATGGTGTACAGGTGTTCATTGTTTTAACTACATGTATCTCTCTTGTGCTGTCTAAAAGAGAAGAGTGTTTGTTTTGTGGAAACCCCTCTGCAAAGACTGAGCCTTTTTTGCTTCAACTATCATGTATCCCTGAAGGGTTAAACTATAAATCACAGTCTCCATGAGGGTGGAGCTCTGAGGAAGGTGTACTTAAGCTAGTGGTGGGGTCTTATGGAGGGAGGGGGGAGTTCAGCACTGGTCTAAGGCTTAAGGTAGCTGGACTACAGGGTCTCCTGAGAAGGGATACAAGACAGAGTTTGTGCACCCAGAAAGTATACAAAGGGGAGCCTGCTCTGGCCAAGGGAAGCTTAAAAGCACATGAATCCTGCATCTGGATCCAAGCACAGCAGCCTGGTGAGTGTCCAACAAGTGGGAGCTCAGCCAGGTCTGTGACAAAAGAATAAAAGATGGCTTTGAACCATGGACTCTTTGAAGGGAAGAAAACACAGCAAAAGAAAAATATCCCCTCCCACCCCCTGCCAACTTGTTACAAAAAAGTAATCAGAAAATTGGGCTACATCTAATTTTGTAACTTCTATGGCTCTTGTGTATTGCCATAGCAAGTAACCATAGTCACCAATTTAACCGTTACCTGGGCAGCATGGAGAACAGAATCCAGAACCTGATCCTCAAATTCATAACAGCTAAGCCATAGGAGTATCTTCATTCGTTATCACCAATATATTCTCTCATAAGCTGACCCTGAATACAAGATGGCAAATCATTTAAAGCCACATCCGTATAGGCCAGATTGCTAAGGGGTTGAAAGATGTTTGGATATGGTGTTACAATACATGATGGTATTTGTCCCTTTCATGCACACACTTGTTGAAAGTTGTGCAGTTACCTATCCGGAGTAAATCTTTAAGCCAAAGCTATTTTGGCTGTTCTTCAAAAAACAAAACAAAACAAAAAACTCCTATACACTTCTCTTTGAAAAATAAGATATAACCAGTAGGTTTTATTTCTGTTGCACCAGTAATATTAGAATGTAAAGCGTTTTTAAACAAGAAAACCCTTTGTTTGAACAGAGCAGCAGGAAAAAAGGAGGTTCATTTTCTTTCTGCTTTCTTTAAGTCTGGAGAACTTCCCAAGATTTCCTTACAAAGAGGAATGTAATGAGAACTGAGATGTGTGGGGGAATTTTAAATATTGAAGAATCAATGGATAAATAAGGGAAGGGAAGGACACCGCTGTGCTGACAGAAGTCCAGTTTAAATGACTGAAGAGAAATTCTTCCATGTTTGTCTTATGATGGTGTGAAGATTAATTTTCTGGACAGTTAGGCCTGCAGCTGCTGTTCAGTTCAGCACTTCACAATATCAAGTAGCAAGTTTCCAGATTTAAAATTCATTGGTGCACGCTTCCTGGAAGGAGGGTGAAATCAGTCCATATAACGTCCAGCAGCCTAGCTGATTTGGATCTCTGCCAGAGCAATGTGTGACTTGTTGGAAGAGTTCTTGTGCTGGTGGTCACCTTTACTAGCAACACTAATACATCATACTTTTCAGGGCTTCAGATCACGGCTGATAAATTTAGCTAGCAACGTTTTTATAGTGAAAAGATTCTTAGAGCATAACTTTGCATTTCTATAGGCTTTTGCAAACTGCTGGAATTAGCAGTAAGAAAGAATGGTATCTTCTATGAGAACTGCTGAGGACAACCACTTTTCATTTATCTTATGTTTCTAGAGTGATTTTAGTACTGGTGAAAGGTCCTGCTTCATCACCCAAGAGGACAAAGTCCCTTATTTAGCCACAGAACAGTTACAGCAGTGGTAGCAACAGGCTTCTACCCATACCACCAATCCCAGACAATGTGCCTCCCCCAGGAGGGACCACCACTAGGGGAGGGAAAAGGTAGTTGCCTCTGCTAAGAGAGTCTTTTGTGATAGTATTGTTTGTGACATGGATAGGGTCACTGTGAGTGGTTCCATTTACTGCCATAGCACCCCCAGATGTCAGAACATGGCATTGCAGGTGTTCACCTCTAGCATCTCCTATTGACCACTTCTTTGGCCCTGCAATGGCCAGTTTCTGTCTACATCTTCCATGGCCAAGCCCTCCAGCCAGGTCGCCTCTTTCCAGTTCTGTCCCCTTCTGGGTAACAAGAGTCCCACTAAAGAATCCACACCAACATCCAAACAGAAGATCCTTCTGCCCTTCTCAGGAAACATTGAAGTTTACTGCTTTTCACTCTCCGCTTCCAGGGACAACAGATTTCCTTCTTCACTTCCTTGGTTGTGCACTGCCATCCATGGCACTTTTCCTGGAGCAGGGGGCCCTTCTTCCTAGCAGGTTTCCCCACTGCCTCACCTGCTCAGAGATTCTGGCAGCTTTTTCCAGGGACCTCCTTGCTTCTTCCAGGCCCTGTGTCAAGGCTTCCCACAGGAGCTTGACCTGCTCCCTCTAGTTCTCTTCAGCCTGGCTTCACAAGGCCTTTCCCAGAGAGAGGGAGGGAATGCCCCATGCTTCTCATTCCTGGGTCTACTCCTTACTGAGTTCTCCCTGACCTTTCAGAACAGGGCTCATTAATTGTAATTGGGTAACTGTAACATTTTTGGGGATCACTCAGACTAGCACAAGGTTCTGTCACTGCATGCCCTGTGACCTCGGGTGCCTTAATGCTGTGCTGCTATGGGTCAGAGCCCTGACACCAGTAGCCAGCCTATAAGCATAAAGGGCCTGAGTCTCCCCGAACCCATCTACCCCAAGTATTTAACCACTAGACACTTTTTCCCTTTGGTTTGTGACCTCCCAAAGGAGTGAAACCTGCCCCCAGTTATCAGTTCACTTGGGCACATGCACACTTCACACAGTTTGCACTATAGTGACCTGCCTGGGGTAATAATAAACAAAAGGTTTATTTAATAGAAAAATCAGATTCAGAGTTGAAATAGTAAGTTACACAGAAAATAAACATGAAGACAAAATGTCAGGCTTTACACTTCTATATTAGCTAAATTCCCTTTTCTAATATGTTACCTATTGCCTCTGAAGAGTTTCTCCACATACCCCCATCACAGAGGGGCTTCAGCATTTCACAGACAGCACCCTGCCTAGATACTGCCTCTCAGTTTCTGGATGTCCTTCACTTTGAACCCCTTCTCTTCTAAGGGTTTGCATTTTTTTTCTTTCTGTCAGACTATAGTGATTCGTGGTGGGGGAAATTCTTTCCTCTTAATTTTTCAAGACAGGGGTTTTCTTTTCAGTTTCAAGTTGATTCAGTGTTTTCCCCATTAATTCTAGTGGTCCACCATTATCTCTTACTGGCTGAACAATGGATAGGTATTTGACATTAGTCTCATATAAACAACTGGCTTGGGAGTTCTTCTCTCCATGCAGTGAAGTGCACTTGAAATTATAATACCAGTTATGAGCATACTATTCTATGTACACAAACACATCATTCATAACCACAGTCTGTGTACATATCTCATGACCATAATGTTCAGACCATTACAAACTTTCACAAAAGCCCTTACTTGATACACTTTCATAGTACAAGAACATTGTATACAATCAGTTGAGTCAGCTGCTTACTCTTTAAGTTTCAGACCCCCTGTTCTGCTCTTGGGTTGTCTGGATCCTGATTGACACAGACACCCAATCAGGATCAGCTGGGGGGCTAACTGTTTGTGACATATCAGGGTACAAGGCAGACTAATTAATAGCTGTGTCATCCTCTATCTTGGGATGCCCTTTACACTGCTTTGCTGCTGTAGCCTCCAGCCTGGACTGTTCACAAACAGCCTCCAGCATGTAAGTCACTCCCAGCTCTGTCTCTTATCAGCCTGGGTTGTACTGCAGGGTGACCCCAACACACCCCCAGTCTCAGATTTTCCTCCAGATATGTATATTCTGTACTGCCCAGCCCTTTCCTGGACAATAAAAGTGTACATAAAATCCATTATTTCTGTAATAAAATAATATGCACACAACTTGCCACCCCAAATGGAGATTTCCAAATACTTCGATTTAAACACCCTGGATTAGATGAAACAATAAAATAAGTTTAACCACAAAGAGATTTTAAGTGAGTACATGTAATGATGCATAAAAGTCAGAAATGGTTACAAGAAAATAAAGTTAAAATGTTATTGGTGCTTAACTTAACAAACTGTATCAGATTCAAGCAAAGTTTCTGCTTTCGGTGGTCTTACTGACCAAAACCTCTAGGTCAGGATCCCTTCCCCAGAAATCAATGAAGGCTTCTTCTATTGTTTCAGGTCCAGAGAATCAATGGGCAGGGAGAAAGGGGGTGTCTTGGGTGTTCTCCCGTCCTTTTTATAGTTTCAGTCCTCCTTTTGAAAAATACTTCCTGCTGGGTACTAGGAGACACAAGTCTATGTGGAAGGATGTTCCCTGCTACTTTTTACTCACTTGTTTGAGCTTATTTTGTCTCCTCTTCCTGCTTGATGACTCTGTTTATTGATTAGATGCAAATTAAGCAGAGCACACATTCCTTTGTTTGAGACAGACCTGTTTGCCAACTTCTGTTTGGATCATGTGTTAATAACACCATAGAGTGGAAGCTTATAACTTCACACACAATGTTGCCCCACACATTATATTTTATCCTGACAATATTGACCAGCAAATTATGAGGATTCAAATGATACACTTTGTACAAAGATTATTACAATGGTGTGTAGGGTGAGGACCCAGGGGTACATTGTGTCACACCGCTACTGAACAGACAAGGCTGAGAATGACTCGCTTTAAAGGGCCAACTATCCTGTGATAGTCATCAATGCACAAGGAGTGGGGAGGGTGCACAGGGCTCTTTACAGTGGTGGGTGGGACCCCTTCCTTCCCCTTGTAGCCAGCCCAGAAAACCCCAATTCTCCATTGCAGCTCTTTCCCATCAAGTTCCCTCTCATGAGAAGCAGCCCAACCACCCCCAGCTTCCTAAAACTACTCCAGTTCCCACTGACAAGCACTCAATGCACTCCACTCCTCTTATATCCCATGTCCAACTGCCTAAACTCTTGGATTGCCCCCAAATGTCCCATCCACACACCACAGTTGTGCAAACCTTCTGTTAAACCCCAAAGTACTTTATTCTCCCCTTCTATATCTCCTGACCATAACCCTTGTCTGTAACCTCCCTCTTTTCCATCCACCCACAAAACTGTTCCAACCTTTTTTCCTGATGCCTCAATCCTCAACAACTAAAAACCAGAGGCTATTAACAATATTGTTTATATACCATATGTGCCTCTTGCTGAACTTGTGTAAATGAATTATTGTAACTGAGTTTTCAATTGTTATCAACATTCTATTTGATAAAGTGTTGATTGACTGAGTTAGCAACACTCCTCACAAATAACAAGATACTGTACAATATGGTATATGCAGATAACTTTTCCTGCCAATGAAATATAAACACTTTGAAAGGTGAGATGCAGCAACCATTCTATTCTAGCAACACTTCCCAACATATCTGAAGACCGAGAGAATAACTTATTCTGTTGAACAAAAGGGAGAATTTAGGGAACGAGTGTAAACATCCAAGTTGGAATTTGCAGGACAATGTTGCTATCACCTCCACTTTTCTGAGAAACACCATGAGATCTTTAATGTCTCATCTGTGGTGAAAAAAGCTGTTCACAAAAGCAGTTGATATTGTATATTTGTGTCTTTTTCTTTAAAAATTAGATTATGTTCAGTGTATGTGTATCCTTGTATTATTGTTCCCATAGTAAATATTAGTGTTTTTGTGAATACTGTCAAATACAATCGAATATAAGACAGCATTCTATTTTCCTCCTGAGCTGAGCTTATACAACAGTTAGAACTATTTATTAAAACGTTAGATTGACCTAGAGGGTTTATTGACTCATTTATTGGGCAGGAGGAGAGGGAAAAAAGAATCAGAACTTGAGACAAAACTTTTTAAAAAGGGCAATGGTTAAAAACCCAAAGAATAAGATTATGGGCTTCATCCTTTCCCCACTGAAGCAAATGGCAAAACATCAGTTGACTTTCAAGTGAAATTAAGATAAAGTTCTGTGGCTCCAAATGCGGTGCTTAACTTACATTTAGCATCAGTGCTTAAGGTTTTAAAGTGGCACAGTATACACCAGTATGTATTAACTTAATCAATGGCTAGACTGTTTGTTGGACTATGTACTCACACAGGTGCATAAAGGGGAATACATTTCCCTCTCATGCCCTTGGACAGACTACATGGGCCTGGGCACACAGGTGTTAACAAGCACAGTATTCCTGTTATTCTCCCTCCCCTGTCAGTTGTTAGGCCTAGTAGCTTTTGACTCAGCAGACTGTATAGATTTTGGTGATCAAAGTCTCTGAGACCATAGGCGCAGGAACTAGAGGTGCGGGGAGTCCCAGCTGCCAGCCTCGTGCCTGGCGTTCCGGCTGCCGCCCCGCGCTCCCAGAGTCCCGGTTGCTGGCCCTGCGTGCCCGGCCTCAGCTCTGTGGGGTGGGGGTAGATAGGGGTAAGGGGACTGGCTTTCAGCACCCCCACTATTAAAAATGTTCCAGCGTCACTGACTGAGGCTTAGGTGAACTCAACCTAAACTTTTGGGAACTCTCTGAGGGTACGTCTATACCCAGCCGCTAGTTCGGCGGCTGGCAATCGAACTTCTGGGTTCGACTTATCGCGTCTTGTCTGGACGCGATAAGTCGAACCCGGAAGTGTTCGCCGTCGACTGCGGTACTCCAGCTCGGCGAGAGGAGTACCGCGGAGTCGACGGGGGAGCCTGCCTGCCGTGTGTGGACCGAGGTAAGTTCGAACTAAGGTACTTCGAACTTCAGCTACGTTATTCACGTAGCTGAAGTTGCGTACCTTAGTTCGATTTGGGGGTTTAGTGTAGACCAAGCCTGAGTTTCTCCTCAGTGTGTTTCTGTGGGGACTGACCTGTTTAGATTTAGTTTGTTTTTCTTTATTTGTTTAAGTATAAATGTGAAGATAATGTATTTGGATGATGAAGTAGCCATGTTATGTTGTAGAAATTAAGTTGTGGTTTTATTAATTATTAATTATTGTTAATTATTATTATTATTATTATTATATTGTTTCTTTATCATATGATTTTGTAAAGTTGGCACTCAAGAATTAATTCCTTTTTGGGCCTTGAATGTGGGGAGGTTGACCCTGAGCAATCCTTGCTGAAAATCCTTAGAGACCGAATTCAGGGTCTCCAGGTGCTTTTCTATGGGAGTTGGGGGGGGTTAAGCACTGAGAAGGGCAATGAAGTAAACTCTAGCCCACCCAAAGGTTACACTTGCTTCTGATGATGAGTTTGGAGGGGTTGTGGGGGTTGTTTGAAGGCCAGAAGAGGATGTTCAGGAAAGATTTCTTTCAGGATGGGTTCCCCATTGAGCATGGTTGTAGTTAGTTGATGATACCTGTTATGGGTTCCAGTGCGGGATGCTAGGTGACAACTAGGGGTGTACAGTGCAGGGGGGTATTTTTGTATTGAAGTAGGTTCTCTCAGGGTATTTGTGTGGCCCGTTCTACTTCATGATCTATTACTCTGGTGCAGTTCCTAATTTGGTGAAAGCGGTTTTATGTGTGTTGAGGTGTGTATCCCAGTCTTGCTCCTCAGAGCCTGTTCTGCGGTATCTGAGTGCCTGCCTGTAGATAACAGATTTATGGGCGTGTTTGGGGTGGTTACTGGCTCAATGAAGGTAGGTGTGGTGATCCATGGATTTCTTGTATGTAGTTGTCTGTAGGGTTCTATTAATGGACCACTTCACCTTGAATGGTCCCTTGAAATACGTGTTAATAATTTATGCAAAAAAATCTGTTCCACCTTCTATTTAGCTGTGATGCTCTGAGTAAGTTTCCCAGACCTGAAGAAGAGCTCTGTGTAAGCTCGAAAGCTTGTCTCTCACACCAACCAGAAGTTGGCTGAATAAAAGATACTACCTCACCCACCTTGTCTCTCTAATATTCTGGGACTGACACAACTACAACAACACTGCATACAGGAAAGAAATTGTCAGACACAACACAAGTCACTGGCAATTAGAAAAAAAAAGCAGGATTGATATATACTAGCTGATGATATAAAAAACACAGATGAAATCCTCCTGAATGGCAACAAAGTTAAGCAGCTAACGTAATTACTTGACACGTTTTGAATTTTCTTTTTAAAATCCTGTGCATGGGCAGATTTACTAAAACTTTGTGAAATTAATTAAGCACTCTCTCAGGAACTCGTTCAATTAATCCTTTTATTTTAGCAGGTAAATATAGCAAGAACAAATTGTAATGAAATAAATGGTTTGTTTATATCCTGTTCATGCCAATCAAACATATTACAAATCCACAGTAATGAGATACTTAGGCCTTGGCTACACTGGCAATTCACAGCGCTGCACTTGTTGCGCTCAGGGGTGTGAAAAAACACCCCCCTTGAGTGCAGCGAGTGCTGCGCTGTAAAGCACCAGTGTAATCAGCGCCAGCAGCGCTGCACGCTCGCTCGCAGCGCTGCAAGCTATTCCCCTCAGAGAGGTGGAGTACATACAGCGTTGCAAGAGAGCTCTCGCAGCGCTGGCGGCGCGACTACACTCGCGCTTCACATCCACGAGTGTAGCCAGGGCCTATGACTCCTAACTATCAAGGCTAACTTTATCTTAGGGTATGTCTACGCTGGCAGAGTTACAGTGCCAGCAGTTACAGCGCTGCTGAAAGAGCACTGAAGGGAAACCGCTGTTTGTGTTCATACTGTCAGCTGCCTGCGCAATAGCATGTTCACACTTGCGGCACTTAGAGCAGTATTCGGAGCGGTGCACTCTGGGCAGCAAAATAGGTTTCATTCACCTACTAGAACCCCTGCATCTAAAAAATACTTTAAAAAAAAAATCCAGTTGTCCTGCAGCTTTTTTTCCTGATGATTCATAGTAGAATCATCAGACTTGTCACCTTTATTAAACCTGGAACTTAGAGACTGTCACATCAATGAGAAAATTCACCAGTGGCAGATCAGTAACCAACTATTTATGATGTTCTCCTGTACAGAAAGATCTAAAATAATTCCTGCCATCCCATCATTTTAAGGTATATTGTTAAAATTAACTATGCATTCTGTGCAGTAACTGTTATCTAATCTACCATGGGTACTTATATGGTCCCAATCACCATAAGTTCCAACCCCCTCTCTTTTTTGCTTCCCAATCTGTAGGAGAAATAGCTTAATTTATTTATAGGTATTTTTGGTTTGATTTATTTTAAGTGAGAAGAGCTTGTTTCAGGGAAGTGAAACCCAAGGAATGAGTTTTCCATTTAGCTCTGAAAATTGTGAGTTATTTTTATTTCATCTAGTAACAAGTTCTGTTTTCTAGCTCCTATGAATGTTCTCTCTCCCATGCTCACAAGCTGCCCCATACTGATTGGCAGTTCCATTATTCCAGTGGAACATAGCTGTCCTGGTAACTCTAGTTGTTACTGAAAGAGACAATCTCTCAGGTAGCTAGGGCTAGTCCCAAGGAGAGGGTTGTTTATTTGGACATAGACTTTGAACTGGATTCTGTATTCAGTGGGGAGTCAAAACAGAGAACGGAGCATGGGGGTGATGTGTTTGTGACACTGGCAAACCAGGTGCCAGCTCTTGCCAAGACTGCAGGCATTAGCTAAGAACCGACAAGCTCATAGCTGGCGACCAGGCCAGTTCACCTATATGTTAGTTTTGCTCAAATAGGTATTAGTCTCATAAGAACGTATTTAGACTCTATGAAGTGCTTGTAAATTGCTGCATGCATTAATTTCACTTGTAATGTCTGTATTCCAGGCTATAAGAAAATATGTAAATTTTGCTTTATAACTTTGAAAATGTTTGCTCTCAACTTGTGAACCCAGGCACAAAAATCATCCCCCTCCCCTTCCCAGTCAGAAAGATTATCATAATCAGATGGGACATCAAGGGACATCACAATATAAAGGATTGGTTAATGACTCTATCAGACCTGGAAAATACTATGTGCCAGGAAGCTTGTCCTGTGGACTTGGAAGCTGAATGAAGGAAATAAAAGAAAGTCACAGGAAAATTTTCCATCTTTTTGGCTGGTTGAACTTTGACAGGGCTAGACACACCAAACTGAAGCCAGAGATTCCCAGGGGCTGCCCCATATATCTGCTGTGAAAGACTTGACAGATTCTCTACAACTCTGTCACTTAGGATTTAGATGATAGCTCATTTGTGTGTATAAGTTTGCTTGCTTTAACCTTGTAATAACTCTCTCGTTTATTTTCTTAGTTAGACTATCCTTTCCTGAACCCTGCTCTTCTGGCTTTCAAATTACCTCCCCAATCTGCAAACTCTTCATCATCGGAAGCAAGCTCCCCACAAACCAAGACACAGACTCCAACTCAAAGCAGCAGCAGACCCTTTGAGAACAACAGATGCAAAACCTGCTGACATATCTCCATTGGTACAATGATCAATACCCCCCACAACACAACTTTCAAAAGGCATGTGTAAAACCCATTGATATCACAACTTATGGTGTACCTCATCCACTGCACTAAATGCCCCATAGCAACTATGTGGGTGAAACCAGACAATCACTACGCTCTCGAATGAACTCACACAGGAAAATGATAAAAGACAAAAACACCATATCACCTGTGGGTGAACGTTTTTCACAAAGCGATCACTCTATAACTGACCTGTCTGTCCTCATCCTCAAAGACAACCTGCACAGCACTTTCAAATGATGTGCCTGGGAGCTTAAATTCATAACTTTGCTAGATACTAAAGATCAGGGACGGAATAGCAACACTGGATTTATGGCTTCTTACAACAATCTCTAAACCACTAAGGGCTTTTCTACACTGGCACTTTATAGTGCTGCAACTTTCTCACTCAGGGGTGTGAAAAAACACACCCCTGAGCGCTGCAAGTACTGCCCTCATGTAGGTGGATTTTTTAGAGTGTTGGGAGAGCGCTCTCCCAGCACTATGCCATGACTACACAAGCCAAGTTAAAACTTGTAGGGAGGGATAGCTCAGTGATTTGAGCATTGGCCTGCTAAACCCAGGGTTAGGAGTTCAGCCCTTAAGAGGGCCACTTAGGGATCTGGGGCAAAATCAGTACTTAGTCCTACTAGTGAAGGCAGGGGGCTGGACTCAATGACCTTTCAGGGTCTCTTCCATCTCTATGAAATAGGTATATCCCCATATACTTTTATGGGGGGAGGGATAGCCCAGGGTTGTGAGTTCAATCCTTGAGGGAGCCATTTAGGGATCTGGGGCAAAAATTAGGGATTGGTCCTGCTTTGAGTAGGGGGATGGACTAGATGACCTCCTGAGGTCCCTTCCAACCCTGATATTCTATGATTCTATGAAAGCACTGCCACAGCAGCACTTTAACGTTGCCAGTGAAGACATGCCCTATCACAGCCATCCCTGTCCCCCCAGCCCCAGCTGATTTCCCTCCCTTCCTTTCCTCCATAGGACTGAAGAGGTATTACTGGGCCACTTCACTTTGAATGGTCCCTTGAAATATGTGTTAATTACTTATGCTAAACAATCTGTTCAAACCTTGTATTTAGCTGTGACACTCCTCAGACCTGAAGAAGAGCTCTGTGTAAGGGCACACTGGCTTGAGTAGTCGCAGTATAGCCAGCGCTATAAAAAAACCACCTCTATGAGGGGAATAGCTACCAGCACTGTGAGCACAGTGCTAGTGCACTGTCTACACTGGCACGTTACAACACTGAAACTTGCAGTGCTCAGGGGGGTGTTTTTTCACACCCCCGAGTGAGACAGTTGAAGGGCTGTAAAGTGGCAGTGTAGAAAAGGCCTTAAAAAGCTACTTTTCTCTTGAAGGTTTCTTTTTTTTTAAATATCTGAAATTCCGGCACAGAACAAATACCCAGTAGTTGCCAGTCACTTAGCAATCAATTTTGAAAATCACATTAAATAAATAATGACAATTAGGTGGACTGCAGCCCAGACAGGATTAATGAAATAAGTTTGTGAAAAGTTTTTAAAAAAACAGACTTGATATATATTTGGTTCTACTTGTAATGTTTCATAGGCACTCAGGAGTCAGGTTGGTTAGACGGAAGCTTTATTTAAAAGTGCACTAACTTTCAGTTCAGTTTGAGTTTGCTTAGGCTTCTGTGACTATTTAGCTGACAATGGGCATGCTCAGAGGCTTAGCACAGTTGTTAGCGCAGTCAGTCTCTAGCTAATTCTAACTCAACTTATTTGCATAATCACTGTGGAACTAATAATGTGATACCTATCAGCAAAGTACTGAAGCCTTCAAAATGGATGAAAAAAGTACATGCACCAGAATTCTTTCTGCAAGGAAATTAGCATGTCGTTCACAGCAAGACACAAGTAAAGCTAGACACAGCATCAAAACAGGCTTCTAGACTTTTACTTTGATACTTCTATTACCAGTGCCATTTCATGAAATATCAGGTTTTCTAGCAAATCTAACCTCTTTATAGGTAGGGCACCAACCATTACAGTATGTAGTTACTGCAAATAGAGAAAATGGGAGGTATGAAGGTGGGCTACATTCTTGCTGTCCTGATGATTCGCTGCTTAAACATTTTAAGATTTCCTTTAATGAAAACAAAACAAAATTCTGGATCAAAATATCCTCTAGAAAAAAGTCATATAGTCTATTAAAGAGCAAGACATTTTTCAGCAAAATGTTTTGTGGCATTTGAGTACCGGCTGCCTGACCTCATTTGACCCCGGCCACATACACATGCTCTCACGTCCCCCTGAGGAAAGAAGAACAGGAGGACTTGTGGCACGGTGGAGAATAGCAGGAATGGTGGGCTTTTAATTGACTTCTGCATTCATCATTTATCCTGCCTTGCGTAATTGTTTTCACTTTTCTGAGGACTTGTGAGACTCTGCTAAGTGGTGCAAATTTCCTGGCAAAGCAGCCAGTAAGTAGCTTATTTACAGCACAAATGGCAAGGTAAGAGAGGAACCCTATGTTTCTTCATATTTTGTATATGTCTAAGACCAAATCCTCCAATCACCTCTACAGGCTGATGCCTCGTCTGCATTGTGGCATCCAGCCTGGCAGCCAGAAGGAATGCTAGTTTCTGCCAAGACGATAGATCTGGTTGGTTAAGGGAGGTTTGAAATAACACAGTTTAACTGTAAACTCCAGCAGCAACAACCTCAAGAGGATCAGGGTCCTGTGGTCTCGACTGTCATACAGGAAGCGTCATGTTCTAATCTTAGCTGTGTGGCTTGGGACAAATTGCTTAACCCCACTGTCGCCTCATATAAAATAAAGGGATTTTAATTTATTTGTATAGCATCTATTGTTCCAGCAAATAGTGCTCCAGTCTCAAAAATTACCAGTGAGCCATCTGTAAAATGGGAAAATAATACTCTTTTCTCCTACTCTTTATTTTGTCTAAATAGACTGAAGCCTCCAGGGAAGGGACACAGTGTGTATGTTGTAAAGTACGTTGGCCCATACTCAAGTGGGTCTGGGATTACTTAACTGTTCAACTCTAAATAAAATTAGTTTGATAGAAATGTTAAAGCCGTTTTCCATCTTTACGTTCGAGGGTGCTGAGGTAAGCTATGGACTTGCATCGAGGTGGGGCTCTCAGAGACATTTCCTTAATTTCTTGCCTAGTAACAGTCATGAGTTAATATGAGTGAAAATGGCTGACAAGTTGCTAATTATTTTTAAATAAATGAAGTGTGGGCCCCAAGTCCATCACCCGGAGTAGAAGCCCATTGCCAATCTCTCCAGCAGGAGCCCCACACGTGTCCTGGTTTTGGTATTCTTGGAAGAGCCCCAGTCTTTGGTCGCCACAGTGGATCTTGCAAGACTGAAATTTTCCATTATGACTGAAGACCTAGAGACTGTCAAAGCATAGGAGGCGAATTATATGGACTGTGGTGCCTGTGCTCCACCAATATTCAGGAACGTGGGCCCGACTCCACCAATGTTTGGGCTTATATTTTCGAGCTGTCCCATCCATAAGATGGACCAGGGCAACCTCCCCGTGCTTTCGGGGGCCCCACGCTTCAGGGGGAAGTGGGGTCCAGGGCAGCCTGGGAGGTTAGCAGGGGGCCTGGCACCGGCAGCAGCGAGTGACCTGACCCCAGCCCGCCCCGCCTTTTCCCGCCCCTGCTCCGCTCCCGCGCCACCCCTTCCCCCAAACCTCCACCCCGCCTCTTTCCAGCTTCTGCCCCCTCCCCTGAGCAACACCAGGATCCAGCGGTGCAGAATGGAGCGGGGCAGGCTGGGGCCAGGTTGCTGGCAGCTGCTGGTGCCAGGCCCCACGCTAACCTCCCAGGCCGCCCTGGACCCCACGTCCCCCTGAAGCGTGAGACCCCCAAAACACAGAGCCTGGAGTGGTTACCCTAGTCTGTCCTACGGATGGGACGGCTCTGCTTGGACCCGTTCTGGGCATCACCAAAAATTATACAAACCTGACGCCCATGTGCTAAAGGCTTGGGCCACAACAATCATATCTAGCATGCTGGGACCATCTAACTAGCCTTTGAAGATACAACGGTGGCCCCTGAGGTGAAGTGAATGGGATACTGACCCCTATAAAAATTAACATCATGAAAATTAAATGTGTCACTCTCGAGACATTAGCAACACCAGACACTACATGCCCCTGTCCTCCTTTGTCCATGCCCCTTGTCCAAGCCATCCAGAGAAAATGAGGTGAAAGACCTAAGCCTTTGGCCATGCCATCCTGATGTCTGCAACCAAATGAGACTCCCCACATACACACACACCAGGTGCCTAATCTTGTTCACAGCAAGTTTACACAACATAGTACTTGAAATATTAGAGGCTTCTAGCATCTTATCCACACAAGATCGCTTACCTTTGCTATCACTGTTGCCGCTCCACAATTGGCAGAAGTTTTAGCAGGAAATTTTAACAAGAATTTCTTAGGCCATGTCTACACTACAAAGTTTTGCTGAAGCAATTACGTTGGCATACGGCCACCACAGTTAGCATATTGCTTTTGTGCAGGCATACCTGGCTCCTTGCATCAGCGCTGCACGTACTCACCAGAAGTGCGTGTGTTGGTGCACCATGGGTAGGTATACCACCGTGCAACCTGCCACTGTTCAGTCTTTTGGGTAGTTTTGACAATGCATGGTGGAGCGGAAATGAGTCACAAAGGGGTGATTAGGAGCAAGGGGTCAACTTCCCATGATGCAATATTGTCCATTCCATAATATCCTCTATAGCCCATAATTTTCTAGAAATAGAGACATTGTTCTTTGACCAACCAAGGAAGTAGCAGTCTTCTATGAGGGCCAGATATATTGGAATTGGAAAAGGTACAGAAAAGGGCAACAAAGATGATATGGGGTATGGAACAGCTTCCATATGAAGAGAGATGAATAAAACCGGGACTTTTCAGCTTGGAAAAGAGACAACTAAGGGGGGATCTGATAGAGGTCTATAAAATCATGACTGGTGTGGAGAAAGTAAATAAAAATATGTTATTTACTGCTTCTCATAACACAAGAACTAGGGGTTATCAAATGAAATTAATAGGCAGCAAGTTTAAAAGAAACAAAAGGAAGCATTTCTTCACACAGTGCAGTCAACCTGTAGAACTCTTTGCCAGAGGATGTTGTGAAGGCCAAGACTGTAACGGTGGTCAAAAAAAGAACTAGATAAGTTCATGGAGGATAGTCCATCAATGGCTATTAGCCAGGATAGGTAGGGATGCAAAACCATGCTCTGAAGTGGCCCTAGTCTGTTTGCCAGAAGCTGGAATTGGCAACGGGATGGATCACTTGATGATTACCTGTTCTGTTCATTCCTTCTGGGGCACCTGGCACTGGCCACTGTCAGATGACAGGATACTGGGTTAGATGGACCATAGGTCTGACCCAGAATGGCTGTTCTTATGTTTTTATCTCCAGACAAAAGGATAATAGGAGCTAGTGAGGGCCAAATTCATAGGAAAGGCTAAATTGATGCAAGACCTCCCCCCTTCCCCCCCCCACCCCGGCCCTTACCATGCAGATTACCATTAACACTAGTCCCTTGAGACTTACAGTCACTTAGCAACTGTACCTTTATGCTGATTGCTGGTCTAGAGTTGCTTTCTGTGATGTTCATCTTGATGTGTGTTTAATTTTCTCTTTCTGTAAAATTCCCAGTTAAGACTTTAGTTTGTCTTAAAGCAAAGAAGTGTTGGCTGGGTGCACAAAAGAGTTAAGTACTGAGATGCTGAACATCATTGTGCCTAACTTTTAGACATGTAAGAAAACACTGATTCACAAAGCCTGAGTTAAGCACATAGACACTTTTGACTGCAATTCACAAAAGACAGTATGCTAGGCAGGCAGCCACCTAAACTGTCCAGAAAGGTGTGTGTTAAGCCCTGCCCCTCTATAGTGATAGTTGCTTATCTCTGCTAGAGATTTTTCAACTGTGAACCCTCTCCTGGAGCCAGGTGCTTATGCTCTTTTAGCAAAAAGCCAAGGGCAGGGAAGGACCTCTTAACTTTTAGCCCAGTGGTTAGGGTATTCAGCTGGGATGTGGGAGAACCCCAGTTCAAGTCCCTCTCTCCTTGACAGGGAGAAGGGTTTTGAAATGGGACCTATCACCTCTCAGATGAGCACTCTAACCACTGGGCTATGGGATATGCTGATATGGAACTCCCTCACTCTCTCCTCTTAAAGCTGTTGCACTGTGGATAAATAAAGAGTCATTGGAGCTGGGGAACTGGATCCTACTAGATTGGGCTCCGCACATGACTTAGGGGGCCAAATGCCTATCTTACCCCAGTTTGTGAATAGTTCTGGGGCTTAGGAATCTGGAGGCCTAGAGGGTGAAACCAATACACACATTGAGAGGCAGAAACGTAAGTGCCTATGGAATTTATACGGAAAAAACTTAGGCGCTGAGTGAATTTAAATACTTACAGGGTTCAGAGGGAGTTTTGTGCATCACAGTGGCCCAGAAACTGGGACTTTAGTACCTGAAACAGGGACTTAGGCACCTACCTCCTTTTGTGCATTCAGGACTTTGTACCTGACTTATATGAGCCAGATTTTGGTTGATGCACTCTCAGAGCTGGTCTACGCAGGGAAATTTACAAACAGAAATACAATTTTACTGATATAGTCATACCGGTATAACTCCCTACATAGACACTTATTCTGGAATAAGAGTGTCTTGGAAAAAGAGGGCACAAAAGAAGGCTTCTAGAAGTAGTGTATGCTTAACTTAGGGTGACCAGACAGCAAACGTGAAAAACTGGGACAGGGGGTGGGGGGTAATAGGAGCCTATATAAGAAAAAGGCCCCAAAATCGGCACTGTCCCTATAAAATCAGGACATCTGGTCACCCTAGCTTAACTGTACATTCAAGTTAGTTTTACAAGGTTTATAAATAAGAGGGCAACATCTCGCCTAACACTAATCAAGACTAATGCTGATGGACATTGTTGCACTGGCTGTGCTTTGTAAGCAAATAACCCAATCAACATGCATCACACGGAGGTCTGTATTAAAATTGTTCTTTATTGTAAACAAGGTATAAAGTACGACATAAGAAGTATTGTGCAAAATTTTAAAGTAGTCATAAAAGATTATCTAGCACATTATTATCCAACTGTTTAGTTGTCTATATTTGTGTACTCAACATAGTAAGATACAATAGAAATATGGTTAGTGAAAGTTGATGCATTATTTGTCACAAAATCTACACTATTAATTCAAGGCTGGTGTCTTTACTGCCTTATGTTTACTTTACAAATAATTCCTAATGTTCTAATTTAATACAGTATAGATTATATCCTTATTACATAGAGACCATTTATCTCTAATAAAAATCATCTTCAAAAGTGACCTCCACATCAAGTAGCCTAGCATAACATATTTGTTCTTGCCTTCTTAGTAAACCCGTGTAATTTATTATTCTTATAGTTACATTTAAAACCAAACAAACAAACAAAAAAACCAACCAAACAAAAAACAACAACAATATACTGTCTCAGTGTTTATGAAAAATGCAGTGGCATGGAATTTTGAAAGGTATAAAGGAAACCATAAGCAACTTGAAAGCAGAAGCATCATAGGATGCCTAAATATTACCTATTGTAATAAGCATGAGCTTTCAAGAGGAATAGCAAAAATAGTATTAGCTTTCTATATTATAATAAATTAATGGGGATTTAGATACTTTGGGCTCTCTCTAGCCACATGGCAGCACTCAATCTATTCCATATTTGGACAGTAATGTAAAACTGGCATGACTGATATACTTGATACATTAAATACTGTATCAAGTGGTGAGCCTCAATGCCCATCTCTCGTACAGATGCATTTCTGATCAACAAGTCTGTACCATACGTTGATATTTCTCTCTAGTTTGTGCTCTACTGAAAACTCATTACATCTTTGAAAGCTGTAATTTCAGTTGGTTTCAAGCATTAACATCAGCCAACAGCTCTGCATGACTTATGTCTGACCACTCTATAGACATACAAGTAATCTGCATAAATTCAAAACCCTTTGCTACCTGTGCTGCTCTGCTCTCAAACCTTCAACCTCTTTCTCTTTTCACCAAGTTGAAAAGAAACCTGACATTCCATTGTTAGTCGCTGGTTCTCTCAGTAGCATTTCCTGTGACCAAGCACAGACTGCCTTTGCCTCTCTGCTGTAGTGCCATCAACAGCTGGCACTGAAGAACTACAGACCTGGAATAGGAGCTTTTATACATCACTGGTGGTATACCATAGTGACAACAGTTAGTTCCGGTAACTTTTCAGGAGTTTTTTCACTGTGCAGGTGTAGATGCAGGTGGCACAACAATGTCATTTAGCTTGCTCACTTCCATTTGCCAGTTTGGTAGCTTCTTAGCTGACAAATGCCGCCGTGCATGCTTTGTTAAATGGTCACTCCTCATGAACCGCCGATCACACATTGGACAAGCAAACTTCTTCTCACCGGTATGCGTTCTGCGATGCCGAGACAGTTCATCAGATCGTGCAAATCTCCTGTCACAGCCTTTCCAACTACAGCTAAAAGGCTTTTCTCCTAAAACAAAATAGAGATGAGCATTTATTTAGCAACAATTTTATTTTTGACTGGTAATATTTGTTTGACTTTTTTAGAACCAATTTCTACTGTGCCAATCAAGACACAAAAATAAACCAACAAACCCAGAGACATAGAATATTAAGATGGTTTTGACTGTGCTAATTCGAAGAATCAGCATCACCAGGTAGCCAGCTGTACAAAGAAAGGGTCATTGCACTAGACCAGGGGTAGGCAACCTCTGGCACGTGTACCTAAGGCAGCATGCGACTTGATTTTCAGTGGCACCCACACTGCCCGGGTCCTGGCCACAGTCTGGGGGGGGCTTTGCATTTTAATTTAATTTTAAATTAAGCTTCTTAAACATTTTTAAAACCTTATTTACTTTGCATACAACAATAGTTTAGTTATATATTATAGACTTATAGAAAGAGACCTTCTAAAAACATTAAAATATATTACTGGCATGCGAAACCTTAAATTAGAGTGAATAAATGAAGACTTGGCACAGGACTTCTGAAAGGTTGCCAACCCCTGGACTAGCCTTTCATCACTAGAAAGCAGAGTTCAGCTTGTGCTTTATGTTTCAAAACAGTTTTATTCTCATCCTGATCTTCATTTATATACATTATAAAACCACAACAGCTTTGCATGACCAGAACCCACTGCTGAAAATGCTATCTGTACTAAAAACAGGAGGGATGTTACATGACAAGGCTGAAGTGTGCTAGTAGAGCTGCGTAAACATACATAGCCCCTTATCGTTTGCTAGTGTGATTAGATTCACTACCATATTTTTTTTTAAGAACTGCGGGGACACCTGAAGGAACGACTCTCTAGGGTGTTAATGTTGAAGGTGAGAATGCTGGTCACCTCTCCTTTTTGAGGCATCCTACCAAAGATTATGCCATGTATTAACACCTACTGGCAAAAGCAAGCAATAGCACTCTGGGACTGCCCCACAATGCTAGATTCTGTTCGGTCAAGACAAAAAAAAAAAAAAAAAAAAAATCTTTAGAGATGTACAATGTTAAGAGAGCGTTGACTGAGGTAACTAGAAAGGTCACTATTATCAGGAAGCCAGCTGTACAAAGGATTAGTGCACTAGCCTTTCACCTCTGGAAAGCAGCAAACACAAACAAAATCACAACTCACTAGAACATTGATTAAACATACATGAAAAGCTTTCTTTGAAATTCCTGCTATCCACTGATTAATGACTTACCCGTGTGTGTTCTCACATGGGCCTTCAAATGAGAGCTCTTGAAATAAGTCTTTCCACATCCTGGATAGTTGCAAATGTGGCTTCTTATTCTTGATGAGTCAATTGGTGGAGTGATTTTTGCTGCAGAAGGTGTAAAACCTGGAGCAGGAGCAATAGGAGAGAGTCTAGTGCCATTTGGACTAATGATTGGAGCCTTTGTGTTCTGCACAACTGGCTGGGGCACAACAAACATAACGGCACCTTTAGGAACTTGAGTTCCCATGAACACCATAGGCTGGCAAAGGGTTGATTGTTGGCTAGAAGGAGTGTTGGGCACTATTGCTGTCACAACAGAGTTGTTAGTAGACAGAGGAACCATCTGACAAATTACTGGCACAGGTGAGACACCACTCGCTTGCACAGCAGGTGAAGATACTATCGTCGATGACTGCTGTACTGATCCAGGAACAGGCTGAGGTTTACTGGTTGAAGTCTGGATCAGGGACAATGGACTGACAGCTAGTGCTGTACTTGTTTTTTCTTCTAAAACTGGCAGTTTGTCACTTTTGTAAGTTGCTCTGTTTGGTGACACAATTGCACAAGGTGGATTTTGTTTTGCAGTTCCATTATTCTGTACATTTATTTCCTTTGAAGTATTGTCCTGATATTTCAACACACCAGCTGCTCTCACTGGACATGTTCTGTGATTACAAAGCTGAGCATCAGCTGTATGGCGAATAACACTTGTTGCTTGAGCTTTCATTGGTCTGGATGCTGGAGACTTTTCAGTCTCTTTAAAAATTGCTGAAGGAACAGGCTTTGAAATATCAGTGAATAATCTGCATTGTACAGCAGATGGCGCTGCGGCTGGCAGATGAATTACTTGAGACGTCTCAAAATCAGACGGGCTGTAGGGTGGAGTCAAGCACTAAAAGGGGAAAAAAGATGCAAGTAATGAGACAGCTATTCAGCATGATTATTTCTCACAGTTAATGTGATCTAAAAAACTTTAATAAGGCGGGGTACAATAATAGAATAAAGCTTACAAATGCTGGTATTGCATGAAAGTCAGCTGCACCAGGTAGCAGGTTATCATCAGTTTCTTCTGACATATCAGATGCTGGTGTTATAGGTCTCAGTTCGGCATATTTTTTGAAGTCTGATTTCCAGTTGCAGCTCATAGACATAAGGGCTTCTACGGCTTCAAAATCACTCTTTTCAGCGGTATTGTTCCAGGAACGTCTATTATTGTTCTGCTTTTCAGTAATCATCTCTTTTCCTTCCTCCTAAAAGGAAAAAAGGAATATTTTTCAGTTTACTGTTAAATTAACTAATTAACAGTTCCTTGTTTAAAGAAAAATTACAAAAATTAAATGCAACCTGTAAAACATATCATACTTCACAGAGCGGATTCAATATTTTTAAAGACACTCTACATTCCTGTTTCTTCCCCTATTATATAACCTTTATTAAAATGTTAATATGATACAGGGAATCAGACTATCTGATGAATATTCTGCCTGCACAGTTGTGTAAAAGTTACTAGTGACCCCCCTTAATAAAGCAGTTGTTATGTCAGCCAGTGGCCATTAAAAGAAAGCAGACACCTTAAGGACACAGTAGCCTGAACTTTTCAACTGTTTTCCCTTCAAGGCCTTAAAGTAGTTGGAGCTGGTCCCAAGCTGGTTTTCACTGACCAAATAGCAAAAGCACGGGTCTGACCACCACCAATCAAGTGTTAACACTGCAAAGACCTTAGTCTGAATGTGTATAAAAAATCTGTAAAATGTGTGTAAGACAGAGTTTTTGTACTAAAGTGCAAAGCTCTCCTTTCTTCTGCAGAATAAAGCAACTCCTCCTTATCCCTGTCTGGCTGTTGTTAGCTCTCAGGTAAGTAAACCCGATATTTCAGTAACAGTTGTCTAGTGAAATTAGTTTTTGAAAAGTAACAGTAAGTTAGTCCCTTACTGCAAGTTTTGAATGATTGAAAGAAAGCACAGCAGAGCAGACAGGGATAGCACAGTGGTTTGGGCAGGGGCCTGTTAAACCCAGGGTTGTGAGTTCAATCCTTAAGGGGGCCATTTAGGGATGGGGGCAAAAGTCTGTCTAGGGATTGGTCCTGCTTTGAGCAGGGGGTTGGCCTAGATGACCTCCTGAAGTCCCATCCAACCCTGATATTCTATGTTCCTTAAACTTCACTTTGAGTTATTTTGTACTTACTGTTCCTTTATTCCACCCTACAAGGATTTTAGTTAGGGTACAATCTTAATTTTTTTGTTTGAATAAACTGAAAAGGGTTGAGGCACAAAATTTGACTGACTTGAATTGTGACCTAATAAAGTTTGTCAGATAATATGGAAAGTGTTTCTGTTGTTTTATGCTATGTGAGTATATATACGCACACACACTCATATCATTTGAATATTAAAAAGGTTAGGTAACCACTATTTTGTGTAGCTGGAGGGTGGGTAGGGAATGTTTTGGACTCTGCATGATCATATAGCAGCCACCATTGCTGAAGCCACTGACTTTAGAGTGCTGATGCACAAACAGATGTTTGTGTGCCTGAGCTGGTTGGTGAGTGTCTTCAGTGGACAATTTACACCTCAGAAAGCTGTGCCTAAAGTGCTCTTGCCAGGGCCCAAACTCGTGGAGCTTCAGCATGCATTAAGATGGAGCTATTTGATCAAGCTTTTAACCAGCCTCTGGATTATTCTTAGGGGCAGGACAAGTAAGGTTTTATAGATGCTTTATTAAAGGCCTATGTTTTGCAGATTTTTGAATTTTATAAGTACAAGAAAATATGGAACATGCAATACTCAGAAGATGGACCCTGAGAGAGCTAGGGAAAGGTTGTCCGCATTGGATTCTACAGGGCACTGGCCTATATTAACAGAGACATGATCAATGAGCAAAAGCAGCGCAGCAAAAAACTGCCTCTGGCTCACAAGGGAGGCAGCAGAGGCTCACGGAGATCCTCGCTGGCAGACAGATCCTGTGTTTGAGCCACGCTCACCTCAGTGAACCTCTGTGACTCACTCTCTCCATCCGTGCACTCAAACCACGCAGTACCGCCCCCGCCTCTCGCCCATTGGTCGCCAAGGTCAGGGGCCTCACAAGCCGAATGGCTGGCACAGGGCCGAGGCGAGGTTGGGGCGGAGGCATGTGAACAAAGCGTGATCAGCGGCTGGTCCCAGGCAGTCGCGAAACGTGGTGAACTGGGGACTGCCGCTCGGCGACCTTTCCCCTACTTGTGCTGCGTTCGGGCTCCCTCTTCCCCCGCCTCCCTCCCCAGCGGGCGGGGGCTGAGCCAGGGCCCGCCGCCAGGCAGGAAGGGAGCCCGCCTGCTGCAGCAGCGGGCACGGCTGACAGCCAGCCAGCCGCATGCTTCCTCGCAGCTCCCGCCCGGCTAGAGCCACACATGCGGGAGGGCGGCCTCAGTCCACCCCCGCGGCTCCCAGGAGAACAAGGCGGAAACAGCCCCTCCTCTCGAAGGGTTGCGGCCGAGAGGTTCAGCACCACCACACCCGACGCTTTCCCGCGCCGCAGCTCGGGTTACCAAAGCGAGCCCTAGGAGGGGGCCCGGCTGCTCGAGGGGGGGGCTCTGAAGGGAACGGGGACAGGGCGCTCCCTGCCCCCAGGCTGCACAAGAACCATTCACCCAACAGGCACAAGCCCTGCCCGGGGACTCTTGCATGGCGGGAGCTGGCCACGGACTCCCTCGCCCCGCCCGCCGCCGCCTAGCCTCTCCCGCCGCCTTCAGCCAGTCTCGTCTCGCCCACCCCCTGGCTGACCTCCAGCCCCCGCAGCCTCGCCCACCGGTTTGTCCCAGCCTCATCCCTCCCCGTTCCTACCCCCCTCCCTGAGCCTCGCCCACCGCCTTCCTCCTGTCTCACCCCCCAGGGAATCCCCCAGCGTCGCCAGCGGTCAGCCCCCACTCACCCGCCCCTTTCCCTCACAGCCCCCTCAGTCTTTTACCGTAACCCCATTGCAGTCCGCCCCCGACCAATCCCTCCCACCCACCTCCCCGCCCTCCTGCCAGGGCTTCTCCCCAACTACCCTCATCCTAGCGACATGCGCCCATAGCTCCCGGTACACACCACGTGCCCCCTCCACTCACCACAGGCCCCCCAACAACCTCTCCCCGCCAGCGCCCGCAGACTGACGCCCTCTGACATCCCGCTCCCCAGTAACCCCCCCAACCCTCCCTCACTGCCTCCCTCTCTGCCATCCCGGATCCGCAGATCACCACAGGTTCCCCAATACCCCCCCGCGACTGCCTCCCTCTTTGCAGATCACCACAGGTTCCCCAATAACATTCCCACAATCCCTCCCCCTCTCTGCAGGTCAGGCTCCCCAATAACCTATCCCAACCCCCCACACACTATCTCCCTCTCTGCAGATCAGGCTCCCCAATAATCTACCCCAGCCCCGCCCAGACTGCCTCCCTCTCTGCAAACCAGGCTCCCCAATAACCTACCCCAGCCCCCCACTGCCTCTCTCTCTGCAAACCAGGCTCCCCAATAACCTATCCCAACCCGACTGTCTCCCTCTCTGCGGATCAGGCTCCCCAATAACCTATCCCAACCCCCCCCATGGCCTCCGTCTCTGCGGATCAGGCTCCCCAATAACCTGCCCCCCGCCCCCGACTGCGTCCCTCTCTGCCATCCCCTCTCCGCAGCTCAGCGCACCGCAGGCTCCCCAACAACCTCCCCCCAAGACCCCGATCCTCTCTCCAGATTCCCACAAGCTTCCAGTATCCTCAGCCCCAGATCGATTCCTCCTCTGCCACCACAGGATTCCCAGCTACTCCTCCCGCAGCTCCCCAAAGGGAATCCCTTGTTCTCGGGGCTCCCGCCCCAGAAAGGTGGCATCGTACCCCAGACATCTCTCCCCCTCCATCTTCCCTGGGCTGAACCCCTTCTCGTGCCCCGCATCCACCTCTCCCCAGGTGCACCTGATGCGGGGAGGGCTCGCTGGGCACCAGCCCCCCCAGGACTAGGAAGCTGAAAGAGCCGCACTTACAGCTGGCTGGTAGAGGGAAGATGCGAAATTCAGCATGGCCCGGCTGGGAGACGCGGTGGCTGGGAGCTGCTCTGATGCTGCTGCTGCAGCTGTTGACAAGAGCCTTCACCCCAGGCGCTCTCTGGCCGCTGCCTTGATTTTTCTCTTTTTGTTCGCAGCTGCCCATTCAGCTGGCGGTTCCACCAGCTCGGCGTAGGGGGAGACCGGAGCTGGCCGCGGCCAATCCGCTGCAAAGGTGTGTGAGGCGGCGGCCAATGGCGAGCGGGGGCACGCGTGATCAGCGGCTGCCCAGCGGCATGGAGAGCGTGTCAGCTCTGCGTGTGCACTAGCCCCGGCAGCGTGTTCCCGGCGCAGCCCTTGGGTAAGTCCCGATGCGGGCTGAGTCAGTGTCACGTCTCCGCTCTGTCTCCCTCTCCGGATCCATGTGGGAGAGGCGCGCCCGAGCGGGGGAGGGGGCAGCAAGATACTTCCTGTCAAATGAGATCATACCGCGGGGGGAGGGGAGAGCATAGCTCATGTCTCCGCATCTCCCTTCTCATCGACTAGCCGGGACTTGTCCTTGCGACTCCCTCGAGGTCTCAGGCTGGGTAGGGAGTACTTTGTCCAGGTTTTTTTTTTTTTTTTTTGGGGGGGGGGGGGGGAGTCCTGTGGGAATCCAAATGGCTATACCTAAGTGATATCAAATGGAGCAGTTTACAGTCACCAGTAATAGCTGCTATTTATTATTTTAGTTGTGGCCTCCCTCTGAGCAAATATTAACCAACTTTTCAGGGCAATACCCCTGTGAGCTATGCAAGTATTATCTTAATGTGACAGATAGGGAACTGAGGCACGGAAAGATTTGTGACCCTGGGGTAAGTGTGGCAGAGCCTGAAAGAGATCTCAGTCCTCGCTTTAACAGAACCATCTGATACTCTTACCATTTGAGTGGGCTGGTCAGTGTGATCCATGGAGGCTCCAAGTTCCAATATTCATTGCTCCTAGGGGGCCTTCAATGCAGTCAAAGGAAACAGCTGCTCAGGCTCCTACGTATGTATGTCACCACTCTAAATCCAGCCAGGGTTTGAGTCCCAGTGACAATGAGTTTGCAGTTCGTAGTGTAGAATGTGAATGACCATAATCATCTGTAGAACCCAGCTAAAACCTCAGTCCTAGCCTAGCCTGCTAATGGAACACTCAGAGGATAGCCTTGCTGTAACTAGGTTCAGTCAGCTGTCTGCCTAGTGGCTGGGCCCTTAATGAACCCCCATCCAAGGCAAGCTCTACTGAGCCTAGCTCCCTTACTATTACTCAAAGGGAAGATAATTTAATGTTTTAGACACATGCTTGAGAAGAGGCAACTTATGGCTTGATTTCTCCTACTGGGAAGTTGGGACATAAACTGTAAGGCCAGCCTCTTCTTAATTGGAATGGTGCAGTTTATGTGGCTGTTAGTACCTATTTTACAGGTTCTTATATTGTTACCAAAACTGTGGTATCTGAGTGTCTTGCATATATTAATGTATCCTCATAACACTCGTTATTTAGAAAAGTATTATTATTAGTCTTTTACAGATGGGCACACAGAGATTAAGTGACTTTGCCAAGATGGTACAGAAGGTCTGTGGCAGAACTGGGAACTGAAACTAGATATAGTCCCAGTCTAACACCTTAACCACAGCATGTGCTGCTCTGTCTTGATCTGAGAAAACGACTCTTGCTTGGATCAAGTTGGAGTATCTCTCAGGCTAGAACCTGTTATCCCCACAGGCTATAATTCTGAATCAAAGATGTGATGACTGAGGGTCATACTGTTGCAGTCAGTTGGCTGTTTGATAAATGGACCGTGCATCGGTCCCTATATCTCTCAGTGATTACACGGCTTTACTGTAACTGTTGTTGGGGGGGAGGGCTTCGTAGTTAAAAATTCTGTTTCCCTGTGGAGCTGGCTAGAAACTTGAAGAGTGAAAACATCTAAACTTTTAAATTTTACATTTGTCAAACTTTATTCCTTTCTTTGTATTATTAAAAGAGCTGAAGTCAACACTGTTTTAAAATTAGTGTTCTATAGCATCTTTGTCCAAAACATCTTTGATAGTGATGCTGTAGAAAATAAATATGGGTCTGACTTAACTTCCATTAAAATCATTGAAAGTTGGATTGGGATCAGTGGCAGTTTAGATGCTAAATAACAAACTTTTTTCTGCATTTCATAAAAATTGTTACTGGTTTTCAATCCTTGAATGTTAAACTTTTGAAGTATTATAATGTCTGAAATAATCTCTCTAATTTCTTTCATTTTCATTTAGTTCCAAAATACTTGGTTAACTATATACATCTAATACCAATGAAATGCAAGCCTGTCTTGGTTGGAGGCTGGCAGTCAACTGACACATTGCATAGCAACAAGGGATGTAGGAATTTTGGCTAAGGACACTGGAGCAGAGCTATGAAAAGTGCTATGGGATCTTTAACTTTCACACTCAAAAGGCAGGATGCATTCTAAAGGCTCTAACACAAGCAGCTTCTTTTGTTGTCTTTGGGAGGATGAAGAATTGCAGTGCATTTTTAGATAGTACAGATATGTATTTAGAATCCAGAGGGCGCCCCCATAATATGTGTAATGATTTAAATGCATACCAAATATTGGGTTAAAATATTCACAGTGTCCTTTTAATTAACTCTAGGGGCCTGATTCTTCACTTAGTTGCACCATTGTAAATCAGAAGTAACATAAAATACGCCTCTACCCCGATATAACACGAATTCGGATATAATGCGGTAAAGCAGTGCTCCGGGGGGGTGGGGCTGCGCACTCCGGTGGATCAAAGCAAGTTCAATATAATGCGGTTTCACCTATAGCGTGGTAAGATTTTTTGGCTCCCGAGGACAGCGTTATATCGAGGTAGAGGTGTATATTGAATGATGTCAGTGTAAAACTAGTGTGAGAGGAGAATCAAGTCTTTTGTGCTTACTTTCCTTCGACAGAAACACATTAGTTAATCATTTGGGCTCTAGGAAATGCACATAGAGCAGTGCCAAACTCAGCATTCATTTACATTAAAGTAAATGTGGAGTCACTCCACAGAAGTTGATGGAGTAATCCATCCAGATTTACACCAGTGTACCTGAGAACAGAGTTTGAAACACAAGCTTTATGTTTCCCACTGGAATAAGAATAAATTATTTAACTATTACCTTTCTTCCCATGTTGGGGTATTATGGATCAGGTTTCAGCAACCATCCTTCCAGCCAACATGGACTGGACATGGACTCCTTTCACAGTCACTCCTGAGTCTAATATCTTCTAGAGAGGTTACTGTTGAGAAATGAATGTATCTTTTCCTCCTTGGCTGTCTGTGTCTTTCCTCTCTGTGTGCCCCATCCTCCTATGCACGTTGTGCTGCACTGGAGCAGTGTAGTTGGACATAGCACCGCTTGGAATGAGTGTTGTCGGGTCTGAACTCAGCACTTAATACAGTGCTTTCTGTCATTGATTGACAGGGAGTGCTGCATTCAGCTACGCCAGGGGTCGGCAACCTTTCAGAAGTGGTGTGCCGAGTCTTCATTTATTCACTCTGATTTAAGGTTTCGTGTGCCAGTAATACATTTTAACATTTTTAGAAGGTCTCTTTATAAGTCTATAATATATAAGTAAACTATTGTTGTATGTAAAGTAAATAAGGTTTTTAAAATGTTTAAGAAGCTTAATTTAAAATTAAATTAAAATGCAGAGCCCACCGGACCGGTGGCCAGGACCCGGACAGTGTGAGTGCCACTGAAAATCAGCTTGTGTGCTGCCTTTGGCACGCGTGCCATAGGTTGCCTACCCCTGAGCTATGCCATTTCAGAGTGATATGTTGTCGTCAGGACAAGCGATAACTAACTGGTTTTTCAGATAGAGGCTCCGTCCTCTCTGTTACATGTGGCAGGGTCTTCCTCTGTCTGTTCTTCTTTACCCCCATCTCTTTAATGGAAATTATAATACAGTACCAAGATGTATTGGGGGGGGGGGAAAGAGCTTTTCTGAAGCCTTCAGGCCCTGGTGCTCTCTTCTCTTGCTGCTTTTTTTTTTTACTGTGGTTTCTCATTATCACGGCAAAAAATGTACGGAGTGCAGGACACAAAAGAAAGCACAAGTTATGAGGATGAGAAGGTGGTTGAGTTTGGCAGCATCTGAAAAAGTATCACCTCCTCCGAGGCTGTTACTTTGGTGGTTCAGTGCACCATCTCATTTCTCCTGCATTGGGACACTCCCCTCACTCCTGTTCTGCTCCTCCAATAGCAGATCACCACCTGCAGATGGGAGCTGACAGCAAGTTGGTTGTATCTTGCTGTTTGCTTGGAAACATCACATAATACTTTGCATATCTGAAGGTGTGAAGTGCCATAATAATAGTGCACAAAACACTCTGAGATATTTCAGTCTGAAGGTAGAGTGAGGATACAAAGTGAAAGCTGAATGCACAAATTCAGTGGACAAGAATAATTAAAAAAAAATCTTAAATTATTTATATTTTTAGCTGAGAAGACACATTCTGAGGTGTTACCTTTATTCTGCACTTGCCACTGAAATTCTGTGCATGGGGGTTCCTCTCAACACAACTGTTCATACTCATTTCCTTTTGGGCACACCTTCCTACTGGGGCACTCCATGCTGGGCACCATTGGTGTCCTTCTGTCTTTCCTCTATTCTGTTCTATTCAGGTTATTTATACTGCTTTCATCACCATGGTATATCTGAGAGACCCATTATCTCTCTGAAATAGGAGAGCCTATGTATTTTGCCTTTTGGTTACATTATGTGGCTTGTAGCAATATTGAGGATCTGCTACTCTTTGGCTGGTTCTTTAAGACCTCTAATCTAATTGTAAGGAGCCCAATCGGCTGAAAAGCCCTTCTCTAGAGGTCTTGAAAGTGATTTAGTATACTCTGAGTCTCATTCCCTAACAGCAGCAAACAGTTGTTTATAAACTAATCCTCTGGTTCCCACAACTCCAGTTATGCTTCAGCAGGAGAAATTGTATTAACTGTTACTCTTAGGGCTCTCGATCTTTCTCTCGCTGAAGTCCGTGGGAGTCTTCAGTGGGAACAGATCAAGCCCTTAATGTACTGTACTTCATCAAAAGGCCCAAAAAAATCCCTTAGGCATCCTCATAAGCACAGATTCCCCTCGCTGCTGCCCCAAGCCCCCACTCCGAGTTACATAAATAACTGTTATGAGATTGAGGCGGGAGTCACTCCGTGAAATTTTATGGCCTCTCTTATGCAGGAGGTCAGACTAGATGATTGTAATAGTTCCTTCTGGCCTTAAAATCTATGAAATATTTCATTTACTAGTATGCTAGGGATTAATCCAGAATAATTACAACAAATAACAATTGTCTGTAAATGAAATGAGTACATTGTATGAAACACTTTTTCCACTTTTTTATTTTTATTTTTAAGGGTTTGTTGACTTACCCTCTGAGGCCCACTGCAATTACAGAAAGTTGTTGTTGTGGTTTAGGTTTTTTTTTTTTTTTTGAGGCGGGGGGAGGATATTTGGGCAGCCCCACCCCCAAATACAAGGTTCATTTGTAAAACCCTGCTGTAGAGGGAGCTAACAGAAATACCCCTAGGAGATGTTTCCTTTCACTCCTTACAAGAGGGGAATGGCAGGCAAGAAAAATATGGAAGTTGCTGGTATGTCTACACTGCAGCTGGGAGCCAGCGGGCTCAAGCTAGCACATTAAAAACAGCAGCATGGATGTTGCAGCTGGCAGCAGCTCGGGCTCTCAAGTCCACCTGACCCCCTTGGCTTGAGAGCCCGAGCTGCTAGCTTAAGCAGAGCTAGTGTGAATGTGTCTACCAGGCAGCAGTGTAAACAGACCCTCAGTCATCAGTGAAAGCTAGTGATCTACAGTACTCTCCTAGTGGGGAGAAAGAAACTACTCAGATAAAATATCAGAGGGGTAGCCATGTTAGTCTGGGTCTGTAAAAAGCAACAAAGAGTCCTGTGGCACCTTATAGACTAACAGACGTATTGGAGCATAAGCTTTCGTGGGTGAATACCAATGTGTCTGACAAAGTGGGTATTCACCCACAAAAGCTTATGCTCCAATATGTCTGTTAGTCTATAAGCTGCCACAGGACTCTTTTTGTTGCTTTTTACTCAGATAAATTACATACATAGGTCAAAAACAGAATATTTCTTTAGTTTATCTATATTGAGGCTTGATTCAGTGCTCACTGAAGTCACTGTATGGACTTCCATTGATTTCAATGGGCACTGGATCAGGCCCTTAAATTGTATGCACTTTGGGGCAAGGACTGTGTCTTTGTATTTATACAGCACCAAACATGATGGGACACCAAATCTGGTTGGAGTCTCTGGGCACTTCTGTAGTATAAATATTAAATCCTAACAAGGGCTCACTCACATTCTCAGGTGGCCTTTCTCAGTCAGTTTTTCCTTTTCTGCTCTTTCTTCCTATTTTTCTCCCTTCCCCTTTTCTTTCTTCACTGCACTTCGTTATTCTCACACGTTTATTTTGGCTTCCTCTTAACACTTTCTTTCTGACTCACCCCTTTTTTGTTGTCTCCTCAAAGGGTGACTTGCTGCTGTTGCTACACCATCTTCAGATAGCCACTATTCACCCACTGCTTTCCAACTGCCACCCCCAATTAACCCCTCCTAACCTCGCCCCTCCCAACTGCCATTTTCATCTGGCCCGTCTTAATTTGCCCTCTCCTAAATGTTCTCAGATGCTTCTTCCCATCCATCATTTCCAAACTGCCTTCTCCCAGTGAGCTATGTCCCACACAGCCCCCTCCCAACGTCCCCTTCCAACCTGCCCTGTAACAACTGTTGTTCTCAACCCACCACCTCCCCACTGCCCTTTTCAGTTAAATACTCCCAATCTGTCCCTTGCCAACGCTCATTTCCAGCTGCTCTCTTCAATGGTGTTTCCCATCCTGCACCTCCAACTGCCATTTTAAACCTACCCCTTGCAACTGTAATTCCCAGCTGACAACTTCCCACCTGCCATTCTCACTTGCGCCACCTAACCTACTTGTTGCACTCTAATTCCCAGATGAAGCTTTCCCAACTGATATTCTCAACTGCCCCTCCGAGCTGTCCTACCCAACCTGACCCTTGGCTACTATCATTCTCACTTACCCCCTCCCAACTGTCAGTCTTGTCTGTCCCCTCCCTGTTGTCTGTTTCCAGCTGCCATGGCACCTTCAGAGTCCAGCATGCCATGCCATTCCATCTCTTGTTCAAGGGACAGCATCCAAAACACACTGCATGCTGCTTGAACATCAATACAGAATAGAATATCACCCTATCACTCCTGTTACAATTCTTCTTGGATCCTTTGGGCTAGATTTCAAATGAGATCTGGCCAGCGGCACAAAGGGGCTGAGTTCTAGCTGCAGTGGCCAGCAGGGAAGAGGAACTCCATGCTGGCATAAAGCTGACACACCTGAGTCCTATGCCAGCTGCTCCTGAATCCCACAGTGGGGTTATATCAAGGGAAAAGGGAGGGGAAGAAGCATGGTGGAGTAGAATTTTACTACACCTATCCTCCGCTTACAGAGACTCCCTTAAGGACCCTATGCCAGTGTCATAGACTTGTCAGGGCTGGGATTGATGTAGACCAGCCCCTCGGAATGAGAGAGCCGTAACCAGCTCAGTGACACCCCTGCCGTTATCCTAAGGAAATCTGCGTCTCAAGAGACTCTGTCCTTTCTGTGTACTCAGAACTTCCTATTGGGCTAAACCATTGCAGGGTAATGGGAGTGGGCTGGTGTATGTTGTATTGTCATTTCCCCCTACTCTGCATGTTGGTTCCAGGATATTAGAGAGAGGAGGTGGGTGAGGTAGTATCTTTTATTGGACCAACTTCTGTTGGTGAGAGAGAGAGAGAAGCTTGCAAGCTGCACAGAGCTCTCAGTTCAGTTCAATGTGCTGCTCAGAAATACTGTCCCTGCTTGCTTCTGAGAGAGGAAAATGTGACAGCTTCATTTTCACACCTAGAGCAGAGCAGTGGGTGTCTGAGGCATAGAAGTTTGAGGGGGTGGGAAGGGACGCACAGTGCTGAAGCAGCTGAAGAGTGTTGAATAGTCAGGGAACAGGAGAGGAGAGAAGTGGGAGGAAAAAGTACAAATTAGAAAGTGAGGAGGGAAAGGGAGGAGACAAAGGGGAGGTCGAAGTGGGCCAGTATGTGGCCGTTGAAGGGATAGATAATATTTCCGCCTGACTCTAGTCTGACTTGAGGAAAAATGAATTGAAGCAGCATTCATTTCAGAAGTGTTTTGTTGGTGGGGGCAGGTGACAAGTGGTGCAAAGGAGGGGACAGTGTAGGGTGATCAGATGCCCTGATTTTATAGGGACAGTCCCGATTTTTGGGTCTTTCTTATATAGGCTCCTATTACCCCCCCACCTCCTGTCCTGATTTTTCACATTTGCTGTCTGGTCACCCTAGGACAGTGTAATGATGTGTGGATGTTGTAACTGTGTGGTAGAGGTGGAACTTACAGTTTGCAGGGGGGTGGATTCAAGGGAGGTGACAGCATGTATGAGGATGAGAAAGTGGATAGTGTGCATGGACCTATGGGAGGGAGAGAAAGTGAAGAAAGGCAACAATGTTCACATGCAGGAATACAAGGCCATGATCAGAGATGATACAGGCCCTAGGAAATGTTTGCAGTGTCCTGGTTATAGAAGAGATTGTTTTAGTGTCAGAGAAAAGACAGAGCTTAATTGTAATGAATATAAAGGGGATTCTTTATTAAGGCTCTGGAGACCGGCAGCTCCCTGTAGTTTCTTCTACCAGCCTGACTCCCAAACTAACCAAGCACTGTTTGGCTGACAATATTTTTTTTGTTTCTTCCCCATTCTACATCGCATAATCTACAGTCATTAAATGTAACTACTTCGTATGTGCATTTCCCAGAATACCCCTCATGGCTTAGGGCCGCTTATCTAGAAGCACTTGTGGCTGGTCCTGAGTCATCATTGTTCTAGTTTTGCCTCTCCTGATTGGTGCCTTTCAAGGGGAGGGATCAGAAGAGGTTCATAACCAGGACATTTTCACTCCTGCTGGTAGGAGACCAAGGCTGCCAGGAAGGGCAGGGACTTTGACACCCATGATGATCCTTCCTGAAGCCTAAGGAGAGCAAGAGAAACTATTTGTGCTATCAAATAAACTTTTTTCAATAAATCTGTTTTTTGGTTTTGTTTTTTTTCAGTATAGCCATTGGAAGCATTTGAACTATCACAATAAGCTCAAACTTAGCTATGCTTCTCATTCACTTTCCCAAACATGTTAACTACATTCATGTTTCTAAGAGAAAATTTGTGAAGAGTTTGCAAGTATGACTTCTTTAGCACTTGTGCCGGGGTTATCTTATACAGGTCTGTCTCATTTTACGCGGGGGTTCCGTTCCGCGGTTACCACATAAAGTGAAAACCGCATATAGCCAAAACCCCATTGAGTTCAATAGCGGGCGAAATCGCCTGCACTACAGGTATAGTATTGAAATTGTTGTTTTTCTCTTTTTTTTTTGTTTGTTTTTGTTTTTGCCGACCGCATAAAGTTGAAATTGCACATGTTAAATGCGCGTAAGATGCGACAGACCTGTATGTCTGTTGCACTGGATTGCGTATCTCTTATGTTGAATTTCCCAGAAAGCCTGCAGCCAGGAAGTCCAGCCTGTTGATGCAGAAAACTGAAATACCATGGAATTGTGAAGTTAAACTGGGAGGATAACTGGGAGCATGTTGGGTTTCAGGTGGGGAGTTCCTGGGATTGGGAGGGGGAATCCCAGGTCCCAGCCATGCACCTCTGCACAAACATCAACCCTCCCTTCTGGGGGGGTCAGAGTTAACCCGAGGAACAAGCACCTCACGTAACTATTGAACAACAGTTCTATCTATCCCAGGCAAAGCCAGGAATAGACCCATGCAAGGATCTCTAGCAGGGCGTACACAGACTCCCTTGTCTCTGACACAACATATAGAAAAACAGCACCCCTTTCTCCCCGCTCCCCCCACAACTGACTAGACATGCATAAGATCTCTGCTGCACACCAATGAATTCTCCCCCTTCCCCCGCTCCTTGGGTACAGTACAACCTGTCTGTGCACTCTGATGCTGGCATGTGGTGTGAGCTCAGAATGGTGTGTCCTGTTGTGTGATCTCAGCTGTTCTGTCAGCTCCAGGCTAGGCATTTATAAGAATCCCCTTTTGCAAACAGCTGGCTCTCCTCCAAGCAACTCCCTTGCTGCTGTAGCTGAGGGTTTCTGCTTCCTGTGCTTGCTTCTTCCTTTGTTTCCTCTCTGAATTTTCCCAGGCTTGTTCCTGTCTGTGCATTCGCTCAAACCCTGGCTGAGTTCAGAGTTAGTTCTGTGTCCTTAGTTTGGAAAATGCCCGCCCCGCCCCGCCACCAATCAGGTTTGTGCAGAGTATCAGGAAGGGGAGGAAGGAAGGGAGGAGCTTTCTGCTTAGCTCCACACCTGCTACCATGTAACACACATGTCACCAGGTAGTAGTCATGCGCTGTAGCTTGGTCACCCTCACTACTGCTATAACAGACCTAAAAGTGACACTTCTTCAACAACAAAAACTTCAAAAACAGACTCCAAGATGAAGGTGCAGAACTGGAAACCATCAGATTAGACCTGAATAAAGACTGGGAGTGGTTGGGTCATTACAAAACCTAAACTTAATTTTCCCAATACTAATTTCTCCCTACCGTTACTCACACCTTCTTGTCAACTGTCTTTAATGGGCCACCCTCTTACCACTTCAAAAGTTATTTTTCCTCCCTTGGTATCCTGCTGATAATTGATTTATCTCGTTAGACTGACCTCACACTTGGTAAAGCAACCCTCCGTCCTTTCATGTATTTATACCTGCTCTAGGATGACCAGACGTCCTGATTTTATCGGGACTGTCCCGATATTGGCTTGTTTATCCCATGTCCCGACCAATGTTAGGTCAGGACACTGGATAAACAAGCAAAGGCTCCGGAGCCCGGAAGGGCTCCGCCCCCCCCCGACTCCGCCCTCTCCCCCCCCATTGGATCCCTCCCCAAATCCCTGCCCCCATGCCCGCCCCCTCACTGCTCCATTGGCTCCCTCCCCAAATCCCCGCCTCTTCCCCAAGCACGCCATTTCTCCACCCTTCACAAGTGCTGGAGGGAGGCCCGGGAGACGCAGGGGAGCGCGGGGCCGGGATGAGTGTGAGTCCGGCCGGCCCTGAGCGCAGGCAGGACTCGGGCGGGGTGGTACCTGGAGGGAGAGTAGGGGGGCAGCCCGCGGGGCCAGGCAGCAGCTGTTCTCCCCACCTGGGCAGCGGGAGTTGGGAGCAGCCACTGCTGCAGCTCCTGTGTCATTGTGGAACATAGATATGTTTTTATTAACTTCCGCTTGGAGAAGCTGCGTTCACTGCCACTGTGGGAGGAAGCGGCCAAGCACGTGGCGCTTGGCAGTTGCGGCTCTGGCACCCGGGTCCGAACCCCCCGGGCCTGCTGCAGGGACCCCGTACGCACGCTGCGCCCAGCCCCTGGCCAGTCGCATCTGGGCTGGTTGCCTAGCTGGTGCAATCCCGCGGGCGTTGGCAGCCCCGTTAGTTCCCCTGCGGGACCCAAGCAGGATGGGGGGGCTGGGGCCTGCTGCTCCCACTCTGGGGCCTCCCGCAGGATTGCACCAGCTGGGCAGCCAGCCCAGATGCGACTGGCCAGGGGCTGGGTGCACGCAGCGTGCGCGCTGGATCACCGCAGCAGGCCCGAGCTTGGGGGGTTCACGGGCACCAGAGCCGCAGCCGGCAAGCACCATGTGCTTGGCCACTTCCTCCCCCCACGGCAGTGGGGGCTGCAGCAGCAGCTGCTCCCGAGTCCTGCTGTCCAGGTGGGGAGAACAGCCGCCGCCTGGCTCCAGGTACCGCCTGAATCCTGGCTGCGCTCGGGGCCAGGCTGGACTCACCCCGGCCCCGCACTCCCCCTGCGTCTCCCGGGCCTCCCTCCAGCCAGTGGCGTAGCCAGGTTTTAAGAGCAGGGGGAGCAAACATAAAAAAGGCGCCCCCCCCTTGGCTCCTCCTCTAGCCACGCCCCCCTTGGTGGCTGCTCTGCACCCACCCAGCTCCTCTCCCACACACACCCATCTCATCTCTCCTGCCATTGTCCCTGGCCAGCCCTTCCCCCTCCCCTCTGCTGCCGGTGCCCGGTGCCTGCTGGGCCAGGGCTTGGAGCTTGGCAGGCTGAGCAGCAAGCGGCCACCCACCCACCCAAGCCCGGCTGCGCTCCTCACCCCTGCTCCGGCAGCCGGGCTGTTGCCGCACTGAACCCAGCCAAACGGAGCCTTTCCCTCAAGGCTGCTGCTGAGGCGCACAGCCTCCTCCCTCCTCACTGCTTCTCCCGCCAGACCCCCTATTGCCGGGCGGCACGCGCCCAGCCCAGCCCCGCCGCCGCACATGCTCCCCCTGGCCCGGCCCGAGTGCTCCGGACCGAACGGGCCCAGCAGTGCAGCCCGTCCCCGCTTCTCCCCCTGGCCGCCAGACCCCCTATTGCCGGGCGGCACGCGCCCAGCCCCCCCGCCGCACATGCTCCCCCTGGCCCGGCCCAAGCGCTCCAGACCCGAACGGGCCCAGGAGTGCAGCCCGTCCCCGCTTCTCCCCCTGGCCGCCGGCCTCCCTATTGCCGGGCGGCACGCACCCAGCCCAGCCCCCCCTGCTGCTGCACATGCTCCCCCCAGCCCCCTGCTGCTGCACATGTTCCTCTCCCCAGCCCGGCCCGAGTGCTCCGGACCCAAACGGGCCCAGCAGCGCAGCCCGTCCCCGCTTCTCCCCCTGGCCGCCGGCCCCCCTATTGCTGGGTGGCACGCGCCCAGCCCCGCTGCCTCACATGCTCCCCCCGGGCCCCCGCCGCCGCGCATGCTCCCCCCGGGCCGAGCACTCTGAACCCGAACGGGCCCAGCAGCACAGCCCGTCCCCTGCTCTCTACCTGGCCACCTGGCGTGCTCCTCCGGACGTGCCCGCCCCCCCCCCCGGCTCCTCCGGCTGTGCTGCCCTTCAGAGAGGAGCAGGCCCCACCCGCTGGCACCATATAAAGTAACCCCTAAAGCGCTGCTTTTGAAAAATGTGCTGAGGGGAAGCAGCTGCTTCCCCTATACCCCACTAGCTATGCTACTGCCTCCAGCGCTTGCTGAGGGAGGAGGAATGGTGGTGGTGGTGGGGGGGGGGAGGTTGTTTGTTTGTTTGTTTGTTTGTTTTTGCTCTGCCACCATTTTCCCCCCTCCCACATCCCGATATTTGACCTGGGTGATCTGGTCACCCTAACCTGCTCCTGTATTTTTTACTTTATGCATCTGATGGAGTGGGTTAGGGTTCGGAATGTCAGAAGCCCACAAAAGCTTATGCCCAAATAAATTTGTTGGTCTCTAAGGTGCCACAAGAACTCTTAGTTGTTTTTGCTGATACAGACTAACATGGCTACCACTCTGAAAATAGACACAAATGTTCACGGTGAGCCTTCCAGCCCCAGTGAGGATGTGAGTGTTGAGGAGAAGCCTGATCTTGCAGTTACTTAGAGTGCAGGTGACCTGGCAGCTACGGCAGCATCCATATCTCTATCTCAAATGGATGTAACCTGCACATTCCTGAAGAAAAGTGTAGATCAAAGAAGAGTGTGGTGAAGGTGCAAGAAACAGCTGCTGCTGAGTTTAGTTCCTTAAGTCTAGATGATCCAGGACTGTGGACCCACTTGAGCAGTAGCCTGAGGGACTTCCTTGTACTGCATGGGCCACAGCAAGTGAAAAACTTCATGTTCCTCAGAGACAATGAAAATAGAAGTTTCCATCCAACACATTACTGGTGTGAAATCCCCAATGGTGATAAAGTGGAGAGGCCATGGCTTATGTACTCATAATCCCAGAATGCTGCATACTGTTTCTGTTGCAAACTCTTCCAGTCTAAAGTTCCAGCCACATTGGGTTCTACAGGAACAAAGGACTGGAAAAATCTGGCTAGAAATCCAGCATGCCCTGAGAAGGCAGCAAATCACCAGAGAGCATTCCATAGGTGGAAAGAGTTTGAGATGAAACTAAGTTTAAAGGCCACCATAGATGATCAGCATCAAGAGTCTCTTTACTGGCAAAATGTTCTGAAAAGGCTTATTGCAATTGTGAGAATGCTTATGTAAGCAGAGTCAGGATGAGCTCTACCCTGACATCTGGTGGTGAATTATGGTGAGGGTGGAAAAGAACTCCAGGGGCTGATCTTGTTTGCATAGGCACACCCACCGGCCTAGCATGAGCCCACAACAACTGAAAGTGGTTACTGTGACTGGTGTGGGATCCCCAGTTTCTCTGTTATTGGGGCAGGAAGAATAAAGTTTTGTTACCCTGATTGTGAATCAAGGCCAGTGGAACAGTTGTATGACAGAGGGACTCACCATTAACTATGTAGCACTCGCTAGACAAGGGTTACAAAATTCAGTGAATTGAGAAAGGCTGAAGACTGGTATTTGTACCGGATGGTATGGGGCCCCTTGTGAAGGCCTGAAACACCAATTGCACTATCTTCTCTCTCCACTGTTGAATAGCAGAGCTAATTTTTATTCTGAGTCTAATTACAGGTTGCTATGCTAAATTCACTTTGGGCCAATAGTGCACCGGCACTGGGGCTCTCCTACTACAAGCTGAAATCACTAAGAGCTGAGATCACTGAGTACTGTGTTAACTAGTGGGGGAGCCTAAAGATTTATTGTTAAGTGGCTAGCGGAGTGGAGCAGTTTGCAGGATGGTTGGTGTGGCCCACAGGACAGTGAGCGGAGCAGTTGGTGTGGCCCACGGGACGGTGAGCGGAGCAGAGCAGTTTGCAGAATGGCTGGAGCGGCTCACGGGACTTGTGGCCACAAGTACTCCTATTGTTTTTTTTTTTTTTTTTGCGGATACAGACTAACATGGCTGCTACTCTGAAACCATCCAAGAAATGTACACACACCACTACATTGGAAAAACAATTCAAAATGAGATCATACACTTATGGGCAACAAAAGTCAAACAGAAGATTGTGGCAGATCTGAAGTCAGCAAGATATTACGCTTATTCTGGACTGCACACCTGTCATCAGCCCTATGGAATAAATGACTTTAATAGTGTGTTTTGTAACAACAACAGAACCTAGTGAAAATGTCCCTGCAATGGTGACTGTCAGAGAGCATTTTCTAGAATTTATTGACATTGATGATACTACAGGAGCTGGTATGACAAATGTGCTTCTTAAAAAGCTGGAAGATATGGGAATTGCGATAGCTGACATCAGAGCTACGATAATAGTGCCAACATGAGAGGAAAGAACAGAGGAGTGCAGACATGGATCCGAGAGTTAAACCCTCTAACTTTTTTTATCCCATGCAGTTCTCATTCATTGAACTTGGTGGTCAGTGATGCAGCATCAGCTTCTAGTGAGGCTGCTGAATTTTTTAATGTAATTCAAAGCATCTATGTATTTTTTTTCTCTGCATCAACTCATCAATGGCAAATTTTGAAGCAACATCTGGGAACATCCTCTCTGACACTGAAACCACTGAGTGCCATATGATGGGAAAGTCGAGTGGAGGCAATAAAACCTATCAAACACCAAATTGGGATGATAGATGATGCCATAGTTGCTGTCACAGGGTCCGCACAGGTTTCTGCCTTCTTGCCCTGTGCCTTGTGCTCAGGCTGGTAAAATAAGAGTTCTCACGCCTTCTTCTGGTGTTTCACCCTTGTGCTTTATTTTACAGTGCCACCATGCAGTCCCCTTTATCCCCCAACTGTTATCCCCTTTTTAACCTGTTCCAGGGTCTCTTGGCCCTTGAGGCTCCCTTCCTGTGGTGAGGAGACAGCGCTGTAGCCTCCTGTCCCCTGCCAGGCTAGCCTCCCAACTGAGTTTTGTTCAGGGCTTTTATAGCCCTCCCAGCCTTCAGCCCAGCTGTCGCTGCTTAGCTCAGTCTATTGCAGTGAGCCAGCTCTCGTTAGGGCCTGCAGCTGGGCTCCCTGCTGGCTGCTTTGAGCCTCTGCCCCAGCCTTTCTGCCTGAAAGCAGAGCTTAGCCAGCATTTTAGCAGGGCATTGGAGGGGTTTCACCCCTGCCCTGCCACAGTTGCCATTATGGAGGATAATGCTATGACAGGAACTGTTCGTGGGAGAACAGTGGCAGAGGGAAATGGAATCACCAGAAACATACATAACTTCAAATTTCTGTGTGGCTTAGTGTTGTGGCATGACATACTGTTTGAAATAAATGTTGTAAGCAAGAGACTCCAAGGTGTTGACCTTCATATATATATCTGGAGCAGTGAAACAACTGGACAAAGCAAAGTCATACCTACAGTCTTACTGGTCAGATGAGGGATTTCAAAACGTTCTGAAGAGTGCACAGAAGTTGGCAGAGGAACTTCACACTGAAGCTATTTTCCCACCCATTCAAGAATATGAGTCACCAAAGAAGACGACAACATTTTGATTACGAGGTACGGGATAATCTCATAAGAGACCCCAAACAACAATTCAAAGTTGAATTCTTTAACCAGGGGTTAGATTGTGCAATACAGTCACAATACAGTTGAATGTTTCATGCAGCTCAAGGAACACAGCAGTATATTTGGGATGTTATATGAAATTCCCAAACTCCTCACTATACCTGAAGAAGACCTACACCGGCAATGCAGGTCACTAGAGACAATGTTGACACATGATGACATGCGCGATACTGATGTGAGTGATTTAGGTGATGAACTGAAAGACCTTTCAAGATACATTTCAGCAGGATCAACTCCAAAGGCTGTTCTGGAATATATGTGCACAAATAAGATGACAACCCTCTTTCCAAATGCTTTTGTTGCTCTTTGCATGCTTCTAACATTTCCTGTAACAGTTGCCAGTGGAGAACGCAGCTTCTCCAAGCGGAAGTTAATAAAAACATATCTATGTTCCACAATGACACAGGAGAGGCTGGTCGACCCTGCAACCATCTCAATAGAGCATGAGCTGGTCCAGACTGTGGACCTTCAGGAAGCAGTTCGAATCTTTGCAACCAAGAAGGCATGTGTGACGGGTTGGATCACAGAAACCCCCTTGGGAGCTGCCACCCGATGTGCAAAGACTACCCCTGCTTCTGTTTTCCCTGCCAGCTCAGGACTCCAGCACCCTGTCTTGCTGAGCCAGACACTCCCGTCTGGCTCCAACACAGACCCAGGGTCTGAATCACTTGTCCTAAAGCTGCAAGTTACCTGAAAACAGCGTACAGAAGTGCGCTTGTCTTTAGCACTCAGATGCTCAACTCCCAATGGGGTCTAAACCCAAATAAATCCGTTTTACCCTGCATAAAGCTTATGCAGAGTAAACTCATAAATTGTTCGCCCTCTATAACACTGATAGAGAGATATGCACAGTTGTTTGCTCCCCCAGGTATTAATACATACTCCGAGTGAATTACTAAATAGAAAGTGATTTTATTAAATACAGACAGTAGGATTTAAGTGGTTCCAAGTAGTAACCGATAGAACAAAGTAAGTCACCAAGCAAAATAAAATAAAATGCGCAAATCTATGCCTAATCAAACTAAATACAGATAATCTCACCCTCAGAGATGTTTCAGTAAGTTTTTCTCAGACTGGACACCTTCCAGGCCTGGGCACAATTCTTTCCCCTGGTACAGCTCTTGTTGCAGCTCAGGTGGTAGCTAGGGGATTCTTCATGATGGCTTCTTCCCTTCTCTGTTCTCTTCCCCCCCTTTATATATCTTTTGCATAAGGCGGGAACTCTTTGTCTCTCTGGGTTTCCACCCCCCCTCACTGGAAAAGCACCAGGTTAAAGAGGGATTCCAGTTCAGGTGACATGATCACATGTCACTGCAAGACTTCATTACTCACTTGCCAGCACACACATATACAGGAAGACTCACAGGTAAATACAGCCATCTGCAGACAATGGGAGTCATCAAGATTCCAAACCATCATTAATTAATGGTCCACACTTTACACAATTACAATAGGCCCTCAGAGTTACATTTTATATTTCTAGTTTTAGATACAAGAGTGGTACATTTATACAAATCAGATGATCACACTCAGTAGATTATAAGCTTTGTAATGATACCTTACAAGAGACCTTTTGCGTGAGGCATATCCCAGTTACTTACATTCACTTATTACCGTATTTTCTCTAAAACTATCTCAGTTACATTATATTGACTTATTATCAAGTTTTTATAAAACCATATAGACTGCACAACGTCACAGCATGGAAAGCACACTTTGAATAATCAAACAGATAAAAACGCCAGTGTTTACTATGCAGACAAGAAAAGTGACATTTGCTGTTCAGGTATTTGCAAGTTAAGTGTTGTTTAAAATTTTTGAACAAGACATTTAAAGTTGTTAGTTCTCCTTTATTGGGGTAGGTAGCAGAGCAGTACCATGAGAGGGGTAGAATAGGAAGAAGGCAGAATTGAGACCTTTCAAAGTTTTGGCCCAAGCAAGGGATCATGGGGGCATCATTTGAGCTCCCCGCCTCAGATGCCAAAATGTTGTGGGCCAGCCCTGCTGCAGGGGAAGAGGAAGTCCCGTCCCTCCTCAGTCCAGCTGGGACTAGCATCTGGAGACCAGTGCATAGTTAGAGCCCCCAGCTCTGCCCCTCCCCTACACTAGCCAGATTTCTTGGGTGAGACCAGATTTCACGGTCTGACACATTTTTAATGTCTGTGAATTTGGTAGGTCTTATTTTTGAAGTTATGCAATATAGCAGTCAGGTGGAAACTTGTGAATGCTGGTGACGTGAAGTACTGGGATGACAAAATACAACAACATTTACACATTGACTATCATGATTAAAGTAGCCCATGTGCCTAGAATTAAAAAGATCAGTCTTCCAATCCAGGCAAAACCAAGGGCTGCTGTGTACTGGCCCCACACATCCTATAACTTTCCTACAGTGTTATTGGAGACATTGGGTTAGTGTGCGCTGCTCTAATTAGATTTTGTTTGTTGTCCTAACTCCTTCACATTTAGAACTGTAGGTAGTGCACACAGATTCAGAATTAGCTTTTCCTCCTCACTGCCACCCAAATCAATGACGCTGTATTCTTGAGCTTAAGCTCTTTATAGGATGATGATAATTTGCATCTACCCCATAAATGCAAAACCTTGAGTCTTGATCTGAGATGATAGTTGCCCTGGTTTTCTCAAACCAATTGGCTGCTGCCCAAAATAGCTGCATTAGGGGCCAGCTTCAGATGCAATGTATTAGTGAAGCAGCCTTCTGCCCACACTTATGGGAAATAGCTTCTTATGTTGGTTCCATTCTGTTTGGGGTTAAAGATGAGTAGGAGTGTCCGTATATAATACAAGCCCTACATCTGTTTGTAAGAATTGCTGTTTCAAGTGGGTACAGCTAAATGTATGCCCTCTGACTATCTTCCACAGTAGCTTTTGGTTCTGAAGCCTAGGGTTCACTATTTGGAGTATAGTCTTGGAAATGTTCTTATGGATAAGATATACACTCTTGTTTAGTTGGCTTTTTGGGTCTAATCAGCCCAGGCAAGAGATCTGCAAAGGAGTGTTCCCAGATGAGGGTATATAGCATGTGGAAAATAGGGGGATGGGACACAGAACCCTTGGCAGGAGCAGAATAGGGGACCCTGGTATGAGGGTGAAGGGGGCACAGAATCCCTGGTATGGAGGGGAGGATTAAGAGAGGGAGCAATAGCCCCTGGTATGGGAGAGGGAGGAAGGGGGACACATACAGAGCCCCTGCTATGGGGGGCGGGAATGGGGAGTACACAGAGCCCCAGGTGGGGGAAGAATAGGGGACCCTGGTACGGGAGGTGGGATGCAGGGGTACACAGTGCTCCTGGCATGAAGGAGGTGGTGGGAGAAGATGTAGGGAGTCTCTGAAATGGAGGGAGATGAGAGGGTGGCACACAAGGAAGGAGTTTGTGGGAAGAATGGAGGGATGTGGGGAGCTCCTGGTGTATGTGCAACCTGCTCCGTCTACAGAAGCAACAAAGTTACAATCTTCTAGGCAAACTTGCAGATAGGGAAGCTGAATCTCTCTCTGCCCCATTGCTTTGAACTCTCATTCTGGGGCATTGCCTTGCCAGGGAAATGAAGCACATATATGGGCCAACTCTTTCCCATACCACACTGCAAAAACTCCTGGTAAGAGCTGAAGGAATGTTTGTCTTCACTAAATTAATGCAGCCAACTAGAGGTAAAGGAAGACTTTGCAACCTTTGGAGGTCTAATCTAAACATTTCACCTACTCTCCCTTCTTCAATTATCTGTTTAGATAAACACTTGCACTCCCAGATATTTGTAGCCTTTAGGGTTCAATCACATTAGAAGTTAATTATGGATTGATTTGCTGATTCATTCCCTATAGGCAGTGTTTCAAATTTCTCCATGTTTACCTAGAAACTGAATATGGCTCTGTTCTTCTAGAGCTATATTGAATAGAGTTGCCAGTTTCAGTTAGGGATACCAAAATATCACACACAAGTAGTCAGAACTTGTGTTCATATTCCACTCCTGGGGGAATTCTGTGCCAAAAAAAACTAAAAAATCTGTGCATAATATTTTAAAATTTTGCAAAATAACACTATAATCATGCCAGTTTCAATTATTTTGGTAATTTATTTCAAAATACTTATCAGCAAGTATGTCTGTAGCAATCCAGATTACCCCCCCCCCCCCCCCCCAAAAAAAAAACTTTTTTTTTTTTTTGACAAATAGATTCCTTACTAGGCATATTAATACAGAATGTTGAGTAATTCATTTAAACTACAATAGAGAAATGTATTTCCTGTGTACCCTCAGAAGCAGAGCAAAGGCTTGGAGAAGTCAGGGGTAACAGAGGAGCTGAGGAAGAGAGAAGGAGCCTGGGAGTGAACCTGGAGGGTTGTTGGGTGTGGGTGGGAGCAGTATGGAACTGTTGGTTTTTTGGGGGGCAGGAGGGGAGGGATTGTTAGGGAGTTGGGGAGCCTCCCCTAAGCAGATCCTGGTTGACCCCTAGTCTCTCCAATTCAGTCAAGCACATCTGCCACGTGTCCCAGTGTGACCCTGCACCCCGTCCTCATGTGGCCCTGCAGCCTCCCTCCCATTCAACCCCTGGCTCAATGCTGTCACCTCACTAGCTCCTGAGCCCACGCTCCAGTCTGTTCCTGCCACTAGCCCTTCTGAACCCCAGTCTGTGACCCCCTCCCCCACAGCAGCTCCGTGTGCCCTGCTCTGTCCATCCCGGGTCTCCTCATCTAGCCCCCTTGTGAGGAACGCATCCTCTCCGGTTGGCTGCCCTCTCTTCTGGTGCCAGAGCAGCCTCTGGTGGGCGAAAGGTGTAACTGTAGCGCCTCTCCAGCAGAATCTATATTCTGTGGAGGAAAAAAAGTTTGGGGGGGGGGGAGGATGTGATTTTGCACATGTGCAGTGGTGCAGAATTCCCACAGGAGTAATACACAAGGCACTGATATAAATGAATATCTTGCTTCACTGAGTATAAACTGCTAGTGGTTCTATAAATAAGACAAATAAGGGTAGGGACAGTGGGCAGCCTTGTCAGGTCCCATATCATAATTCAACAAGTTCTAAATGTATCCCATTTAAGAATTTCTTTGGATAGTTACAGAAACATTTGATAGATGTCATAAATTATTGGATGAAGTTAAATTACCTTTTTGCAGTACTTGAAAAATCTCATAAACTAAGTTCCCTGTAAGCTGTGTGGTTGGGCAGCTGCCCAGCAGGCTATCAAGTGCCACACAGTTCAGGGGTCCCTCCCCCCACTGCCGTGTGTTGCTTCTGCCTTGGAGCTGCTCCCAGGAGCCTCCTGCTTGCTGTGCAGAGTAGGGGGGAGAGGAGTGCTGATGTCAGGATGTTCCCCTCCCCCCCTCCCTGTACCCCACCTTCACAGAGCAGGAATATGACAGGGCTCAGGAAGGAGGGAGCTTGCTGGCAGCTGCTGCTGTGTCTGAACTTGCTGATCTACTTAAAAGGGCAGCATATTTAAAGTGGGGTCAGCGTACTTAAAGGGGCAACATGCATCTCTAGCTCTGTCTGTCTGTGTTTCTCTCTCTCACGCACACTGTCTTTCACACTCACCTCCCAACACATACATCATGTTGTTGTTACTTCTTGATACTTCTTTCAAAGTGTGTTGTTTTAGTTTTTTGGCTGTTCTATGCATTTCATAACTTTTATTTCTCTCTTATACTTAAATTTAATTCTTTCAGTAATGAGTTCTAAAATGCCTAACCTATCCTGGATGGAGTAATTATCCCTATGGTAACTCTTAAAAAATATATATTATATCTAGGTTTTTGGTTTCTACTGGTGGCGCACATGTGCACATAACAAAATTCATTTTGCACATGGATGGAAAAAATTACAGGGAACACTGCTCATAATACACAATCAGAAATGTTGTTGGTTTTTTTTTTCATGAAAGGATAAAGAAGCCTGTATGTTGTATCACTGAGAGTGGTGTAGGACATTCAAAGGTCTCCTGCTATAATGATTTGTTGATCTGCCATATGTAAAGCCCACTTGATCAATGTGAATTAGGGCTTGATCTTGCCAACACTAATAACTGAGCTGTCAGCCACCTTGGTTGAAATACAACAGCCTTTAAGCATGACAGAATGATGGGCTTTCATTGAGCACAACACCATCTGTCTGTACTATGATCAAATAAGCAAATTTCTTGGCAAAGTGCTAGATGCAAACTCTGTTTTTTTTTTTTTTTAATATCAAAACCACAATTTATTTGTGATATAGGTGACTTAATTACTGCTATTCTTGACAGAGCTCCTTTGATGTGATAAGCTCAGGATGTAGGAAGTGGGATTGTTTAGTGATCTAAATGCCACAATTGGCATATTGATATGGATTCAAATCCTAGCAGGGACAATTCAGCCTTTCATCCTTCTAAGGCAGATAAATAGAATACTGTCTAGCTTCTCTGTGTGTAAATGTGTCTTTTGAGGCCTTAAAATGAAGGTCCTGTCTTCCCTCTTTACCCTAGTGTCCTTGATTTTCACCTCTCTGCCTTGCTGTGCAGCATACTGCATGCCTCCACCCCAGAGATGGTTGCGTATCAGTGGCATTGTGTGTATAAGCCCTGATGCTGCAGTAGGTTCACCATATGTGAACCCCTGCACCTATGTAAAGCCCTGCTGACTTCATTGTCAGGTACCAGTGTCTGCTTCTGTGGCTCCTGTTGCCCCTTTTTGACCTGAGGGGCTAGTCAAATTTTGGGGCCCTGGGGTTGTTTCAATTAGAAATAGAAATTGATGGTGTGTGGTATTTTCTTTGATGCTATCTTGTTTGTTTACAAGGAATGTACAAAGTCCTGCTGCAACAAATGTAAGAGGAATCAAAAGCAAAAGGAGCAATTCTTAGCTTCCATCCCCAAGCCTCTTTAGCCAACAGCCTCAAAAGGTCTCTGTAGCTTTTCCCAGGGTCAGACTGTGCTTGCAGGTTACTGGTTGGCTCGCTTGCTTTTTGTCTTTCACCCGCTCTCTGTTCTTGTCTGTTCTTCGTTTCTGTGCGTTCTCTCACATGCCCATCTGGTCACCGTACCCGGTGGAACTCCTGCCCACGTGGTGCTAGTTTCTGGGAAGACTCTATTAGGCCTTGTTTTTGGTGTGGCCCCTTAACTGTCTCTGACTATTTTAGAATGCTTTTATTAAAACAATTGACACCCAGCTTTGTTTGTAAACTGTCAAAATCCCATTTAGTGAGAATACTTGTTTACTTGTATGATTACTTTGTTAAATCTTCCTGGAATTAATTGTTACAAAATATATTATCTTAGCTCCCAGTATTTGCATTTATCCATTTCAGTTTTTTATTTTTATATTTTCTTGTTTAATGGTTAGATTGTTTAAACAAATTCTAGTTTTATTAAGATATAAATGTGCAAAGTTAAATGTATAGCAATATCAATTTTTATCTTTCAAATAGCTCTTTGTGTCAGTGGAATGGCACTATCTAAATTTAACCATCTGTTTCTATAGCAATGACAGGACGAAGTGATTTGTTGTACAAACCCATTTCACCTCACTTCAACCTAAGGACAAGGAAGGGTTGGTGATGGTGTTTGTGGTACGTGCCGAGGGCATGATCCTGCAGTTGTGCTCAGAGGTTTTCTTGAGCAAGGGCCCTGTGGCTGAGAGGAGTGAGCAGTGGGCAGGCACAGCCTTGAAGGAAGAGGCGGAGTGAGGGTGGGGGCCTTGAGGGAAGAGATGGAGAGGGGTGAAGGGAGGCTGGTGGCTCTCCCACTGCTAGGGAGCTTCACTTCTGGCACTACAAAGGTGACGGGCTGGCATGCCTCCAAAGGGAGGTGACCTATGGCGCATCTGTGACATTTGCCCTCCTGCATGGCCAGGGTTTTTTTTTTTTTTTTTTGGGAGGCTTAGCCTCCCCAAGCCTCTTGTACACACTGCCCACACACTTATGACACAAGCTCTTTGTTCTTAGAGACCCTTTGTGAACTGGTTTTCTTTCAGAAAGTGCTGTCAATTTGTGCAGGCAGTGCAAATGCTTGTGTGTGCGGTTGATGGTTTCTAGATAAATGGATTTTGTGCATGTTCAGTCTATAATCTGTGTTGCAGGTACTAGTGCTAGAAAAGTGCACTTGCAATTTTACACATACAAACACAAGCAAGTGCACAAAAGGAGGATGGGTTGGAGCCCTTTGAAATTCAGACCTTTGATCTCCATTGCCCTGAGGAAGCTTTGAGGTCAGACTTAAACTCAGGTCACTTTTGTAACAGCAGAAAGCACTTTGTGCAGGGTGACATTTGGTGCTCTGGAGCAGGAAACATCAGTGAATCCTTTCCACCCAAACATGCTTTGTCTGTTTTCTCTCTTCTGTGGAACAGCAAATGCTGGTGAAGGAATCCCTGAAGTTCCAGAAGTCCATGTGAGTACTGTTTTATGAGTGAATTTGCTGGGATTACCCATAAGCTTGTGAACTGAGCTGTGTTGTGTTTGGTATGCCCAGTGGCAGATTATCCAATGGGCCCGTGCCCAGTGGCCCTGGCAAATTGGGGAGCCCCAGAAAAATGGGAGCTCCAGCAGAAACCTGTCGTAGGATGGCAGAAGCCCAGAGTCTTTGCAGAAGCCCCGGGATGGGCAGGGAAAACCTCAGTGCCTTGACCCAGGGCCCCTGCAAAAGTGTCAGGTGGGTGGGACGGGGGAAGCCCCAGCATCCAGAGGCTGGCTGCGGTCCCAGAACTGGAGTAGCTCTCATTCCCAGCTGCAGCCCCGGAGCAATGGTGGACAGAGCTTCTCCGGTCGGGGGTGGGGGGCACAAAAGGAGGCAACAGATTGCGGGACTGCAGTGCGGGGAGGGGGAGCAGAATGGGGCAGGACTGTGGGTGAATTGGGGGCTGGGCTGCGGGGGAAGGGGTGGAACAGGGGTGGGACTGCAGGCAGTGGAGGATTAGCCAATGGGCCCATGGGGCCCATGCCTAGGGGCCCTGGCCAATTGGGGGGGCCCCCGAGAAAATGAGTGCACTGCCCCCAGCAGACAAGCACCAAGGTGGGGCAGAGGAAGCCCGCGACCCCGCTCTGCTCCCCAGCAGCAGTGCCAGGCGAATGGGGTGGGGCAGGGGAAGCCCCAGTGCCTAGACCCTTGGTCCGACCCTGGGACTGGAGGAGCTCTTGCTCCTTGCTGTGGCCTCAGGGCTGGGGGAGCTCTCACTCCCCATTGCGGCCCTGGGGCCATGGCATGGGGGACAAAGCTTCTCCAGTCTTGGGGTCACAGTGGGGGACGGGGGCAGAAAGGAACAAACGTGAGGTCTGCAGTGGGGGAAAGGGTGGAACGGGGGCAGGACCGCAAGCGGAAGGTGTGGGGAGGGGACCCCCCATTTGCTCTGGCCCAGGGCCTCACGAAACCTTAATCCACCTCTGGGTATGCCATCAGTTTGAGGTCACAGTTTGTATTGTTTCCTTCTGCACAGTGAATGAAAGGTGATAATGTTTATATTGCCTTTTAGAGCAGCGGTGGATGGATGCCATGCTGTCATAGCTATATTAATACATCATCCAGGTTAAAGAGTTTGTGGGAGGTGGGATAGAGAAACAAAAGAATATATAACTTGAAGTTACAATCGGGATTTTCTTAAGGTTCCAGAGGAACAACACCTAAAGAGGGAAATTTACTTCAATGGAACAACAGCTAAAGAGGGAAATTTTTTTACCATTTCACCACAAAAGCGTGCACTTGAAGATGCTTCTTATAACATGAGACTACAGTCCTCTTGAGCACCTATAATTCTTTATCTTAGCATCTTTAACGTACATAATGTGTTATCTCTGCTATTGTAGTGGGTTCTGTAGCTATGCTGCTATGCTCTACCAAGTCTCATTCATATATAACGTGTGTGTGTGTGTGTGTGTGTGTATATATATAAAAAATAACTGTTTGAACGGATTTGACTCTGCTCATGCCAGCCAGCCTTGGAGGGAGCTAAATTGAACAGCTGTGGTATGCAGCTTCTGCAGTATGGATTGGAATTTATTATGGGTTATGCCTTGTATGTGATTCTATACCTGCTGCTAGCCACTTCTGGGGCATAGGGCGATCCGTGGTGCCAGGACAGGCGGGAAGCCTGCCTCTAAACCATGGCTGCACTGCTGACTGGGAGCCGCCGGAGGTAAGCCCGTGCCCCAATCCCCTGCCCCAGCCCTGAGCCCTCTCTTGCAACCCAAACCCCTAATTCCCAACCCCAGCCCAGAGCCCTGACCCCCTCCTGCATCCCAACCCCCTCATCCCCAGCCTAGAGCCTGCACCCCCTGCCCTGAGCCCCCCAAACCTTGCAGCCCTCACCCCCGCATCCCAAACCTCTGCCCCAACCCTAAGCCTCTCCCACACCTCAAATCCCTCATCCCCAGCTCTGTTGGGTCACAGGCATTAACAATTTTCTTCAACTGGGTTGCCTGAAAAAATTTGAAAACCACTGCTTTAAACACTCCCGTCTTCTGCACTGCCACAAGAAGTGAATGAAAATGCTTTAAAACAGATTTTAACGCCCCCTCTTTCCCCCACAACTGTTCATCCATCTAGCCCTGCTCTTTCCTGTCTGCGTTAGTGGGTAAGGTCTTTGAGACAGAGTCTGTCTGAGTTCCACATATTATACAGCAGCAAGTCCATTGTCAGCAGCAAGCAAATCATAATGTACCATTCTAAACTGACAAGGTGGGTGAGGTAATATCTGTTGTTGGACCAATTTCTGTTGGTAAGCTGGAAAGCTTGTCTCTCTCTCCAACAGAAATTGGTCCAATAAAAGATATTACCTCACCCACCTTCTCTCTCTAATCTCCTGGGACTAACACCACTATAACAACACTGCACACATTATAAACTGATACAGATTAAGCATCCAGAAAACTTTTTCCCCCCTGTTGATTCCTCTGCTGTACAAATACATGTCAGGCTTCTTGCCTAAATGAGAACACCACATAGCACTGCCAAATACAACACAAGGCAGAACTATGTAGACAGAGTTATGTAGGTGAAAGGGCCTGGGAGTCCTGTTTACTACACTAGCACTTATTATCCATCCCGGGACGCTATCATGTTGCATTGCCAGTTTTGTTGTTGCAGCATAGCGAAGACCTTGTTTACTGCAGTATTATTTGATGAGTGTGTTTGTTTTCAGTAGTCTCTTGTGTCTCATAAAGGACTGTTTGAAAGGTGGAATATCTGTAACTATGAGGTCTATCTCCAGACACGCTGAGAGGAGGACCCAGGATAATGGTTCAGCCAGTCTTGGTGTGAGTGAGTGAACAAACAATCACAGAGATGGACCCATCCATCTCTGGGAAAATTGAATGCAAAGATGGATTTTTCCTAATGTTTTTTCCCTTTACTTCTTAATTCTGGTCTAAGTGGAAGTCACCATGGTGAAGTAGATTGCTGAGCATATAACCAGTTGAATGGGAATTGGAGGGGCTCAGCACCTTGCAGGAATGGCCCCTCTGCTGGTGCTATTGCTGCTATGCTGTAGCTATGTTTGGCCAGTGTTTCCATTTTAAACTCCATTTTTTTCAAGGCAGAAATTAGCTTGGACCTTAGCATACCCAGGGCAAGGCCTAGTGTGAACAATTTTAAAGTAAGGGGCCTGATTCTGATCTCCCTTACTCTGATATGACACCATTGACTACAATGACTTACTTCTGATAAAGGTAGAAATGTTCAGTAAATATTTCTGTTTTGTATTAGAGGGGAAAAAAACAGATGCTATAGCCATATCATATAACAATCTGTCCATTTCACTAGCATCTGAGGAGAAGGTTAAACAGTTGCTACTGAAGTTAGACTCTTAAAATCAGCAGATCTGGATAACTTGCATCCAAGAGTTTTAAAAGAGCTGGCTGATGAGCTTGCTGGACATTAATATTATTATTCAACAAATCTAGGAAACTGAGGAAATTCCAGACGACTAGAAGAAAGCTAATGTTGTGCCAGTATTTAAAAAGGGTAACTGGGATGACCCAGATAATTATAGGCCTGTCAATCTAATATGAACCCCAGGCAAGACAGTGGAGTGGCCGCTATGGGACTCAATAGTTAAAGGAGGGCAATATAATTAATGCCAATCAACATGGGTTTATGGAAAATAAGTTAATTTGACAGGATCTATCTTTTTTTAATGAGATTTCATGCTTGGTTGATATAATATACTTAGACTTCTGTAAGGTGTTTGACTTGGTACCACATGACATTTTGATTGGGGGAAAAATTAAAATGATATAAAATTAACGTGCCACATCACATGTTAAATGGACTAAAAACTTGCTAATTGATAGGGGTCAAAAATGTAACTGTAAACAGAGAATCCTCCTCATCAAGTGGGTGTGTTTCCAGTGGGGTCCCGCTGGGATTGGTTCTTGGCCCTTTGCTTTTTAACATCTTTATTAATGACTGGGAAGAAACATAAAGTTTACAGATAAACCCCAAAATTGGGGGGGTTGTAAATAATAAAGAGGACGGGTCACTCATACAGAGTAATCTGGATCTCTTGATAAGCTGGGTGCAAGCAAATGTGTGTTTTTAATATAGTTAATGTTGAAACCACTCCTGGAATACTGTGTCCAGTTCTGGTGTCCACAGTTCAAGAGGGATGTTGAACATTTGGAGAGGGTTCAGAGAGGAGCAATGAGACTGATTAAAGGATTAGAAAGCATGCATTTATAGAAGAGTCAGGGAGCTCAATCTACTTAACTTAATAAAAAGGTTAAGGGGCAACTTGATCACATGTCTAAAAGTACCTGCATGGGGAACAAATATTTTGATAATGGGTTCCTCAGTCTAGTAGAGAAAGGCATAACATAATTGAATGGCTGGAAGCTGAAGCTTGACAAATTCAGACTGGAAATAAAGTGTAAATGTTTAACAGTGAGGGTAATTAACCAGTGGAACAATTTACCAAGGGTTCTGGTGGATTCTCCACCACTGACAATTTTTCAATCAAGATTGGATGTTTTTTTCTAAGAGAGATGCTGTGGGAATTATTTTGGGGAAGTTCCAAGACATGTGTTATACGGGAGGTCAGACTAGACCAGGGGTGGGCAAACTTTTTGGCCCGAGGGCCACATTTGGGTATGGAAATTGTATGGTGGGCCATGAATGCTCACGAAATTGGGGATTGGGGTGCAGGTGGGGGGGGGGGGGTGAGGGCTCCGGCTGGGGGTCTGGGTTCTGGGGTGCAGAAGGGTTGGGACCAAGGGGTTTGGAGGGTGTGAGGGGGATCAGGGCTGGGGCAAGGGGTTGGGGCACGGGGGCAGGTGAGGGGTGGAGGCTCCAGGCAATGCTTACCTCAAGCAGCTCCCAGGAGCAGTGGTATGGCCTACCTCTGGCTCCTATGCGGAAGACCCCAGGAGGGTGGACCGAAGCCTGAGCCTGCCCAAGCCCAAGGGGGCCAAGCCTAAGCCCCACCACTCTGGGCAGGGGGGCCAAGCTGAAGCCCAAGGGCTTCAGACCCTAGTCAGGGGGCCTGCAATCTGGTCCCTGCCGCCCAGGGCTGTAGCCCTTGGTCTTTGACTTCGGCCCTGGGCAGTGGGGCTTGGGCTTCAACCCTGGGCCCCAGCAAGTCTAAGCCAGCCCTGGTGCCCCCCTTCAAAGGGGGTCGCGACCTACAGTTTGAGAACTGCTGTGCTAGATCTTGAGACAAAGCTCTGCTGCTTTCTATCAGAGGCTTTAGCCATTTTGATCTTAGCTCATTATAAAATGGGCTCCTTAATATAGAGCGGCGCATACCCTCAACTTTGCCCTTCCCACGTGGGCTTAATCTCAAAACATACTCTCTAGCCTGGGGTCTGCAATTATTTTGTTCAAAAAAAATAAAATGGATAATTCTGCATCTTGCGTTAACATTGGAAGGATGAGTATCCTATGTGAGATTCTACAGGTGAACCAGTGACTTTATGGGGAAATGTCTTAAAAGAATATTGATGATCTTGAATACCTGTCACGAGAAAGCAAGGAGATGCAAAGTGAAGTTTACACGTAAGAACAAAACACTGCATGAAAGTGACTCAAACAACTGGGAGTCACCCTCTACCAGTTAGTGCCCTGGCATGCTGGCTAGATTAATTCTGCTAAGGGCTTCAAGGAGTTTGAATCCTGGGGCTGGAGGCAACTTGGGTCAGATCCTGGGGTGCTCCGTGGTCACTTTGCATCACATTGCGGTCAGGTTCTGTTCCTAAAGTTGGTCTAACTGACCATGGGAGGATCACCCTGTGCAGGGGGATCATCCGGTGGCATTTAGTGTGACATAGGAGCTGCTGTCTCATCCCCCTAGCTCCCTGCTGTTGGCATAGAGGGCATGACTGGAGCTTTCCTATGTCCTCGAGCCCTGCCTGTTGTGTTGGTCCTGTGGGCTCAGAGGTATGCTGGGGGAAATGGCCTGGCACACAGCAGTTTGGAATCAAGAGAGCAGAAAGGCCACCTTCTCCTCCCTGTTTCTGAGCTGCCATGGGTGCTGCTTGGCTGTAGCTGAGGAATCAGGATTTGGGCTTTTCAATCCTGTATGTTTGCATTCTTCCACAACTGGCTTGAAAGTACCAGATGTTCTGCTGAGGACATTATGCAAGATGTAATTGCACTCTGACACACTTGGCAAGTAAGCTGGAATTATTTGGCAAGGATTTCAGGTGAATTTTAACATCTTAAATTGCTAACCCCAAAACTGTTCACTTCTCCAAAGGGCTTTCCTTTAGAGAAGTCCCAATGCTGCAGGGCAGGGATTCTCAAACTGGGGGTCGTGAGGTTATTACGTGGGGGGTCACGAGCTGTCAACCTCCAGCACAAACCCCGCTTGTCTCCAGTATTTATAATGGTGTTAAATATATAAAAAAGTGTGTCTTAAATTTATTAGGGGGTCGCACTCAGAGGCTTGCTGTGTGAAAGGGGTCGCCAGTAAAAAAAAGTTTGAGACCCACTGCTGTAGGGGAACTTGCCCTGGCCTTGCACGGGAGGAGGGCAGGAGGAGCTGAGAGTGCACAGAAGAGGTGGAGCATAGTTGGGCCCAGAGACCGCTACCATTTTGGCTGATAGTAGGGGCTAAACTTAGACCTTCACCGCGGACCACATGAGTTTCTACAGCTTGAGCTGAGCTGAAGAGCCAGCGAGGATAGCTGGCACTGTAAGAGACTCATCTCCTCTGTGGATCAGGCACAGAGGGGGACATGTAACACATACCAACCAGTGGGTTCCACTTGCTCCCCCTGTGTGTTGAGGTGCTCAGGGAAGGATTGTGTCCCTTGAACGCTTCCTGATGCTCTGCCCCCTGCAGAGGCCAGTGACAAAATGCAATAATTGGGTCCTGAGTTGTTTTCACTGGTTGTGTGGGGATCGATCAAAGCTGCAGCCATGTGCCCATATAGCTCAGTGTATCTGTTGAATCGCAGACACGTGGGGCTTGACTACTAGTGGGGGTGTGTCAGGTAATGCACAATATGCAAGCGCCACTAATAGTGTGCACACAGGATGGTGTGCTCTGTCAGTGTGTTTCACTGTATACACATGAGGGAGGCTTGCTGGCATTCTTGGAGGTATTGCATTGTCCTTTGCTGCTGAGCAGTGTGCATTCCGGGATTTCTCACTGTGCATTGTGGGATGCAAAGCAGAAGCCAGATGTGTTTAATTTTTGGAAAAACAAACAAACCCCCAAACACCCATGTTTCCTCTGTCTCCACTCTGTCCTTCCGCTTTGGGCGGCCTAGCACCATTTCTGAATTGCTGTCAGCCCACACAGACCCAACGATGCTCTGCACTGCTATGCTGGCAACCTTGAATGTGCAGAAGCAGTTTGGGCTGTATTCGAGCTCTCAATGCTGGATACATTTGGCTTTGGATTCCACCCACCACCCACTGAACAAGTGATGTGATCTCAGTAGTAGGAGATTCAGGGCCAGAAGAAGCAGGACAAGGACGACGAAGAAGAGGAGGACGCTAAGCAACTGACAGCAGAGGACTGGTTCCTGGAGCAGCTTGATGCTGTGCAGGGCCGTTTCTGGGCTTGGGGAAACCAGTGTGGATTGGACATTCTGCAGACCTGGAACAAATAGCAGGGGGGAGAGAATTTCAGGATGGGAAAGGCAGCCTTTTTGGAGTTATGCGCTGAACTAACCCCTGAGTTGCAGCAGCAGTGAACCAATATAAGCTGTCCCATACCTGTGATCAGTTGGGTTGTCCTTGCCATCTGGAAACCAGCCCCACCCCCCCTCCCCAAATGCTACTTTTCCAAAAATTGGGGGAGCTCCCGGATGACTGGAAAAAGGCTAATGTAGTGCCCATCTTTAAAAAGGGATGGCCAGTCAGCCTCACCTCAGTCCCTGGAAAAATCATGGAGCAGGTCCTCAAGGATTCAATTATGAAACACTTAGAGGAGAGGAAAGTGATCAGGAACAGTCAGCATGGATTCACCAAGGGGAAGTCGTGCCTGACTAACCTAATTGCCTTCTATGATGAGAACTGGCTCTGTGGATGAGGGGAAAGCAGTGGATGTGATATTCCTTGACTTTAGCAAAGCTTTTGATACGGTCTCCCACAGTATTCTTGCTGCCAAGTTAAAGAAGTATGGGCTGGATGAATGGACTGTAAGGTGGATAGAAAACTGGCTAGATTGTCGGGCTCAACAGGTAGTGATCAATGGCTCCATGTCTAGTTGGCAGCCGGTTTCAAGCGGAGTGCCCCAAGGGTCGGTCCTGGGGCCGGTTTTGCTTAATATCTTTATTAATGATCTGGAGGATGGTGTGGACTGCACTCTCAGCAAGTTTGCAGATGACACTAAACTGGGAGGCGTGGTAGATACACTGGAGGGTAGGGATCGGATACAGAGGGACCTAGACAAATTAGAGGATTGGGCCAAAAAAAACCTGATGAGGTTCAACAAGAACAAGTGCAGAGTCCTGCACTTAGGATGGAAGAATCCCATGCACTGCTACAGACTAGGGACCGAATGGCTAGGTAGCAGTTCTGCAGAAAAGAACCTAGGGGTCACAGTGGACGAGAAGCTGGATATGAGTCAACAGTGTGCTCTTGTTGCCAAGAAGGCTAATGGCATTTTGGGCTGTATAAGTAGGGACATTGCCAGCAGATCGAGGAACGTGATCGTTCCCCTTTATTCGACATTGGTGAGGCCTCATCTGGAGTACTGTATCCAGTTTTGGGCCCCACATTACAAGAAGGATGTGGAAAAATTGGAAAGAGTCCAGCGGAGAGCAACAAAAATGATTAAAGGTCTGGAGCACATGACTTATGAGGAGAGGCTGAGGGAACTGGGATTGTTTAGTCTCCAGAAGAGAAGAATGAGGGGGGATTTGATAGCTGCTTTCAACTACCTGAAGGGGGGTTCCAAAGAGGATGGAGCTCGGCTGTTCTCAGTGGTGGCAGATGACAGAACAAGGAGCAATGGTCTCAAGTTGCAGTGTGGGAGGTCTAGGTTGGATATTAGGAAACATTATTTCACTAGGAGGATGGTGAAGCACTGGAATGCGTTACCTAGGGAGGTGGTGGAATCTCCTTCCTTGGAGGTTTTTAAGGCCCGGCTTGACAAAGCCCTGGCTGGGATGATTTAGTTGGGAATTGGCCCTGCTTTGAGCAGGGGGTTGGACTAGATGACCTCCTGAGGTCCCTTCCAACCCTGATATTCTATGATTCTATGATACTGGTTCATAGCTAACCAATTCAGCATGGGGAGGGGCCATTGTCATATAGGCGTGTTCTGCCATGGAAAAGGTACTGCTGAATTGGGTTATAAAGTTTGGTAATGTTCAGGAAGTTTATTGATGGCTTTGTACACATGGGCTTCCAACATTGTACTGGGATAATTGATGGGACCCATGCACCTATTATTTGCCCACAAACCTCCCTCCCCCATCAGAGATCAGAATTTATAAACCGAAAGGGTCATTTCTTCATGGTGCTTCAAGGGCTTGCAGAACACCATGGGCAGATCTAAGGTCACATACTGGCTGGTCTGGAAAGATCCATGACGCTATGATCTTTCAGAACTCCATACCTTAGTGGTGGAAGGACTGCTTGCCACCAGGAACACTATGGACCTTCATGGTGTGGATGCTGCTCATTATCCTGGGAGACACGGCTTGTCCTCTTGTTTCCCTGGCTAATGAAGCCATTCATAGGACTGTCTCAGTAGTTGAACAAAATGACAGTGGAGCATGCATTTGGCTGTTTGTAAGGAACGTGGTGCTGTTTGTGGAATAGGTTGGAAGCAGCAGGAAAAAAAGTGGCCAAGATCATAGCAACATGTTGTGCTTTGCACAATGTTTGTGAGAAAAAGGGGGAGAGTCTTAGTGATGAGTGGGAGGCTGAGGCGCAGACACTTGCTCAGCAGTTTGGTGTCCAGTAGAAAATGGAAACAGGACAATTTTGTCAAGGATGCCTGTTGCTCCTCCTTTGAGTCTCAAGCCTGAAACTGTGCAGCTGTACATCCAGCTGGATGGATTGTGAGCAGTTTTCGTGGTGTTTATGGGCACTGGAGGTGCAATGTTGTGGCAATCCTTTATTTTGCCTCATTTCTTTGCCTAGTTCTCTTGTAAAATGGTATGCGTTATATAAAATGTAATGAATTTCAGTGTTACGTGCCTTGACCCCTAATGAATGTTTCTTCTATAATAAAAACACTGAGAAATTCAATCTATTGCGTAATAAGCAAAACATAAACCTATAAATGAAGCCATAATGAAACAGAGTTTTTAAATTATGAAATAATGCATTAAAAAACAATCTATTGTCTATCAACTACAAAGGAACCTCTAATTAAAACAATAATCAAAACATTAAAGTGCAACAGCACAGTGCATGGCTTGAAGTCACAGGCAAACTTTGTCTTGCCTTTGCCTCTTCTTATTCATGAGTCTTATGGTGTTGAATGGTGAGGCTTGAAGTTACCAGGGCAGTAGAGGTTTCTAAAGAGCTGGGCCGGCAGGTACAACTGTTCTCCGTGCCCTGAGCTTGGCTCTACGAGGGGAATGGCCTCTGTGGGGTACAGCAGGGAGGAGTTACTGGTGCTCCCACTACCCTGTGTTGTCCAGGGGCTGCAGAACATGACTGGGTCCTGGCTTACAACAGTGCAGTGCCTGCTGCCTTAACAGCAACCTGCGTTGTAGCACAGCATGTTGGCTTTGTGTTTGTATTCAGGAGCTGCCTCTGCATCTCCCTGTCTTCTTTGGTGCAGTCTTTGGCCACGGCAATACTGTCTCTGGCAACTGCAGTGCTTTGAATCCCACAATGTCATTGGCCACTCCCGCAATCTCTGAAGAGTTCCCTGTCTGTTTCTCTTTCCGTCCTCAACAACTACCTCCACCATTTTGTGTGTGTGTGTGTGGTTTTTTGTTTTGGACTTTGCAGTGATGTCCATGAAGTTTTCATCACGAGTTTTGTTTTCTCCCCCTCGGGTTAGCCAGCCACTCAGCCATTGATAAAGGCCCTGTCCTTGAGGTTCTGGCCAGTGCAGGTGCTGTGACTGAGGGATTATTTAGGAGAGAGGAAAAAATTCACAAGTGATTATTGTTCATATTCTAGGGAAGCTGTGATAGCATTTTTAGCGTGCATTTCTGACTTTATCTCCCTGAGAGTCTTTCCATCCTTGGGGGAGCCGGTGAGAGGTGTGTGCTTTGGGATTTTTGTTTTTGCTATTGTGCATTGGAGGTGGGGACATAGGCTGGGTCGGGAATTATGTTCCGAGTCTGGGGGTGGTCGGGAAGTATGTTCCTAGTCTGGCTTTGCAGTTTTGGTGTATCTTGGAAGTGCCTGTATGCTGTCAGAAGGGGCACTTCCAGGAGCGAGCTGGATAGTAATCCCCTCTACGTCCCCTTTAGGCTGTCCTGATTCTGGATGACATTACACTGAGTCAGGAGGCAGAGAATGGCCTTATTCAAAAAGGCAAAGGATAGACCAGTGAGGTACACTGAAATTATTCACCAAGATGGTCCCTCCCAAAAGTGCTGCAGGCGTGGAAAGGAGTTGTGAGCTATACCATGCAGCTATTCCTCAAAATATCCAGCCAAAACCTGAGCAATTTCTCAGTCTTTTGATTTTGCTTTATCTGCGCTGCAGCCATGGTGAAAGTTCAGAGAAAAATAGAGTTCTGCAATGATTGAAGCATTCACTGTTCCCAGTTTTTCCTCTGTGTGAGCCCGTGAAAAGCCACTAAGATCTTTGCTGTCCCTACAGTAAAGCTTTTGTACTGTAACATGTTATGGAGCTTTTATATCTCAGCTGGGAGCGGGTGTTTGTAACTTTACTGGCATGCAATGTCCATGTCTACCTCATGCAAACAGAGAACGCCAAGCAAACTTCTTTCCCTGTAATCACTGTCTCCATCAGCTTATGCATTTTGCACAAAATATTTTCATGATTCGAGTCAGCTGCAAGAGAGGGGGCTAAGATAGAGGCTGCAGCTGTGCCCTGCTGCTGGCTGCCATCTGGAGCTGGGGAACAGGGTTGTGGGCGGACTGGTGCGGTGGGCAGGACAGATCAGGGAAGGGGAGAAGAAAGGAAAATCAAGAAACTGAGGCATGCCTAGGAATCATATTCTAGAAAACTCCCACTTTGTCACAGCTACACCCAGTTTTTGTACAGGTATAACTGTTTGAGAGGGTATGATTTATTTTGGGGTTTTAGGTTTTTTTTGTTTTTAACTGACATAGTTATACTAGTATAACCTCAAGTGTGGGCACAGTTATACTGGTAAAAGGCACCTTTATACCAGTAACGCACATTCCCCTTCCCCTACAGGAATAGCTATGCTGGTATAAGCAGTTATACAGAGTAACTGTATCCACCCTAGGGCTTCTACCAATATCGTTAAAACAGTAGAACATCTGTGAATAGACAGGGCCTTGCGTATTACCTTGGAATCTGTTGCAGAACAATTTACCCTGAGCTGACAGCTTATTTTGGCTCCTCTCCTGCTGATGACAGTTACTATGGAAAATGAGAGTGATTTAGAGGGTTTATGAACATCAGGTTCAAGGCAAATTGGAAAAGGAGACATATTAGCTCCTAATCCTTGTCCTCACTTTCTTTGATGCCTGTCTCTTTTTACCGTCACCCCTATATCTCCTCGGTCTCCACACCTCTTTTCCAGCTGGGGCTGTGTTATCGTCAGATGTCAGCTTTTAAACAAAAAAATCAAGGTCCATCAGCAGGGTATGGGAATGCTACAGAGATGACCTGTTCAGGGACAAGGGGAAACTCTGCCAGTCAGCAGCCAGTCCACTAGCCAATTAAAGGTTACTATTGTCAGGCTTGGAAGCGGGGGGGGGGGGGGGGGGGGTCCAGTCTGGGCTAGCTAGCTCCAGCTGGAGTGATGGTGGCCATGATATGAGTTGTAAAGCAGAAAGAAAATTGTGGGGAAATCCTCAAGACTGCATCAAGGCAGGAGATAACCAAGGCATGGAGATGCTTCTTAGCTGTGGGGGCAGAAAGGAAGGGTTGGAATGACTGTATATTGTGGAGGAAGAAATGTCAGGATTTGGTGACATCCTGAATGTGTGAAACATGACACCAAAGGCTAGGTCTACAAAGGGGACTTAGGTTCAGTGTAGCAAGGCCTAATGTTTAGATGTCCTGCCGCCTAGCATAACTCACAGCCTTGAGTCAGGTGCCCAGGCTCCCTATACACCCTGGATGGGTGTAGGGGGGAAAGAGGTGTATGAGAATGGGATCCACAAAAGCCAGCACACTGAGTGGAGGGCTACCTAAGCTAGCCAATAGGACATGCTGAGGCGAGGGGTCTGGCCTAAGCCCTGCTTTTGAAAGGGATTTAGGTGCCTAACACCAGCTCAAAGGAAGGTGCCTATATCTAGTTGGGATTCAGAGACATGAACCCCCTCCTTGAGTTAGGCTTACCTGACTTGGGCACCTTTCTCACAAAAACTGGTAGTAGTGATGACTTTTCCCCCGTAGTCCAGTGTCCAGTGAATGTGGAGCAAGGTCTTGACCCTGACTTGCCCTCATTGTACATCAGAGCCCTAACTACTGGGCTGTAGAGTCAGTCTCAGTCTCTCTCTCTCTCTCTCTCTCTCTCTTCCACTGGCAGAAATTTAGGCACGTAGAGGGGTAGGTGACAGCCAAGCAGAGGTTTTGAGGATCTAAATTTTGGATGTAGGCACCTACATCCCTTTGTGGCGCTAGCCTCAAGGCTGCAATCTGGATGAACAGAAAGATGGTGGAGGGAGGGAGGGAGAAGAGAGGTGAGAAGGTCAGTCTTCACCATATTGAAGCTGGACTGGAGACTTAACATCCAGCATCATAGATAGCAGGATAGTTGGAGGAGGGCAGCTGGACTGCAGGGGAAGGTCAGGGTGGAGAGAGAGATTTCCGTTGACATAGATGGCAGCTGCAACAGAGTAAGCAGATTAGGTCACCCAGTAACAGGATATAGAGCAGGGGTAGGCAACCTATGGCACGTGTGCCAGAGGTGGTACGCGAGCTGATTTTCAATGGCACTCACACTGCCCAGGTCCTAGCCACCGGTTCGGGGGGCTCTGCATTTTAATTTAATTTTAAATGAAGCTTCTTAAACATTTTAAAAATCTTATTTACTTTACATACAACAATAGTTTAGTTCTATATTATAGACTTCTAGAAAGAGCCCTTCTAAAAACGTTAAAGTGTATTACTGGCATGTGAAACCTTAAATTAGAGTGAATAAATGAAGACTCGGCACAGCACTTCTGAAAGGTTGCTGAGCCCTGGTATAGAAGGAAAAGAGGATCAGACCCAATACAGTTTGGAGAGGTAACAATACAGGGAGGGAGGTGTAAGAACAGAAGGGTTCCTGGAAGTAGCAGTTGGAGGGAAAACAAGGAAAGTGTATCAAAATCCTTACAACGTTCTCCATGAATGCTATCCACAAGCTTTCCCTCAGCCACGATTCTGCGATCTCTTTCCCCAGCCCCTGAATCCTGCTCCTGAGGGTTCACTGACCTCAGCCTCTTTTCTGCTGTAGCTGCTCTTACCACTGGCTCAGTGCATGCCTGCTTTGCTAAGTCAATTCAGCTCAGTGCTGTGCTTGACAGAAGGCTGTTTCTTCAGGGCTGAGTAACAGTGTGTGGACTCCTGGAGAATTACACCCAGGACACTCTTCAAGTTATGGTTTGGCAAGTTATGGAAGGATGTATTCCCTATAATTGTACCCCTGCCTCTGATATAAACAGTTATGAAATAAAACATGAACTGATCCGTCTGGTTTATTCTTATTCCATTCAAGTACCTGGGTGGCCAAGTTACAGAAGATGGCAAGTTTGAACATGAAATACAGTTCAGACTTGGGAGAGCTGGAAGAGTGTGGGATAACTTCTCAGGAGCTGTGTATGCCACTGAGACTGAAGGCCCACTGTACAGAGCAATAGTTCTGAAGCAGGGGCAGTGAAGAGACTGCAGGTTGAGTGCCTACAGGGGTTTGCGATTAAAAGTCTTCATGCAATAAAAAGAGTTATGTGACAGGACAAGATTTTGAAATGAAAGCCTTAGGATGGGGAGCTAGCAAACAGGGGAGTTTGAAAGGGAGTTTGTAGGAGGGGATGTAATATAGTCGCTATGGTTAGGAAGGGCTGCATCGCCAGTGCCAACGCTGCTCCTGTCTCCTCCACATGCGCCTATATCCAGACACACAACCTAACCACAGATGCCTCTACCCAGATCCTGGTGTGGATTTGCAGAGACTGTGGCCTGCATTTCCCACTCTCAGAAAGCCAAGCTGGGGGGACCATCCAGTGTGAAAGGTGCCTGCTGATGGAGTCTCTCAGGAAGCAGGTGGGAGCAATACAGGAGGAGATGACTAGGCTGAGGAGCATCCGTGCCCCCGAGGAATTCTTCAAGAGTATTCACATGGAGACATCCAAGGCTAAGGAAGCTATCCAGCTACAGAGGATTGCTGTCACACCACCGGGGGAGGAGGATACGGCTCTGTCACAGGGAGGGCACTGGCAGCTGGTTACTTCTGGCAGCAGTGCTCCACCTCTACTCCCAACCCACCCACCATGGTGATGGAAAACCGATATGCTGCCCTGGCAATTAGCAATGAGGAATCCACCCCCCGCCCCCCAAAGGTGGAGGAGGAGAAGCCACGTACCCCCAAGGCTGGGAGGATCGCAGCCACCACTCCCAGGAGGAAACATAGGGTAATGGTGGTTGGTGACACTTTTCTGAGAGGGATGGAGGCACCCATCTGTCGCCCTGACATGGCATCCCAGGAGGTATGCTGCCTGCCAGGGGCCCGTATCCGAGATGTTAAGGAGAGATTGTCAAGGATCATCCGGCCCTCTGACTACTACCCCATGCTACTCATCCATGTGGGCACTGATGATACTGCGAGGTATGACTCTGAGCAGATCAGAAGTGGCTACAGGGCTCTGGTGGGAGTAAGGGTGAGGGAGTGGGGAGTGCAGGTGGTGTTCTCTTCGATCCTTCCGGTCAAGGGTAGGGGCCCAGGCAGAGACAGATGCATCCTAGAGGTGAATGCCTGGCTGCGAAGATGGTGTCATCAGGAGGGCTTCGGCTTCCTTGACCACGGGATGCTGTTCCAGGAAGGACTGCTAAGCAGAGATGGGGTCCCCTATCGAGGAAGGGAAAGAGCATATTTGGATACAGACTGGCTAGCCTAGACAGGAGGGCTTTAAACTAGATTCAAAGGGGGCAGGTGACCAAAGCCCAGAAGTAAGTCAAGAATGTGGAGACCTGGGAGAAGGTTTGGAATTAGGGTGGGAACATGGACTGTTATAGCAGGGATAAGGGAAAGACAAGACAGAACAGGCGGGGATGGGAGGGGATCAAATCAGTATTTTAGATGTCTGTATATTAATGCAAGAAGTATGGGGAATAAGCAGGAAGAACTCGAAATGCTAGTAAATAAACACAACTATGACACAGTTGGCATCACAGAGACCTGGTGGGATAATATGCATGACTGGAATATTGGTATAGAAGGGTACAGCTTGCTCAGGAAGGACAGGCAGGGAAAAAAGGGAGGAGGTGTTGCCTTATCTGTTAAAAATGTGTACACTTGGACTGAGGTTGAGATGGAAATAGGAGACAGACTTGTTGAAAGTTTCTGGGCAAGGATAAAGGGGGTAAAAAACAAGGGTGATGTTATGGTAGGGATCTACTACAGACCACCTAACCAGGAAGAAGAGGTGGATGAGGCTTTTTTTAAACAACTAACAAAATCATCCAAAGCACAGGACTTGGTGGTGATGGGGGACTTCAACTACCCAGACATCTGTTGGGAAAACAACACAGCAGGGCACAGATTATCCAATAAGTTCTTAGAATGTATTAGAGACAATTTTTTATTTCAGAAGGTGGTGACAGCTACTAGGGGAGAAGCTGATTTTGACAAATAGGGAGGAACTGGTTGAAAATTTGAAAGTAGAAGGCAGCTCGGGTGAAAGTGATCATGAAATGATAGAGTTCATGATTCTAAGGAATGGTAGGAGTGAGAACAGCAAAATAAAGACATTGGATTTCAAGAAGGCAGACTTTAGCAAACTCGGGGAGTTGGTAGGTAAGATCTCATGGGAAACAAGTAAGGGGAAAAACAATAGAAGACAGGTAGCAGTTTTTCAAAGAGACATTATTAAGGGCACAAGAGCAAACTATCCCACTGCGTAGGAAAGATAGGAAGTATGGCAAGAGACCACGCTGGCTTAACCAGGAGATCTTCAATGATCTAAAAATCAAAGAAGAGTCCTGCAAAAAGTGGAAACTAGGTCAAATTACAAAGGATGAATATAAACAAATAACACAAGTATATAGGGACAAAATTAGAAAGGCCAAGGCACAAAACGAGATCAAACTAGCTAGAAACATAAAGGGTAACAAGTAAACATTCTACAAATATATTAGAAGCAAGAGGAAGACCAAGGACAAGGTAGGCCCATTACTCAATGAGGGGAGAAAAATAATAACAGAAAATGTGGAAGTGGCAGAGGTGCTTAATGACTTCTTTGTTTCAGTTTTCACCAAGAAGGTTGGTGGTGATTGGATGTCTAACATAGCGAATGCCAGTGAAAATGAGGTAGGATCAGAAAAGGCTAAAATAGGGAAAGAACAAGTTAAAAATTACTTGGACAAATTAGATGTCTTCAAGTCACCAGGGCCTGATGAAATGCATCCTAGAATACTCAAGGAGCCGACTGAGGAGATATCTGAGCCATTAGCGATTATCTTTGAAAAGTCATGGAAGCCGGGAGAGATTCCAGAAGACTGCAAAATGGCCCTATATTTGCCCATCTATAAAAAGGGAAATAAGGACAACCCAGGGAATTACAGACCAGTCAGCTTAATTTCAGTACCTGGAAAGATAATGGAGCAAATAATTAAGAAATCAATTTGAAAACATCTAGAAGACAATAAGGTGATAAGTAACAGTCAGCATGGATTTGGCAAGAACAAGCCGTGTCAAACCAACCTAATAGCTTTCTTTGACAGGGTAACAAGCCTTATAGATATGGGGGAGAGAGAGGGGAAGCAGTAGAGGTGGTATAGCTTGACTTCAGTAAAGCTTTTGATGCTGTCTCGCATGACCTTCTCATAAACAAACTAGGGAAATGCAACCTAGATAGAGGTACTATAAGGTGGGTGCAAAACTGGTTGGAAAACTGTTCCCAGAGAGTAGTTATCAGTGGTTCACAGTCATGCTGGAAAGGCATAATGAGTGGGGTCCTGCAGGGATCAGTTCTGGGTCCGGTTCTGTTCAATATCTTCATCAATAATTTAGATAATGGCATAGAGAGTACATTTTATAAAGTTTGCAGACAATACCAAGCTGGGAGCTGCAAGTGCTTTGGAGGATAGAATTAAAATTCAAAATGATCTGGACAAACTGGAGAAATGATCTGAAGTAAATAAGATGAAATTCAGTAAGGACAAATGCAAAGTACTCCATTTAGGAAGGAATAATCAGTTGCACACATACAAAATGGGAAATGACTGCCTAGGAAGGAGTACTGCGGAAAGGGATTTGGGGGTCATAGTGGACCACAAGCTAAATATGAGTCAACAGTGTAACGCTGTTGCACAAAAAGCAAACATCCTTCTGGGTTGTATTAGCAGGAGTATTGTAAGCAAGACACAAGAAGTAATTCTTCCGCTCTACTCTGTGCTGATTAGGCCTCAACTGGAGTATTGTGTCCAGTTCTGAGCACCACATTTCAGGAAGGATGTGGACAAATTGGAGAGAATCCAGAGAAGAGTGACAAAAATGATTAAAGGTCTAGAACACATGACCTATGAAGGAAGATTGTAAAAAAAAAAAAAAAAAAAATTGGTTTGTTTAGTCTGGAAAAGGAAGACGGAGGGGGGACATGATAACATGTATGATAACCTTTTTCAAGTATGTAAAAGGTTGTTACAAAGAAGAGGAAGAAAAATTGTTTTTCTTCATCTCTGAGGGTAGGACAAGAAGCAATAGACTTAAATTGCAGCAAGGGATGTTTAGGATGGACATTAGGAAAAACTTCCTAACTGTCAGGGTGGTTAAGTATTGGAATAAATTGCTTAGGGAGGTTGTGGAATCTCCATCACTGGAGATTTTTAAGAGCAGGTTAGACAAACATCTGTCAGGAATGCTCTAGATATTATAGTCCTGCCTTCAGTGCAGGGGACTGGACTAGATGACCTCTCAAGGTCCCTTCCAGTTCGATGATTCTACGATGGAAGTCAAAGTCTGTGATGTGGCTGACAAATCTAGGAAGCGCAACTTTGCTGATTTGGATATGTACAAAGGATGAATGAAGAGGACTGAGTGAAGATAGCATGGCAGGAGAGGATGGTAAGAAAGAGACCATGAGGAAAGCTGAGGAGGCAATGGATGGATTGTATCAAAGAAGTTGATAAGCAAGTGGACATTAGTGCCAGCTCGGGCAGGTGAAGATGGCAGAAGCATGATGACCTGACCCCAGATAATGGGGTAAGACAAAGGTGGAGGAGAAAAATAGGAAAATGGACAAAAAGGTGAGGTCTAGACAGAAACGTAGAATGGGATGAGACAAAAACTCATTCCTCTCCGGCTTCAGCTGCACTTTCAATCCATCCTGGACCATGCCTTCCAAATGAAGCTCTTCTTTCAGGACTGGCAGGAGAGGAGACCATGCACTGATGCAGCATGTTGATGGTCAGCTAGACTGGTCCAAATTTACTGAAAAACTGTAGAAAATCAACAACGGAGACCAGTGCATGGTTTCTGAACATCTTTGGAAGCCAGTAAAGCTTTGCCTCTGGTATAGATCCTTAGGAGGACATGACTCACAATGTATCATCCAAACAGATGCTCTAGGCTGCAACTGGCATTGACTCCATTTCAGATACATCTGAATAATGGGCCTGAAGAGGCTTGTGGCTGAGACAAACACACTAGAGACCATGTCCTCAATTGGAAAAGAAAAGGACCAAAAATAAATGGTTAGCTTTTTGGTTTTGTTGCAAAAGCAAGTCTCAGGAAAGTGTCTCTGATTCGGAGAATGAATTTCTACCCTAATGGAGTGGCCTGATCGTGAGGTGCTGAGCACCTGCATCTCCCAGTGACTTAAAGGGGACTTGTGCTGATAATCTGCATTCTTGGGTTTAGGCCCTAACAAAGCAACTGTGATGGAGGGAGGGGTTTAAAATAAATAGCAGGGAGGGGAAGGGAGAATTCTTGCTCTAAGGTTCTAGCAGCGAACTTGACACGATTACATCCATTTTGTTTGACTGTAGCTTTGGCCAGATGTATAGAAATTATGTTCTGATCTCTTGTAACTGTGTGTAGGGAAGAGTTAGCTTTTTATTTCAATCTGCTGGGAAGAATAAAGGGGTAGTATGATCAAATGACATGGGCACTGGGCCTGAGGCACTGACTTCTGTTCTTGGCTCTGCCATTGACACACTGTTACCTGGGGCAAGTTTCTTAACCTGTGTGCTACAGTTTCCCCATAACTCACATGAGGATGACAATGGGTACCCAGTGTTGTAAAGAACTTTAAGATCTACAAATGGAAATTTATCATGTAAGTACTAGGTGTTATTTATTAATAATCATTTAATAACACTTTAACTACAAGTAAAACAGAACAAATATTTGTCAATATAATGTTACTTAAGCCAAAGATTTTTTGTTTGTTTCCTTGTTTTTTTTAACGTCCAATCTGTCTGCCTACGTAAAGTTAAAGAGCCAGTGATTCAGGCAGTGTCTTCAGTGCTACATGGACATTTGCGTTTGAATAAACCAACTAGGCTGGGGAAAAAGGTCTCTTTGGCAGAAGGAGACAGTCTGTTTGTGACATGCAGATGGGCTGGTCCCTGAATTCTGTGCTGGTTCTTTGTACTGCAACAAACCAAGTATTTCATGCTGCAGCTGTCAGTACTGCTGGTATCACCACGTGTTAGTGCACTGATAATACTCTAGGAAAAGGAATAGCTACTGTCAAGAAAGCAGTAGATCTCATCCAAGTGGGGGGAGAAGGGGGTGCTGGTGCCAGACTAGTGACAGGGCTTATGCAATGTGTGGTTAAGAATAAAACCCGTTGCACTTTCGTATATCTGACTTGACTGTCACTTTCACTACTTATTGTATCACTGCCAAATCCCAGAAACGTTCTCAGGTCTGAGCTTTTCAAGGAAAGTCCTGCCCATAGAAGTGAAAGGCATAATAGTCACTTTAGAAGGCAAGACCCACTTCTGTAACGAATGTATCTGGGTGGGGGAATTGAGAAGTTAACTCTTGCTGTGGAAGTCAGGGATTGGAGTTGTTCACTTTATAGTCGTGATAAATACAATATTGTTACTTTACAGAATGTTCATCACATCGAGTGTTACACAATGCTTTATGCTCATAAGCTAGAGACAGAGGATATATTCTAATGCAAGATTTAAAGCTATCTACTGGCTGGCTCTTAAGGGAATAGGCACTAAGTCGGTCAGATGGAATATACCAGTAAAGCTGTGACCCCTAGTGGAGAGTGATAGTGGGACACTAAGAGGAGGCTAATGCTGGAAGAGGGGAGTAAGCTGGTAAAAAGTGATGAGGTAGCACCAACAGACAACCCTTCCTGGTTTGTCTGTTTCATTAAAGAAGTATTTGATTAGCCCAGGTGCTGTCCTATCAAGCCTGTAAGATCGGATTGAACAAGTCCATAGACATAACTGTTTGAGCTGTGTAGGAAATGATACATCCCATTTTCACCCATTACACGTACATTTTCAAATCTCAGAAGTGTTAATGTAGAACGTTATTCTGATGGAGCTTCTGGTTTTCTCATATCTGGGTTTGGGATGATGGTGACTGATTTCTGTCATCCTTTCCTGAAAGGGCAAAACAGTTATTTTACATGTACTGCCATCTCAAAACAGGTATGTGCAGAACTGAATGCAGAGAGAAGACCTATTAGATAACTCAGTCTATCCCCTGCCAATGCATTATATTACAAATAATCAGAGACTGGTTTAAGTATCTTGTCCCCATCACTATAGTACTGAGTGCCTGCCAGCTACTTAAAAGAAAATGTAACAATCTCTCCTTCTCCTTTTTCAACATGTAGGAGAAACCGCTTGGTTAGGTCTTGTGTGGGTGCAAAGACCTTAGTGAAGGAAAGCCAAGTCTAAGGGATGAGCTTTGCATTTAGTTCTGAGAATGCTGATAACTGTGGTCATTCTTACCTGTTGCAGGAGCGAGTTCCATAATTTCTGTCTACGTCTTGTGGAGGTTTTGTCTCCCACGTTGACAAACCTCTCAGTTATTGGTCATAAATTTGATCCAGTGAAACCAAGGTGTCACAGGAGATCACTGTGCTGGAGAGAAAGGTAGTGGCTCAGGTAACTATATCAGTTCACACGAAGAGCTTTAAATATCAGGATAGAGATGCTGAACTGGACTCTCTTATTAGGGGAGGCAGAACACTGGAGGAGAGTTCTAGGAGACATCTGACAAGCAGACAGGCTGCTATGTGTAGTACCATTTAGACCCTTTTCAGGGTTTCCTAGGCATGAGTTGCAATAACAAAGCCTGGAGGTCACATACATGTGGCCACAGTTATCTATGTAGGAGTCCAGTAGGATGGGGCTTTATCTTCTGGCCAGACACAGATTCATAGGAAGAAGGCACCATTGTATAACATAGGCCAAAGAAGTTCCCCACAATAATTTGTAGATCATATCTTTTAGAAAAACACATAATCTGGATTGAAAAATAGCCTGTGACTGAGAATTCACCATAACATGTGGTAAATTGTTCCAATTATTAATTACCCTCCCTGTTAAAAATGTATGCCTTATTTCCAATCTGAATTTGTCTAGCTTCTTGCTAGATAGAAACAAATTTAATAAGATATTCAATCATATGTACTTATAGCGGTGATCAAGTCACCCCTTCATCTTTTTTTAATGTTAAATTGTTTGAGCTCCTTGAGTTTGTCACTATAAAGCATGCTTTCTAATCCTTTAATCATTCTCATGGCTCTTCTCTGAACTTTGTCAATCCTTCCTCCCCTCATCCTTCTTGAATTGTGGTCACCAGGACTGGACGCAGTATTTTAGCAGTGGTTGCACTAGTGTCAAATTCAGAGGTAAACTATCCTCTCTACTCCTACTCAAGATTTCAGTTTATTCATCCAAGGATCGCATTAGCCCTTTGGGCCTCCGAGTTGCATTGTGAGCTCATGTTCACCTGATGATTAACCCCAATGCCTAAATCTTTTTCAAAGTCACTGTTTCCTAGGATAGAGTCCCCCATCCTGCAAGTATGGCTTACATTCTTTGTTCCTAGAGGTATACATTTACACTTAGTAAACTGAGTGCAAGCAAACAGTATGTATTTTAATGTAACTTAAGTGATCCAGATCACTCCGTATTAGTGACCAGTCCTCTTCATTATTTACCACTTCCCCCAATTTTTGTGTAATCTGCAAACTTGCTTAGTGATGATTTTGTTTTCTTCCAAGCCACTGAATGAAATGTTAAACAGCATAGGGCCAAGAACTTATCTGTGTGGGATCCTGCTAGAACCACACTGGCTTGATAGTGATTCCCTGTTTACAATTATATTTTCAGACATCGATGGGTGTTTTCTGCATCATAGCTATTTGTGCCCTCAGTAGAATTGAGGGCCTTGTTGGGAGGCAATTGGCTACAAACAGCTTGAGGGCAGGTGTCCTCAGTAGGCAGAGGATGTACAGTAAACTTGTAATATGAATATGCTAGCAGATCTTTAAAATGTCACATTTTTCAGAGACAGTAAAAGCTAGCAAAGAATTGAGGTCTAAATCTTTGGCTAGTGTATTTTTAATAATACAAACGTGAATTAATCTTCCAAATATGACTTCTGTACAACTTTTATATGATAGGAAATGTCTTCTCATTCTAAATCTCAAAGCTAAGAAAATAGGACCTACTCAGCCATTCAACAATGTGGACTTTAAAAAAAAAAAAAAAAAAAAAAAAAAAAAAAGTGTCAATTTCCAGACTTTGGAATGGCCGCAGTAACAGAAATTCATCTGTTAGTGCTGTTACGGTCTTACAGCAAGTTTCCCTTCTGTCAGCTAGCTCTTACTGTCAAGCATAATTGGCTTTGTTCTACAGCAATTGGCTGGGTAACCCTATTAAAACACCTAACTCAGATTAGACTATACAGAGGCAAGGAGATTAAAATGTAATGTGAAAAAGTGGCTTTGTTTAGCTTGAAGGTTACGGTATTGTTTAATATTGGGTTCTCTATTCTACTCAGCCTGTGACCACTTCCACAGCAGCTAGTTTTGCAACGAAGTCAAGCCCTCCTCCTCTTCAGAACAGAGTGGTCCTTTTGCCCACAGGTAATTTTCTCATGCCAGCCATTCTTCCACTGGAGGACTCAATACTATTGTATTATACAAAGAGGATACGGGGTAGCTGTACTGCGATCCAAACACCAATTTGCTTATGAAGTAGCAGTATTGCCAATCTCAACCATTCAAAGGTTATGAGTCAGATGTAATTTTTTTTAAAAAAAATCATAATTTTAAAAATAGGGGGAGTTACTTGCCTTCTGGTTCTGAGCCTGCAGCATACATTCCAGTTCACGTTCTCATGCTGTTCTCTGCAACCAAGAGGTCTAAAAACTTACTTAAAAATAAAAAGCTGATCCATATCACTTCTCTCCAGGCGACTGGGGGCAGGGGGAGGCAACACATAAGGAGGAAGGATAGTGTAGATACCAGTCTAATAGGTGATACTGGCGGTAGAATGTCTGGGCCTAATCGGGTAAAGGATGTGAGCGAAGCCAAAGAGCAACAATTAAGATGTTTGTACACCAATGTGAGGAGCCTAGGTAACAAAATGGAGGAACTAGAGTTACTGGTGCAGGAAGTGAAACCAGATATTATAGGGATAACAGAAACATGGTGGAATAGTAGTCATGACTGGAGTACAGGTATTGAAGGGTATGTGTTGTTTAGGAAAGACAGATAAAGGCAAAGATGGTGGAGTAGCATTGTATATCAACGATGAGGTAGACTGTAAAGAAATAAGAAGTGATGGAATGGATAAGACCGAGTCTGTCTGGGCAAAAATCACATTGGGGAAGAAAGCTACTAGAGCCTCCCCTGGGATAGTGCTTGGGGTGTGCTACAGACCACCGGGATCTGATTTGGATATGGATAGAGACCTCTTTAATGTTTTTAATGAAGTAAATACTAACGGGAATTGTGTGATCATGGCAGACTTTAACTTCCCAGATATAGACTGGAGGACAAGTGCTAGTAATACTAATAGGGCTCAGATTTTCCTGGATGCGGTAACTGATGGATTCCTTCACCAAGCAGTTGCTGAACCAACAAGAGGGGATGCCATTTTAGATTTGGTTTTGGTGAGTAGTGAAGACCTCATAGAAGACCTCATGTAGGGGACAACCTTGGTTTGAGTGATCATGAGCTAATTCAGTTCAAACTAAATGGAAGGCTAAACAAAAATACATCTGTGACTAGGGTTTTTGATTTCAAAAGGGCTAACTTTAAAAAAAATAAGGAAATTAGTCAAAGTTGCAGAAACTATCAGAAGCTTGCATCCCAAGAAAGGGGGAAAAAATTCATAGGCAGGAGTTGTAGATCAAACTGGATGAGCAAGCACCTTAGCGAAGTGATTAAGAAAAAACAGAAAGCCTACAAGAAGTGGAAGATGGGAGGGATCAGCAAAGAAAGCTACCTTATTGAGGTCAGAACATGAGGGATAAAGTGAGAAAGGCCAAAAGCCATGTAGAGTTGGACCTTGCAAAGGGAATCAAAACCAATATTAAAAGGTTCTATAGCCATATAAATAAGAAAACAAAGAAAGAAGAAGTGGGACCGCTAAACACTGAGGATGGAGGGAGGTTAAGGATAATCTAGGCATGGCCCAATATCTAAACAAATACTTTGCCTCAGTCTTTAATGAGGAGCTTCGGGATAATGGCAGAATGACAAATGGGAATGAGGATATGGAGGTAGATATTACCACAGCCACGGTAGAAGCCAAACTCGAACAGCTTAATGGGACTAAAGCGGGGAGCCCAGATAATTTTCATCCAAGAATATTAAAGGAACTGGCACATGAAATTGCAAGCCCATTATTAGCAAGAATTTTTAATGAATCTGTAAACTCGGGGGTTGTACCGTATGACTGGAACATTGTTAACATAGTTCCTATTTTTAAGAAAGGGAAAAAAAAAACGTGATCCGGGTGATCCAGGCCTGTTAGTTTGACATCTGTAGTATGCAAGGTCTTGGAAAAAAATTTGGAGAAAGTAGTTAAGGACACTGAGGTCAATGGCAATTGGGACAAAATACAACATGGTTTTACAAAAGGTAGATCATGCCAAACCAACCTGATCTCCTTCTTTAAGAAGGTAACAGATTTTTTTTAGACAAAGGAAATGCAGTGAATCTAATTTACCTTGATTCAGTAAGGCATTTGATAGGGTTCCACATGGGGAATTATTAATTAAATTAGAAAAGATGGGGCTCAATATGAAAATTGAAAGGTGGATAAGGAACTGGTTAAGGTGAGACTACAATGGGTCATACTGAAAGGTGAACTGTCAGGCTGGAATGAGGTTACTAGTGGAGTTCCTCGGGGATTGGTTTTGGGACCAATCTTATTTAATCTTTTTATTACTGACCTTGGCACAAAAAATGGGAGTGTGCTAATAGTTTGCGGATGAAACAAAGCTGGGAGGTATTGCCAATACAGAGAAGGACCGGGATATCATACAGGAAGATCTGGATGATCTTGTAAACTGGAGTAATAGTAATAGGATGAAATTTAATAGTGAAAAGTGCAAGGTCATGCATTTAGGGATTAATAAGAATTTTTGTTATAAGCCAGGGACTCATCAGTTGGAAGTAACAGAGGAGGAGAAGGACCTCGGAGTATTGGTTGATCACAGGATGTCTATGAGCTGCCAATGTGATATGGCCATGAAAAAAGCTAATGCGGTCTTGGGGTGCATCAGGCGAGATATTTCCAGTAGAGATAAGAAGGTGTTAGTACCGTTATACAAGGCACTGGTGAGACCTCATCTGGAATACTGTGTGCAGTTCTGGTCTCCCATATTTAAGGATGAATTCAAACTGGAACAGGTACAGAGAAGGGCTACTAGGATGATCAGAGGAATGGAAAACCTGTCTTATGAAAGGAGACTCAAGAGCTTGGCTTCTTTAGCCTAACCAAAAGGCGGTTGAGGGGAGACATGATTGCTCTCTATAAATATATCAGAGGGATAAATACCAGGGAGGGAGAAGAATGATTTAAGCTCAATACCAAGGTGGACACAAGAACAAATGGATATAAACTGGCCATCAGGAAGTTTAGACTTGAAATTAGACCAAGGTTTCTAACCATCAGAGGAGTGAAGTTCTGGAACAGCCTTTCAAGGGGAACAGTGGGGGCAAAAGACATATCTGGCTTCAAGACTAAGCTTGATAAATTTATGGAGGGGATGGTATGATGGGATAGCCTAATTTTGGCAATTAATTGATCTTTGACTATTAGAGGTAAATATGCCCAATGGCCTGTGATGAGATGTTAGATGGGGTGGGATCTAAGTTACTACAGAGAATTCTTTCCTTGGTGTCTGGTTGGTTGGTGAATCTTGCCCACATGCTCAGGGTTTAGCTGATCGCCATATTTGGGAACCGGGAAGGAATTTTTCGCCTTCCTCTGCAGGCATGGGGCACGGGTCACTTGCTGGAAGATTCTCTGCACCTTGAAGTCTTTAAACCATGATTTGAGGACTTCAATAGCTCAGACATAGGTTAGGGGTTTATTACAGGAGTGGGTGGATGATATTCTGTGCCCTGCATTGTGCAGGAGATCAGACCAGACTATCATAATGGTCCCTTCTGACCTTAAAATGTGTGACCTTATAATACTGCAGTAGTAAATGGTATGCCTGCATGACCACCATCTTTTTAAGAAGGGTTTTAATAAAAAAATGGGTTTATAGCTATTTACATTTTACCATGGAAACTCTCAGGATGCAGATTCTAGTTGGCTTCAGGTAGGAAAGGAGATGATCTAAAGCAGGGGTTCTCAAATAGGGGGTTGCAAGGTTATTACATGGGAGGTTGCGAGCCGTCTGCCTCCACCCCAAACACTGCTTTGCATCCAGCATTTCTAATGGTGTTAAATATATTAAAAAGTGTTTTTAATTTATAAGCACTCAGAGGCTTGCTATGTGAAAGGGGTCACAAGTAGAAAAGTTTGAAAACTACTGATCTAAAGTAATAAGTTTAGGCTATTCTTTGTGTGAACTGAAGGGCTGAATACTTAAAAGCCTTGGTTGTTCACCACAGGCAGGAATGGATTAAGACTATCAAGTGCCATTGGCATGCCACAGCTTGCCCCCACCCTGTCCAGCACCTGAAGTGGCCGTGGGCCTACCTTCCTTCCCAGAGAGGTGGCAGCAGGTACCCTGATCTACTCCAGGAGCAACAAACGTCAGGGTCTACCATTTCTGGGTCCCATCTCCCTTGCAGGGATGACAGTATCTTCTTGGGTAAGTACTAGGGCCTTATTCCTATTTATCTTAAGAACTGATGCAGGGGAGCCTCTTTCACTCACCTCCTGCCACACAGTGAGGGCCATGTGAGGGTGCTGGGGGTAGGGCCTGTGATCTGCTTTATAGCCAAGGCACCTCATGTCTCAGCACTGCTGTTTCAGACTCTACAAACTCAGGCAGACTGTACTATGCTCAGTTTACATTTAATTTTTTTTTTAAATGAAAGCTGAGATTGTGACCTCATCACGACTCCCAGAGTTGGTGCTTAGGCATGTGTCTATAGTGCCTGTACCCAATTACAGGGAGTCAATAGCAAACCAAGCTGCAAGATTAAGTTTTAGACTAGCATGTGCTAGTCTATCAAATTCTAAAGATTTATTTGGCAGATATCTTCTGAGGGAAGTAGGAACAGCTGTAAAATCCACAGTTTGTTTTCCTGTAACTTTCCCTGTTCTCTCAAGCCTGGATCAAGTCTCATGTACAGCCCATTAAAGAGTTTTAAATCTTTCTTTGGTGTTCCCTATAGGGTGGGGGAGTACTTTATTTAAAAGTAATGAGATGGGGAATGGAATTTACCCACCTCTGATACAGGACTCACCTTAGCTAGGTTACAATCCTTAACTCACGGTAAATTTTATATATAGGTTGACTGGATAGCAGCGATGGATTTACTAAATCACATTTATGTGACTGCAACTGCTTCTGCTTTATCCAAGCAGCGAAAGTGTCTTTCCCTACTGAAAGATAATTGACAGAGTTTGTGTTGCTTGGCCATACCAAATACAGAGGGACCACTGCCTCAAGTTGTGGTGCCTAATTTTAGGGTGGTGATGAATGCTTGGGAAATGCCAAAACAAATACATTTGACAATTTTTATGTATGTCAAGTACTACTTCAGTAGTAGTATTAATAGTTTTGTGAACATAGGTATGGTGTAACACTGAGTGTGTTTGGGACATACATGATTATTCCAGTGTACTTGAAACAGCACTTGAATATTATCATGGAAATTAATGGTTTAAAATCCCCACTGTATTCATACTAAGGTCCACAAGAGTAGTTTTCTGAGCCACTGAGCAAGAAGTTGTAGATGTGTATTCAGCATGACAAAGCTACATTACAGTTCAATTACTATATAGAAATCATTCAGGTTTATATTTTAACATTTGAATTGAGATTACAATATTGTAAACAAATGATGGTAACAATTTTTAGCATCAAATTGAAATACATACTGGGTTCAAACTTAATTTTTTTATGGCAAACTGTCTTCATATACAATAGATATGTCTGAACTGACCACCATAACATTTACAAAGGAATTTGCAACTGAGCTGTAAGTTTAACATAAAACAATTCTCCTTAAGGCTCCACAGCAGAATTTTGCAACATGATCTCAGATAACCCTAGCTGATGTATTATATTTGTTTAGGGTTTCAGCCAAACCTGGCATTGGAGGACTAGAGTACATGGACTCTTTCAAACCTAGAGAAATTTGGTCTGATGGTTATATTTTCCATAAGAAATTAACTCCCAATGTATTAACCCCCATAAATAATTCTTGTAACATGACCATCTTCAGTCTATCCCTTCAAAAGACAAGAACAATTCATTAACTCAAAAAGCACAAGACAGTTAAGCCCAGAGGTGCAAAGGTATTTAAGCACCTAACAGCCATTGATTTCTATGGTACTTAGGGCCAAATCCTGAGAAGTATTTAGGTATCTTAGTGCTTCCCTTAGGGCTGGCCTACACTATTCTATCGATTGAGAAACCCCTACTGTGAATGTAGTTACAGATCTAGAACTGTGTGTAGGCAAGCCCTTGGTGGTGGAAGTCCAAGGTGAAAGGATCATTCCATGATAAACTCACTTTCTTTCCACCTTTAAAGGTATAAAATATGTATTCTTAGCCTTTCTGAACTGCAAACTTGGATTTCCTGCCTGTTGGCACTAATGTTAAATGCATTTGTACATGTCAGGTGGAAATTTCACAACTCTGGGTAGGGAGCTAAAAAAAATCTCCATTTTCTAATTAATCCTTTTGATTCAGGGATCCAGGATTTAACAATAGTCATGAATATTTCACAATCCTGACTCCTAACAGTTTCAGATTAGGAAGAAAAATATTTTAAAATGAAAAAGGGGAGGACTGGAGAAAAGAATCAAGATGCTTTAATAACAGAACAAGTAATTCCACTGAACAGCTTCAGTTAAGATTAGTTGGCATATATAGTTGGTGTGCTTTGCTGTTACTGAAATACACAAAGTACAGTGCAAAAGAGCATCAAGGTTTCTGAAGACATGTAGCCCTTCTATTACAAAAGACTTAATGCTGTACAGGACTAGTTGAAGGTTTTCTATAAAGCTGGTTCAAAAAAAGGGACCTGACATTTCTATTTAACATTCAGTACAGCTGTAATCTACATGGGTTCTACATGCATTCTAGCTACAGCTACCTCTCCTAGGTACTGCTATTCACTACTGTTGTCTTGAAGATTTAATATTTTTGGTGTTAGAAATGTTAATATAATTTAGTTTATGTTGAAGCAACATCACAAACTGCATTTCAGCTTTCCAGGAACTTATCTGAACTTCCCTTCACACTAGTTCACCAAACTTAAATTAATTATTCATTAATGTTCTGCCAACCTAAACCTGAAATAGGCTGGAAGAAAAAAAAATCCTTTCAAAACAATCTACATATCCATTTCACTGCTATCTAGTCCCTCTCACAAAGAGAGCCTGGAAAAAAAAAAAATCTACACAAAGTTTTATTGCAATCATACACGGGTTACGTCAAGGGTCAAATACAACAAATACTATGATGCAATTTTACATTTATTGAACTACAGTTCAAAGCACAAATTTACACACTAAATACACTGAACATCTCTAATGAAGTCACACTAGTCTCCCACTGACATTTGATATATCTGGGTGAAAGACAATAACTTTACAAGACTTTCTAACAGGAATCCTTAGTATAAAAACTGTGTACTTGTATGTAAACTGTTTAACTGAGAACCCAAGTGATGGGTTTCCATCTCGACTAAGTCATCCATTTTGTTGCATATTTTATTTAAACGCTCAGGGGTTGAACGAACTGGCAAGTTTAAATCTGGACATTATCATCTAACCCTCCCACCCCCAGTGAATTGTAGTTGTAGCTGGTTTTGCCTGGTCCCAATTGGCTATTACTAATTTTCAAGTTTTGAAGCGAACGAGTTGAATTCAAGATTGTTCCATTTTAATTCCACAGTGGAATGTTGACCAGACAAACTACAGGCTTGCAACTGCAAGTCTACATGAAGCGTTACTGCCTGTTTAAGCTGCAGTGGAAAAGCTGTCTTCTGGGCTCAGCTGAATGCAAGAAGGCACAAAGAAGAAGTTCTTCATCAATGTGTCTGAAGTAATTCCAGCATCTTGCATCTCATACCTACAGCAGAAAGTATAACAGAGGTATGTTCAGGAAGCATAGACCTGAGAGTTTAAAGTTCTCATGGCGGCTTAACATTGGAAACCAGCATTAAATTCAGTATTCAGTCTAACAAAAAAATTATTTGGCAGACTTAAGATTAAGTTCACCTTTTCCACTTTAGTAATACTCGCATTGAAGTATTTACTGGTGAATATATGTTACATAGGCTGTGCTTATCACAACACTTCCTTTTAACACACTGGATAGTTGCACAGAGACTCATCAGCCAGCAAAGCAATACCTACAACTGTATGCATTCTACTATTGTCTTAAATGAAAGACTCGTCTCCATCGCACCACAGGGTAGACTATGGGGCTGTGGACTGTAGAGCACTCCAAACCATTGTGCTCTAACTGCCCTGCCTGGACGCTGCTGGTGAGAATACCTAGTCCATGTTAATGTAGTCCAGTTTGAAAGGTGAAACAGTGTGATAGCATTTTAAAAAAGAAAAATGAAGTAAGTTGATTTTTGAAATAAATCTTCCTATATCAATACCATGCATCCAACTGTAGGATTATGTTTAAATGTTTTGGTTGTTTTTTTTTTTTTTGGGGGGGGGGGGGGGGGGGAGGAGCTGAGTGCAACTACCACTGCAAATATTGAGATCATCTTACCAGTCATTGAAAGACATCATGTAGTAAACTGGTGGCCTCTGAAAATCATTAAAGGCAGACTGTTGACCCAAGGTACCAGAACCCATATTATCAAAGATCAGCCAGTCTCCGACACTCAACTCAGGAAGAAGACAGTTTTCCACAATTTGATCAAGCTCATCACAGGATGGACCCCAAAGGCTGCTGGCAAAGAGAGGCTCATCTTCCTTGTATTTCTACAAAAACAATCCAGTCAAGTCAGGCTTTAGTTTAAGGCAAAAGAAAGTTTTACAGACACATTTATATTACTTTTTTAATGTTCTTCTATCTGAAAAATTCCTCTCTTCTAGGGGAAAAGTCCACAGATCCATTACAATAGGTCTCATGCCTGCTTGCAGTTTCTTGGGGCAGAAAAGCCTGGTCAATCAGGCAATGGCCATACCCCTAAAGACCTATCCAGTTCAAGATACTTCCAAAGATGTTTTGTAGTGCAAAATCCTCTAAAGCTTAATTCACAGGTTAACAAATAAGAATTCATAAACATTTTCTGCTGCAGAGCAACTTGAAATTCCACCCCAAATATATTATGCCCCCAACTTCAAATTCCACCCCCAGGAAATCTACAGTGTGTCCCCCCCCCCAAAAAATGGAGGCGAGTGTGATGGTTTAAGCATCCTCAGACCACAATCCTTGTGCTGGGTTGGATCTGTGGACTTTTACTACTGGAAGAAAGGAAACTTTTGAAAAAAGATAAGGTAAGTTTTCGTATTTTTCACAGGGAAAGTCCACAGAGCCATTACAACAGGGTGTCTAAAAGGAGTGCATTTCCATGAAGGGAAAACAGAAACAATGAGAAGACAGGGAGATGAGTGACTCTGAATGAATGAGCACTAGTTATTGTTGGTTGGAGGCATGCTTTGCCTGTTCCATGCAGGCCAGTAACGTAGCACGACACACAGACCAGGCCCTTGAAGATGCCCTGTTTGTAAAAATACTTTTTCAGGGCTAAAGAGGTAGTGTTAACACAGCTGAATATCCTATTTCAATTAATACCTCTACCTACACTCTTTCCAAGGCCAAATAAAAGCCCAGTAATGCTTAGAATCCTTTTTGTTTGGTTGGTTGTTGCTCTGAGCATGTCATCTGGTAAAGCCCTCCTGCAGCTGCTGGAGGCAGTTCAAACTGGCTAGAAGTGGCTGGGTCTTCAGGGTTGTAGCCACTTGCGCCTGTCTGATTGGGGCAGTAGTGCGCCAAAGAAGCTGCAAACAGAAGTAAGATCCATTGTAATGGATCTGCAGAATTTCCCTGCAAAAGAATAATGCTTTGTAAATTCTGTAAGAATATGATATAGACTCACCTTGTGAACCTCTGGGATGGTATTAAATTTCTCAGACAATTTACTTGCAAAAGAACCATAAACACCATCATTCATGTAGTACATAAAGATTGGCTCATCATCACTCCTGGTTTGCTCCACTGGAAGAAAAATGGTTACATATTTTTATTATAATCATTCAATTTGCAATCCTCTAACAGTTAATTCCCCCCCGGTCCCCAAGAGTACGTAAAACATGCATTGGGATAAGAAGTGTAATTAGAAGACTACAATATCAATTCAAGCCTACCCCTAAAGGCTATGCTTAAGGACACATTTTGCATACTAAATATTCTAGTCATTACTGAAAACATCCAAAAATTCCATTTTGGTAGAAGAGGGACAATAGTAGCTCCAATTCATGTTCTTCCATCTTTCCCTAATTCAGCTTTAATTATATGCTGATAGGATGCCTGGAGATCATAAATGAGTCACATCTATTTACTAGTGAGGAAACCAGCAATGCCAAACAAACCCAGAAAACAGAAAATGAACAGAGGTGCAGATTAACCAGGCTTGGAAGGATTAGATTTTTATCAGTAAATGTCTTTTACTGTACACACACCAACTGATGAAAAAATATTTCCACCAATGATAAAGTGTACAGATAGGCAAAGAAAGAAAAGCGCTGCTTGAGAATTTATTAGAGTTTGATTAACGATATTCATTTCATATATTTTGACATGTGATGTTGATAATTTGTTTTAACAGTTATAAAAAAATTTGGACTTTTTGAAACTCAACATCTATAACAAAGTAAGTATTGTCTGACCACGCCGCATAATATCCTACAAATGTGAAAATTTAAATATATAAATAAAAAATATGCTTCAAAACAAACATCAGTATTATCAGTCAAAATTATTTTTAAAAAAATCAACACTTAATTCTGCCAAGCCTAAGATTAACATAGGGACAGAACCTTAAAAAATAGACTGAGACTCAAGTATGAGCCAGTTACTGAATCGAAAAAATATTAAAGCATATAATTCATGATCTACACATAAAACTGAGCTATGCTGACAAAAATGGAGACTTATTTGTACTGATTCACACATGTACAAAACAAATATGTTGCTTACTTCCAGAGGGAAGAAATTTATCATATTCAACAGCTTTCTTTGCAATGATGTTAACTGCTAGAGTAAATGCAGATGAAACATAATAACATCCAGGCTCTGCAATCACATTAACACCGGATTCTTCAGGAAAGTAGACATCCAACAACGGACTGATGACATGATTAACCTAGGAAATTGAAGTCACAGCTAATGTTTAGATTGCTCATCTGATTTATTTTGAAGTTTATTTACAGTTCTTGTGAAAGGGGCTCGATTGATAAATCAGACACAGAAGTCCTCCGTCACAAATTCCCAACCAACAATTTACAGTGCTGGTGAGTTGACCACAAGCTGATTTTTACTATCCATATTGGGCCTTTGCTGAATCAAGTCTCAGACACCACAGTTAAGTTTTACAAAAATAAAATGGGTGTTACTTTTGGGATACTGATGCCATACCTAGGCACCTAATAATAATTGCTAGCTCTTATATAGTGCTTTTCATCAGTAGATCTCAAAAGCACTTTACAAAGGAGTTAAGTATCATTATCTTCAGTCTCCAGTTAAGTCCAAGTCATCCAAATGACCGAATCACCCATTTAAGTAATTTCAAAGTGGTTGTAGTACAACAGATGTAAAATTATTTATGAATCCATGAAGTGCATCAGGGTTGCATTTAAAAAACAAAAACAAAACAGAGCAATTTGGTCAACTACAGTTTTGCATCTTGACAAACAAAGAAACAGATGGTATTCACTGAATTTACCCAACATTAATCTGATTTTTAACTTCAATATTAATGCCATAGTCTTGCATGACTTGTTCACAATTACTTCATAAGGCAAACATGGACTAAGTAGGCAATTTTCAAAGTTCTATTAATGATTTTAGCTGTTTGAACCTATTCATTTCAGCAACCTAGGCTTTGGGAGTTTATCTTTAAGAGTACACAAAATACAGTGATCAGTCTAAATCACCATTATTCACTAGTGACCAGGTCATGACACCAAACCAGAGATCAAATGAGGCTCTGTCTACACTTAAAATGCTTCAATGTAGACACTTACTACAGCAACAGGAGGGGTTCTGCCACAGCTGTAGGTAACCCACCTCCCTGAGAGGTGGAGCTAGGTCAATGGAAGAATTTCTCTGTTGACCTAGCACTGTCCTCACTAGGCTTTAGGCTGGCTTAACTGCGTCTCTCAGGGGCGTGGATTTTTAACATCCCTAAAAAAATGTAGCTATGCCACTGTAACTTTTCAGTGTAGATCTGCTCTAAGAGTAAAAATCTTAAGGCTCATTAAAGCAAATGTCCAGCTGATGCATTATGTCTTCAGTTCTAAACCAAAATACTGAAAATTCCAGCTGCAGCAGCAGGTCAGTATTCATCCACTATGAACACAGTAAAAAGAACTACCTCCAGAAGAAAGGGCTAAAATCTTCATGGTAAGAAGCATGCAAATTTTAAAAATTACAAGGATAACTGAGGCTTTGGTTTGCTGTCAATTTAGAATGGTTACTGTTTCTCTCATCTGTAAATCCTTGGCACCTGAGGGACAATTTTGTGACTAATTTATGTAACATTAGTTGAATCAGAATTGAGAGACTAGCAGGACTTCATGGACCTGTACTAATTCTCTGCTAATGACTCCACAGTGCAATTGTGGCATATAATCCAGTCCATCCCCATGGTTTTAAATCTACTGTCAATCCAGGTTTTAACTATCAATATTAGCTGGAAACTGACATGTCAAAAACTCGAAACTGACAAATGAAAGGCAAACTAGTTCTAACTTCCACTGAGTTGCATACCTCTTCCAGCTGAAGTTCTGAACCTGTGAAGCCCCCACCAATGTCCAACATGTTCATCTTAAAGCCAAATTCTTCCTAAAAGGAAGTATAGACAGGCCTTTAAGTATGCAGACAATAGAAATTAAAGTTTTTATTGATGAGCTCTCCAATCTCATTCAATATTGTATGCTCATGCTTTAAACGTGAAATTGTGACATCTTAAATACAATAAAGAGTATTCCAGTGAACAATTCACTCTGGTAATACCTAGTATTATTCTACATTAAACATTACTGCAATATTAGTACAGAGAATAAATAAATCAAGCAATTCTAAAGTAAAGCAACCTTAATTTGGCCTCTGAGTATGCAGTAGAAGAGTCTTTTCTCACAAAACTTGACAGCGCAATACACAGTTCAGCAAATACTTTACTACAATCTAGTGGAAAAGAATTACACGTTTTTAACCTTAGATGCACGTAATAGTATGTATAATATAAATGGCTGCATGGTGTGATAATGTAATGAAAGCCCCTCTTGTAATGTACAAGGAGGCAGAGTTAAAACTGCTGTGAGAACTTCAACTGTCTTCCTTGTGTAATTAATCACATCAATAATTTTGCAATAATCACAGTAAGGTCATGATCTTGGATTTTTCTGAAGTCGAGCTTAAACTTTTCTTTCTCACTTAAAGTGAAGAGAAATATTTGCAATACAAAAATCTGTTTCCTTAACACAAGTAGTATACATTTATAGCCTAAAACAAATTAATTTACCAGTGTCAACAAGTCAGTTCCTTTTTGCCAAGAGGATCATTCAGAGTTCTGTTCCTCCCCACCGCAAAACCCAATGACAATTATATAAGGCAACATAAGGAAGGCAGCCACATGCATTGTTCAGTTGGTAGTGATTACATCTCATGCAGAGAAAACAAAACCTGTTCACTGGTCTTGGTAGATAAACATTTTAGTTTACTTTTACTATGTATTCTTAACTTAGAAAGCTACAAATATATTCTGCTCGAGTTGAGATCTTGGACTTAAAAAAAAAAAAACCCACACCCATTGGCCCTTAATTAAAATTGTAAAATACAATCAAAGGATGTTTTAGTGGAAGATTTTATTTGTCTCACATTAAATATTCAGGAAGGTCTATAATTTACTATTCAGTTGTGTGTAATCATTCTGTTATTTGAAGGGTCCTTATCAGACTAGCAATACACATTTTAGGAAAGAATTTTTCTTATCTCCATTAGCGAGAATATAGTAGGATGACTCCTCTATTAAATCGTATGTTAGCATATTTACTTACAGCCATGTCAAACACACACCGAGCATCAGATATAGCATGAACGTACACTTGAGGTTCCTTGCAAGAGCTCGAAATGTGAAATCTAAAAGAAATGAAATATAATAAATACACAAACCTACAAACTGCATTAACAACAGAACATTGATATATCTAGACCAATAGGGACGTATAGCAGATCACTCAAAGGAATTTGACAAAGTAATGTTTTGACAGTACACACACATTTATAGTAGTAGAAATGCATGTATATTCTATGCATAGGTGATTAAGGTTTTATTTGTTTACGAGAAATTTATGAAATAGGAAGAGACCTCAAAACAGCTTTGCTTTCCTTCTAGCCCATTTGCACACACAAGACAAATTTGTATAGCATAATTTAAGAATGTCTAACAATGGCTTCATTCTAATCTTTTAAAAAAAAGAAATTTGATTGTCAGTGTTTTCAAGATATGACAGTTAAAATTGCCTAAGGGCAAGTCCATAGAAATAGTTTATTGAAATAGGTTTATAAAGAAAAATAGGCTCAGTAGTGAGATAGCATCTGAGAACCAGTTACAGAAAATACTCCAAAAACAGTCCTAGCACCTCCCTACTCACAATGTCCATATCAGTTTTGATTTTTTTAAAAACAGAATTTTAGGCTTTGGAGAATTAAAACTTTTGTAATGCATGTTTATAGAACTATACAAATGACCAGAGGGACACAGTAAAACAATAGATATAACAATTGGGAACAGTTATTCCCAATTATCCTCTTTATGTTTATTTTCGTTGTAGACCAGATTGTGGACTAGACTCTAGACAGACTGATGGCACAGATGAGATGGGGTAATTCAAAACAGGTGAACAGAAAACATTAGCTAGGAAACGAGAGTCTAAGAATAGATCAGACAAACCAGTCATTTTCTCATATCTAAAACTACAGACATAAAAGGAATAGAGCACAGTTTAAGCCAGAAGTCTGGTCTCGAAATCTAAGATCACTATCTTGTGATAACACGAGACACAAGAAAATAAACATTTTCATCCTGGAAATTTAAAATAGTGACACCATGTTTAAATAACATGATTTATTCAGAAAACATGATTCAGAAAAATTGTTCCTTGTGCCCACTCACTAGCACAGGGCTTTTTAAAAGTGGCCTAGTGCTTATGAACTTTGTTGTTCTGACACCCCAGAAGAATGATGATGTCTTATTTATGTACAAAACACAAAAATATAAATACAACTGTGAAGGTATACATTTCCTTTATAAAAATATATCCATATGGACACGAGATGAGAAGGTAATTCAGTTTCCATGGTTATACAGTCTAGACCACTCTGCTCAGGGTGCCAACAAAGTGCCAATTAAGAGGGTGACTCTTGTCCAAGGGAACTAGATGAAGACTACAATTCATTTTACATCTTGTATGTTTCACGCCCCTACAATATAAAGCTTCGGTGCTTGTGAAAAAACACTAACTCTGCATTAGATAAAGGTCAGAAAAGCCATTGGTCGCTTCTGATCACTACTAACTTGGGTAAGAACCAAAGCAGCAATCTAGAGGTGAAAGGCTCTGTATCCCATTATCAATCCACTTGAGTCATTCAACCTCTAACATGTGCATACTTCTTTGATATGCAACATGTATTCACTCAGTATTCTATAAGCTGTTTTGCATTTTGTACCGTTTTTTATTTATAAAACAGATGACCCATAGCTAGAAGAAAAAGCTCACCACAACCAAATGATGGGAAGGAGAAAGAGTAGAGTGTAAGTTTGAACTAAAATGGATAGAGTATTTTAACATATTTTAGAGCCCAATCCTGCACTGCCACAAGGATGGACTAAGCGTTCTTTTCCAGATTATTTGGACAAACATCTGAAAGAGGGAAGGAGATAATGAAGGCACAAACTCAGAGTCAGCTATATTTTCTGCCTCTTTTTGGACCCTTGTGAGCCATGTGGCCCCACTGATTTTCATTTCTAAAATTAAGTTAGAACAGTTTTAGACAAACTGATTTAACCCTGTGTGCTGACAATTTGTATTCTCTGCTCATCCTTAGTGCTAAGTAAGCTCAGCCACAATATGACTGTTACTGAAGTGACAAAAATTAGACGGATTAAGCTACTGATACCTCATCCAGAGTCTAAGTCTTCATTGTGACAGACATGACAGATCAATTTAAATCCATTTTCATCCTGTTTTGCATTTATACATTTTAGTTACTTTTCTAAAGAAAGGGTGATTCTCATTGGTTGGTTAAATTTGGTACTTCTTTTTGCTAAACAGGATGATACATTATCTATAAACATTATTTCAAAGCAATTATATAGCTTACATATATTTATTCAGAATTTTGCATTTTATTATGTTAGAAAATGGTGAATGATGCAGTTCTAGATGATTTACTAGATTAATATTTTTACTTCTGATGTTTGTCAAACTACATTTCAATGGAAATTGGAATTCAATTAAAAATGCACAAAAAACTTTTTAAAATTAGTTAACAATACCTTAAGTGTGCTGGATACATAAAGTTTATCAAAACATATTTTGCATTTAAAACAGATTTATAAACAAAGGACGTATCTGCAGTTAGTGAACTGAATTGTTTCTGGTCATGTCCTTCAAGATTTAGAAGTAGTTCATCTCATCCTCAGACACCTCATTTTTGTATATTGGAAGAGCAGAAGCAGCTTCTCTACTTTTTCAACTCCCAGTTGGTTTCTCAAATTTGAATAAATTAGTCATTAAACTGAACTGAATAAATTGAAATGAAGAAAATATCTCTGTACTTGTAGAAGCAGCTAATGCTGTCAAAAGCTGGTTTAGCATTTCAACACACTCTGGTTCCAGGTGCTTAGCCAATGACTTCCATCAGTTCAGTGCTTTGACTCTCTTTAAAGCTATGGCAGCAAACATGACTGATAAAGGAATATTCCTCTTATTTTGACTGTTTCCTTAATCTATCAAACATGTTCATTAGTGTTCCACAAGTTTTTGCAGCAGTTGAAAGCATACAGACAATTTGTGCATCAATTTTTGATCAGTGTGATATGAGAATTTTTCATCTTTGTGTATCTAGTTTACTCTAGATTTAAGTACCACAGGTCACTCAGTTTAGGAAGACTAAAAACACTTCAAGAAGATCCTCTGCCATCTACAGGTCAAAAACTAAAATGACTAGAACTCTGAACTTGAAGTGATTACTATGGACATCATTAAAAACTTTTCATAGTTAAATCTTACAGCATTATCTCACCCAGTATCTGTACTGATTTTCCCACACTGACCTACTGCCTTTTATCAGTTCAACTGTTCATTTTTCTATGCAGAGTTAGACAGATAAAAGCCAATCACTGGAAAGCACAAGAGCAAGAGTAGGGAAGTCAGTGGCTGAAACGCTCTAGCAGTTTTTCTGACTACAGCAAAAGGGATTTCACATATCCACTTTGGGTTGCCTTAACATCAGTGACACTTTTTGTAGCTCAAATGCAATTACTTTTCTGTTTCATACTGATTTGAATGCATAAGTGTCACCAAAAATTCTCAAATGATGCAACTGGATTTTATATTGTTCCCTATAAGGGAAGGAGAATAAACTGGCACAATAAAAAAATTTGAGTTAAATCTAAGTTTGAGTATTTAATATTATACATAAAGGGGGAAAAAATGGAAAAGCTACTCACTTAACACCAACTATTTGGACTTCAAGCTCCTTAGCACATTCCATGAGGTGCCTACAGCTCTTCAGCATGGTGCCAAATTTCATGTTCATCTCCTCAGCTCCACTAATGTCTTCTGTGGCAATATGTAGTAAGAGCCTAAGAGAAGGGGAAGATGATTGGGGCACAGTTGGTTTACATCATCATCAGCACATGTGAAGCCTGAAGACTGTCAGAAGTATGTTGATTATGTTGTCAGTACTCCAGCTCCATCGATGGATGAGTCAAGTGAGCCTAATAAAAACAATCCTGTACAGAGAAAAAACTAGCAATTAGGGGCTAAAACATGGAGCCAACAAGGAAAAGGGATTTGGAAATGCAGCAACTAAGACTCTGTTGTAGCAGCAAGAGTCTGTTGGGTGCTGTAATAAAGAAAGGGTTACTTTCTCATAAGGAGTGCTTGCTCATAAACTGCTCTTTAGTGACAATGGGATTGCTTCTCTCCAGCCCTTTCCTCCTGGCTGGCAGGAGGAAGAGTGCCCTGGGATTCCCTTTGGAGCCTGCTGTGTTTATCTTTCTACATCAGCCTTGTCTGGTAGAAGTCTGATACATGTAGAGACCCCTCCCAACCCCCCTACTCCACTGGCAGTTGGACTGGGTGCAAGGGGTGTTCCATTCCCTCCCCCATTACTTCCTCGTTGCCTGCGAGAAAGAGGCTGCTGTCGGAGTGCCATTTCTCCTCCTCCAATGGGTCTCACATATCATAGCTAGAAGACCTATTAACTCAGTCTTTGGCTAGAGCAGGGGGTGGCTAATTTCTTGTGGCTTCGTGAGCTGAGTCTCATTAATTGATATTTAATCAGTCTTGTTATGCTTTAATTACTATGGAGTGGTAATTTGATAAGACATGCCTATCAAAACCAGAGTGTACAAACACAAGATTATATTAATACAAACTCACTCAACGTCAGCTAAAAGGGTCAATGACTCCATTTTCAATCCCAAGTGAGAAACACCATCAAACATAAAAAGCCGCATTTTGCACTAGCTGAAGGTTGGCTGGTGAAGTCCAAGCACCCCATGCAGAGTGAACTGCAGTAATCCAATCTGGAGATGAAAAAGGCATGGATAACTGGCAAGTTCTGCATCTGAAAGGAAAGATCACAGTCTCCTTGCCAAGCAAAGATAAGCACACTGTTGGCTACTACCAGTGATGTGATAATCTAGCAACTGCCAAAAATTTAATAGAATCCTCAAATTGCAAACATTTACGAAAGACAGTTTAAAGGGGTATGCCTGAGGAGGGAAATCTAACTTCCATTTCTTCCACGTGTGCCCTTCAGCATCCTTGCTCGTCATTTATGCCATTTGTTACTGCTGGCATTTCACTCATTTTGGATAAAGTAGACTGGCCAGTTTCATTTCCTGGTTCTCTTTCACCAGCACAAACACGTAAATGATTTTAAAAAAAATCATCTGATCAAAATTAAACAATTTTAGTTATACAATGTTCTGTAATAACATTTGGACAAACCTATATATTGGGCCTAGTTATTTGACAAAATCAAATCCTTTGAATTCATCATATGAAAACACCAAAAATATATCTATTTCTGCACATTACAGCTTACGTAGCACCAAGGTTAGTCTGAAAACATTTGTTAACCAAGACTACATATGCCATACTGAACTGACAAGTTTTCATGAGAGCATTATAAAGCATCAGTAAAGATTTTCTAGCAAAAACAACTGTACAAGTTAAAAGAAAAACTACTTTACCTCGTAATTTTGCTCTTCTCAAAATATCTTGCAGGATTCTCACACCTGGGTCTCAGCTGGCTAAAGTGAGGCTGGAGGAAGTCTAAGATCTTGGTGCTTTTTGGCCCTTAAAGACAATGGTAGTGGGTAGGAGCATGATCCATTCTTTCCCTACTGGAGGTCACATGACACCCTGAGCATAATTACTGCCCTTGGATTCTTTCAGCCAATTCCAGATTTCAGCAAAATGTGAAGGCTCCGCAAAGAAAAATTAGCCAATCACAAAACAAAAACGATTAGAAAAAAAGAATGCCTCAGAAGGCTGAATAGTAAAAGCATCAAAATCTGAGAAACCAACACTTCAAAAAGGTTCCTCTCCAAACATCGATGGAGATGGATGAAAATCTTCAGAGAAGAATTACAATTTTCTGTGCAGGATTCTCTCCAGAGAGTCACATGACTGGAACAGGCAGCAAGTCAATGCAAAAAATATGGAATTATTTTTGAAGTACATAAAGCAGGTATAAGATACCTCCCAAAAGGAAAACCAGGCTTATCACTTCAGACTGTAGGACAGTCTGTAGGACAAACACAAGGACTTTAAAAGTTTAGCCAACTCAGGTGAAATCCAGAAAGAAATAAAACTATGTGGTAAGAGAATTTGGACTCACAATTTCTACAGGATTTATACTCCAAAATGGGATTTCTTCCTATAAGCTGAATCTAAGCAACTGCTTTGTAAATGCATGGAGCAAGTATCATGTAGCAGTCTTATAGACAGCTAGAAACATCCATGAGGAAGACAGCACAAGCCACTTTGACTCTGATTGAATGATTCTTTAACATGGCCTTTTAGTTTACAAAGGCTTTCACATACACATGCTAGCTACTATCACCCACATCAAAGGCTGTCCGCACCAGATGCCAGCCCAGGTCCATGACCTCCTGCACTAAGATTATTTATTTACCTTAAAGACTCCTAGGATTTTCTCATAAGAAATTGACTGAACCAGGGCAGAGGCCTTTTTCAAAAGCCAGTCTGTCCTTTGACTGTGAAAAACTGATATTTCATAATGCAAAAGGATCCAACTGTGGACTAGTAAACCTTTGTCCAAAAGAACCTTAGCACTGAAGCTCAGGATCACAATGAACAGTCTTTGCTCCAGCCATGGCCACCTCAACCACAAGCTCATGAGGGGATGGGGCAGGGCAGAGAGGGGAAACTTAGCTGAAATACACTTCTTGACTGTCTGACAGGGCAGTCTGGGCAGCCTGTTGCTTCTTCACCAGCTGGACCCAAAGAGGGTGCAATGGCACCACAACCCTACTGGATGGAGGTGAAAGTCTTGATTATAGCCTTTGAAGATTCCTGAACTGGCACTAGCTCAAACTAGCCAACTTAGCCAGTTTTTCAAGAAACTGGAGGAAGCCAGATCCTCCCACAGTCTTGCTAATGTGCTGCTGCTCTGCAATGGAGATGTTTTTGCAATTAGTTGGTGGTCAGCTTATCTGATTCCAAATAGAAGCCATGTCATCCTGATCACCACCCTGCTCCCACTACAATGATCTATCTAACAAGCTAATGAAGCATAAACAGTGGCACAGAAGTCATCTACACTACTTTCATTAAGACCCTTCAATTGCATGAGGTACCTATGTCAAAGCCAATGCTTCATGCACCAACCAAACCAACTTAGTGTGGGTGTAGTCTCGGTGCAGATGGTGCTCTGATTTTGTGAGCCGCCACCAGGTCTCAATGCAGGGTGGGAGAGAAGCACTGAAGGTAGTACTGTAGCCTTTGAGACAGCCTGAGAGATAACCAGGAAGGACTTTGCAAGATCCCAAACAGTACCATCCCAGAATCTCCCCAGATCCATCTCCAAGATGTGAACCTGAACAGAGTCAGGCGCTTTGGTAGTGATATGTCAGGGCACCTTGTTTCTTGGTGTTTCCTGTTGAAATTTACGTGGAAGCAACGCCTTGTTAACCAACATGAAGCACAATACTATTCACTTCAAGTACTGACTCCCAGTAACTTGGGAGTGTTGGAGAAAAACTCTTCTTCCACAGGAGGCTCAGACCATAGTCAAGCCCCCAGCTATGAATGGGGATGATACAAGATGCTCTGAGGAAGCTCTCTCGCATTGGGTCTAGAGGGAAGTGGAATCTATACCAATGTGGGTGGCACCAACAGAACTCCAGCACTCAGCAGCGGAAGCAGACGCAGGTTTATGATTGAGTGATTTCTCTTTGGAAGTACTCTAAGCCATGGCTGGGGTATCTCAAGAAGGGACTGAAGGCAATACCCATTACTCTTAATTCGCTGGTGACATCTGCAGGTGTATCTGACACCACTACACAATACACCCAAATCCCAGGCTGAAGATTCAATGTATGTGCTCATTTGTTGACAATTGAAGCCATTAGGAGTCAAGTAAATGGATGACATCCTGAAATAAAACACTGAAGCCATGCAAAGTAAGACTACTGGTAGATGAAGAGGAGCTGAGGCCCCAAGGCAGGCGCCAATGTACTGAAATTAAACTGCCAGAATACTGACGTGAAAGCCAGGCCCCCAAAGCCAAAGTTCCCCTCAGGTTTTTCTGAGCATGGAGAGTTCCACCTGTTATGCTAGGAAGCTGAGACCCAGAAGAGAAAATCCTGCAACAAAATATCTTTAGAGAAACACTGTTACACCAGAGCCAAGGTTGGACAAAATACATGCAAGTAAACTGCATTAAAAAACGCACATGCTTCTCTTCCTTCCAGGTAAACAGACAACCCATACCACAGTCAAAGTTAAATTCCCACAGCAATAAGAGAAACTAAGATTTCTCTCTTTTCAATGCAACACTTACTTAGCACTTGGATGGTTACGTGCAATTTTCTTTAATTCACTTTCATTGTCACAAGTCAGGATGTTTACCCCAGTTTTCGCTGCATATTTTATCTGAGAAGCTTGCTTGCAAGGATTTGTATATATAATGTTTTCAGGAGCAATGCCCAAGTCTTGTACCAATGCCATTTCAGACTGAAAAACAAGACAGTATTAAAGTGTTAGATACATGTCAAATGAGTTTCAGTAGTGAATTTATCTTCAATTTATGTGGGGATTACAGACATCCCCCGGGTCATGCAAACCTAACGCAAATCCGCACTTATGGAAAAAGTTCCGTAAGCTAGAAATAGGAAGGTTTTTTTTTTTCTTTTTTGTGTAATGGTCGGGTATACATTTCCAACTTATGCAAAATTCGAGTTACGCAAGGCGTTCCAGAACAGAACGCTTGCGTAAGTCAGGGAGCGTCTGTATAGCTCAAATAAGGTTTTCTTCTAGCTAAACTGTGTATTATAAGCTGCTTCAATAGTACAAAATGGAATTGCTATACTGAGTCATAATAAAGGGTTTACAGTTTAAGACAAAGAATGTGTCCGCATGGTAACTAACACCAAGAGCAGAAGTTTTACATAGGACAGATTTAACAGACTCCAGGATAGAGAGAGGGTAATTTGACAGGCAAACAGGATATACAGAACACTCACTTTACTAGAACATGCAAACCCAATTCCAAGAGCTGCCAGAATCTCAAGTACACCTGGAGTGGAATTGCATTTTACAGCGTAAAATGGTTTTACTGGTGCCATCACATTCTGCCATTGATTGTGTTTCTTCAGAAGCTTTCCAAGATCACCAACAAAAAATGCATTTTTTCCAGTCTATAAACAAAGGACAATAGAAAAATAAAAATCACGTATCTATAATGGTGGACCTGAAGTCAAAGCAAAAATATCCTATGAAGCACAAATATCTCATGTTTATTAGGTCAAAGAATGACTGGGAAGCATAGATTATATATTTTTTATTCTGCCACTGGCTTAATGTATGACCTTGGACAATTCATTTGACTTCTGTGCCAAAATTTACCCAATTTTAAAATGAAGGCAATACCTACTCCTTCAAAGAAGTTGTTAAAATTATTTACAGAATACTTTAAAATTCTTTGGATGAAAGGCCCTACCTTAAATGCCTAGTATTATGGCTTTTGCAAGAACTATATTTAAGGTAAAAAAAATATTTCCATTACAAGCACTTTCTTTTTTTTTTTTTTTTTTAAGAAGTCCTTAACTTTCCTGAGCGGGGGCAGGGCCATAGCATCACAGAAATGTAGGACTGGAAGGCACATCGATAGGTCATCTAGTCCGGTCCCCTGCACTGAGGCAGGATTAAGTATTTGTTATGACTAGGGCTCCGTGTCTGTCATGGAGGTCGTGGAAGTCACGGATTCCGTGACTTTCGTGACTTCTGCAGGGGCCAGTGTGGCTGACCCCAGAGGCACCGAAGCAGCTGGCTCCGGGGACAGCTACTCAGGTGGCCTCCAGGACAGCCACACCAGCCACTGCAGTCGGCTGGCCCCGGGAGCGGTCCCCGGCCGGCCAGAGCCACTGACCCCGGGTGCCCCGCCTCAGCCACCACCTGGATGTTTCCCCCCCAGCAGCATCCCTCCCCTCCCCCCAGCCACCCACCCAGATGCCCCCCCCCACACCCTCCAAGGTTTAATCACAGGTATTTTTAATAAAAGTCATGGGCCGTGAATTTTTGTTTATTGCCTGTGACCTGTCCATAACTTTTACTAAAAACACCCGAGACTAAATCGTAGCCTTAATCATGACCATCCCTGGCAGGTCTTTGTCTATCCTGATCGTAAAAACATCTAGTGATGTCTAATATACGTCTGCCTTTCTGCAATTTAAACCCATTACTTCTTGACCTGCCTTCTGTGGATAAGGAGAACAATTTATCACCCTCTTCTTTGTAACAACCTTTTACATACTTGAAAACTTTTATGTCCCACCCCCCCCCCCCCCCCCCCCCGCCTCAGTCTTCTCTTGACTAAACAAACCCTATTTTTTCAACCTTTTCTTGTAGGTCAAGTTTTCTAGACCTTTAATCATTTTTGTCGCTCTCCTCTGGACTTTCTCCAATTTATCCACATCTTTCCTGTGGAGGCCTTTGCTGAGCAACTTAGTGCTGAGCAGTGTACTCCAACTGAGACCATAGTGCTGAGCAAAGTGGAAGAATTACTTCTCATGTCTTGCTTACAACACTCCTGCTACTATGTCCGAGAGTGATGTTCACTTTTTTTTGTAACAGTATTACAATGTGGACTCATATTTAGTTTGTGATCTACTATAACCCCCAGATCTTATTCTGCAGTACTCCTTCCTAGGCAGTCATTTCCCATTTTGTATTTGTGCAATTGATTATTCCTTCCTAAGTGTAGTACTTTGCACTTGTCCTTACTGAATTTCATCCTATTTTTTCAGACCAGTCTTCAATTTGTCAAGATCATTTTGAATTCTAATCCTATCCTCCAAAGTGCTTGCAACCCCTCCCAGCTTGGTATCATCTGCAAACTTTGTAAGTGTACTCTCTATGCCACTAGGCAAATTTATGAAGATATTGACTAGAACTGAACCCAAGACAGATCCCTCCTGCACCCCCACTTGGTATGCCTTTCCAGCTTCAGTATGAACCATTGATAGCTACTCTCAGAGTATGATTTTCCAACCAGTTGTGCACCCATCTTATAGTAGGTTCGTCACTAGGCTATATTTCCCTAGTTTGCTTACGAAGAGATCATGTGAGATAGTATCAAAAGTCTTACTGAAGTCGAGATATGACATTTACTGCTTCCCCCCTCCACAAACCCTGTTACCCTTCTCTGACAGGGTATTAGGTTGGTTTGACATGATTTGAGGGTTCTTTCCCCCATCTATCTGAGGCATCAAGATTATAATTACAATTCTATACAAGAGTCTATACTAAAAGTACATTAAGGTTCTAAAGTCAAGCACTCAAAAGTTAGGAAATGCCAGGTCACCTGTGCAACCTGGTTAACGCTTAGGTATGGCATATTAAAGAACAGGGGTTCTATTCTGAGCTCTGCCACAGATGGCCTTGTGCAACCCTTCCATTACCCCTTTATGCTGTTTGCCTGCTTCTTAAGATAGGGGTGAGAGACCTTGCTCAATAAAAAAAAGTCTGACATCACAGAATTAATAAAACCAGTCAGTAAAAGATCCAAGCCTAGAACTCATGGTCTCCTCCTGGCTCCCAATGCAGCGTACCTTCCTCTAGGCTGAAAGAGTAGCTGCTGTTGTTCTCCCACCCCCTCTGTTCCTAGCACGTAGGAGGCTCGTTGGGAACTGGGAGCATAAACAGTGCACTTAGCATATGCAGAGAAGAGCTCTGTGGAACTAGTGGGGGTACTCAGTGCAGATGGAATATAGAAATTTTTAACAGGAAGACCCAAACAATCTCTGCACATGTGCAAATGATTCCTTTCAGAGGCTTATGAATCAGCCAACTCTGGGCAAATTTTCATGGGGGCAGTAAAAAGACACTTCTCTAACCCAGTACTATCTACTGGCCAAACTTCAGGTCGCTGCTCCAAATCCCATAGATGCTAAAGCTCTTCATAAGAGCAGCAGGATAATTTTATTTGTTTAACATTGGCAAAGATATTTCCCCCACAACCTCATTTTTGGAAGTGGCTGACCAGTTTTTGCTCAAACATTGCCAACAAAATTCAGCAAGGCAGAGAGCAAACATGGAAAAATTTCAGCCCAAATGGTTAAAATTTGGCAAAGTTAAGCAATTGGAAAGGGGTTTATAATTAAAAATGTTAGGCAACCTTAGCTGTATGTGTCATTGCCATCTTGCCTACAATACACTTGCTAGTCAGACTTAATTTGAGACTAGGAATTGAAGAATTTAAATACCAGCAAATTATAAATGAAAATTAATTCAGTTAAACTAGAAGGGCTTGGGTATCGAATACTTACAAGTGTATGTTCATAAACATAGTTGTCAATAACATCTCCAAGAGTTGCTCCTTCATCCAGCAGGCCAATGGAGTAGTTTGCATCCTCAAGAAATCCTTTCATCTCAGCCGTATTCCGCAAAGCCGACAGTCATAAACCAAGAAACACAAGGGACAGGCCGCCAAGCCTTAGATCCAGGTCCTTAAATTATGCAACAAACTGCACAACAGGAAAAAAATGGTAAAATAAACCAGTTGATAAACAGCACACATCATTCCCCAACGGTTCTATTTAAATTTACAAAGGACCTTCCATTTTTGGTGTGCTGCAAATGATAAGACACTTGTTAAATGAAGCTTTCTGCTCTGCTCCCTTCACTTACCTTGGATCAAGAGATCGTGAGTCCTGCACCAAGATACACAATTTTACTAATTCTTGGAGTAAAATAGAATAAAACTGCCTTAAACTGATGCTAAACTTTGAGATGAGTCAACTGTCATTTTCTACTGGAAAGGCACTACCCTTACTACTATTCAAATGGCTGAAATGGTTCATATGAAAGTCCTGTTCTTGGTAAGGGTCTCAGGCTGGACACATTTATTTGAGTTTTCCAACAGGGATTCAAAATGTACTGCTCTGGATTATACAAATGATTAAAAATACTCAAACCATAAACCCAAAACATGGGTGGGTGAAAGCTTGTTTGTAGTATTGTTGTAGCCATGTTGGTCCCAGGATATTAGAGACAAGTTGGGTGAGGTAATCTCTTTTATTGGGCCAACTTCTGTTGGTGAAAAAGACAAGCTTTTGATCTGTGCAGAGCTGTGTGCGCCTTGAAAGTATGTCTCTTTCATCAACAGAAGTTGGTCCAATAAAATATATTACCTCATCCACCTTGTGTGTGGAAGCATAGTTCAACGTCCTGAGTGCCATCAGCACTGGATGTTCTTTATCGTCTTAATAGCAGCAACTTCTGTGTTATTCCTTATGTTTGGAGACAGATGTGTATACCAAGGCTTTCAACAGTATGCTTCTTGCTGAGGCCTGGTCTAAAGGAGAAAATTAGCTTGGTATAACTATGTTGCTCATGGGCATGAAAAATCTATAATCCTGAGCAATGCAGTTAAACCAACCTAACCACTGGCGTAGAAAATGCCAGGTCAATGGGAGAATCCTGGCAACTGCCTCTTGGGGAGGTGGAGTATCTACACTGACAGAAGAATCCCTCCCACTGGCAAAGGTAGCATCCTCACTGAAGTGCTACAGCAGTGCTACTGCAGCGTTTTAAGTGTAGACAAGCCCTTATTTGTAGATGCCTTATCTGCAAGGAAGCCTTGAGTCTATTGGAAACATGCTAGCATTGAGATTTGTTAGGCTGTTCTTATATTTTCAGTTCACAGTTTTGTTTTGAATTTATAAAATACAAATGCATACCCATTTTATGCATATTAAATCCAGGATGGAAAAAATACTTGACTTTGTGCCAGTCTAACTTTATATACTGTCTTTCACATCTCTATTTCAGAAGAGCTAAAGATAAATAGAATGGAGATAAGATCAGTGAAAAGCAGTTATTTAAGAAGCTTTGAAATTGTATAAGAGCTATTACTGCATGTTTTAAAACTCATTTGTTGTGTTTGCTATGTTGAGATTAATAGTGATAGACTTCAAAATAAATCGCTTATGTAAGAAACATGCAAATATATGTATTTCTAAATATATTCATAGCCAAGTTTCAATTCATTTGTCGTGTTTAATAACAAAGTCCGTATTGACCGTTAAAAGTTTTTTTCTGAACAAGGTGCAACAATTCAATTCAACAGAGTGACAATTTGGTTCAAGAAGACCCCTGAATAACTAAAACTTTTATTAAATATACGCAAAGTATTAATATGGGGATATGTGACATAAGGCCAAGTAATTTCACATAAAAATGTGCACATGGCTGAGAACTACCAGTTGCTGACTGGATCATTCCATCAGTTTTACTTGCTTAATAGGCTGAACTCATTTAATCCTGCTTAAAACTAGTTCTGTTAGAACCCTTTGAGATTTTAAAGATTAACTGTCCAGATCCCAGACTGGAGCTTATAAAAATTGTCTAGCTACCATTTTTATATAAACATTGTGGATATTCCTCAAAATCTCTGGTTGAAGAGGTCACACTGATTAGGAAAAAGCTGTGAGCTTACTAGAAAGATATGTTACTTTGCTTTGAAATAAAAGCTTTGTAGATTTTAACAACAGTTCTGCGAACAATTGTACAGAAGTTGCAATAACCAAATGAAAAGAACCTATTGTTTCAAAGATCAGCATTTTCCTATATTTGGGGTCCTAAGTAAAGCACAAAAAGCTATATTTCTATCAAGGGGTTAAAAATAACCCAAACCACCATAAATCATGGCTGTGTTTCCAAAAGTTAGTAAGATAACTAGGACTTCAGATGGCTTGAAGACCACTGTACTATTCCTGGGGGAATTCTGCACCACCGCACATGCGCAGAATTCATGTCCCCGCAGATTTCTTTGCTTCCCTGATGAAAAATGACTGAGGGGGAAGCAACGGGAATCCGCAAAAGTCGTCATGTTCCACTTCCCCGCGCAGCGCGGGTGTGTTGTTCTGCGTGCCCAGAGCAGCCAGCTGAGAGGTAAATCTGGGGGCGGCCAGGCTGCTCCAGCAAGTGGCTCCTACCCTGTGCCAGGCTCAGCTGTTAATCCTGGCTTGGCTTGGGAGAATGGGACTTCCTCTTCCCCTGCAAGGAGCAGCCAGGGCTGGGTCAGACCCCCACACCTCCCACTTCCCCCGCTTCTCAGTCCAAGAGGGGAAGCATCACTGTATAGGGAGCTGCTCCCCCATCTGCCCAACCCCAATCCATTTCCCCCCACAGAGCCCCCTGCACCCCCACCCCAATGAGCCTCACATTCTGCAGCTGGAGCCCCCCTGCACCCAAGCCCACTCAGCATCTGGACCCTCACCCCCTGCATCCAAACTGCCCCTACACTCAAAGCCCCACTCTGACAAACTCCACCCCAGATCTGCATCCAGATCCCCCGACACCTAGAACCCCCACCAAGACACCTACACCCAGAGTTCTCCACACCTGGATCCCCTCACACTTGCATCCAGCTGGGCTGAGTCTTCCTGCCTACCCCTACCGCACCTGGCATGGAGGGGCAGGGTCCCGGAGTGTTTCTGGGGCGGTGCAGGCTCACCACCAAGTCCATGACCTAGTGAGGAGGGGACAGGGCTGCAGGGTGATCTCCCATCTCCATGCTGTCAGTAGCCTGTGCTCCCCAATGCCATGTTGGAGCCTTCACATTTATTTATTGACAAATAAAATGTACAGCATTTTAAAATACTGTGTGCAGAATTTTTATTTTTTTGGCACAGAATTCTCTCAGGAGTACACTGTACTACAATGAAGCAGTTACAACTTCACCCTTTCCCCCAAAAGGATACTCAGAAATGAAATGTAAAACTAATTTTAAGTTAATCCTGTTTAGTAAGGTTATGGAAAATAATACTGCTGGTATCTCAGGCCATCTTCGAGATGGACAACTAATATGCAATTCTGCATTTTAATCTGGTGTATGGAAACAAATCCTGGGGCCTTGATTCATGCTGGGGGGCTCCAGCTTGATTCATTTTAAAACTATATGGTCAGAAAAGTGCCTTAGGAAAAAAAAAAAAAAAAAAAAAAAAAAAAACTACCTTATCTGGCATACCTGCCCTTATACATCTAGCTTATCTGAGAATTGTACTTTCGAGAGGCCTGCAGGGCTAAAACAACTACAGGAGAGGGAGATGGATCCCCTGATTAGCATCAACAGAATTATTTACAAAGTTCTTAGCTGTAGAAACCTCACTACAAGTGATGTGAACCAGAAAGACAGTGGAGATGTCTATCAGATCAGGTTGAGTTTGTATGTTTGGCAATTAAAAATTTACTTTTAACCTCAGCACATTTGGTTTGGAATCAGTGACACCAATACGGAACACCAGAGTACTGTTTACATAGATACTATGCACAATGCAATAACGTTTTAAACACTCCAGGAATATCCTGGACTTGACAGCTAGCCGGTGTCCTAGGGAGGAGCCCATGAACCCAATCTTCAGACCGCAGGCAGCAGTTACAACAAAACAACACTGGGAAGACTAGCTCAAATCTTCGTTTTATTAAATTTGGTGTAGTTCTGGAATCTTTTCAGGGACTGATGGACAAAAGAGAGGACAAATTATAACAGGAGTTAAAAAGATGGAAAATAAGAAATGACCGCAATGGAAGTGAGCCTAGCACACCTCTACCTCGATATAACGCTGTCCTTAGGAGCCAAAAAAAAAATAAAAAAAAAAAATCTTACTGCGTTTTAGGTGAAACCACCTTATATCGAACTTGCTTTGATCCACCAGTATGCGTAGCACCCCTCCCCCCCCGGCCCCGAGCGCTGCTTTACTGCATTATATCTGAATTCATGTTGCGTTATATCAAGGTAGAGGTGTACTACAATTTAAGGCAAAACTAGTGTTTGACTGTTCAAGAGGTGTCCCTCTATGTGTGTTCCACTGTAGGTGACTTCACAGCAGTATCTCCCATGGAGGGCTGGGACTTTGAAGTGGAGTCTGTTACTACAGAGTACTGTAGAGTCCAAGATGGCATCAAAGGCCAAATCTCCAGTGATTGCATACTGTTCTGTGAAAGTGTGAACAGAGGCCCAAGTCGCACTTCCACAGATTTCCAAAATAGGGCCATTTTTAAGGAATGCCACCACGGTAAAAATTGTGGAGTGCATAAGGATTCCGGACACAGGCAACAGTTTGCGCCCCTGATAACAGTGATTAATGCAACCCAAAACCCATTTGGATAGTCTGAGCTAATATGCACATTGGAAGACAATCCCAACCACACACATAAAATGATGGGGTCTAAATTAGCTGTTACCACTCAGGAAAGATCGTGGAGTCATTGTGGATAGTTCTCTGAAAACATCCACTCAATGTACAGCAGCTGTCAAAAAAGTGACCAGAGTGTTGGGAATCATTAAGAAAGGGACAGATAATAAGACAGAAAATATCATATTGCCTCTATACAAATCCAAGAAGGTTGGTGGCGATCGGACATTAAAATAGTGAATGCTAGTGAAAATGAGGTAGGATCAGTGTCTAAAATAGGGAAAGAACAAGTTAAAAATTACTTCGACAAGTTAGAGGTCTTCAAATCACCAGGGCCTGATGATATGCATCCTAGAATACTCAAGGAGCTGATGGAGGAGATATCTGAGCCATTAGCAATTATCTTTGAAGAGTCACGGAAGATGGGAGACATTCCAGAAAACTGGAAAAGGGCCCTATATTTGCCCATCTATAAAAAGGGAAATAAGGACAAGCTAGGGAATTACAGACCAGTCATCTTAACTTCTGTACTCAGAAAGATAATGGAGCAAATAATTAAATCAATTTGCAAACACCTAGAAGACAAAACTAAGGTGATAAGTAACAGCATGGATTTCTCAAAAACAAACTGTGTCAAACCAACCTGATGGCTTTCTTTACCAGGGTAACAAGCCTTGTGGATAGAGGGGGAAATCAGTAGATGTGGTAGATCTTGACTTTAGTAAGGCTTTTGATACTGTCTCGCATGACCTTCTCATAAACAAAATTAGGAAATACAACCTAGATGGAGCCTCTATGAAGATGGGTGCATAACTGGTTGGAAAATCATTCCCAGAGAGTAGTTATCAGTGGTTCACAGTCATGCTGGAAGGGCATAATGAGTGGGGTCCCGCAGAGATCGGTTCTGTTCAATATCTTCATCAAGGATTTAGATAATGGCATAGAGAGTACATTTATAAAGTTTGTGGACAATACCAAGCTGGGAGGGGTTGCAAGTGCTTTGGAGGATAGGATTAAAATTCAAAATGATCTGGACAAACTGGAGAAATGGTCTGAAGTAAACAGGATGAAATTCAATAAGGACAAATGCAAAGTACTCCATTTAGGAAGGAACAATCAGTTGCATACATACAAAATGGGAAATGACTGCCTAGGAAGGAGTACTGCAGAAAGATCTGGGTGTCATAGTGGATCACAAGCTAAATATGAGTCAACAGTGTAACACTGTTGCAAAAAAATAATTCTAGGATGTATTAACAGGAGTATTGTAAGCAAGGCACGATAAATAATTCTTCTGCTCTAATCCGCACTCATTAGGCCTCAGTATTTTGACCAGTACTGGGTGCCACATTTCAGGAAAGATGTGGACAAATTAGAGAAAGTCCAGAGAAGCGCAACAAAAATGATTAAAGGTCTAGAATACATGACCTATGAGGGAAGATAGTTTGGAGAAGAGAAGACTGAGGGGGAACATGATAGTTTTCAAGTACATAAAAAGGTTACAAAGAAGAGGGAGAAAAATTGTTGTTCTTAACCTCTGAAGATAGGACAAGAAACAATGGGCTTAAATTGCAGCAAGGGCTGTTTAGGTTGGACATTAGGAAAAACTTCCTATCAGAATGGTTAAGCACTGGAATAAATTGCCTATGAAGGGTGGTGGAATCTCAAATCATTGGGGATTTTTAAGAGCAGGTTGGACAAACACCTGTCAGAGTTGGTCTAGACAATACTTAGTCCTGCCCTGAGTGCAGGGGACTGGACCAGATGACCTCTCAAGGTCCCTTCCAGTTCTGATTTCTATGGTATGCCCACATCTTGAAATACTGCATGCAGATGTGGTCGCCTCATCTCAAAAAAAGATATATTGGAATTGGAATAGGAAAAGGTTCCAAAAATGGCAACAACAACAACAATTAGGGGTATGGAACTGGGACTTTTCAGCTTTGAAAAGAGACGGGGGGGCGGGGGGAGAGAGAATATGATTGAGGTCTATAAAATTATGATTGGTGTAGAGAAATACATAAGGAAGTGTTATTTACTCATAACAGTGGGGTCACCAAATGAAATTAACAGGCATCAGGTTTAAAACAAACAAAAGGAAGTATTTTTTCATACAATGCAGTCAACCTGTGGAACTCCTTGCCAGAGGATGTTGTGAAGTCCAAGACTAGAACAGTGTTCAAAAAAGAACTAGATATGTTCATGGAGGATAGATCCATCAATGGCTATTAGGCAGGATGGGCAGGGATGGTTCTCCTAGCCTCTGTTTGCCAGAAGCTGGGAATGAGCAACAGGATGGATCACTTGATTACCTGTTCTGTTCATTCCCTCTGGGGCACCTGGCATTGGCCACTGTCAAAGACAGGATCCTGGGCTAGATGGACCTTTGGTCTGACCCAGTATGGCCGCTCTTATGTTCTTATGGTATTGTGGAGCCTTTGGATCTTTCCGCAAGTGAAAGGAAGAGTTTAAAGGACTGGCGTCTCTAGGTGGTGCAGCAGAGCTCACAGCAGAGGCACCCTGATGTTTTTGGGTACTGTACTTCGGAGCTGCTGGTACCAAGATGGTCAATCACACTACAGAACCCCTCTGGCTGGCCAACTCAGTGTTGGGGTTTGGAGCCCCTTTTTCCACAAGCTTTTATGGGGGGAAATCTGTTTTTCCACAATTCTACCCCCTTTGAAGTTGAAGGCTCTGGAGGTGATCCAGGGTCAGCACCAGAGCCCTCTGGAGGGTGAAGTGCCTTCTCCATAAGGAGGAGTTTTAACTTCAGCCCCTGGCTCTTGCAAGATGGCAGAGGGAGGCACCATACTCTAGCAGTAAGAAATGAAGAAGAAAGTTCTTTTCCTTTCTTTTCTCTTTTTTTTTTTAAACTGAAAAAAACTTAGTGTCTTCTAAATGCCGGGGGGGGGGGGGGGGGGGGGGAGAGAGAAGAGAAGAGAGAAATACCCCCAGACAGGGCAGGGAAACTGAAGTTTGTTTTCCTTCCTTCCTTGAAAAATCCCAACGGGGTAAAAAGGAAACACGCTAACTATTAAGGAAAACAAAAACAACCACTACTTATGCTAATAACAGATAAGAAAGGGACAACTGTTCGCTGAGGCCAAAGGCAGGCAAGAAGGAACTGGGGGGGGGGGGGGGGGGGGGGGGGGGGGGAGGAAGAGTGTGTTCATCTGAGCAGTGCTAGGGAGACTCGAGGCACACCATGAGGGATGGAGAGCGCATATGGGGGCTGAACTGACACTGCAACCTAAAATTTCCAATCAGAGGTGCACATACACCTATAGCGGAGCACCCACAAGGACACTACTTGAAAAAGAAGCTGCATGTTTAGACAACTGATGAAATTCAGCACAAATAGGAGCAAGAGGGCTTTTATTCATTCTCAGGTTAGTACATTAATTTTTAAATTGCTCAAATTTCCCAAAGTTTTTCTAAATTATCTGTCTAGTACTACAAAATGGGCTAGTTTTTAAAAATTAGAGTGCATCATCTCTGCTTTGAGTTAAGCTTGAGTAAAACCACTGAATTCTGAAAATGAAAACTCACTAATTACTGTAAAGGCAGGAGGCAAAAATAAAGGGACTTTTAGGAATGAGCAGTTAATTAACATTTTATATACAATTAGGCATTCTACCTTTAAAGTGTATTTAAAGAAAAAATTAAATACAGAAAATCCATCCCTTCTCCTTCACAGGTGCAGAGGCTCCTCAGGCAGTAGAACAGATGTCTATTTGTTTGGAAAAGAGGCAAGTTTCCAGGAGCTGCTCACTCCTCATGTGGCATATAGCTTTGCAGCAGCCCTACACAGCGGGCAGGCAAGTGGATTCTCTGCTGCACTGATCCTTCTATGGAGGACGATTAGAGAGAACATTGCTTCAGCTGTTGGGTTTCAGTAGCCTTGGAGGTACACATCTGTCCAACACTCAAGCTGGCTCTTCATTTTAGGATTTAGAAAAAAATCTGATTTTGTCAAGGGTTACTGTACATATGCATTTTCTAAAGCTCTCAGCCTTGGTCTAACTCTGCTCCCATTAAAGTCAACCATTGACTTCAGTGAGAGCAGAGTTAGGCCAACTGTTTCATATTTTGACAATACAGGCTAGGATTTTCAAATTTAATCAAGGTGTTGGTGATGTTTAGTATAAACCTAAATCTTTCCCTTTTATTACAGGCTAAGCTCAGTGGAGAGATTTCTTCAGATCCCTTCTCCTTCTGCCCCATAACTCAATTAGATGGAATCAAAGATGACAAGATATCTGGAGGGGGGGCAAAATGACAAACAGAGGGAGGAAATGGGTTTAGTACTTACTTTTAATCTTTTCCTGCACCTCACTCTGAACAACTTGGGCAGAAACCACCATTCCAAACTATGAAGTGAAAGTTTTGCTTGGAATGTTAAATTACCATAAGTCACACAAATGTAATGTGCTGGTAGTAACAATACCCTCCTTGCCCTACAAGTGTCACTCTTCATCAAGCTCCAGGCAATATCTTTTAAGGCAGACCCAACTACCATCAACTGAGTACTATGAAAGACAGCCACATAGCCATGTAATTGCTACCTTTGATGTACATGTTAAACCATGAAGAGCCTGGGGATGTAACAGTGGATCCCTAGATTAAAAACTTTCAATTAAAAATATATCTTAATTTAAAATACTTAAATACTGCTGTTAAAATACAAATATCTGAAAGCCAAAAAAGTTAAAATTCAGTTTTGCTTTGAAAAGCGATTCAAACCAAATATTGGTTTAGTGTAGCTGAGTGTCCATAACAAACGCCTTAGTTTACAGTGTATTTTTTAAACTGACAGCACTGGATATGCAGCCTATGTTCTAAAAAAAGCTAAGGTGGTTTCCTGCTTTGATATACATCACCATAAAAGCTAGCTGGAAAATAGAACCCCCCCCCCAAAAAAAATGTTTTTTTTTGGGGGGGGGGGGAAGAATCATCCTGAACCACAACAAAATGGTCAAAAACGCAAAAAAATTCACAGGAAAATGTTTCAAGAAAAAAAAATCCATTTTGGGATAACCAAACTGGAATTTCAGTTTCCGGTCTTCAGCTTCCTTACAAATGAAATTGACAAGCCTTACAGCTGGGCTGCCAGAGAGGCAGAGAGCCAGGGCCACAGAGCCTCCCCTCTAGCTCCAGGGGCAGAGAGGCAAAATGATAGTCTCTGCCATAGCTGGGAGAGAGGGGGAAGTTTGAGAGACCAAGTCAGGGTGCTCAGCCTTGGCACCTGTCCTGGAAAGCTTTTATCAATTTCACTCAGAGAAATTTAAATTGGCAAAAGCCTTTGAGGCCTAAAGCCAGGGAACTGTCATTTTGATTTTCCTAACAGAAAAACCAAAAGTTTTCAGCAAAGCTGAAACTTCCACAGAAAGTTTCAGTTTGGCAAACAGGACTTTTCTTGGTCAGAAAAGCATTCTGGTGTAAGTTTTCTGATGCACTGTAATCAGTATCAGGGGCTTTGCAGGCTAAGCTAGGTTCTCAGTAACAACTTTCAACTCCATTGTCTTCAGGGGAATTACAAGGGTAAAAGATTGCAAATTTAGCAAACAAGTCTTCTGATGCACTAAGAGGAAGAGAATTGATCTTACATCACTAGCTGCATTAGTTCTGCAAGGCTAACAAGTAAAAAACCGTTAAAATATTGCCACTAAAGGCAGCACATATGACCGAATATATCCGAGGAGCTATTCTGTTGAGTCAGTAAGTGCCATTAGACCAGGGCGCCATCCCAGCATCCATTAATTTTGCCAGTGTCATTTTCCAATTTGTCAGGCAGCTCAGATGAATCCCTGTGCCATGACAGTCAATACAAACAGGATGATACACATGCACTTGGAGCTGTGCCGACAGATGGATTCGGGTCTGCAGTTTCATAGGGCTTTTGATGATGCAGCAATACAGCTAAGAGAGCAGGAGGATTAAAATTAAGCAGTTTAGTTCTGCACAGCATTTATATAGAGCAGCTTTACTTGGTGGAGTGCTGCTTCTCATTTCAGCTAACTCCCAGTGACTACTGGTGGGATGAGATATTGATGGAGAACTGAGATGACCAGCAGTGGCTGCAGAACTTCACAGTGAGAAAGGCCACTTTCCTAAAGATCTGTACAGAGCTTGCCCCAGAGCTGCTGGAGCAGCAGACCACCAATATTAAGAGCTCCCCTCACCGTGGAGAAGCATGTGGCCATCACCTTCTGGAAGCTAACCCTCCCTGATTGCAAACAGGTCAGTAGTTAACCAGTTTGATGTTGGCAGTTCAACTGTTGGGGCTGTTCTGATGAAGTTTCCAATGCTATGAGGGTGCTGCTGTGCCATGTAATGAATCTTGGCAAGGCACAGGAGTTTGATGACTTTGCATAGATGGGGCTCCTGCATTGCATAGGGGCTATCAATGGGATCCACCTGCTTATTTTTTGCCCCTCCCACACCAAAACAAAGATTATCAACAGGAAGGGGCATTTCTCCATGCTGCTGCAGGACCTGGTTGATAACCATGGAAGAACCATCTGTATTCATGTGCAGGGGGCTGTAGGTCCATAAGTGCCAGGATATTTAGAAATTCAGGCCTCCTTGCAGGAATAGGCAATGCAATGTTTGTTCCACAACTACTACAGACATTCACAGAGTTATGGTTCCTCCTGTCATTCTGGGAGACAGAGATTATCCTCTGCTTCTGTGGCTCAAAGTCTTTTACTGTACACTTGGACATGAAAAAGGAGTAGTTTGATTTTAGCAGGAGTAGGTATAGAATGCCAGTGGAGTGTGTCTGGAAGGAAGGATAGGCGGGTGGTGCCTTATGAAAAGGCTGGATGTTTATCATTAAGTGCCTCATCATAAGCACCTGCTATATTTTGTACATCTGTAAGAACAAAGGAGAGCCTGGAGGATGGGTGGGAGCAGGATGTGGCGAGACTTTCAAACCAGGCAGAAAGGGTGCTGCTGAACATGCCCCAAGTGGTCAAGGAAACAAGGTGAGGCACGCACTGTGCTCTTACTTTGAGGCCAGAAGTTGTTAGGGGTAAGGAGTATACTGTAACCAAGAAACAAACCAAGGTGTGTTTCATTTTATTAAGAAGTGATGGGGAGGAATATTATGCCATTTATGGATTGTGCTGTGCCTCACTGAAATTTTTCAGCCAAGCTGTACCAAAATGAATGTACTAAATTAAAGCCATCACTCCTACATTGCTTCTTTAATGAAACCAAAAACAATTAATCAAGACTGTAATACGAACTTAAGATGAATGGCCTCGGGGAAAGGCCAACCTAAGGTGTGCTCAAACACTCCTGTAGGGGATTCACTCGCTAGGGAAGAACAGTGTGCAAATGTCCTGCAAGTGAAAGGGTAGGTCCAGTAAGGGGTTCTCTATTTTGCAGGACCATTGGAAGGGTAGGGTGCAGTATTTGACCTCTAAGTAAAGGGACTCGAGCAGCTGTTTGTCTCTACACCATGTCCCTTTCCAGGGCTATATGCTCCATTTTGATCTTTGGTGGAGGGGTCGCTTTCGGAGCATTTTCCACTGCCTTCAGGGCACTCTGGTAGGATGATGGGACGATCTCGATCAGACAGAGAGAAACACACACAAGTACTTATTATTCCACACCTAATCTCCACCCCTAAAAATGTTTCTTTCCCCACACTTTGGAAATGGCATTCCCTTCTCTTCCCCCTTGGAAGGGCCCTTTGAGTTTTCCAAGTTATTGCCGCATAGAAAGGGCATCCAGTGGAAAAGCTGGTATTGGGATGGCTGCTGAACTGTAAGATGGGTATGAGAGGCTGTGCGCTTTCTGGCGAGTAGGGGACAGATTAGTAATTGCACATGCAGGCTGTCCTCTGTTGGAGGAGGTTACTCAGAGGCAAGTCAAAAGAGACATAGAAGGATCTTATTCAAAAAGGCAATAGGGAAAACTCTGAATGGATGTAGCACTGCTAATTGCCAGGACAATACCACCCTTCCACTCTACTGGTACAAAAGAAGAGGTGGTGGGGGGGAAGGGGGAGGAAAGAGAGAGAAAGAAGACATTAGCTAGATATGCAGTCCCAAGCAATCTGCTTTATTTTGCCATGTTTCAGTGGCTGTTTGCTCTGTTGCCGGGGGGCTATTTGTGGAACTGCCTACCATATTCTCTGATTTGGTGGTAATCTCACTTGAAAAACATGCAGTCCAGTTCTTCATAGTATAGCCAGGCTCTGGCAGCATGATCCATGGTCTTATTCCTTGTCTTCAAGTACTTTGATCTTTGCTTTGACCGGTTACTAGTACCAGTTCAAGGAGCAGTCCCTTGCCTTCACTTGCTCTGACATTATCTTGTACATGTCTGCATTCTGGTGACTCTTCTCCAGCAGGAACTGAACATGAAGCTCTCTTATGGCAGTCAAATCCAAGATCGCTGAAGGGGTCCACATGGAAGTATGGTGGCAGTATGTCTACTATAATAGGTATGTAAACTCACTACTACCTTGTATCAAAAAAGGGGTACACACTCCTAGCTGTCCACTAGCATTTAAACAAAGAAGTGACATCCAGTCAAGATGACAAAGCAATGGAAAGCACACAAGTACAAATAAAAGACAGCTGAATCTATAAGTGAAGCAATCCACTCTGGGATAGTAGTTGGAATAGTCAGAATAGATAGAAGTGGAATAGTTAGGACTGAGTCCACAAGAAACTTCAAGCAAACTAACTCATGGTGAAGTTACACTTGTTTTAAGGAGAATTACTTACTGCAACTTAATCACCAAATTTGGTTTAGAAATCAGTTGTGTGGATGCAATGCACTTTAAGGCAAAGTAGTTATTCTGATTTAACATCCCCATGTAGACAAAACTTAGACTAAGTGGAATTCTTGCATTTTCCTAGTTGCCTTGTGGTATACAATGCCACAGAGGAGATAGTGAGTGTGCTGATGTGCCAGAACACACCCCAATTCCCCAGCAGCCCCAGAATATCTGGCTTATATCAGTTTCACGCTACTATTCTCACAAAAGCAATCCATAAACAGTGCTAAACTAGCCATGCTTGGATGAGTTCTCACTCCTGGATTTCTATGGTACAACAACAGTGGAGTAATTTTTGAGGATGAAGGAAGTAGGGAAAGGGAGAAGAGAAGACAAACTCAGAACTAAACCCTTTCCCACATGAAGACTGGTAGTGCTAGGGAAGATTTCCTCTTACAGAGAAGTGCCGAAATTTTTACCTAAGGTATTTCAGTTTTAAATAACTTTAAAAAAATCCTTTCCACTTCCCTCAAGTTTGCCAGTTCATCTTGCTACAGGAGTCTATCACAGGAGGCAGCAAACAGACCTGAAAACATGAGTTTGAGGAAGGGCATGTGAGTTATTTTTTCCTTCTCCCTCTTAATAGGAGCTTAGGAGGGAAGGCTATGACAGCTACAGAAGCAGCAGAGGTAGTGACTCAAAAATGAGTGGATATGGAAGCTGCAGAGAGAATACCTGAAAGATGCTTTGTTTGTATGTATGAAGTAGCACCTGAATGATCTGATGGAAGAGAAGATCACATCCCATCACAGGCCATTGGGCATATTTACTGCTAGTAGTCAAAGATCAATTAATTGCTAAAATTAGGCTATCCCATCATACCATCCCCTCCATAAACTTATCGAGCATAGACTTGAAGCCAGATACGTCTTTTGCCCCCACTGTTCCCCTTGGAAGGCTGTTCCAGAACTTCACTCCTCTGATGGTCAGACACCTTTGTCTAATTTCAAGTCTAAACTTCCTAATGGCCAGTTTACATTCATTTGTTCTTATGTTCACATTGGTATTGAGCTTAAATAATTCCTCTCCCTCCCTGGTATTTATCCCTCTGATATAGAGAGCAATCTTATCTCCCCTCAGCCTTCTTTTGGTTAGGCTAAACAAACCGAGCTCTTTGGGTCTCCTTTCATAAGACAGGAGTACTTGTGGCACCTTAGAGACTAACAAATTTATTAGAGCATAAGCTTTCGTGGACTACAGCCCACTTCTTCGGATGCTGTAGTCCACGAAAGCTTATGCTCTAATAAATTTGTTAGTCTCTAAGGTGCCACAAGTACTCCTGTTCTTTTTGCGGATACAGACTAACACGGCTGCTACTCTGAAACCTTTCATAAGACAGGTTTTCCATTCCTAAGATCCTAGTAGCCCTTCTCTGTACCTGTTCCAGTTTGAATCCATCCTTCTTAAATATGGGAGACCAGAACTGCACACAATATTCCAAATGAGGCTTCACCAGTGCCTTGTATAATGGTACTAACACCTTCTTATCTCTACTGGAAATACCTCGCCTGATGCATCCCAAGACCGCATTAGCTTTTTTCAGAGCCATATCACACTGGTGGCTCATAGTCATCCTGTGATCGACCAGTACTCCAAGGTCCTTCTCCTCGTCTGTTACTTCGAACTGATGAGTCCCTAGCTTATAACAAAAAATTCTTGTTATTAATCCCTAAATGCGTGACCTTGCACTTTTCACTATTAAGTTTCATCCTATTGCTATTAGTCCAGTTTACAAGGTTATCCAGATCTTCCTGTATGATATCCCAGTCCTTCTCTGTATTGGCAATACCTCCCAGCTTTGTGTCATCCACAAACTTTATTAGCACACTCCCACTTTTTGTGCCACGGTCAGTAATAAAAAGATTAAATAAGATTAGTCCCCAAACCGATCCCCGAAGAACTCCACTAGTAACCTCCCTCCAGCCTGACAGTTCACCTTTCAGTATGACCCGTTGTAGTCTCCCCTTTATCCAGTTCCTTATCCACCTTTCAATTTTCATATTGAGCCCCATCTTTTCCAATTTAATAATTCCCCACGTGGAACCATATCAAATGCCTTACTGAAATCAAGGTAAATTAGATCCACTGCATTTCCTTTGTCTAAAAAAAAAAAAAATCTGTTACCTTCTCAAAGAAGGAGATCAGGTTGGTTTGGCATGATCTACCTTTTGTAAAACCATGTTGTATTTTGTCCCAATTACCACTGACCTCAATGTCCTTAACTACTTTCTCCTTCAAAATTTTTTTCCAAGACCTTGCGTACTACAGATGTCAAACTAACAGGCCTGTAGTTACCCGGACCACTTTTCTTTCCCCCTTCTTAAAAATAGGAACTATTTTAACAATTCTCCAGTCATACAGTACAACCTCCGAGTTTACAGATTCATTAAAAATTCTTGCTAACGGGCTTGCAATTTCATGTGCCAGTTCCTTTAACGTTCTCGGATGAAGATTATCTGGGGCTCCCGATTTAGTCCCATTAAGCTGTTAGAGTTTGGCTTCTACCACGGATGTGGTAACATCTACCTCCATATCCTCATTCCCATTTGTCATCCTACCATTATCCCTAAGCTCCTCATTAAAGACTGAGGTAAAGTATGTGTTTAGATATTGGGCCATGCCTAGATTACCCTGAACCTCCACTCCATCCTCAGGGATGTAGACTGAGGCTGAAGAGAGTCCTAGTGGGAGCAGGAAAGAATCCACTGATTGTCCTTCCCATGGGAAGGAATGTGAGAGCAAGATTCTTGTTGGGACACATCAAGAGAGACTATGCCAGGCTGGGGAAGCTGCTTAAAGAAACAGTCTCAGGTGATCTTCATTGGGATTCTACATGTTGCTAGAGGAGGACAGAAAGGGAGAGAAGATTATGAAGATCAACTGTGGCTCAGGAAGTGGTGCTATAAGAAGGGATTGTGGATGTTAGACCACAGAGGCATTCATGGACAGACTGTTCGCATGGGACACACTCCACCGGAGTAGGGCAGGAAATAGACTTCTCGGATGGAGGTTGACAACTGATTAAAAGAGCTTTAAACTAGGAACTCAGAGGAGACAATTAGAGACGGTGATGTAATTAAATTACTGAGTTAAAATACTGAGTGAGGAAAATACTGATTAAAATACAACAATTGAGAAAGGAGCAGAGGGTAGGAGAATGGACAACAAAATAAAAAGATACTGTCATTGGTACTGGCACTAACAGTGAGGTAGGAGATGCTGGAAGTAAAATGACTACTAAATCAGGTTAGAAATATGGGTTAAACCAAACAGAAACAATCACGATGTCTGTACACCAATGCAAGGAGCCTGGGTAACAAAATGGAGGAGCTAGAACTACTGAAGAAGTTATTATATGGCTATTATAGGGATAATAGAAACATGGTGGAATAATAGTCAAGACTCGATTACAGGTATGAAGCATAGGCACTGTTCAGGAAAGAAAAGTAAAGGTGGTGGAGTAGCATAGTATATATTAATGACGAGGTAGATTATAAAGAAATTAGAAGTGATGGAACAGAAAACAATCTGTTCAGGTCAAAGTCACTTTGGGGAAGAAATATAAGAGGTTCCACTGGGATAACACTTGAGGTTTGCTACAGACCCCATGATCTGATTTGGATATGGATAGAGACCTCTAATATTTTTAACCGATATTCCTGGATGCGATAGCTGACATTTTTTCCCACTAAATAGTCACGGAACTAAGAAAAGGTGACGCTATTTTATATTTAATAAGCAGCAAGGACCTCATAGAAGAACTGGTTGCAGAGGACAACCTTCATTTGCAAATTTGACACCATCAGATCAGGATTAAACAAAGACTGTGAATGGCTATCCAACTACAGAAGCAGTTTCTCCTCTTGGTGTTCACACCTCAACTGCTAGCAGAGCACCTCACCCTCCCTGATTGAGCTAACCTCATTATCTCCATACTGATTTATACCTGCCTCTGGAGATTTCCATTACTTGCATCTGAAGAAGTGAGGTTCTTACCCACGAAAGCTTATGCTCCCAATACTTCTGTTAGTCTCAAAGGTGCCACAGGACCCTCTGTTGCTTTTTACAGATTCCGACTAACACGGCTACCCCTCTGATACTCAACCTTGGTTTGAGTGATTCCTGAGTCAATTCAGTTTAAACTAAAAGGAAGGATAAACAGGTCTGCAACTAGGGCCCTTGATTTCAAAACTTAAAAAAAAAAAAATGAAGGCAATTAGTTAGGGAAGTGGACTGGACTGAAGAAATCAAGGATCTGAATGTGGAAGAGGCTTCGAATTACTTAGTCAAAGTTGAAGATAGTATCTGGAGCCTGCATCCCAAGCAAGGGGAAAAATTCATAAGGCAGGGTTGTGGACCAAACTGGATGAACAAGCACCAGATTATTGAGAGAAAGCAAGAAACCTACAAGGAATGGAAGGAGGGATGGATCAGCAAGGAAAGCTATTTCTTGGAGGTCAGAAAGCGTAGAGAAAAAGTGAGAACTGCCAAAAGCCAAGCAAAGTTGGACTTTGCAAAAGGAATTAAAACCAATAGTAAAAGGTTATTTTAGCCATATAAAGAAAACAATGAAAAAAGTAGGACCACTAAACACAGAGATGGGGTGGAGATTAAAGGTAATGTAGGTATGGTCTATCACTTAAATACTTTGCCTCTGTTTTTAATAAGAATAATGTGGCACTTGGGGACAGTGGCAGGGTGGCTAATGGGAATGAGGATATAGAAGTAGAAATTACCATAGATGGAAGCCAAACAGTTTAATGGGACCAAACTGGGCAGGCCAGATAATCTCCATCCAATGTTATTAGAAGTGGCAGCACATGAAATTGCAAGCCTAATAGCAAGGATCTTTAATGAATCCATAAACTTGTACCTATGACTGGAGGAACTGCAAATACAATGCCTGCATTTAAGAAAGGGAAAAAAGTGATCTTGGAAACTGCATATAGTTGGGGTCAAAGTAATAAGCCTGTAAGGTCTTAGAACAAATTTTGAAAGAGTAATTAAAGACGGAAACAAACAGTAATTGGGATGAAATGTGTGTTTAAAAAGGTAAATCATGCCAGACAAACTTGCTCTCTCTTTAAAATAAGATTTCCTAGACAAAGGAAATGCAGTAGATCTTATCTACCTAGATTTCAGTAAAGGATTTGATCCAGTTCGACCTAGAAAACTAGTTATATTGAAGAAGATGGAGATTAATACGAGAATCAAAAGGTGGCTAAGGAATGGTTAAAGGGGAGACTACAATAGATCATGCAGAAAGGTGAAATGTCAAGCTGGAGGGAGGTTACTAGTGGAATTCCTCAAGGAACTATCTTGGGACCAAATCCTATAAACATTTTAATTCATGTCCTTGCAACAAAAATTGGGCGTGTGCTAATAAAATCTGCGGATGAGACAGTTGGGAGGTATTGCCAATATAGAGGAAAACTGGAATATCATACAGGATGTTTTGGATAATCTTGAAAACTGGAGTAATAGAAATAGGGTGATATTTAATAGTGCAAAGTGAAAGGTCATGCACTTATGGCTAACAAGAATTTTTCTATAAGCTGGGGACATGTTAGTCCGAAGAGACAGGAGGAGGAGGAGGAGGAAGAGAAGGAGAAAGACCTGGGTGTATTGGTCAATCACAGGATAAGTACGAGCCACCAATGTGATGCAGTTGTGAAAAAAACTAATATGCTCCTAGGATTCATCAGGAGCGGTATTTCCAGAGGAGACAGGAAAGTTATTATACAAGGCACTGATGAGACCTAATCCAGAATATTGTGTGCAATTCTGGTCTCCCATGTTTAAGAAAGATTAATTCAAGTTGGAACAGGTGCAGAAAAGGGCTACTAGGATGACCATGGGAATGAAGAACCTACTTCACAAGAGGAGACTTAAGGAGCATAACTTGTTTAGCCTAACAAAATGAAGGCTGAGAGGAGATATGATTGCTTTCTATAAATAAATCAGAGGGATAAACATCAGCAAGGGAGAAGAGTTATTTAAGTTAAGGGCCAATGTTGGCACAAGAACAAACAGATATAAACTGGCCATCAACAAGTTTAGGACTGAAATTAGACAAAGGTTTCTAATGAGCAGAGGAGTGCAGCTCTAGAACAGCTTTCCAAGGGGAGCAGCAGGAGCAAAAAACCTAACTTATTTCAATACGAAGCTTGCTAAGTTTATGAAGGGAATGGCAAGATGAAGTAGACCGCAACGGCACTTGGCCCATCCAAGACTGCTAGTAGCAAATATCTGCATTGGCCGGAGATGGGACATTAGATGGCAAAGGCTCTGAATTACGAGAGAATATTCTTTCCCGGGTATCTGGCTAGTGGGTCTCACATATGCTCAGGGTCTTATGATCATCATATTCAGGGACAGGAAGGAATCCACCCCCCTCTCATCCCTAGTCAGACTAGCAGAGACCTGGGGGGTGGGTATGTGTGATTGGGGGGGGTTCAACTTCCTCTGCAGCATGGGGCACAGGTCACTTCTTGGTTTGAACTAGATTAAATGGTTGATTCTCTGTAACTTGAAATCTTTAAATCAAGATGTGACAATTTCTATAAAGCCCCATAACCTCTGGCTGAGTTACTGGAGTGGGTCGGTGAGGTTCTGTGGCCTGCGATGAGCAGGAGGTCAGGTTAGACAAGCATGATGGTCACTTCTGGCCTTAAAGTCTATAGGAATACATCACTCTGGGATGTCACCAATATCAAAAAATCAGAGGTTAATAGAAACCACTGGTCCCACAGGTTTCTGGAAAGTTATAAAAGTCTGATTCCTCCTCTCCTCTCCCTCCCCGCCCGCCCCCTTCTCACAACATCTGCTGGCAAAGTTACTCCCTGATTACCCTTTCTTCAGTAGTCTAATCAGTGGGAACGCTGAGCTGTTTATGTTTATGTTTAGCTCAGTTCGTTTTCTGGTTTTGCAGTTGAGCTGTAGCTCTACAACTGGGCATGTGAGGAGTGAAGCCAAAAATAACCTTACTACAGATCAGTTCTTATGGACCATACATATAGTAAAACTTACAGTCGACTATCTAATAAATCATAAGTGACTACATCCATTATGCATCATAAGAAAAAAATCTGACTGCAAGAACTTAAAGGAATAAATTCGTTAAGTGGTTTCAGCTCTGCTCACCGGACAAAACTACAATCAGGATTTAAAGTCAATACCTGAATAGGGATTTCTGAACAGTAACTGAAGAACCCAAGACTTTCAAATATCCAAAGCTTAGGTTAAATCAATTGTTTACGTTTTGCCCAAGTTTCTCCCATAATTCTTTGGCCACTAAAATTTACTGAAGATTGAGAGGTGCTCAGATACTACAGCAATGGGAACCATATAAATACATGAGACAGACCTTATAAATTTAACCAAGTGCACTCAGTCATTATGCATTATTACATGCGTTATTTAACTTAAGTAGTATCCATTGAAAGCCTTTAGTCTAGGGTTTAAAATCAATTCTAAGGTTGCATTTTTAAAAGATTATAAAAATGGCTTGGATGAAAGCTGCAGTCTGAGTGGGAGAAGAGACTTCATTGGAAGAAAATTACATGTTTCAATTCACATCAGGACTACAAAGTTTCTTCAACAAGATCGCTGTAATAGCCAAGCACTTTTAAAAATTATTCATATGAAAATGTAAGATTTAAATTGAATAATCTTTAATTTTAAATTATCTTATTAAAAGTGGTTGATGGGATCGGAGAAGGCAAGAGCTGTAAAATTCAGACAGCTTTGAACCACTGCTTCTTTCACCTGACAGAGGTGGGTCTGGCTAAAAGTTAAATGGCTTCCCCACTGCCTACTAATTCCCTTCATCTCTCCATTCAGCTGGATCTGGCAGCAAACAAAGCAGATTTTCTAAAGTAGATCAAACCATATTTGCTAGCCCAGATATGCTGTTCAGCAGGAGCATGGCTTGAAAGACCAAGGCAAAGCTAAGCAAGAGAATGGGATCATAGTAGTTTCAAAGGAAAACAGCTCAAGCAGGTCCTCCTTTGCCACCATCAGCTGGGAGAGAAAGAAGAAAAACGGGAGCGAAGCAGGTTTAATGGGAACATAAACACACCCTCAGACATAAGCAGATTTTTATGTGTGTCTGTGTGACAGAGATTAATAATTATGCTTAAATGCTTAATTGACTTTTTCCTCAATAAACCATTTTATAAGTGGAACAAACTCCCAAGGTGCACATTAATCAGCTAATTTAAGCACATCTTGGCTGTGTTTGAGGGACTGCTGTGCTTCAGCACACCCAAGATGTGCGTATATTGGCTGATTAACACTTGTGTGCTGTTGCTTGCATCACTAGTAAATTAAGCTTTTATCTCCTTAAACTCGTATAATCATACTACTTGAAGAGTAACAGCTCCTACCACAAAACAGACATCACTATAAACAATACATCCAGGGACACATCTAGTTTGTTCCTCTTAAGCTCTATGATAAACCAATTTTCACTATTCCCTATGCCATGTCTGCTAATTCACCAGTAAAAAAGGAGGCGGCTTAAACATTAAAACATTTTGGCTAGTAGCTTTTGTAACTGATCAACTTAAAGGGATATCTATCCAGTTTTCAAAATGAATTTAAAATTTTATACTACACCCGCCCCCAAGTCCCTCTGACAATTCTTCTGATTCTGCAGTGACATTTTCCCCATCATTTTAAATGTACTTCCTTTATCCTTTCTGTGAAAGGCCCATCTGTCAAGGAGAACTGACCATGTACAAAGTGCAGTCAAACTCAAAGTGGAAAAAAAAAAAAAAAAAAAACCCTGAAAAGAAACCTCTCTTTCATTACAGTAATCATAAGTGTTATCTGCAGAACAGCAAGCAAGATAGTTCCAGGCAGTTTTCAATTTGAGAAGCAATCTCTCAGAAGGGGAGCATAAAAGTAAGCATATTTAGATTCATTCAAAACAATTTTCATATAAGCTTGAAGAAAAATAACCCCAACAAAACGAAGCTATGAGTCATGATCAGCCAAGTCGTTCCCCCAACCTCTCCCACCAAAGTGTTTTTTAATATAGGATTCCATTTGTATTATAAATACCAGTCACTTTGGTATCTCATTTAACTCTAAGGGGTGATTTCAAAAGCACTTGAGTGTTCCTAACTCGCTTGGGTGCTTTTGGAAATCTCACCCTTAAGAGTTATACAGCAATTAGCAAATAAACCAATACAGCATATTGCTTTGAGCCAAATTGAGGAAAAAAAATAAAGGTACCGTGTATAGAATATCAAAGCATCTTAACTTTTAGGGTTACACTTATACAAACAGTAAGACTTATGAAAGCCGTCTTAAGCAATTGTTTTACAATATTATACAAAAGGGGACTACACAAGTGCAAAATACAGAGCAAGATCTTGCAAGTTAAAGGCCGCCATTGGGGGAAAAAACAACAACAACACATTGATTCAAAAGTGACTGGCATAAGTTCTAGATTTCCAAGAAATTAGGTTTTTCAACTTTAAGAAAGTTACTATAACTAAAACCTGAACATTTCGTCACTAATGCACTTCTGATGATTTAAGATTAAAGTGTAATGGAATTGGAAGATCTGGTATGGACATTCATTATCGGAGAGCAAAGTCTTTGCTTTCTTTCATAGCCTGCCACTGTAATTTTAAGTCTGTTTATAATTTGTATATAATGTCTGTCCAGCACAGAATTCAAGATTCTATTCTAATTGAACTATAACTATTTGTGGAAGTAGCAAGGTAATTAGCAAATAATGCAGACAGACTTTTGGGGAGGCACACCCTTCTAGAGCAGTATTCCATACTGACTGTTTACAATAGCAGATTTAACTATTTAAATATAAAACATTAAAAACATATAGTGCTGTGCCAAACATTATGATTTAACATTCTAAATAGCTATGATCTCCAACTTAGCACAACGGAACTACAATTGTCAAACAGATTGGAAATGAACATAGCATTTTATTTTAAAAGTTTCCGTAGCATGTAGCTGTGATTCAGGAAAGCATTTAAGCATCTGACTTCAGTGGGACTTAAACACATGCTTAAGCATTCTTCCTGAATAGGGAGAGACTTCAGCACAAATTTAAGTGCTTTCTTGATTCATAGCCCAAGATTCCATACATTTCTCCACGCATTAAAAACTCTTGTAACAAAGTAAATTAAATATTTATCAAGGTATCTGGATCTATAAAAGAGAATAGATGTGTCCTACACATTTCTCTAAGTTGTTTCCTTGCTTACATAACTGTAAAAAAAGACTTACATGGACAAGTTAGGAGATGGAACCCTACTATCATCAGCTAGGTTCCCAAGGTGGCTCGGCGTTGAAGTCGAACTGTTCTCTATAAAGCACTTCTCCTAGGCCTTCTGGATAGTTGTAAACCTGATCAGAGAGTTTGCCCTGTAGGAAAAATACATAGATAAATAAAATTGATAACTTAGGAGTAAACACCACTTTACTATCAAACATGGAACTTCTGTTCTTAACTGCACTTTTAATATGGACTGCTGTCTCCTGTTATAGTAATCTACAACAATAATTTACAGAGCCTATTTTTCAAAGCTGAGTGCACACACAAATGAACATAAGGAAGTCAAATTGTCAGTGACATGTTTAACTATCAATGGATGTTATCCACCTTATGGCCTCTTGACATTTATGCCTCCCTAGAGCCTCCTCCCCTTACTGTTTCACTTAGGGTGACCAGATAGCAAGGATGAAAAATCGGGACAGTGGGTGGGGTTAATAGGCACCTATAAAAGAAAAAGCCCCAAATATCAGGACTACCCCTATAAAATCGGGACATCTGGTCACCCTAGTCTCACTACAGTAGTGGTCGTCTGCCATATTCTTCAGGAGAGCCTCAATCCCCTCCCAAAGGGGCTCTGAGAAGCACAAGAGGTCAAAGCAATGTGTGATGATTGAAATTGGGACCACGGGCAGTGGATACAAGGACAAAACGTAACAATCCGTGGGTGAGGGAGATGGTGGAGAATTAAACTTTAGTATGGAGTGACATAAGGAGGTATGGGACTGTAATGGTCATAAGGTGGTACACATGGAATTGAATAGTCATTTTTGAGGGGATTAGCAGAGTCAGAAATGGTGCAAAGAGCACCACTGTTCTGATGGCCCACCTATGATGAACTACAGGTTTGTTTCTCTCTCAAAGACCACATTTAATTAATCTAAGTAGAGATGCTGAATGCACCACAAGTCCCCATAGAATCAAAAACATATTTCCCCAATTTCTACCCAGCTCTAATCAGCCCCTACCCCCAAGTGGGTACATATCTTCTAGGCCCTCCTACAGTGCTCTCACTTCCTCCCCACCCACCCCCATAACAGAGAGTGGTTGGGGATGTATTCTGGGGGCAAAGTTGGGGGCCTTGAGCTATGGGGAGGCCAGAGTCTGTGCATCAAGAAACTGGCAATTTAATTGGCCCTTAAAGGGCAAAGCTATTAAATTCAGATCCAAAAGTCAAACTAAAGTCTTATCTACAGAGGGACAGCAAAGAAAATTAATTCAAATTAAAGGTGTGAAAGTGGCATAGTTAAACTGTATTAAACCACTGCATGAACACATTCATTCTTAATTAAAGTGGCCTTAGTGTGGTTTATTTCAATTCACCTTGAAAGTGAATTTAATCCTGTTTAGTTTAATTCACTTCCAAAGTGAATTGAAATAAACCAAACTAAGGCCTCTTCCATTCTGAGTAACAGCATCCACACAGGAATTTAATGCAGTTTTACTAATACACTTCAAATTCACACCTTTAATTTTCTTAGCTGTCCCTATGTAGACATCCCCTTAGGTGTTAAAATATGGGGTTTATATACCTGAGTTCAATTACAATAGTCATTTCAAAAAGTGCTGTAATGGGTAACAGTGGAGTTTAAACCAGCCCTGCTTACACAAACTGAATTCTTCACAGGTACAAACTAAGAGTGGCTGTCACATTTTAAAATAATTGAAATAACCAATGTAAGCAAACAGGTCATCTGGAAACCTGGGGCATGCGGAGATTAAAAAGTGTGTGGTAATCCATGGTATAAAATACAGAGTACTACTGATATTTAATAAAAGTAAATCTATATTAAACTGAAAAATTTGAATACATATGGGCTACAAGAAATGGCTATCCTTTATCACATAATGGTCTTTTCAATCATAGCAGTTGCTTATATATGTATTGGCCAGGATAAGTGAGCAAACACAGGAGAAGTATGCTAGTTCACATTACATAATTTGCACTCCAAACGTATCATCTTTCTTTCCATCCCAGCAAAGGCATAACAGCAGTGCTGTAGTGGAATCTCATTAATAAAATGTCATTACTTTTACAATACAAACTATAGAACATTTACTAATACAGTTATGAATATTAAAACTGAACTACACTTGTTAAAAATGAATTGGGATTCCTTACTTCTAGCTGACTGAAAGTTACTTTTCATGTTCAGTTAACTTTTTTCCATTGCAATTCTTTAAATTAAAGCTAAGCCAATAAAATTAGCTCTCAAACTATTGGCATAAGAAATATTTGTTTTAAAATCAAGTGTTAATTTCACAAAAGCAAAATGTTTAAATATCTACACTATTTTTGGATGCTGTTCAAAAATGTGAACATCTGTATGCTGCTTTCAAACTGAGAACACTTGCAGCACAACAAGTCTTTTAAAAACAGGTGTTGCAAGCAGAAAAGATGACCTTTACTGCAGTACATAAAAGGCCACAATACAAGCAAATATGACCTGCAGTACAGTCCAAATGAATTTTGCCACATGCTGCGAGGGGGGGGAGGGGAGGGAGAGAGAGCAGGAGAGCCAGTTTCCTTGGAGCTAGAATAAAAATTGACAATATTCCCTAGCGATAACTTTGTGTTGTGTTTTAGAGGAATGCACTGGAATTTTACTTTAGCATTTTAAGTCCTAAACTCAGGATTTCCCCCACACACACCTTGTCAGTGATCTCAACTAATATATAGAAAGTACAATTTCACTTCTCATGCATGAGTATTTAACTGTATCAAATATCCATAATGCTGTTCTATCCTTTAATGAAGTCTGACTTTTGAAAGAATTTTATTTTAAGAGGTAAAGAATTTAATGAAAATGTTCAGTTTTCCAGATCAAAATAGGACAGTGCTAAAATGTCAAGTACTACATGCTAACATTTCAAGCAGAGTTGCCACATCCCTAATTCATCTGGGCAGCATAGATGAATTAAAGGAATTGCCTCATGTCCAGACTGAAATGCTTGATTCTTCCCTATTTTCACTGAAAGTCTCAAAGTGGCAATAAAAAAAATTGTTCTTTACCAAAACAAAAAGTTTTCAGTCGAGGAATTTTTTTTGCAACTAAATGCCTAGTAGCTGTACTTTGCCTTATAACACTTATAAAATCATCCATTGTCCATATCATCTTATGAACAGGAAAAACTAAAAGGCACTGAACTAAAATATCCAGGGCCCAAACCCCTACAATCCAGAATCATATGACTCACAGCACTAGCTGGCACACTTAGCAGAGGCAGCATGAAGTGCATGGGTCATGGAAACAGAACTATCCCTGTTGTCCCTAGATGCTTTCAAGATCAGTGTTGAGGCATGCTGGTAGGACAGCGTGTGGGAAGTTTGCCTTCCTTGCTGCCCTGCAGATCAGGGTGGCTTCTGTTGCCAGAGCTATCCATCTGACCCCTTTCACCAACACTAAATCTACAATTACTTTTAAACTGAAGTTTATGTCTTATGTAAATTAGCTCATTTATTTACATAAATAATGTAATGTCCCTAATCCCCCCCCTCCCCCCAACGTGACACTCCTAATCCCCCTCTATGGTAAGAATGGTGCAATTTATTACACAGAATATTCACATCAGCATCAAGCCCACTAAGGAAAATATTTGAGACTCAAAACTAGCCAAGGTATGCAGTCCCCTTTTAATTTTACAGTGTAGGCTGGGGCAGCCAGAGGTACAGCTTATTGTAGCTCAGTTTCTCCAATACAGAAGGATTCCCCCGGAGGAGAAACATTTACATTACTATGTTACTACCAAATCCTGTCCTAGCCTCAGAAGCAGCCGCAATCCCCTCCTCCCCACAGACTTGGAGTTCAGTGCTGCCTGTCTGACACCCTGCTGGGAAATAGAGAGAGATGGCGGGCAGAAGAGCGCGCCTGCTGGAGCTGCTTTGGGGAGAATTGCTGTTCTGTGTACATGAGGCAGAGCAGGGAGGGGGCATTCACTCTTGCACTCACTGCAGTCTGAGACACATGGGGCGGGGGGGGGGGGGGGAGAATGCAATGTCGCAAGCAGCCGCGACGGCAGCAGCATTGTTCGCATGGTGACAGGAAGGAAAGAACCAGACTGGACCAGTCCAGACTGGAACAAACCCCTCCTCCCCTTCCACCACCATTATTCACGACAAAAACCGGCTGAAATGCTGTTGTGTCTCACATTCATCAAGGGAAGAACAGCAAGCAAGTGCATTATCTCTAGAGCTGGCAACCCTCACAAACTCGGGGGAGGGGAGAAGAATTGGGGCAACACTTCAGCCCACTCGCATATAAGCATGCAGTGTAAAAGAACAAGTCAGAGCTCTGAGTAGGGGCCCAGAGAAAGGAAAGCCAGAGCTAATCCATTTCATAATTGTTATACAGCCACTTCCCACAGCTACTGACACAATGCAGCTGTATTCCACTGGGGCTACCCAAACAAGCTATACTGAGCCACCAGAGACTGCTGTAGACAGGGTCTGAATTGCAGCAAGTGGGAAATCGCTGTAACAGTACTTTTGCTCCTGTGTACTGTCACTTCTTGTTGTGCAGGATGTTGCACAGCAGAAGATGCATATCAAAAAGGATTGAAAGAGGTTTAGACTTGCTTTCCTCTGATACCCACAATTTGGATCCACCCTTATTGCAGTTACACATTTGTTCTGACTACTAAGTCAACCAAGCTTATATTTTGTATGGATGGCAGTGTGCTAACAGTGAGAACATGAGTCTTCCAAACCCAATCACCTCATACACATGTGCGCACACTTGCAAGCATAATACAGTCCCCACCATGTTGCCTCTACATGTGTGTATAAAAAGCCCTACAGTTCCCTCACCATCTCCCCTTTGCATGCTCACGGCCCACTTCACAATCTGGCTCTTCTCTCTGCTAGCACCCCCTTCCAATGAAGCAGGTGATGGGACCATGACACAAACACACCCAGCTGACACCACTCTGAGAATACACTGACAGCCAGACCCCCTTTGTACACATTCTAACAGCCGCTGAGCAGTGACTCAGTCCTCCTTCATACACTTTCCACAGGCCACCACTGTGACCGAGAAGGACATAACCAATCAGACCAAAAGGACTCCCAAGGCAGCCAAAACAGCGAAAATGGGCTTAACCGAGACACTTCCAAAAAAACTGGTGGGCAGCAGCAACCCGGTTACTGTTAGCCTGACAGACTGGTGGAGGGGAGGGGAGAATGTGTGTGTGTGTGTCCTTGAGGCAACAAGGGAAGGAGAGATTGTGTCTGAGGTTGAGCGTGATTGCTAAGCAGGATAGAGGGGGTACAGAAGAGCATTCTTTACCCACTGGCATATCAACATTAAGTCAATGTGCCCAAGACATTAAGACCCCCAGGAGAGGGCTAGAGTAGGCCACTTGTGCAATATCCTCAACCTCTACTCCTCCCTCTGCTGCCACACGAGCTTCACACACGCCCCTGTCACAAACCCCATTAACAAAGGCAGAGCATTAAGATCTCATTGGGGGTTACCAACTGCCAGCACCCACAACATGGCTCAAGTGGTGGGGATAGGAAAAAAGATGTGACACCACAACAGAACCCGGATGGATAGTCACAGTTACACAGACATACAACATGGCCTCTGAGAAGCGAGAGGAGAGTCTTTGCCATGCTACAAACACCCTCTTCTGCTCCCTTGCCCTCCTCTCCTGTCTAGTCAGGCCTTCTTTACTGATCAAAACATCTAGTTACAAACCTATTTCCCTATGCCCCCCAAAATGGCATTCTGAGTGTCAGTTTACTAACGAGAAAGAGAATCAGTGAAAACCCACATGGGAGGGAAACAGCACTACTGAGCCAGGGCAGCTCTGACAAGGGGAAGTGATGATGAAACAGCTCCTGCTACAAGGACTATTCCTGGGGGGAGATGGGGAGGGATCTTTTCACTGTTCTTAAGTAGCCAGGTCAAGAGACTCCCCTCTCCTCCCCCATCCCCAAAAAAAGGGCATCGAGCAACGCAGAAGCAGCTGGAGGAGGAGTCTGCTATTACTGCTAACTGACCCACTTCAGACTGAGACACATCACACACAGCCACCCAACCCCCTCCACAGGAATCCGCCATGTTAGAGCAGCTGCTGAGCCCCCTTACATAGTCACATTTGGGTCTGTGGCTAGTCTCCTCTCTCCCTCCCCCCCCCCCCCCCCCCGAACAGATACATCAGCCACCGTACAGCAGCCCCTAGATCCCCGCTCTCTCCCACACACACCCGGGTGTCCGCCATGTTCGAGGAGCAACTGCTGAGCACCCTCCACACACACACACACACATTCCCTTGCTAAATGTGCAACAGCACCTCACTCCTGCCCCGCTCTGTGAGGACACGCCAGCCCCGCATTCAGCGGCAGAGAGCCGCAGCAATGCGTACCGGGGGAGGGGGACAAATCTGACTCATCCCCTTCTTCCCGACTACCGCTGCTGGAAAGGGGTGCTGCCCACGGCTCCCCCAGCCCGCCACTGTTGCCGAGAACCTGCAGCTCACGCCTCCCACCGCCGCTGCTCGGGGCGGGGGGTGGCCGGAGGTCCGCGGATCCCTCCTGAGGATAGAAGCGGTGCTTGGATCCCCCGCCCCCTCCTCATGCGGGGAATGGGACAAACAGCCTCCGCTGTTTCTGGGGGGCTGGAGCCTGCGAAGCCCTAGGAACTTCCCCTCCACCAGCCGGGAGGTCTGGGACCAAAAGCCCGCAGAGCCCGGCTGGGCCCGTCCCCCCCAAGTCCTAGACTTGGGAGGGCGTCTGCTTCGCAGCTGACAGTGTTGGAGGTGTGGGGGTCTCTGCTCGCCCCAGTCCCCGAGGCTCTCGCTTTCCACCCCCACCCCGTGGCCATACTAAAAAGGAATGTACCAGCATTTGGGGGTGTCTCCCCCACCGGCCCCTGCACGGCAATGCGCAGTGCCGGAGGGCAGGGGGTCGGCCTGCACACACCCCACGCCGTATCCCCGGGGGTGGGGGGCTCTCCCTCCGCCCTGCCCCCAGCCCGGGTACTCACGTGCGACAACGGCCCGAAGGATTTGGTAAATCGTCTTCGCTTTTTAGGCGGAATTTTTAAAGAGGGATGTGGGAACCTACAGCAGAAATACAGGCGGCGGCAGCGGCGCCCTCCAGGGCCATAGGCTGCGGGGGCGGCCGGCGGGGGGAGCGCAGGGCAGCGCTGGGACGGCGGGGCACGGGCGCAGAGAGACGGGCAGGCCGGGAGCGCGAAGGGAGCGAGCCGGGCAGAGCGGGGTGGTGGCGGCCAGCCGGGCAGGGACACGCGCAACAACGCCGAGCAGGCAGGAAAGAAGAGGAGGGGGCGCCGCAGCCCGGCACTTATAGGAGGAGCGGGAGGCGGCGCCACACGTCACAAGCATGGGGGAGAGGGCGGTGTCTGCCGCGGGCCAAGCCGGTAACCCGCATCTCCCGCCTCCACTACCCAAGGCACAGCGCTCTGGGCGAGCCTGGGGCGCATGCGCCGGCAGAGAGCGAGAGCGAGAGCGCGGTGGAGAGCCGGCCTCTGCCCCTTGCCCCTCAGCTACCGGCTGGGCTTCCCTTTGCCTGGCGAGGCCGCGAGAGCGCCCAGCCAACAGGTGGGAAACTTGAGGTAACCCAGCCCCGGAGCTGCAGCCGGGCCTGGCCCCTACAGCCCGGGCAGTAGTGTTTTCCCCAGGAATTGTAATGGGAAGGGGGGATGGAATATTTGGGGGGGAGGGTCAGGGCCGAGGAGGGTTGAGACCATCAGGGTAAAGGTGGGCTGCATGGCACTATCATAAAAACTGAAAAATGTTTCATGACCATTTTATTAGATTTAACTCATGTTTTAAAATCATCACAAAAATTAAAGTTGGCTACTCAAGCCTACTATGAAGCACGACATCTTGGTTTCTTGTTGGAATTTTGCACAACTCATTGGTGTCTTCTTGTGTGCCCGTTACTTCCAGTCCTTCATGATATGTTCATGATCAGGCTGAAGGCAACTTCTTTCAGAACACAAAATTCTATTCAATGAGGAAAAAGAACGCTCAACTGTAGCTGTTGTGACTGGGAGCAGCAAGAGATGAATTTCTACTTCTTTCGTCCCAGGAAAAATAGCACCAAAATTAGGTTGAACTACTAGTGATGATAAAGAAGTTGAAGTTAAATCTTCATTTGTTTGTCATATGATATTCCACTCTGTGTTCAAAATGTTCTATTCTGTCCTGATCATATCATAGCCCCACGGCTGGTAATGCCTCACTCCACTCAACTGTAGGTGTTTTATAAGACAGGCATCTGTAAAAGCTATGTAGAGGTTGAGTAGAATCCAGAAATAGCTATTGTAGATTTGTAAGAATCAAGTCTGTGTACTTTTTCAGCTGGCTTAACAAACACTTCTTGTCCTCTTCACTTAAGGACCTTCATTAGTTTACTTCTGGACTGAAATCTTTGCTTCTTCAGTACATTTTCAATGGATATCTCTGATTGATCCAAGGGTAGTTTTTACTGCTTGACAAAGATCTACTACTGTTGTAGCAGATGCCTGGATGACATTGTTTAATGACCCAAGTGGTTTCAACAATAGACTTACAAGAGAGAGAATGGTGATAGTCTTCTCTGAACTTAGTAAAAAAAGTAGTCCACCATTCTCATTACTTAGATCTGTCCTATCTTGGTGGATACTTTCCAAAGCCAGTAATAATGATTGCAGTAATTTTAAGACAACAGCCAAGAATTGCTCATGAGAAAGCCAGCAGGTTTTCCAAGGTTTGAACTTCAGTCCCAGTGTATCTTCTATTTGTTTCCAAGACTTCAGTCTTTTAGGGGATGTATCACTCGATGATTCCCTATTCTGTTCATTCCCTCTGAAGCACCTGGAATAGTCAGTGTCGGAAGACAGGATACTGGGATAGATGGACCATTGGTCTGACCCAATATGGTCGTTCTTACATAAAAAATAATAATAATAAAAAAGTTTAGTACAGAAACTCCCCAAGATAATGACCTCTTGAGATAGCAATGATGTGAGATAATGACCTTGGCAAATAATGCATTTTAAAAATCTTGGCCTACTAGGAAATGTATATTTATATAAGTTTATCAGTCACAAATCTAGCATTCTGGAGCGAAGTCACTAAAACATAGTCCAATGCTCTGACCGCTGTTGTTTGTCGTGCCACCGTTCACTCTACCGCTCTTTCCCCAATGTCCCTGCACTGTCACCTTCTGCTGCCACCTGCCACTGTGACCTCTGTGAGTCGGTCTCTCGCGGTTCCATCCAGCTCTCAGTGATTTCAGCTCTCATTGGGGGAACCTCACTGCTAGTTCAGGCTGGGCTGTCTCTTCCACAGAAACACTGTCCCACAGCAGGTCTAAGCACTTAGACCTGATTATCAGTAATTTCAGCTCTGGGGGTCACTTAACAAACCAAAAGACTCTATGGAGCCTAATCATCTCTCTCTCTAAACAGAAGACAGGGGCAGGTCAAATAGTGCCTGTGACTCTTTGGCAGAGCCCACACCACCAAGCAAAACACCTGTGCCCTACCCTCTCTCTCTTCACTAGGATATGGCATCCAACTCTCCTGCTTAGCAAGTGCAGTGCAGTTCAGTTGAGGATGACCAGTGCTTAATTTGAAATGAAAGAGGTGCTGGGGGCTCAAGCAAGTTTGTTACTTTCATAACTGATGTGACAAGCCCAGAGGTCCCAGAACTATGAACTGTCAAGCCTAGGGGTGCTAAGGCTCTGCCCTGGCAAGCCCTAGCACAAATTAAGCACTGAGGGAGACCCCCTCATTCAGTCAGGCTAAGTTCATTGACATTAAAAGAAAGACCTGAAAACATCTCTGTTCAAATTGTTTTCCAAATAATTTTTCTTAGCACAAAACATAAATTTGATGGTTAAACTACTTGACAAATGTACTTTGCTGCCCTTTACTCATACAATAAGGATAACAACATTTCATGACTCACACATTTAATACTTAAGTGATTTGTAACCCAACCCCAGCCAAAATTGATCACTTGGGCAGTATAGCTCTGTCTCCTGGATACCTAGGCAGAGTAGGTGTGTTCATGTAAACACAGTCTGGTCCTGAAGCCTTTCCACCCACCACTGGCTCATCACTAGCTGTCAAGGGAGAGCTCATTCAGACCTTGCTTATAAATAATCATTTGAAATTATTAGGTAGGCCAATATAGCCAAAACAAATGTGCCGACATTGTCATAAATAACAGCTGTATGACGAAGCTAGTCTTTGTTCATACTTTTCAAACCCATTATGCTTTCTCAGGTACAAGTATTTTCTCATATACTGCATATGCTTGTAAAGTGTGTATTAATGTTTCAATTTCAATTCAAATTTCCAACCAATGACTAAATTGGCAACACTGCATGTAACTGGGGGGTGTTTAAGGAAATCCTTGCTGGGCAGCCTCCCCCCAGCAGCGGCCGACAGGGATTTGCTCCGTTCCCTGAGGGGCTGCAGTAACATGAACCGGGGCCTCAGGCAGCAGGGGGGAGGACCCAGCCCTGTTGCAGCTCAGACCTCAAATGCATGGAGGAGGCTGAGGATTGCAGTGTAATGGGGGTGGGGTAGAGGAAAATAGGGCCGTAGCCAGTATCTACTTGGGGCCTCAGAGCACCTCAGCAACTCCCGGGCTCACCCTCTGGACCAGCAGGGTATCCCGGGGGGTGGGGGAGGACAGGCTGGCTACTGACACACCCACCCTGTAAGGGGGGAAAGGAGGAAACAACTCACTAGGATATCATAGAACTGGAAGGGACCTCGAGAAGTCATCGAGTCCAGTCCCTTGCACTCAAGGCAGGACTAAGTATTCTCTAGACCACCCCTGACAGGTGTTTGTCCAACCTGCTCTTAAAAATCCCCAATGATGGAGATTCCACAACCTCCCTAGGCAATTTATTCCAGTGCTTAACCACCCTGACAGGAAGTTTTTCCTAATGTCCAACCTAAACTGCCCTAGCTGCAGTTTAAGCCCATTGCGTCTTGTCCTATCCTCAGAGGTTAAGAACAATTTTTCTCCCTCCTTGTAACCATCTTTTATGTACTTGAAAACTATTGACTCATATTTAGCTTGTGATCCACTATGACACCCAGATCCCTTTCCGCAGTACTCCTTCCTAAGTAATCATTTCCCATTTTGTATGTGTGCAACTGATTGTTCCTTCTTAAGTGGAATACTTTGTATTTGTCCTTATTGAATTTCATCCTATTTACTTCAGACCATTTCTCCAGTTTGTCCAGATCATTTTGAATTTTAATCCTATCCTCCAAAGCACTTGCAACCCCTCCCAGCTTAGTATCATCCACAAACTTTATAAATGTACTCTCTATGCCATTATCTAAATCACTGATGAAGATATTGAACAGAACTGGACCCAGAACCAATCCCTGCGGGACCCCACTCATTATGCCCTTCCAGCACGAATGTGAACCATTGATAACTACTCTCTAGGAACGATTTTCCAACCAGTTATGCACCCACCTTATAGTAGCTCCATCTAGGTTGTATTTCCCTAGTTTGTTTATGAGAAGGTCATGTGAGACAGTATCAAAAGCCTTACTAAAGTCAAGATATACCACATCTACTGCTTTCTCCCTATCCACAAGGCTTGTTATCCTGTCAAAGAAAGCTATCAGGTTGGTTTGACATGATTTTTTCTTGACAAAACCATGCTGACTGTTATTTATTACCTTATTATCTTCTAGGTGTTTACCCACTCCAACCCCCAGCCAGCCATGGGGCCAAGGAGAAGGAAACAACTGAGCACTGCATCTGCCCATGGCAGCCCCGTAAAGGGACCAAGGAGAAGGAAACAACTTACCATCGTATCTTTCCAACCTCCAACCCACTTCAGCAAAGGCACTGAAAATGGAAGAAGCAACATATTACTAGAGCATCCTATTCACCTCTACTTCACAACAGAAGCATGGGGGAAAGGAAGCATGAAGTCTGATTGTCACTCACAAGGAGTCGGGTGGTACCTGTGTGTTAAGAAAATAAAGGACAGCTCCGTGAAAAATGTCAGGCAAAAGTAATTGTTAAAGGACACCAGGCCACAATATTTTTATTCATGGAACAAAAGTTTACACAGTACAAAATAATTAATTTATGTCAAAGGGTTTGATTGTTGGCATAATTATTGCTTGAAAACACATTTTATCTGATTCAATGTTTTGTGGTAGTTCCTTATTGGAAATGGGTCATGGACCATTAGGCATCAAATAAAAGGCATCTCTCAAAATACAGAACAGGTGGGCAGCCATGCATCACTTCCTTATGGCAGCTTGGAGCCCTGCTTTTGATTGGAGGTCCCCACAAAAATAATGTCGCTGTATCCATTTGGAAGCAGATGTCATGGCAGAAACTAGGTCTTTAAAGTCCATCAGCAGCCTCATTCAGTGAGCTAATGACAGCCTATTAACTGACTGACTTCACTAAGCATTAATAGGCTGTTATTAACTCTCACTGAAGAAGGCTTTAATCATGTTCACGTACCTGGCAAACTCAGGCTTTTTATGGATTTCTCAGGCCCTCAAGACTATTGCATAAGCAAATATGTGGACTAAAAAACTTAGGTAGCCCTGTATATTCCATAGAGTTTATCTGGGCACTTATGGTGTCCAACACTAGTATCTTTGCACATCACAAACAATTTGTCCTCACAAAACCCCCTGAGGAAAGGAAGTATTATCCTAGTTTTACAACTGAGGCACAGAGAGATTAACTAACCTGCCTAAGGTTACAAAAGAAGTGGTAGATCTGAGAATTGAACCCAGATCCACAGGCCTGATCCAGTAGTTCAACCACAATGACACATGTTTAGGATATTTTAAAAACTCACCTTGTTCAAACTGTCACAATTCTATTATACACTCACAAGTATAGAATGAATTGTCCAGCTCAATTACACCCACCAAAAAGCCACATGAGGATGGGTGCTTCTGGCTTTCAAACTTATGGCTGAGCTGAAAATGCACCCAACACTAGAAAAATATTAAATTACCACTGTGGAGGGAAACTACTTGTTTTCCTTCAATGCAAGACTATGTATAGCGGTATTTTTATAATAATATACAGAGCGAGTTGATAGTCTTAAGCAAAAGGTACAGACCTATCAACTTTTCAGAATTTTTTTTTTCTTGAAAGTATACAGCATCCAAGCATGGTAGGTCTGGGTGTCTTCGTCTTTGCTTCTCCCTCTTCCACCTGTCCAGCTTTCCCTTTTGTCAATCGCTTCAGTGAGGACAAGGTAAACTGGCAAGTAATTCTGGGTTCATTACAACCCAGAATTCTCCTGTAGGCATAGGTGGTTCCATGTGGATAAGTCAACAGGACCAGGATCAGCAGGCAGAAAGCAGGTATTTTGCAAGGTATTCTGCATCTGGGCACAAAAATTTAAAATCTCTGTAGTGCTACATCCCTATGCACATGCTTCTCATTTTCCACCGAGGCAGGCTTACAACCTGCTATTGGGAGCTCCGTCCCCAGGGTGTACAAGTAGCAGGGAAGATGGAAAGAAAAAACCCTGTGGAGAGATGGGGGAAGCAACCAAGTAGATACTACATTTTGAAAGCCCTGGGGGAACCACAGTCAATTCAATTTTTGAGACAGATTGTATGAAAAGCAAATAAAATACACATTTATTATTAACTGTGAAACAACTGGTGAAAAGTGATGAGCGGCAGGCCAGTTGAAAGTCTGAGTAAAAATAAAAGGAAAAATTGGGGTGACATCATGGTAGGGGGTCTACCACAGACCACCAAATCAGGAAGAGGAGGTGAATGAGGCATTTCTAGAACAAACAACAGAAATATCCAAAACAAGACCTGGTAGTAATGGGAGACTTTAACTACCCAGCCATCTGTTGGAAAAGTAATATAGCAAAATGCAAAATTTCCAATATTGGAAAGTATTGGGGACAAATATTTGTTTCAAAAAGTCAAGGACAGCCATTTTAGATTTGATTCTGACCAACAGGGAGGAATTGGTTGTGGATTTGAAGGTGGGGGGCAATTTGTGTGAAAGTGATCATAGAATGAGAGATTTCATTAGTCTAAAGAAAAGAAGGAGTGAGAGCATCAGAATAACATAAACATAAAACTGCGAGCAGGACACCCACCCCTGAGTGCATGAGGCAGAGTTTTCTGCCTCTTGTTCTTGAGTTCTACAACCAAAAGTTCCTTTACTGTGCCCCTCTCTGTTCCCCCACTCAGAGTGGTTGTCCTTGGTCAGTGAGGACCCAGGGTTCAGAATTGCATCTGTGTGAGTTCACCTCCCGCCCAGGGAAGAAGACACTTGACTTGTACTGCCATATGAGCACCTGTTCTGGCTGGCCACCCTGCCAGCTGCTGTTCCTTACTGCCTGGCTGCCCTGCCATCCTCTGTTCCTTGCTGCCTCCTTGCCACTTTTTGTGTCACCTACCTCTCTGCTGTGACCTCTGTAGGTCAGTCTCTTAGGGCTGGTCTACACTGGGGGGGGATCAATCTAAGATACACAACTTCAGCTACAAGAATAGCATAGCTGTAGTTGAGGTATCTTAGATCGACTTACCTCCCGTCCTCACGGCACAGGACCGATGGCCGCGGCTCCCCCATCGACTCCGCTTCCGCCTCTCGCCCTGGTGGAGTTCTGGAGTCGATGGGGAGTGCGTTCGGGGATTGATTTATCACATCTAGATGAGATGCGATAAATCAATCCCCGATAGATCGATTGCTACCCGGCAATCCGGCAGGTAGTGAAGACATACCCTTAGTGATTTTTAGCTCTCAGTAGGCTGGGCAGAAACACTACCACACAAGTACTGAGTACATCACTGAGTACTTAATGTAACAAAAAGCTTATAATTAAGCCTATTTAGCTCTGTCTTTCAACAGTGGGGAGGAACAGGTTAAACCAGACCTAGGGAACAACCCTTAGGGAGAATCCACATCTCCTGGCTAGAACATCTACCCCCCACCCCTCTCACTTTCACTGGGTTCTGGCATTTGAGCCCCTGACTTAACAAGGTCCTTTCAGCTGAGGGTGACCTCCTCATTGGGGACAGATTAAGTACAGTTCTGCTCCCCTTTATTCATACAATAAAGACAACATGGATAACATCATTTCAGTACCCCTGCATTCAGTACTGAAATTATTTGTAACCCAACATGTGCCAAAGCTGATCATTTTGAGGAACACCACTTTATCTGCTGGATATCTAAGTAGATTAGGTGTGTTCATATAAATACAGTTTGCTCCTGAAGTCTTGCTACCTCCCAGCTAGCTGTCAGGGGAGAGTTCATTCAGACCCTGCTTACAACAGGAAGAACTTTCTAACTATCAGATAGTTAAGATCTGGATTAGGCTTCCAAGGGAGGTTGTGGAAACCCCATAATTGGAGGTTTTTAAGAACAGATTGAACAAACACCTGTTGGTGATGGTCTAGGTTTACTCAGTTCTGCCTCAGTGCAGGAGACTGGACTTGCTGGCTTCTTGAGGCCCCTTCCAGCCCTACATTTCTATGACATTTTCAGGTATTATACATATATTTGAGAAAGAAAATAGCAAAATTTCTATCATTTCCATCAATTTATACAAATTTTCCATCTTTAATGATATTACTAGTATTTCCTTCAGCAGTGTCACAACTCAAATATTATTATTTTTAATGTTATTGTGCATAACAATGATGTTACTTTCTCAATAGCAAGCTATGATACAAGACAGCTGAAACAATGAGACTTCTCTCCCTCCTCATTTTAATCTCTCCTGATATCAAAACTAAACATCTCCCAACATTTACATTGTAAGGTTCTGTATGTGTATATTTCATAGGTGGCTGTGACATAAGCAAACACACCAGAAGTCAACCATCAGTCTTATGGAGCCCTAGTAGGTCAAAGTATTTTCAACCCTACGGCAAGGGTTGCACGCACACACACACACACCCCACCCACTTTTTGAACAGGAGGTCCTATCCATTTGCTGTATCAGAAAGAAGGCCCCAACTCCAAGTCACTTTAAAAGCAGCATTTTTATGCCAGAAGCCTTTTCTTTGTCTATTGGCCTCTGGAAAACCCAGTTTGAACTAGTATATGTGAGCTTCCCCAGGGGAGGTATCTCTCTGGATATGTTTACAACCTGAGTGATTCACCTTAATCATCCTGAGGATTTGGCCTGCAGAGTAAGGACAATTGATGAGTGTATTCAAATATACACTATTTTGTTTGGTCAGAGTCAAGTTACACACTCAACAACACTGATATTAACCAGTAAGAACTGGAGGACTGAATGGCTTAGGGTTTCTGTAATCTACTACGGAGCTGCTTGCTGCTAAGTCACAGGCATAAATTCAGCCAGGTCAGAAATGACCTAAAGCTATTACCATCTGATTGTTGCCCAGCAGCCTATGGGGAAATAGTTGATGGTCTCATTCCAGTTCCTAGTAGGCAAGTAACACAAATCACCAAAATCAGGAGCATCAGCCAAGAGGTTAGGAATTGCTGTAGTGGAGTTTATCCTTTTCCACTACAAATAGTACACCCAGATCAGAGAAGAGACATACTATTCTGGTGATGTGCGGAGCACCTTCTATGGCTAACTTGAAGAAATCAGTTTCCAGAGCAGTCAGCTGAGCACCACTAATAACCACTAAATTCACTATTTAAAAAAAATACTAAAATTAGATAAATTGGTTCATCTTTAAGAGCTAAATCAGGACTCATGACAAATGTTTTTAAAAATTAAAAAGACAGCACATGCAAATTATTTATTGTTATTAATAAATAATGCAATAGTATTTTATTACAGAGTATCTTGGTAATATCAACCCTCTTTTCATAAATAATCAGTTATGATTATTTTATTTTTGTTACATAGCCCAGATTTTCTTTAATAGTTCTGTGTTTTTTCTGTAGAAAGTCCACCTGGAATTTGGTCCTATGACTACTTGGGACTAGTTCCAGGCATTGATTAAAAGTGTTTTCAATCTGCTTTGCTGCCTAATAATCCTCATCAGTTACCTTTCCTCCTGCCTCCCACCCACACAGAGACACATACTACTTGTGCTTTCTAAGACTACACTTACAGAATCTTCCAGAGTCCATGATGGTTTCAGTTGAGCTTCCTCCCGCTGAGAGGACATTAATATGGCATCAAACTAATTAGTTCACCATCTTAAAAGAGGAAGTTTTCCAGCTGAAACTTGCAGGAGTGCTTTACACTTGTCAATTTCTCTCTTCTTGTTTTTCCACCTCTGATAGGTAGCAGTGATTTCCCTCTTGTGACTGGAAGGTGAGAGATAAAAGAGGATAAAGAAAGTGCTCTCTCTTGTGATTCCACTTCAGTACATCCTTAGATATCAATGGACATACATCTGCATTTTGTTTGATCAACAGCATTGCCTCATGCATTCTTGGGGGGAAAGAACCACAAATCAAGGCTGAGGTCTCTTCCCATAAGGATGAAAAGGGCAGGACTTTACAGACAGACAAAAAACACCAAACTGTTTCGATTTTTAAAAATAAATTGCACAACATTTGCAGAAATAGTTGAACCTGTTTAAGACAACAAGACCTATTTTCTCTACTTGCATGAGTAGACTCACTAATGTTAGGTGAGCAGGATTTGGCACAACAGTAGTAAAAACCATATGGACATGCATAATAATTAGACTCACATTAATGTAATATATTTGAAAATATTTTCTCTATATTTGAAATTCCTTCATTGCATGCATTTTTTTCCTGAAACCACTGATGACAGAACATCTGAAAAAGATCAAGAAACATTATATAACCTTTGTGGGTTTTCTAACACATTTTCACAAATAAAATATTAAAATGATGATAGGCCAGCACTTGGGCCTGATAGTAAGTAATATTTGCTTGAGTAAAATTAAGCATACATATAAGGGTTTACAGAACTGGCACCTATGTCACATATACAACATCATACATAATTGTGGAAATTCTGTAGGTCTGCATTTTGCTGAGATAACTGTACAATTACTGTTTAGGATATTAGAGCCAGCTGAATTGCATGGCAAGTCAGAGGCTGACCTTGCAAGGTGATGAGGCCAACATTTTCAAACCTGAGTGCCTAAAAACAGGCACCTAAGCCCGTATTTATGCATGTAAGTGGCCTTATTTTCGAAAGTGCTGAGTGCCTGCAGCTCCCAATGGAAGCTACTTATTCTCAGTACCTTTGAATACCAAACCACAGGCCACTTATTTTTAGGTGCCTAAAAATAGGCTTTGATGCCTAACTTTAGTCACCGTTTGAAAATTTTGGCCAGATTCCTCTTCAAGGGAATGAGCACCCTCCTCTACCATGCACTAAGCCAGTGTTTCTCAAACTGGGGTCGCCGCGTGTGTAGGGAAAGCCCCTGGCGGGCCGGGCCAGTTTGTTTACCTGCTCTGTCCACAGATCTGTCCGATTGCGGCTCCCACTGGCTGCGGTTCACTGCTCCGGGCCAATGGGAGCTGCTGGAAGCGGCGTGGGCCGAAGGATGTACTGGCCGCCACTTCCAGCAGCTCCCATTGGCCTGCAGTGGCGAACCGGCCGCCGGGGCTTTCCCTACACAAGTGGTGACCCCAGTTTGAGAAATACTGCACTAAGCACTTTCCAGGATCAGGCGCTTAGTTCTATAGTGTATAGTTCATATTTTCTTTTCATAGATTAATTGTGTTAGTGGTCCTCGGAGATGAGTGTCAAAGGAAATTCCTATTACTTAATTCTCTGAGTCCAGAGAGCCATCCAAACAGATCTTGATTAGTTACTTTAGTTCCAGTTTATCCAAGATTGCATGAAGCAACATTGTTGATCAAATAAGAAAAATAAGAGGACAATGAAACATTAAATATAAATGTCGTAAACTAAATATAAATGTCGTAAACTTAAGATATAAACAAATAAAATAGAACTAGATAGCTAGTTTTGCTTAAAGAAAAGAAAACATTGTTGTAAGGGTGTTCCATACTAAAAAAGAAAATCAATTTAAATGAAATACTGCAAGTTCAACTGTTACCACTATGTCTCACCACCAGCAGTCACTGATGTCAAAGGCTCCTGTTCAATTTGTATTTTGTATTAGGATGGTTAGTAGATGGACATGGGCTGTGGTGTTTTCAGTATGCTCCTTTTCATCAGACCCAGCCAAAACGGTCAATGACCTCAACTTCTGAGTGAGTTTGGGGGTACAGATAAGAGCCAAGGGGCTGAGTCTTAACCAGACAAGGCTGAGGTGATAATGCTTGTTTGGGAGCTGATCTTCTTCTTTTTCCACCTATTGCAAGCAGCAAGATAGTGTGCCTTCACAGAGCTCCAGAATGTACTGAGAAATACACCCAACTAACACACCAGCATCCACAGCATCCACAAGGAAATATGATCTGTGGGGATACATCCACTCTCCCAACCAGCCGAAGTGTATCTGTTAGCAGCAAGCACTAGCTGAGGTGCAGTGTATTCTTGCTCAAGGAACAGTAAACAGTGCCAATAAGAGTGTTGCAAAAGTTCCCCCCTATACAGACTGCCCTGCAATTGCAAGATGGCCTGTGCTGATGCAAGACACATAGCCAGGATCATTCAGTTACTATCAGCCATGCACGACTGCCTAAGTTAAGTGTAAACACACCCTAGGCCACCTAGGTGTTTTGGAAAATTTCACCCTCCATCTTGTTTAGTAGATAACCCCTGCTGTTTCCCTATATCTCCCTCATGTTGCCTTGGGCCAAGTTGCCAGCATCTTTCCTTTTATGTATCCACTTTCTCTCTGCATGCTTTTTTCTTCCTCACTATGTATTTTTTCTTTATATTTTAAAATTATTTCTCACTCCTCTTCATTACCCCACTCCCCGGAAGGTTACATGCTACTCATGGGGGTGACCCATTGCTGGGTCTATAGGACTGGGTACATTTTCTTGTAGCTGAACTGAGTGCCAGAGGGGAAGAGAAGATTGGATGAGCTGCTGTCTGAATCTGTTCCTCTGTACAGAAGCTGATACCATGTCTAGATTCATCTGTAGTACCACTGGAACAGATAGGGAAGGTGAGTTACTGTCAAGGAGCCATCCATCACTGGAATGGGAAGTACCAGGTGGGGTGAATTTGAAGTCATGCATTTCCCCCCCTGCACTCTTCCTCTCCTTTGCCCTGGATCTCCCACCCCATACTACTGATTAGACACATTGCTTTGGGCCCAGTCTAGCTCCACCGAGTCAGCAGGAGTTTTATCATTTGCTCAAGTGGGAGCAGCATCAGGACTCTGTGTGAAGACTTCAAAGTGTAACAGATTTTTCTGTGGAAAGCATTCAGTATCCTTAGGAAAACCCTATACTCGTAAAATGTCATGTAATCATTCCTAGATTACATCAGTTTCTGAGATATCATCATGTGTGCACAGTATCTTTTATTCATCAGCTTCAGTGACTTCTATTGAATTTTCATTACTTTTTTTTTTTAAATACCACATTGGGTTAGACATGGCCAAGGGTAAATTAAACATGATTAGTTCTACTATTTACTTGTATAACATGCTAATTTATTTCCCACAACAGGGCCATTCATTGTACAAAGCTAACAGTTATTTTTAGTCTTTTTAGTTATTTTTAGTCTTTAGTCTAATGTGTTATAAGTCAAGATAAATTTATAATTGTTTCAAATTGGGTTACAAAGTTTGTATTTTGTAGTAGATTTTGTTCAATAAAACCTAAAACATCTCTGTGAAATTGATCAGTTGTCCAAGTGATCTCATGCACAGGCAAGTTTAAAAATGTTAGACCTTTACATTTCTTTGTGACAAATGTATTCAAAACATTTATTAAGCTGGTTCTTAGTGATGATCTTGATTTACATTCAATTCATTTATGAACTTACACTTTTAAACACAATGTATTTGAATTGAAACACTGAGGTCATGGCATTTTTTGCAGAGCACTGAGCATCATAGTGATGATCTTTCCCATGGCATATGTGGGAGTTCTCTACTGTATGAATCAATTCCATCCAGCAAAAGCTGCGTACAAACTGAACAAAGCCATGAAAGTATCTCATGAAAAACTAACTTAGGTTACACTACAGCAGCCATGATGAAATGTGTAGAAGTCAAGCACAGCAAGGAGTACAGAGAAATCACTGAAAGGTTTAATGGGGGCACCCTGTTTTTTAAAATATCATTCTTTAATGTCCAGTTAATTATAGATTAATGTGGCTCTACTTGGAGAGTGCAGGCCCTGGAGACCCAAAAGACCTAGCCTTCTGCGTGAGATGCTTTCCCTAGATGTGCAGCCTGGTGCTATTGCAATGGATGAGGAGTTTGTCCAACTACTCAGGGCACTAGAACTGCATTATCAAATCCCACATGTACATTTTTTGCTCTGACAGCAGTTCCTGACATACAAAGGTGTCATACAGAGAGTTAATGTTTTAAATTTTTATTATTTTTATAGCACCAGATATGTACATTGCTCTTACCAGACATAATATGGAAGACATTTTTGTGCTGAGGAACAAACAGTCTAAATTAGACAAGAACATCAGGAAGGAAATAGGAGAAAGGGATGTATTATAAATTTGTGTAATTTTTATTAACTGGTTAGGTTGACTAGGTATTGTGTGTGTGTATATATAGATAGATATAGAAAAAATATATATACAGATAATTACAATGATTTGATGATAATTTTGGGCTATGAGTGTGTGTGGAGATGGCTAATGTTGGGAGGTGAGCTGAAGGAACTGAGGGCCTGATTCTCATTCAAATTAAATTCTTTTACACCACTCTGGAATTGTAAAGGGGTCTGAAAGTGGGTGTAAATTGCATTCAATATTCCAAGGAAAACACAGATCTTCTAAAATGGAGATGGCATTTATACTCACTTTAAGGACCCTTTATACTGCGAGAGTAGTGGAAAAGGTGTCTTAATGAAAGCAAAAAATCAGGTCCTGAGTTCTTTAGGAGAGATTTGAAGGTGTTGTGGACTGTATCAGGGATGATGTTCCAGGTATAAGGGAAAAGGTGGAGAGATACCACTGGGATGAGGAGACAAAGAGTTCTAACTCATCCAGCAGTGATGTGATGATTCAGAGTGCATCAGAAGAGCTATGTTTTTGATTCTCCCCCAAGTTAAATGTCACCTTGCCACCACTCTCACAATGGAATATTTCTGGCACTGACATAGAATATTGGAAAATGTCATCTTGGGAAGATCAACAATGATCAAGTTGCTCTCTATTGATCTCAGAGGATCAGCTTCTGCTATTCCAAGCACTCCAAATACAATACAACCTACTTGATCCAACTGCATGCTACAGTGTAGGCATCTTTTGACGGACATATTTGGTTCTGGGATCACCAGAAACAGCAGAATTGTTGTTGATGTGGAGAGAGCTCCATAGGTTCACCCTACCAGCTTTAGCCTGTTAAAAACTCCTGGCCCAGCAGACCCTCCCTAAGTTAGATTGCCTGGGCCAGGTCCTGAACAAGGATTTGTGTATATCCTTGAGCCCTAGCCAATGGGAAAGTGCCTTGCAAAACATTAAAAAATCTACTACTGATCTATAATTAAAGCTGATCCACCAGAAAATTATACTTTCTTCACACTGGTCTCCTCATAGGTCTTGCCAAAGCAGAGCGCTGGTGGAACCACACTGGTTCACATGTTTGGAACTGTCCCAGGATACAATCTTTCTGGCTAGAAGTAGATGAGATTAAAATGATAATTGCTATCTCCTTAAAATTACCCCACAGAACTGTGTTTTGTGATATTTCCCATCAACTTGGAAACGCTTCAATTTGCAGAAAAACTAGTTCTCTAGAGCAGTGCTTGTAGCCAAATGAGTCACATTGTTTAGAGAAGAAGACTGCCTCCAGGGATAGAAACTTGGCACAGGAACTTGGCTGACCTGGCAGCTATAGAGTGGGTAACGTTTTGGAGAAGAGGGCCCTCAGACAAATTTGAAGAGATTTTAGTTGGACTTTTTAAAAACTTTTGATTAATTCCTAGTGGATGGAAACTGGGATATTGCTCTCCTTTCCCCTTCCTGCCCTCCTTTCCTTTCCCCCCATTCCCATTTCTTTACATTTTGGGTTTTTTTTTCCTGTTCTCCCCTTATTTTTGTTATATAATTTTTTTAAAATGATCACACATTTTTCCATCTTTATACTAGCAGCGCATGCTTTGAAACTGCACTTATGCTCAGAAGTCTCAGAAAAAGGGACTGATATGTTATGGCTAAGGTGGTTAAGAAGTGCACTATTGAAATGAATACTTGATATGAAACTCTCCATAAGAGTTAAACATGTGGGACTTAGCTATAGAACTCCATAATATATGAATAGATGTGAATAACGATCCATTTAAGACACTTGGATGGAGGAATTGACTGTGACAGTCAGGATCCACACATCCCGACAGGGGGTCTGAACTCCAAAGAGTAAGCAATTGGACCAAGTGGTTGTATACAATGTTGTGTATAAAAATATCGAGTAAGGTCTTTTATGAAAGCTTGTGATCTTCTGAACTTGATGATCATTATGAGATATGTATACAGACTGTGGTTATGACTATGCATTTATCTATATAGAGTATTATGCTCATGACCTGTACTTCAATTTCAAATACTGTACCTCACAGCAGGGAGGGGCTCCTTCCAATCCAGATGTTTACCAAAAAACAGATGCAAGTAACTATCTATGATACAACCCAGGAAAGGACAAATGATGGACCATTGCAGTTAATGGGAAGACACAGACATCCTGACTATCAAGTCGAGCGGGAATCTCCCCCACCATGAATGAATGAGAGAGAGAAACAAACTCTGCAAACCATGTTAAAAGGGAAGGGGTTTGAAGTGAAAGACATCCAGAACCGAGGGACTGTCTCAAAGGCAAGGGGCTGTCTGTGAACACTGGATCCCACCTAGGGTTAAGGGGCACTGTGGAAAACTGTTCAGAGACAATAAGTAACTTGTATTAGAAAAGGAGATTTATCTAATATAGAAGCATAAAGCCTGGAATTGCACATTTATGTTTGTTTGCTGTGTAACTGGTATGCGTTTGCCCTTCCTTACTATTTCATCTTTGAATCTATGATTTTTCCAGTGCTTACTTTGTGCTGGGGCTTGCCAGGGCTGAGCCCCGGCACCTCTGGGCTTGGCAGTTCATAGCCCTAGTACCTCTGGGCTTGGCAGTTCATAGCCCTAGTACCTCTGGGCTTGGCAGTTCATAGCCCTAGTACCTCTGGGCTTGCCACATTAGTTATGAAAGTAAAAAAATTGCTTGAGCCCTGGTACCGCTTTAATTACAAATTAAAGTGCTGCATTTTTCTATTAAATAACCTTTTTGTTTATTTTTACCCCAAACAGGTCTCTGTTGTGCAAACTGCATGGCGCGCGCGCGTGTGTGTGTGTGTGCGCGCCAAAGTGAGCTGATCTAGTTTGCAAATTAATTCCAGTTCTGCAACTTCACGTTGGAGTCTGTTTTTGAAGTTTTTTTGTTGAAGAATATTAACAATATTGTTAATCTATCCAGCTATACTCTTAGCCCGACAGAAGAGTCTGTTCTATCTCGGGGTCTCTCCTTCTGCCCCACCACCCCCACAAACATGATACAGTCCTGCGGTGACCTAGAATCCTACTTTCAACGTCTCCAACTCAAGGAATATTTCCAACACACCACTGAACAGCACACTAACATACAGGAAGCTTCCTACCAATGCTACAAAAAGAAGGATTCTGCGTGGACTCCTCCTGAAGGTCGAAACAACAGACTGGACTTCTACATAGACTGCATCACTTGCCCCATAACCTCAGCCGTGCAGAACACAACGCCATCCACAGCCTCAGAAACAACTCTGACATCATAATAAAAAAGGCTGACAAAGGAGGAGCTGTAGTCATCATTAATAGGTCGGAATATGAACAAGAGGCTGCTAGACAACTCTCTGACACCACATTCTACAGGCCATTACCCTCTGACCCCACTGAGGATTACCAAAAGAATCTACACCATCTGCTCAAGAAACTCCCTAAAGAAGCACAGGAACAGATCTACACTGACACACCCCTCAAGCCCCGACCAGGGGTATTCTACCTGCTACCCAAAATCCATAAACCTGGGAATCCTGGATGCCCCATCATCTCAGGCATTGGCACCCTGACAGCAGGATTATCTGGCTATGTAGACTCTCTCCTCAGACCCTTCACTATCAACACTCCCAGCTATCTTCTAGACACCACTGACTTCCTGAGGAAACTACAACCCTTTGATGATCTTCCAGAAAACATCATCCTAGCCACAATGGATGTAGAAGCTCTCTACACCAACATTCCACACAAAGATGGACTACAAGCCATCAGAAATAGCATCCCCAATACCATCACGGCAAACCTGGTAGCTGAACTTTGTGACTTTGTCCTCACCCTCAACTATTTCAGATTTGGGGACAATTTATATCTTCAAGTCAGTGGGACTGCTATGGGTACTCGCATGGCCCCTCAATATGCCAACATTTTTATGGCTGACTTAGAACAACACTTCCTCAGCTCTCGTCCCCTAACATCCCTACTCTACTTGCGCTACACTGATGACATCTTCATCATCTGGACCCATGGGAAGGAGGCCCTTGAGGAATTCCACCAAGATTTCAACAATTTCCACCCTACCATCAACCTCAGCCTGGACCAGTCCACACAAGAGGTCCACTTCCTAGACACTACAGTGCTAATAAGCGATGGTCACATAAACACCACCCTAAACTGGAAACCTACTGACCGCTATACTTATCTACATGCCTCCAGCTTTCATCCAGACCACATCACATGATCCATTGTCTACAGCCAAGCTCTAAGATACAACCGCATTTGCTCCGATCCCTCAGACAGAGACAAACACCTACAGAATCTCTATCAAGCGTACTTAAAACTGCAATACCCACTTGGTGAAGTGAAGAAACAGACTGACAGAGCCAGAAGGGTACCGAGAAGTCACCTACTACAAGACAGGCCCAACAAAGAAAGTAACAGAACGCCACTAGCTGTCACCTACAGCCCCCAACTAAAACCTCTCCAGCGCATCATCAAGGATCTACAAGCTATCCTGAAGGACGATCCCTCACTCTCACAGACCTTGGGAGACAGGCCAGTCCTTGCTTACAGACAGCCCCCCAATCTGAAGCAAATACTCACCAGCAACTACATACCACACAACAAAAACACCAACCCAGGAACCAAACCCTGCTACAAACCCTGGTGCCAACTCTGTCCACATATCTATTCAAGGGACACAACACAGGACATAACCACATCAGCCACACCATCTGGGGCTCGTTCACCTGCACATCTACCAATGTGATATATGCCATCATGTGCCAGCAATGCCCCTCTGCCATGTACATTGGCCAAACCGGACAGTCTCTACGCAAAAGAATAAATGGACACAAATCTGATATCAGGAATCATAACATTCAAAAACCAGTAGGGGAACACTTCAATCTCTCCGGTCACTCAATAACAGACCTAAAAATGGCAATTCTTCAACAAAAAATCTTCAAAAACAGACTCCAACGTGAAGCTGCAGAACTGGAATTAATTTGCAAACTGGATACCATCAGATTAGACCTGAATAAAGACTGGGAGTGGTTGGGTCATTATAAAACCTAAACTTAATTTCCCCAATACTAATTTCACCCTACTGTTACTCACACCTTCTTGTCAACTGTCTGTAATGGGCCACTCTCTTACCACTTCAAAAGTTATTTTTCCTCCCTTGGTATCCTGCTGTTAATTGTTTTATCTCGTTAGACTGATCTAACACTTGGTAAAGCAACCCCCATCCTTTCATGTATTTATACCTGCTCCTACATCTTTTACTTCATACATCTGATGAAGCGGGTTCTAGCACACGAAAGCTTATGCCCAAATAAATTTGTTAGTCTCTAAGGTGCCACAAGGACTCCTCTTTTTTTTGTTTGCTGATACAGACTAACATGGCTACCACTGAAACCTGTGGTTTCAGTTTAGTTTTATACAGAGGCCCATTAGTGGTTCGCTACTCTGTGTCAGCACTTTTGTCAAGCCTGACACACTAACTACACCCAACACACTGATGTCATGATATATACCCAAAAGGTAGCACATAATAATATATCACTGGAAAATTAATACATCACTGATCACTAATATTCTTGCATGATGTATGTATGGAATGTGTACAGAGTTATAAATATGTGCTGAAATTATGTTCTTAAAATGTGTGCCTGGCAGGACATAAGGTATCCCACCTTAGACAACGGAATGTGGTTCCATCTCCTTGAAGATAAATCAAGAGACATTGGAAATGCATTTACATAAAAGACAAACTAAGAAGGGGAGGAGGTAACCACTCAACTATCTGGGTCTGAGTAGAAACCCAGAATATCACACCCACTTTCACATTAGTGCTCTTCTATATCATTGTAGCTGCAATGCCCTGTGGGTAGCTGTCCCACAGTTCCTAGTACATCTCTCTAAAGCAGAAGCTGTTAGGAGATTTTGAGATCTTCTGGGAGTCTAGGGGAATTGTGAGAGAAGAGGTCAAACCCCGCATATCCTCAACATGAACATGAATCACCAAGTACTGGCACCATTTCCTAGTTATTAACTCAAAATGAAGGCCAGGATGAACTTGTAGCTCTTGTATATCATGAACACTTTCTGCTTAAGCACTGGTTCTCAACCTGGGGGTTCAAAATGAGATAAAGGAAATCATGGCTCTTAAAACAGTGAAAAATATTTCTGAGAAAAATTCTGGAAAGTGGCATACAGGTATGGCAGATGAAACAGCCGTCTTCTTCAGCAAATTTGTCTTGACTTTTCAGCTGATACATAAGGATCCTCTTCTGCCTGCAAAAAAAAAAAAAAAGCAGCTGAATAAAGTTGCAGTCAACTTCTCTACTTAAGGGCTTTGTGATCGTGTCCACCCCACACCATACCTGAAGGGCTTCAGGTGACTGGGTGGGCCAATGAACCACCCAGGCGGCACCAGGAGGAGGAGCCATGGAGCAAGGAGGACTAAGTAGAGATGAAGCTCAGCTGGAGAGAAACAGGAGGGGCCTGTAGAAAGCCTGCTAGCTGAGAGTAGAAGGGACTCCAGAGAGTGAGGCTGAAGTCACTCAGGATGAGAGAAGACAAAGCAGGAACTACCCAGGGATACAGCAGGAATAGTAAGGTTTAGGTTTAGGACTGTGCAGACTCTGACTTCTTGTTGTTGGGTCCCATGGCTGGAACCTAGTGTAAAGGGTGGGCCTGGGTTCCTCCACCAGCCACTGAGGAAGTGGTATTGTTAAGGGGCAGTGAATGGGAAGAATGGCTAGGACGGGGTTTCTGAGACTTTGATACACACACCCCGGAAGAGGAAAAATACTGTGACCTGGCCAGAGGGCCAAGTCATGACGCAGGAGCAGTCAAATCCTGGGAGAATGAGACTGAGAGACAGGTGGAATTAACAACTACAGAAAGGGGAATCATATTGACAGAGCTAATGCCCTAATGCAGCCAAAAGAGGCACTTCAGTGGTGAGTAGAACACCCTGTGACAAGCATATTTTCAGTATAGTGGCCTTGCAATGCAAGTCCTTTTCTAGCAAGATAACATATGTTACTTAGTATTTTCAGTAGGCTCTTCCTGCTTTCATCTTTCTTCTGAGAGTACTGAAAACCTAGCATATCACCATGATGTCGTCACTAATTAATAAGGCAGGCAAAGTATTGGAGTAGCAACCAGACTGCAACAGGATGAACCATGAGCTATATATACTCGTTGCTATGGGTTTGCCTTGAATTTGACATGCCAGGACACTATTCAAATTAACACTTTGCGAACAGGGCTGCTAACAGAGTTTCGCAAGGGAGTTTGAAAGGGGAATGGGAAGGGGGCAAGGTTCACTTGCTGTTCTTTAAAACCTGTAAACTAAACTATATTCAAAACTTCTTGATTTAAACAAAACCCTTTAATTAACTTAGGTAGCTGTAGGAGAGAATGCAGGCAGAAGCCCAGCAGCAGAGTGGGGGCTATCCAGTTTATTGCGCTGAGTGCAGCATGTATGATTACCTGCCCTGCGGGCGGGTGGCATACATGTGCATTTGGTGCAAACAGTCGCTCCGGGTCAGAGCTGCGGACATGTTGCTTCTACGCCGAGCTGCATGCAATTCTAGGGGGGGCCACCACCACTACCCCACCTCTGACTGTGGATTCCGAGGCGGGGGTAATCTCATCAGCCACACCTGAGGATTCTGCGGACGGGGAAGAGGAGGAGGAGGAGGAGGACGAGCTTGCGGAGAGCACACAGCACTCCGTTCTCCCCAACAGCCAGGATCTTTTTCTCAGCCTGACTGAAGTACCCTCCCAAGCCAGTATCCAAGACCATGACCCCATGGAAAGGACCTCAGGTGAGTTTACCTTTTAAAATATAAAACTTGTTTTAAAAGCAAGCGTTTTTTAATTATTACTTTGCCCTGAGGACTTGGGATGCATTTGTGGCCAGTACAGCTACTGGAAAAGTCTGTTAACGTGTCTGGGGATGGAGCAGAAATCCTCCAGGGGACATCTCCATGAAGCTCTCCTGGAGGTACTCCAAAAGCCTTTCCACAAGGTTTCTGGGCAGTGCAGCCTTATTCCGTCCTCCATGGTAGGACACTTGACCACACCATGCTAGTAGCAAGTAATCTGGTATCATTGCATGACAAAGCCTGGCAGCGTATGGTCCCGGTGTTTGCTGGCATTCAAGCAACATCCATTCTTTATCTCGCTGTGTAATCCTCAGGAGAGTGATATCGCTCATGGTAACCTGGTTGAAATATGGGAATTTAATTAAGGGGACAGAGGTGGCCGTTCCTACTGGGCTGTTTGCCTGTGGCTGAAAAGAAATCCTTCCCTGCAGTTAGCCAAGCGCTCCGGAAATCGACGCTAGCCCCGGTACATGGACGCACACCGCCGAATTAATATGCTTAGTGTGGCCGCATACATTCGACTTTATACAATCTGTTTCCAAAATTCGAATTCTGTAAATTTGGATTAATCCCGTAGTGTAGACATACCCTAATACAGGCCCAACTTAAATGTATACCCCAAATTAAAAAACACATTAAAAGAACTAAAAAAGAGCCACTGTGGCTTAACAACCATGTAAAAGAAGCAGGGAGAGATAAAAAGGCATCTTTTAAAAAGTGGAAGTCAAATCCTAGTGAGGTAAATAGAAAGGAGCATAAACACTGTCAAATTAAGTGTAAAAATGTAATAAGAAAAGCCAAAGACGAGTTTGAAGAATGGCTAGCCAAAAACTCAAAAGGTAATAAAATGTTTTTTAAGTACATCAGAAGCAGGAAGCCTGCTAAACAACCAGTGGGGCCCCTGGACGATCAAGATACAAAAGGAGCGCTTAAAGACGATAAAGTCATTGCGGAGAAACTAAATGGATTCTTTGCTTCAGTCTTCACGGCTGAGGACGTTAGGGACATTCCCAAACCTGAGCCGGCTTTTGTAGGTGACAAATCTGAGGAATTGTCACAGACTGAGGTGTCACTAGAGGAGACTTTTGGAATTGATTGATAAACTTAACAGTAACAAGTCACTGGGACCAGGTGGCATTCACCCAAGAGTTCTGAAAGAAATCAAATGTGAAATTGCAGAACTATTAACTATGGTTTGTAACCTGTCCTTTAAATCGGCTTCTGTACCCAATGACTGGAAGATAGCTAATGTAACGCCAATATTTAAAAAGGGCTCTAGAGGTGATCCCGGCAATTACAGACTGGTAAGTCTAATGTCAGTACCGGGCAAATTAGTTGAAACAACAGTAAAGAATAAAATTGTCGGACACATAGAAGAACATCAATTGTTGGGCAAAAGTCAACATGGTTTCTGTAAAGGGAAATCGTGTCTTACTAATCTATTAGAGTTCTTTGAAGGGGTCAACAAACATGTGGACAAGGAGGATCCAGTGGACATAGTGTACTTAGATTTCCAGAAAACCTTTGACAAGGTCCCTCACCAAAGGCTCTTATGTAAATTAAGTTGTCATGGGATAAGAGGGAAGGTCCTTTCATGGATTGAGAACTGGTTAAAAGATAGGGAACAAAGGGTAGGAATAAATGGTAAATTCTCAGAATGGAGAGGGGTAACCAGTGGTGTTCCCCAAGGGCCAGTCCTAGGACCAATCCTATTCAACTGATTCATAAATGTTCTGGAGAAAGGGGTAAAAAGTGTGGTGGCAAAGTTTGCAGATGATACTAAACTGCTCAAGATAGTTAAGACCAAAGTAGACTGTGAAGAACTTCAAAAAGATCTCACAAAACTAAGTGATTGGGCAACAAAATGGCAAATGAAATTTAATGTGGATAAATGTAAAGTAATGAACATTGGAAAAAATAACCCCAACTATACATACAATATGATGGGGGCTAATTTAGCTACAACTAATCAGGAAAAAGATCTTGGAGTCATCGTGGACAGTTCTCTGAAGACATCCATGCAGTGTGCAGCGGCGGTCAAAAAAGCAAACAGGATGTTAGGAATCATTAAAAAGGGGATAGAGAATAAGACGGAGAGTATCTTATTGCCCTTATATAAATCCATGGTAAGCCCACATCTTGAATACTGCATACAGATGTGGTCTCCTCACCTCAAAAAAGATATACTGGCATTAGAAAAGGTTCAGAGAAGGGCAACTAAAATGATTAGGGGTTTGGAATGGGTCCTATATGAGGAGAGATTAAAGAGGCTAGGACTTTTCAGCTTGGAAAAGAGGAGACTAAGGGGGGATATGATACAGGTATATAAAATCATGAGTGATGTGGAGAAAGTAAATAAGGAAAAGTTATTTACTTGTTCCCATAATACAAGAACTAGGGGCCACCAAATGAAATTAATGGGCAGCAGGTTTAAAACAAATAAAAGGAAGTTCTTCTTCACACAGCGCACAGTCAGCTTGTGGAACTCCTTGCCTGAGGAGGTTGTGAAGGCTAGGACTATAACAGAGTTTAAAAGAGAAATGGATAAATTCATGGAGGTTAAGTCTGTTAATGGCTATTAGCCAGGATAGGTAAGGAATGGTGTCCCTAGCCTCTGTTTGTCAGAGGGTAGAGATGGATGGCAGGAGAGAGATCACTTGATCATTACCTGTTAGGTTCACTCCCTCTGGGGCACCTGGCATTGGCCACTGTCGGTAGACAGGATACTGGGCTAGATGGACCTTTGGTCTGACCCAGTATGGCCGTTCCTATGTTCTTACATTCACTATCCTAAAAGATATTCTTGAAACTGTTTACAAAAATCACAAAAATAATTTGAAAAATCACCCAAATCAGATGCTATATTTCAGAACATAAAATAAGCTATTGTTAAATACATCACCTGGCATCTGTGTCCTCTGTCCAACAAGATCTATTCTTTGTGCAGAGGCATTGGTTTCAATTTTGAAGAACTACCTTGAACTGTGTGCATCTTGGGAGGTTGTGAAAGATGCAGTGAAAGATTCTGAAATGAGAGCTCAAATTAGTGGCGTAGCAGCTCAAACAGTCACTAATAACAGGATTGGGGACTTCAGCAGCAGAGTCCAGGGAAGGGGTGGGGACGGTTTTATGGCCTGCAGCATGCAGGGGGTCAGACCAGATGATCATAATGGTCCCTTCTGACCTTAAAGTCTATGAGTCTATGAGTCTATGAAAAGTTTCACTTCCTCTTTGGTACTGAACTCGTTCAAAAAGCGTTAAGCAAGCTAGACAATCTGTTCCAAATTCTTCAGTCTAACTCATTTAATTCACTTCAGTCCATCCAATTAGATGAATTCTACAGTTTATACTGAGAACAAATCCACCAGAAAAGTTTAAAATTGGAGATAGTTGACTGGCCTGAGCTTCCAAGAAAGAGAGAAATTCCCAGGAAAATGCTAATAGGGACAGCTAAAGCCAGCTATCCAAATTCAATAAAATTCATAGATAGTTACTGGCCTAGTGGATGGGGGGGAAGCAGTTGACGTGATTTATCTGGATTTTTATTAAGGCTTTTGACACAGTCCCACATGACAGTCTGATAAGTAAACTTGGGAAGTATGGTCTAAATGAAATTACCATAAGGTGGGTGCATAAATGGTTGAAAGACCATATTCAGAGAGTTGCTGTCAATGGTTTACTGTCAAACTCAGAGGATGTATCTAGTGAGGCCCTGCAGCTGTCTGACCTGGGTCTGGTATTCTTCAACATTTTCACTGATGTCTTGGATAACGGAGTGGAGAGGATGCATATAAAATTTGCAGGTGACACTAAGCTGGAAGGGGTTGCAAGCACTTGGAGGACAGGATTAAAATTCAAAATGATCTTGACAAATTGGAGAATTGATTTGAAATCAACAAATTTACATTAAATAAAGACAAGTGCAAAGTACTTCACTTAGGAAAGCCACTTTTTAATATAACATAGAGCACCAAAATTACTCTCACAGCACTGGTTGCTGGAACCCACAAAATAATTTTTATCAACTTCACCACTTTGAAAAACAGCTGAAAAAAGCCCTGAGGTAAGTGGGGAAATGGGATCCTGGGAGGAAGCACAAGCAGGAGAGCGCAAGAGGGGAGGACTCCTGTCTCATGCTGAGAAAGAGGGACCATCGATGAGTTATCTTAAGTGCCTATACACAAATGCAAGAAGCCTGGGAAACAAGCAGGGAGAACAGGAAGTCCTGGCACAGTCAGGGAACTATGATGTGATTGGAATAACAGAGACTTGGTGGGATAACTCACATGACTGGAGTACTGTCATGGATGGATATAAACTGTTCAGGAAGGACAGGCAGGGCAGAAAAGGTGGGGGAGTTGCGTTGTATGTAAGAGAGGAGTATGACTGCTCAGAGCTCCGGTATGAAACTGCAGAAAAACCTGAGAGTCTCTGGATAAAGTTGAGAAGTGTGAGCAACAAGGGTGATGTCGTGGTTGGAGTCTGCTATAGACCACCAGACCAGGGGGATGAGGTGGACGAGGCTTTCTTCTGGCAACTAGCAGAAGTTGCTAGATCGCAGGCTCTGGTTCTCATGGGAGACTTTAATCACCCTGATATCTGCTGGGAGAGCAATACAGCGGTGCACAGGCAATCCAGGAAATTTTTGGATAGTGTAGGGGACAATTTCCTGGTGCAAGTGCTGGAGGAACCAACTAGGGGCAAAGCTTTTCTTGACCTGCTACTCACAAACAGAGAAGAACTAGTAGGGGAAGCAAAAGTGGATGGGAACCTGGGAGGCAGTGACCATGAGATGGTCGAGTTCAGGATCCTGACACAAGGAAGAAAGGAGAGCAGCAGAATACAGACCCTGGACTTCAGAAAAGCAGACTTTGACTCCCTCAGGGAACAGATGGGCAGGATCCCCTGGGAGAATAACATGAAGGGCAAAGGGGTCCAGGAGAGCTGGCTGTATTTTAAAGAATCCTTATTGAGGTTGCAGGAACAAACCATCCCGATGTGTAGAAAGAATAGTAAATATGGCAGGCGACCAGCTTGGCTAAACAGTGAAATCCTTGCTGATCTTAAACGCAAAAAAGAAGCTTACAAGAAGTGGAAGATTGGACAAATGACCAGGGAGGAGTATAAAAATATTGCTCAGGCGTGCAGGAGTGAAATCAGGAAGGCCAAATCACACTTGGAGTTGCAGTTAGCAAGAGATGTTAAGAGTAACAAGAAGGGTTTTTTCAGGTATGTTAGCAACAAGAAGAAAATCAAGGAAAGTGTGGGCCCCTTACTGAATGAGGGAGGCAACCTAGTGACCAAGGATGTGGAAAAAGCGAATGTACTCAATGATTTTTTTGCCTCTGTCTTCACGCACAAGGTCAGCTCCCAGATTGCTGCACTGGGCAGTACAGCATGGGGAGAAGGTTACCAACCCTCTGTGGAGAAAGAAGTGGTTCGGGACTATTTAGAAAAACTGGACATGCACAAGTCCATGGGGCCAGATGCGCTGCATCCGAGGGTGCTAAAGGAGTTGGCGGGTGAGATTGCAGAGCCATTAGCCATTATTTTTGAAAACTCATGGCGATCGGGGGAGGTCCCAGATGACTGGAAAAAGGCTAATGTAGTGCCCATCTTTAAAAAAGGGAAGAAGGAGGATCCGGGGAACTACAGGCCAGTCAGCCTCACCTCAGTCCCTGGAAAAATCATGGAACAGGTCCTCAAGGAATCAATTATGAAACATTTAGAGGAGAGGAAAGTGATCAGGAACAGTCAGCATGGATTCACGAAGGGGAAGTCATGCCTGACTAACCTAATTGCCTTCTATGATGAGATAACTGGCTCTGTGGATGAGGGGAAAGCAGTGGATGTGTTATTCCTTGACTTTAGCAAAGCTTTTGATACGGTCTCCCACAGTATTCTTGCCGCCAAGTTAAAGAAGTATGGGCTGGATGAATGGACTGTAAGGTGGATAGAAAGCTGGCTAGATCGTCGGGCTCAACGGGTAGTGATCAATGGCTCCATGTCTAGTTGGCAGCTGGTTTCAAGCGGAGTGCCCCAAGGGTCGGTCCTGGGGCCGGTTTTGTTTAATATCTTTATTAATGATCTGGAGGATGGTGTGGACTGCACTCTCAGCAAGTTTGCAGATGACACTAAACTAGGAGGCGTGGTAGATACACTAGAGGGTAGGGATCGGATACAGAGGGACCTAGACAAATTAGAGGATTGGGCCGAAAAAAACCTCATGAGGTTCAACAAGGACAAGTGCAGAGTCCTGCACTTAGGACGGAAGAATCCCATGCACTGCTACAGACTAGGGACCGAATGGCTAGGTAGCAGTTCTGCAGAAAAGGACCTAGGGGTCACAGTGGACGAGAAGCTGGATATGAGTCAACAGTGTGCTCTTGTTGCCAAGAAGGCTAACGGCATTTTGGGCTGTATAAGTAGGGGCATTGCCAGCAGATCGAGGAACGTGATCGTTCCCCTTTATTCGACATTGGTGAGGCCTCATCTGGAATACTGTGTCCGGTTTTGAGCCCCACACTACAAGAAGGATGTGGAAAAATTGGAAAGAGTCCAGCGGAGGGCAACAAAAATGATTAGGGGTCTGGAGCACATGACTTATGAGGAGAGGCTGAGGGAACTGGGATTGTTTAGTCTCCAGAAGAGAAGAATGAGGGGGGATTTGATAGCAGCCTTCAACTACCTGAAGGGGGGTTCCAAAGAGGATGGAGCTCAGCTGTTCTCAGTGGTGGCAGATGACAGAACAAGGAGCAATGGTCTCAAGTTGCAGTGGGGGAGGTCCAGGTTGGATATCAGGAAAAACTATTTCACTAGGAGGGTGGTGAAACACTGGAATGCGTTACCTAGGGAGGTGGTGGAGTCTCCTTCCTTGGAGGTTTTTAAGGCCCGGCTTGACAAAGCCCTGGCTGGTATGATTTAGCTGGGAATTGGTCCTGCTTTGAGCAGGGGGTTGGACTAGATGACCTCTTGAGGTCCCTTCCAACTCTGATATTCTATGATTCTATGATGTTCAGGCTAGCTTAATGAACTGAGATATTTCAGTACTGACTTCAGTGATCTTTCTGTAAACTGGTTTGCAACAGATGAAGCTGAGTAATCAGTCAATCATAGTTGAATTTAGAACTATACACTTGAAGCACATCTTGAACTTGTGTTTGTTAGGTCTGGAGTTATGATGAGAGTTTCAAGATTTTGAATAATTTTGTAGCTTGTGAAAATTTCACTGAATACTGGACATTTTCAAATCAATTACTTCATAGTAGATGTATTTATAAAATTCTTTTATTGAATTTGGATAGCTGGCTTTAGCTGTCCCTATTAGCATTTTCCTGGGAATTTCTCTCTTTCTTGGAAGCTCAGGCCAGTCAACTATCTCCAATTTTAAACTTTTCTGGTGGATTTGTTCTCAGTATAAACTGTAGAATTCATCTAATTGGATGGACTGAAGCTACCAAGAGGGACTTTATAGCTAGCTGGCTGGGTGTCCATAAAAGGAACTGCACCCTACCCCCTTCATTTATCACAAGGACAGATGAAGTCCCAAAGGACTGGAGAAGGGCAAACCTAGTACCTATCTTTAAAAAGGGAAACAAAGAGGATTTGCAGGAGGATTCTCTGCACCTTGAAGTCTTTAAACCATGATTTGAGGACTTCAACAGCTCAGACATAGGTTAGGGGTTTATTACAGGAGTGGGTGAGTGAGATTCTGTGGCCTGTATTGTGCAGGAGGTCAGACTAGACGATCATAATGGTCCCTTCTGACCTTAAAGTCTATGACTCTAAGACCTGGGAAATTATAGACCAGTCAGCCTAAATTCAATACCTAGAAAAATACTGGAACAAATTAAACAATCCATTTGTAAGCACCTAGAGGTCAATATGGTTATAAAAAACAGCCAACATGGATATGTCAAGAACAAATCATGCCAAAGCAACCTAATTTCCTTCTTTGACAGAACATCCTCTGAGTTTGACAGTAAACCATTGACAGCAACTCTCTGAATATGGTCTTTCAACCATTTATGCACCCACCTTATGGTAATTTCATTTAGACCATACTTCCCAAGTTTACTTATCAGACTGTCATGTGGGACTGTGTCAAAAGCCTTAATAAAAATCCAGATAAATCACGTCTACTGCTTCCCCCCCATCCAGTAGGCCAGTAACTATCTATCTCTAAGATAGGTACTAGGTTTGCCCTTCTCCAGTCCTTTGGGACTTCATCTGTCCTTGTGATAAATGAAGGGGGTAGGGGGCAGTTCCTTTTATGGACACCCAGCCAGCCAGTTAGCTATAAAGTCCCTCTTGGTAGCTGTTCCCTACTTACTTAACCTGTAAAGGGTTGAAAAGGTCCAGGTAAAAGGAAGGGAGTTGGCACTTGACCAAAAGAGCCAATGAGAAGGCTAGAACTTTTTAAAATTGGGAGAAAAATCTTTCCCTTTGTGTGCTGTTTTTGTTCTCCAGGAAAGAGGGGAACAGGTAGCAGTTATGCTGTGGGAAGCTGAAGGCCAGATATGAAAATCATCAGATCATATCTAGAACTACTTATTTAACAACCCAGATATGTAAGTAGATCAGGAATGTTTAGAAAGATGCAATTAGGTTTATTTCTGTTTATTTCTTATTGGCTTGTGGACTCCTCTGTGCTAACTCCAAATGCTTTTTATTTTGCTTTTAACCTTTAAGCTGGACCTCAAGAAGGTTATTCTTGATGTTTAATTTTTGTAAGTGGGTTTTTTAAATCTAGCAAATGCCTCAGTTCAGATGTATTTTCTTTCATTTTGTTTTTAATAAAATTTTACCTATTTTAAGAATAGGATTGGATTTTTGGTGTCCTAAGAAGTTTGTGCATATGTTGTTTAATTAGCTGGGGGTAACAGCTAATTTCCTTTGTTTTCTTTCACAGCTCTTCCCCGGAAGGGGAGTGAAAGGGCTTGAGGGGACCCCGCAGGAAGGAATTCCCAAGTGCGCCTTCCTGGGTTCCAAGGGGTTTTGCATTTGGGTGGTGACAGCATCTACCCATCCAAGGTCAGAGAGAAGCTGTGACCTTGGGGGATTAATACTAGCCTGGAGTGGCCAGTATTAATTTTTAGAATCCTTGCAGGCCCCGACCTTCTGCACTCGAAGTGCCAGCGTGGGGAATCAGCCTTGACAGCCCTCTAGAAATTCTCAAAGACAATCATTAAGGGTTCCAGAATTCCTTCAGCTATTCCTTAAATGCCTGAGGGTGAATTTCATCAGGCTTTGCCAACTTGAATACGGCTAACTTACCTAAATATTTTTTAAGCTGTTCTTTCCCTATTCTGGCTTCTATTCCTTCCCCTTGTTGTTAGTATTGTGTTAAGGCAATCTATGATGAGATAACTGGCTCTGTGGATGAGGGGAAAGCAGTGGATGTGTTATTCCTTGACTTTAGCAAAGCTTTTGATACGGTCTCCCACAGTATTCTTGCTGCCAAGTTAAAGAAGTATGGGCTGGATGAATGGACTGTAAGGTTTTGTTTAATATCTTTATTAATGATCTGGAGGATGGTGTGGACTGCACTCTCAGCAAGTTTGCAGATGACACTAAACTGGGAGGCGTGGTAGATACACTAGAGGGTAGGGCTGACCCTAGAGGGTAGGGATCAGATACAGAGGGACCTAGACAAATTAGGGACCGAATGGCTAGGTAGCAGTTCTGCAGAAAAGGACTTAGGGGTCACAGTGGACGAGAAGCTGGATATGACTGTTCCAAGAACGGAAGAGACATTGGTGAACGAAAGAAAAAACATCCGCTATTAGCAGACTGTTTCAGGATATGCTGCATAATGATTGTGACTGACCCTTCGGGAACACCACTAGTTACCCCTCTCCATTCCGAGAATTTACCATTAATTCCTACCTTTGTTCCCAGTCTTTTAACCAGTTCTCAATTCATGAAAGGACCTTCCCTTTTATCCCATGACAACTTACTTTACGTAAGAGCCTTTGGTGAGGGACCTTGTCAAAGGCTTTCTGGAAATCTAAGTACACTATGTCCAATCTCTTTTTCTTGTAAACTGAGCAAATGCCATGTGGAAGTTGCTGAGAGGCAGCATGGAACCCTCGAGGGCCACTTCTTGGCATCGCACTCTGAGCCCCTTGTACAGGGTATCTCATAACACAAGATCTTTGCAAATTAAATGACAGATTTCAATCTCTAGTGCAGGGGACTGAAATTTACTACAGCTTCTCATCACAACTGGGGCAAAGAAAGAACAAGAAACATCAAAAAGAAAAACAAACAAAAAACAGTGAACTCCTATGACCTTTACAACGTGTCTAAAGATTTCTCAGTTTTCTTTTTTAAAGAAAAATCTGTTCAAAGAAATCTGCAGTTAATTAACCATCTTGCTGTGTGTGCATTTCTGTGTGAACAATTAGGTCAACCCACTGAGCAAAGTACTGTACATGTGTGAGACTCCCTTTAATCAACCATTCGCTTCAGATCATATTTTAGGAATTAGCTAGGTAGAATAGAATGTCCTTCCAGGCATGTGCTACTTTGAAACCTTAGTCTGCATAAGTTATTTGAAACCTCTTTTGGCCACAGTTGAAAAAGGGAGCTAACTCCACTGCTGTGCTTTCTGCATTAACTTTCTCTAACCCCACTTGTTACAGCAAGATTGTAAGAATGGAATTTTCAGGGGTTTTATCTCCTTCCTCCCATTCTGCCTAACATCTTTTAATGTTGAATGATTAATTTCCTTTCCAACAACTAAGACTATATTGGTCTTTCTACTGTGTACAGACTGTTCCAGCTTTTGAGCTGTCAAGCATTATTTGGACTTCCAAGAGGGATAATTCTTGGGTAAGAAAGGAATGAGAGGGCACAGATCTAGAATACTTTTACTTTGGCTATTTTTATTTGCCAAATGCACATAGCTGCTATTGTTGCCTTGAGCAAAAATGGACAAAACAGCAAAAATGGCAGGCTACATGTGTGTAAGTTTTGCTGAGTTCAGGATTCTGGCCAAATCATAGAATCATAGAAGATTAGGGTTGGAAGAGACCTCAGGAGGTCATCTAGTCCAACCCCCTGCTTAAAGCAGGACCAACACCAACTAAATCATCCCAGCCAGGGCTTTGTCAAGCCTTAAAAACCTCTAAGGATGGAGATTCCACCACCTCCCTAGGTAACCCATTTCACCACCCTTCTAGTGAAATAGTGTTTCCTAATATCCAACCTAGACGTCCCCCACTGCAACTTGAGACCATTGCTCCTTGTTCTATCATCTGCCACCACTGAGAACAGCCGAGCTCCATCCTCTTTGGAACCCCTCTGAAGGTAGTTGAAGGCTGCTATCAAATCCCCCCCTCACTCTTCTCTTCTGGAGACTAAACAAGCCCAGTTCCCTAAGCCTCTCCTCGTAAGTCATGTGCCCCAGCCCCCTGATCATTTTAGTTGCCCTTCGCTGGACTCTCTCCAATTTGTCCACATCCTTTCTGTAGTGGGGGGCCCAAAACTGGATGCAATACTCCAGATGTAGCCTCACCAGTGCTGAATAGAGGGGAATAATCACTTCCCTCGATCTGCTGGCAATATTCCTACTAATGCAGCCCAATATGCTGTTAGCCTTCTTGGCAACAAGGGCACACTGCTGACTCATACCCAGCTTCTCATCCACTGTAATCCCCAGGTCCTTTTCTGCAGAACTGCTGCTTAGCCAGTCGGTCCCCAGCCTGTAGCGGTGCATGGGATTCTTTCATCCTAAGTGCAGGACTCTGCACTTGTCCTTGTTGAACCTCATCAGATTTCTTTTGACCCAATCTTCCAATTTGTCTAGGTCACTCTGGACCCTATCCCTACCCTCAAGTGTATCTAAATCTCCCCCCAGTTTAGTGTCATCTGCGAACTTTCTGAGGGTGCAATCCATTCCATCATCCAGATCATTAATAAAGATGTTGAAAAAAACTGGCCCCAGTACAGACCCCTGGGGTACTCTGCTTGATACCGGCTGCCAACTAGATATCGAGCCGTTGATCACTACCCGTTGATTGTTGAGCCCAACAATCTAGACAGTAGTTACGCAGTTATGTATACCACTATTGCTAGCCAAACTGCTTCTGTCTTAATGCCATCAACCTGGAAAGTATCTTTGTAAGAACATGCTTTGGCTCTCACTCAGAAACTCACTGCAGCTAGCCCAATGCCAAATAGTTTGTGGAAACCTTTTACTCTGTGGGCTAATCTACATGGGGAAATTGACCAGAATAACTATTGTAGAATTAACTATTCTGCTCTAGCTATTTCAGAATAGCTCCCTATCTAGACACTCTACTCTGGAATAAAAGCCACAATTTATTTATTAATTAGTGTGTTTTGTGAACATAGTAGTTATTCTGTAATAAAGTGACTTTTATTCTGGAATAAAGTGGCCACATGGGTACACACAGGGAGCTATCCCAGAATAACTGTTGTGGTGCAATAGCTATTCTGGTCAGTTTCCCAATTTCCCTCATGTAGACAAGTATTACATTTCAGAGGAACTTCTACTTTTCAGACAAAAAGTGAAACAATATGTAATTCTACACATACCCTATTCAAGGGTGTCAGCATGTGATTATACAGCAAAAAGTGGCACTGGGGGTTCCATGTCTGCCTCTCTGTGACTTCCACATCACATGTGCTTAGCTTACAAGTTAAAAAAAACCCAAACAAAGCAAAACTAACTTTCATCATTTCCCCCCCTTTTTAACAATAGGAACAACCCCTGAGTTCACAGATTCATTAAAAATCCTTGCCATTGGACTTGCAATTTCTGTGCCAGTTCCTTTAATATTCCTGGATGGAGATTATCTGCCCCCTCCCCACCCAATTTATTCCTTTAAACTGTTTGAGTTTGACTTCACCTCGGATGTGGTAATTTCTACCTCCATATCCTGATTCCCATTAGTCACCCTGCCACTACCCCCTAAGCTCTGCATTAGCCTCATTAGAAACTGAGGCAAAGTATTTGTTTAGGTCAGTGGCCTCAAACTTTTGTACTAGTGATCCCTTTCACATAGCAAGCCTCTGAGTACATCCCCCCACTTATAAACTTTTTAATGTATTTAACACCATTATAAATGCTGGATGCAAAGCAGGGTTTCGGGTGGAGGCTGACAGCTCGTGACCCCCCCACCCCATGTAATAACCTTGCAACCCCTTGAGGGGTCCCAATCCCCAGTTTGAGAACCCCTGGTTTAGGTGTTGGGCCAGGCCTAGATAATCTCTACTCTCCACCCCAGCATCAGTGCTTAGCGGTCCCACTTCTTCTTTCCTTGTTTTCTTTTTATTTATATGGCTATAGAATCTTTTACTACTGGTTTTAATTCCCTTTGCAAGGTCCAACTCTGCTTGGCTTTTGGCAGTTCTCACATTATCCCTACACTTTCTGACCTCCAAGAGGTAGTGTTCCTTGTTGATCCATCCCATCTTCCATTACTTGTAGGCTTTCTGCTTTCTTGTAATCACCTGTTTGAGATGCTTGTTTATCCAGCTTGGTCTGCAACCCTGCCCTACGAATTTTTTCCACTTCCTTCGGATGCAGGCTTCTGATAGCTTCTGCAACTTTGACTTAAAGCAAGTCCAAGTCTCCTCCACATTCAGATCCTTGACTTTTTCAGTCCAGTCCACTTCCCTAAATAATTCCCTTAATTTTTTTAAGTTAGTTCTTTTGAAATCAAGGACCCTATTTTTTTTCGTTTATTCTTCCATTTAGTTTAAACTGAATTAGCTCATGATCATTCAAACCAAGGTTGTCCTCAACAACCATTTCTTCTATGAGGTCCTGACTACTCACCAATACTAAATCTAAAATGGCATTACCTCATGTTGGTTCAGTGACTATTTGGTGAAGAAATCTGTCAGCTATCACATCCAGGAAAATCAGGGCCCTACAGTAGCATTTGTCCTCCAATCTATATCTGGGAAGTTAGTCTCCAATTATCACAGAATTCCCAGTATTATTTATTTCATTAAAACATTAAAGTGGTCTCTGTCCATACCCAAACCGGATCCTGGTGGTCTGTAGCACACCCCAAGCACTATATCAAGAGAACCCTCTAGTAGCTTTCTTCCCCAAAATGATTTTGGCCCAAATAGACTCTGTCATATCCATTCTATCACTTCTAATTTCTTTACAGCCTACCTCATCATAAATATACAATGCTACTCCACCATTGGCTTTGTTTGTCTTTCCTAAACAGCACATACCCTTCAATCCCTGTACTCCAGTCATGACTACTATTCCACCATGTTTCTGTTATCCCTATAATATCTAGTTTCACTTCCTGCACCAGTTGTTCTAGTTCCTCCATTTTGTTACCCAGGCTCCTTGCATTGGTGTACAAACATCTTGATTGTTGCTGCTTGGCTTCGCCCACATTTCTCGCCCAATTGGGTATAGTCATTCTACTGGCAATATTACCCATCTTAGACCTAGTCTACACTGCCGCTTAAGTCGATGTAAGTTACATTGCTCAAGGGTGTGAAAAAATCACCCACCGACCTGAGCAACGTAGCTGACATCGAACTAACGCAGTGTCTACACCGTGCTATGTTGGTGGGAGATGCTCTTCCGACAACTTACCTTCCGCCTCTCTGGGAGGTGGAGTTCTGAAGTCGACGGGAGAGCGCTCTGCCATTGACTTATCACATCTTCACCAGCCCTGCTAAATCAATGCCGCTGTATCAATTGCAGCAGAGCCAATTTAGTGTGCAAGTGTAGACATGCCCTGACTGGTATCAGCACTATCCTTCCTCTTAATGTCCATTCTTCTACCCACTACCGTTACTATTTTCATTGCTGTATCCTTTCTTACTTGATTTTCTTCCCTCTCAATATTAAAATCAAGATTACATGAGCATCTCCAAACAGTTTCCAATGAGTTCCTAGTTTAAAGCTCTTTTAAGGAGTTGTGCCAACTTCCATCCCAGAAGTCTATTTCCCGCCCTACTCAAGTCAAGCCATCCCATGAGAAAGTCCTCTGTCCATGAATGCCTTCCAGTGGTCAAAAATCCCAAAGCCCTCCTTCTAGCACCACTGCCTGAACCATCTGTTGAGCATCATAATCTTGTCTCACCTTCATTCTTCTCCTCTAGGGACAAATAGAATCCCACTAAAGATCACCTGAGCCTCTATTTCCTTAAGCATCTTCCCCAGCCTGGCATAGTCTCCCTTGATACATTCTAGGGAGAATCTAGCTGTATCATTTGTGAAGGACAATTAGTGGATTCTTTCCTGCTCCCATTAGGATCCTCTTCAGCCTCAGGTCCACATCCCATATCTTACCTCCTGACAGACAGCAGACCCTTCTGTTCTCTGGATCAGCTCTGGTGACATGCCTGTCTGTTCTTCTTAGTAGGGAGTCCCCAGCCATGTAAACCTACCTTTTCCTGGTGATGGTGTGATTCTCCAGCCTTCCTCCTGTGCTTTCTCGCTGCAAGTCCTTTTGTCTTTTATTCTCCCTTGCAATCTTCTGCAAGTCATCCTGTATCTTCCTGGGGCTCTGAACTCTGGTATCTCCATTGATTCTTCCCCTCTTCTTCCAGGAATAGCCATTCTTCTCTTCTTCCTTGCCCTCCCTCCTTCAGTTACAGCCTGCCATGCCACTACTTCATTTTCCAACTCAGCAAACCTGTTCCTGAACTCTATTTCTCTTTCACTAGCCGGTCTTTTCCTCTGCCTAGTTCTTGTAGTCACTGACCACTTTCCTCACCCAGCAGTCTCCCCTCCAAGTTCTTCAGTCCAGTTTGCATCTGCAAGTCTTGACTTTTCCCTTCAGCCTCCTCTTGCCTTTGCTCCGTCATCTGCTCAAACCCCCTCAAAATTCAACCATAGTTTCCACCTGCATCTCTGAGCCTCGGATCTTCTCTTTCATCAGCTCTATCAGGCGGCGCTTCATACAAACGAAGCTCTTTTCAAGTACCCACTCTAGGATCATGTACATCCCACAGCTTCCATATCCAGTTATCTGCATTGTTTCTTCCATTGGTTGGGTCACTACCACTGCTGCCTCTGTAACTATCATAGCCTTCTTGCCTAAACTTCTGTCAAGGAAAAAGAAACCAAAACAAAAAGAAAACAACCAAACAACTGCAAAACACCGCACACTCTCCCCGTCGCCTCCGCAAACTCTCACTCAAACTCCCGTTTATAAAGCTTTCAGAATGCTACAGCACACTGCCACACAAACACTATCCTATCTCCCCTCTCCTATACACTAATTCACATCTTCAAAACCATTCCTGGCCAGGTCACCTCTCTCTCAATAGCCCCAGTAATTCCCCATAATTGGCTTATTCTGGCCTCTTTTTACATTGCTCTCTTTTGCTGCTTCCCCAGCTATTTGAAACAGCTAGCACACCTTATCTGTTCTCTTTAAAAAATGACTTAAAACCTACCTCTGCTATAAGGTCTAGATCTTGTCAGCCAAATATCAACCCTTCACACCCTCCTCTGTTTATCCCTGTGCACTATCCCCAACCATTCTCACACCTTTTACTGTAAAACTTCCACTGTTTAATACTTGTGCAATTGCACAGTTAGAAGGGATCCAAAGAAGGGTGATAAAAATGACCAGGGGCATGAAAAAACACTCACATGACCAGGGTTTGAAAAGATTGGGATTACTTACCTTAGAAAGGAGATGAAAAGCAACATGCTAAACGGATATAAAAATGTTGGTATAGAGAAGGCAGATTGAGAACTTCTGTTCTCCCTGTCTCAGAACACATGAAAAAGGAGTCACTCACTGGAATTAAGAGGTGGCAAATTCAAAATTGATAAAAGGAAATATTCTCTCACACAATGCATAATTGAACAGTGGAATGCATTGCCACAGGATGTCATTGAGGTAAAAAATTTAGCAAGATTCAAAAAGGGATTGGACATTTAACAAAAATATCCAGAGCTGTAATAGTTAATGCTAATATCTTTGAAAGAGGTTTAAAACCTCATGATTCAGGATTTAATCCAACATCTAACTAATAGAGATTATGAGGTGGGGCAAAATCTCACTCTCTCTCTCTCTGGCCCAGTGTATTTGAGAATACATAGTGGAACAGCTCCACAGGAGAACCTGAGAGAGACTTGTGTCAGAATAGTCTGTAGCCCAGTGGTGAGGGCATTGAGGTGGGAGCCTATGTTCAAGTGCTTGCTTCACATCAGGCAGAGGGGAGATTTAAAGCTGGGTTGCCCACATTCTGGGTGAGTGCTCTAACCACAGAGCTAAAGGTTACAAATTCACCATCTTTGCTAATTTTTGTGTGGATTTAGGTATGCTCTTAACATGCTTATTGGCTTGGGCCCTGAAGGCAAGATGGATGGGAATGCCTAGTTGTGATTCCTGAGGAGGTTTAGGTGCGAGTTAGGGTCTGAGCTGTGGGGCAGTGTCAGGCCTTTGGTGTAACAAGCCACCAAAATATATGTGCCTTGGGGACTTAAGAGTGGCAACTTAGGTGCTAAGGGACTTTAGGGGCTGTTGATAAATTGCAGTCAATTGCTTGACCACACTTTGGTTCATTATGTTGTTATGAAATATAGTTGAGACCAAATAACCTATGTCAATCACGTTTCTTAAAATGGTACAGGAAAAAGGTTCTATGTAATACCAGTCTCCAAAGAGCAGTCCTGTGCAGTGATGGTATATTCACCTTACACAGAAGGTGTACTCCCCGAAGTTACACCTCTAAAGCCACCCTTTTATACTCTACTTGTTTACTAGAAAAAGTTACTATATGTGCCATTTGAAACTGGATTAATTAATCAGCTTTCTACCTTGTTTGTTTCTGGTATCATGGTGCACCCCCTTTATCTTTTGTTCTGAACCCATGCATTCCAGGCTATGATGCACCTTTACTTTTGTTCTGAGCACATGCATTCCAGGTATTAAGGTTCATGAAGGCACCTCCTAGGTTTGTGTGGGTAACTCCTTTCCTGTTGTCATGAAGAAATAATCATATGTCCTGATACTGACAGTCTTCATATCTACTCAAGCTAAGGATTACTTCAGCTAATGTAAGGTGCTATGGGATACTTAGTATAAGTGTATAGGACTATAAGTAAGGCTACATTTTAGTCACAGGTATTTTTAGTAAAAGTCATGGACAGGTCACAGGCCGTAAACAAAAATTAATGGGCCGTGACCTGTCCAAGACTTTTACTTAAAACACCTGGGTGTTCTGTGGGGGGAGGCGGTCTGGGGTGCCACGGGTGCTGGGGGAGGGGGAGCATGGCCATGGCATGTGGCCTGGGACCCCTGCTGGTACTGGTGGAGACAGGGGCATGGCCACAGCGCACGGCTCGTGACCCCCACTGGTACTGGGGGAGGTGGGCTGGCAGGGGCTTCCTACCCAGCTCTGCATCCCTGCAGCTCCTAGGCAGTGGAGGAGGGGCTTTGCTGCTCCTGCCACAAGCACCGGATGCCACAGCTTCCATTGGCCGGGAACTGCAGCCAGTGGGAGCTGCAGCCAATGGGAGCTGCGGGGCCGGGGCCTGCGGGCAGCATGGAGACCCCCCACCCCTCTGCCGCCTAGGGAAGCTGCAGGGGGGCCATGCCAGTGGGAGCCAGGAAGTCCCCCACTCCAAGGTAAGCATCCTCCCGCACTCCCCAACCTCCTGCCCCATGCCCCCTCCCACACACCCAAACTGCTGCTGCTGGCCCAGGGGCTGCCTGGTTTGGGCAGCCCCTGAGCCAGCACCAGCCGCTGCAGAAGTCACAGAAAGTCATGGAATCTGTGACCTCCATGACAGACTTGCAGCCTTAATTATAAGAAAGGTACAGGCCAATCTGGGCTATGTAACTGCTATACTAATGCTTAATATGTATACTTAAATGCTTAAATATATATATTGTGGGTAGTATTATTAGCATAGTATATATACACTGGCTAGCATACATATTAGTCAAAAGGGCCTACAGAGTTAGGCAGTAGGTGACCAAGGGTTTTGTAAATGCCAGTGGCACCTAAATGTTGGATTCTAGGTGCATAAAATGGCAGTTATGTACCTAAGTGCCCCTTGGGTATCCCACCCCTAATGTAAACAGAGCAAGGTGCAGTTCCACCTCAGTGAAGCTGGTTGAGGAGAATCCAAGGTAAAAGTATAGCTTGCCCTGTCTACACTAGGATTTTACAATGACTTTATCTCATTGTAAAAACATGGTCACAGAGAACATCCTGCTAGTAACTTCCTCTCTTTTAAATGAAGCATTAACAGCTTGATCCAATGACCCACTGAGACTTCAATGTATGTATGTGGGATCACACCCTAAACTCTTTAAGAAGTTCCTGCCAGAGTATCTGTAGGGTCAGTTACCACTAATAATGACCAATTAGTGGATATTTTGTTATTTAAAAGACACTCCAATAGTGTTTGGAGTCTCCATGTATATAGTAAGCCAGATGCAGTGTTGCCAACTCTCACAATTTTATTGTGTGAATCTTGAGATATTTGATCTTTTGCTTAAAGCTGTAGTTCCTGTAGTGAAGTGATTACACGAGACTCTCTGCTTTCTTTAAATGAAAAGGTTTCTAGCCCTTTTGGTTGCGGAGAACAACCTGAAAGCATGAACCTAAAAAAATAGAAAGCAAATAAAAAGAACTTGGCTGATCAGGCCTAGACTGAGCTGCTTGGCTGCCTTTTGAACTCCTGCCCTCAGTCTGAGCATGCTCGGTAAGGGCTAAGGGGCAGGCCATCCTTAGCCCATAACTGTTCCTTAACCCTTTCCTGACTAGTGAGTCCTTTCCTTTTTACATTCTGTCACACTATCACGATTCTTTTTTTAAGGGGGACTGACTTATTGTTTTTGAAAGCTTGGGGATGACACTGCTGCAGCTGTAAGTGCATGAGAGAACTGTTAGTATTACAGTTCAAAATGCTGAGGAGCAGAAAGGCCCATTTTCAGGGTTTGGTCTGAGTAATGAGAGATCGGTCTTTACTCTCCCATCAGTCCTGTAGTCTTAACCTGGGTCTTCAGAATTACTTAATTGAAATAATAGCAAATATTTTATTTAGGGGAAAAAAAACCCACACTCATAAATGCAGGCCTATATATGCAGTACACCCATGAGACCATTTACACTTTTCTAGAGGTTCATGCTGGGTAAATTATAGACAGAACAGAGCTGGGGCACGACAGAACTGGATCACTCCAGAAGAAGGTCCAGAAGATATTGTGCCTCAAATAGAGACTCATAATTCCTCTAGCGTGCTTAAGCTATCCCTTAGGATGATGCACTGGGCTTTCCTTTTTGTATATGACAGCCTCCCCCTCCTTATAATGTGCAGTCACTATCTGGATTTGAATTAGATGTCATCATCAGACCAGTCATTGTGACATCACCAGAAATCCTAAGAGTGTTACATGGTTGCCAGCAACTACAAAGTAGAAGACTTAGTAAATGACCACAGTATCCTGTGAATGCAGCAGCAAAAGGTATGGAAAAATTCAAAAAGGTAACCATAATTTCCCAGGTAGCTTGTATAAGACCACACTTGTAACCACAGCAATATCTATATTTTTATCCATAATGCCCAGAGTATTCGGCAAACAATAGTAATTTAAAAGTATCTAGAATAATTAGCATCCAAAAAGGGAAACACATATATAAACAAAAGGTTACAAATAAATATATATTGTTGCTGGTTCCTGGCTGCCAGTTTGATGGGCATGACTAGTGGTTCTAGCAGGGGATTGGAAGCTAGAACTCTTGGGTTCTATTCTCTCTGCCACTAGTTCACTATACCATGTACCATATACAGTTGGGCAAAATCCTTAGGCCAGATTTTCAGAAGTGCTAAACACTCGTAGTCCCAACTGAAATCAGTGGGTGCTACATAACTTTAAAAAATTAGGCCCTTAATCTCTCTGTGCCTTACCCTTGTCTATAACAGAAAAGTTCCAGCAATTTACTAGATCAATTTCAAAATGATTTAGCACTGGTCTACACTACAGAGTTAGGTTGAATTTAGCCGCGTTAGGTCGATTTTATAATGAATGCATCTACACAAGCAACCCTGTTTCGTTGACCTAAAGGACTCTTAAAATCGACTTCTGTACTCCTCCCCAGTGAGGGGAGTAGCACTAAAATCGACCTTGCTGGGTCAAATTTGGGGTAGTGCGGACGCCAATTGACGGTATTGGCCTCCGGGAGCTATCCCAGAGTGCTCCAATGTGACCGCTCTGGACAGCACTTTCAACTCTGATGCACTAGCTAGGTACACAGGAAAAGCCCCGGGAACTTTTGAATTTCATTTCTTGTTTGGTCAGCATGGCGAGCTCAGCAGCACAGGTGATCATGCAGTCCCCCCAGAATGGCAAATGACCTCCAGCATGGAGCCAACAGGAGACACTGGATCTGATTGCTGTATGGGGAGAAGAATCTGTGCAGGCGTTCCACTGTATCAACCAGCCCCACCGCTGTCCCAATTGTCACATCCCGTGCTTTCAGGAACATCTGTGTCCATGTCCTCCTCACAATTGTCCTTGTGCTGCCGTCTCTTAGCCAGGTTCTGCACATACTGCAGTATAATGCGTGAGGTGTTTACAATGCTCGCAACAGCAGCGGTGAGCTGAGCGGGCTCCATGCTTACCGTGCTATGGCGTCTGCACAGGTAACCCAGGAAAAAAGGTGCGAAATGATTGTCTGCAGTTGCTTTCACGGAGGGAGGGGAGACTGATGACATGTACCCAAAACCACCCGCGACAATGTTTTTGCCGCATCAGGTATTGGGAGCTTAACCCAGAATTCAAATGGGCAGTGGAGACCGTGGGAACTGTGGGTTACAAGGCTGGTGCAAGGATATTTTGCACCCTAGGCGAAACTTCCACCTTGCGCCCCTCCTCCCCCTGAGCATTGCTTATTATAAACTTTCCAAAATGAATACTGCATAATGTGGCATCGTTCATTAGAATTAATACAAGGGGGTCAGAGGAGATGATCACAACGGTCCTTTCTGGCCTGGGGGAACCTATGAGTAAGGAGGAGGCTGAGAATGCCCCCAGCTCGCAGGGTCTATAAACATTCCCAGGCTCTGAGTACTTCGCCCTCCGGGGGGGACCCAGGGGCAAGGAGGGCAGAGCCAGGCTCTCCCAGGGAGCAGGTGAGGATCTCCCTGGGGATCAGGGCCGGCTCTCCGCATTGGCACAGTGCCACTGGGGGGGACGGGGGACGGTGTTTGGAAGCAGCACCTGCACCAGCCCTTTCCCCTCCATTGTACTGCGGGGTTTAGTTTCACTTTCGCTTGCCCCAGGAGGTGGCTGCGCCCGGCCCCAGACGAGTCGCATTGGAGGGCGAAGCTCACCTGAGCTCAGGACGGCATCCTGCCTCCCCCAATGGCTCCGTCCCTCAGCCGCACTGGTTGCTGCACCCGGCCGGCTGTCTCCTCCTTGCTCCGCCTCAGACTCCCACTGACCGTCCTGCATGGCGCCCCTCGCTGCGGGGATGGGTTTGTTATGGAGGCCTTGCTCCCTGCTCAGCTGACTCCCGTGACACTGGACACTGCTTTTTGGTGCCTCCAAAACTTGGCACCCTAGGCGGCCGCCTAGTTCGCCTACTGGTTACACCGGCCCTGGTGGGATAGCTACCCACAGTGCACCGCTCCGTGAGGCGATGCTAGCCACAGTAGTGAGGACGCACTCCGCCAACTTAATGCGCTTAGTGGGGACATACACAATCGACTGTATAAAATTGATTTCTAAAAATCGACTTCTATAAAATCGACCTAATCTCATAGTGTAGACATACCCTTAGTAAAACTGGGTGCAATTTCTGCAGTGTAAACAAGGCCTTAGTTTATGCTAGGGTTGCTAACTTGGTAATATTTAAAAACCGGACACTCCAGCAGGAGTGTCGGAACCTCCCCTGCCCCCCTTTTCCCCAAGTCCCCGCCCCTGCCCCAACTCTTCCCCTGAGGCCCTGCCCACACTTCATTCCTCTTCCTCCACCCTCCTCCTCGCTCGCTGCTTTTCCCCTCCCACCCTGTGCCACCCGGGTCAGGAGAGACTTGCCTGCAGAGCCAGGGCTGGGAGCTGCAGCTGTCTGATGAAGGATGAACAATTTTGCCCCCTGGCTGAGTGGGGACTGGAGCAGGTGATGACCCGGAGCCTCCCTGCCTACCCACCTCAGAGTAACTGGATTTTGGGTGTCTGGACAGTAGATCAGGTCTCCTTTTTGACCAAATTTTCTGGTTGAAAACCGGGCACCTGGCCACCCTAGTTTACCCATGTGTAATATGGTCATTTACTAGATCCCTCATTTGGGTGGGGGACAATTTCTGCAGTGTAAACAAGGTCTTAATTTACCCATCTGCGATATGGGTATAAAACTCACTGTTCCTGCTGAACAGGGTTTCTGCAAGGCTTAATTGTGTGTAAAGCCCTTTCAGATTCCCAGATGAAAGGTATTAAGCGCCAAGACACTACTGTCTTGTCATATCTGTTAGGCCTACACTATAGCAAGCATCTACTGTAGCAACAACAGGTGGAACTGCCCAGCACCTTCACACTTATTCCATGCATCTAAATCTGAACGCTCTGGGTTGACTTATTTAAAATTTAAACTTTGTAAGATCAAAAGCTAAAATTCACATTTCTACTCCCTGTTGCTTTTAGGGGTCTTCCTGTGCACTCTCTTCCTACTCAGGATTATCATGCAGTACTGAAAGGACATTGTCAAGGCCACCTCTTTAAATGCAGTCCTAGCATGGTAAAGACTATTATTCGTACTGCAGCTGTGTTACAGAAAACTTATGGAGTTTTCTATACCAGTGTTGCATTTTAATTGAAAGGTTAACTTTTTGCATTGGGAGGCACAGGGGGGAGTGGAAGAGGAAGGAAGAGTGCCTTTCCTAAGGCTAGAACCCACTCTTTCTGGCAGTATTGTCTGTGGACAGGACATTGGACTCTCACTCAGGGATCCTGGGTTCAATTTCTTGCCCTGCCACTAGTATGTGGGTTACCTTGGGCAAATCACTTCACCTCTCTATGCTGCCGTGTCCCCTCCTGTAAAATAGGGATAAGGATACTGACCTCCTTTACAAAGCACAAGGACATGTATGGATATAAGAGCTAGGTATTATTAATAATAATGAGCTGGGATAGAAGAGCAGTCTAAGCATTTATTATCTGCATGCACACCAGGTAAAGTGTGTGTGGTCCATATCAGGTGATGCTGCGCTGGCTGGTGGAGGCAGTAGTTAGCGTCTGCTTGGTAGAAGTATGTTTGTGAGATCTGTGGATTACTCTGAGGTGTCTGACAGAGCCGGCGTGGCTGTGATATGAGGAGATCTATGTTTTCTACCCCCTCGTGTGTGAGGAAAAGAAAGAGATGCATGTATACCTTCAGGATACAATGTCCTGTAGGTTGTCAGTAGCAGGGCATAGGACTTTTATTACAAAGCATATTGTCAGCAGTGAGGTGGAATAAGAGGATTCTAATGCTTTAATGATGGTTAAGAGAAAGTGTATGCTGAGATGGTATCCTGTGAGTAAGTGTAAGTTTGCTGGTCCCTACTGTACTGAAAGGATGCAGTGTCTTGCCTAGATTTTTAGTAACCTTTTTTCAACTTATCTCCCATTGCCTGCATAACACACACACCTAAGAAGAGGGAAACAACTTTCCATGATCCCTCAGAGAATATTTTTGTGTGTCTGAATTCATTTTTAATGTGTCTGAGTTCATTGCCAGACAGGAAAATGAACAATTAAATAGGCAATGAGGTGGGAGCATCAGGCTGCCAATGAACTCTGCCTTGGAGGCAAGCTGGGGAAGGCTGAGATATTGCACAATATCAGAGCTTTTATGATAGTGTCTAAGTATATAGAAATGAAATACTTTGTAAAAGTATTTACGTTGGCAGAATAAGCTAGTGTATCATATGTGACAGAGATGGCAATTTCCTGTAATATCCTGGACAAAGCTTATTGAATTAAGTTAAAGTATTTTAGGAGCTAATTGTATTGTAGGAAATATTTGGGAGGAGGGGAATGCAAACGACCCATCTCCAGATCCATCCTTTTGGTGCCCCACCTTGAGGAGAAACCCATTGTCTAGGTGATTACCTATTCTGGATCTCTTCAAAGACCCTAACTAGATAAAGGCGCGACTCTCATTTTTGAGGGTGCTTATGCTGAGCTAATAGCTGTTAGGAATTTGTGACTACAGAAAAACCCTGGGTGGGGTTTGAAGGGCTATTCACAGGCCAGATCCTTTGTTGGAGTCAGGGGATAATCACTAGTAAGCTTATTAGCGTGTGTGCAGGTTCTTTTATTGTTTTTAACATGTTTTCTCTGTAATGTTTTTACCTTAGGAATTAATGTGCTTGCTTAGAAAGAGTTGTGTAGTAACTTATACCTGTGGCAATAACACTGTGTACCATCTGAGGTGGAAAGTAAAGCAGGCCTGCTTAGATAATCAGACTTTGTTAGGGAATTCACAGTGTAGAGATACTATGCAGTCTGGAAATATCCTCCTTGAGAGGAAGAGACACATTGGTTTTTGCCCAAGAGAGGTGATGACTGAGTAGCTGGGAGTTTAGAGTAGGTGCCCTTGCTGGACCATGAGGGAGAAATACAAGTGCAGTTGTCCCTGAACTGTGACACCATATGATATGCATCCGAAGAAGTGGGCTGTAGTCCACGAAAGCTTATGCTCTAATAAATTTGTTAGTCTCTAAGGTGCCACAAGTACTCCTGTTCTTTTTGCATATACATTACTATCTTTTAATCACCAAGGTTCATCTCTCATTCACTTTATTAATTATTAATTGCTTAAGTTTTTTCAGGAGGAACTCTGAATCTGTTCCCATTAAAGTCAATGGAAAAACTCCCATTTATTTCACTAGCATGAGGCCTTGTCTACACTTCAAAGTTTTGTCAGCAAAAGCTGCCTTTTGCGACAACAAAACAGGGGAGGTGTACACACTACAAAGCTACTTTTGGTGGCAAAACTCCGCTGTTTTGTCAACAAAATAAAACCTCAGCGAGAGGCATAAAGCCTTTTGCGGCAAAGTTAAAGCGACAAAGTGTCACTTTAGACACTGCTGTTTGTTTTGTCGACAGAACTGGCTTCCGCCAGTATCCCACAATGCCTGCCCTGACCGCTCTGCTGCTCACTGTTTTGATCTCTGCTGCCCTCCAGGCATGTGCCCCTCCCCTTTCAAAGCTCAGGGAAATATCTGACAGCTCAGCATGCTGCTTCCTTTGGGGAACAAAGAGCAGATCATTGGAATGCTCCTGTTCTTCCTTGCACTAGGAACACAGAAGCAGGCAGACTGCTGCTGGGGGAAGGGGGCGGGAGGGAATGACTGCTGTGCTGCTTTGAGCTCTCAGTGCTGAGGAATGTCAAAGGTATTGAGTGAGAATCTTGAACTTCTGGCAGGTCAGGGCACTCAGCACCTTGCAGGATTGGGCCCTGAGAGGCCCAAAATAAAGTACAAGTTTGGAGGGTTTCATTTTTGTTACTTTTTCTGTGACCCTATCCTTCTGTAATATGTGTTTTTAATATGGCTAAATGTAAATGTATACACCTATGGACAAAGTATGTAGGTCATAGTTACATGATGGGGAACTCTATCCTGGGAAGCAGTGACTCTGAAAAAGATTTGGAGGTTGTTGCGGATAAGCAGCTGAACATGAGCTCCCACTGCAACCCTATGGCCAAAAGGGCTAATATGATCCTAGGATGCATTCATGAGAATCTTGAGTAGTAGAGAGATTATTTTACCTCTGTATTTGGCACTGGTGTAATGGCTGCTGAAATACTGTGGCCAGTTCTGCTGTCTGCAATTCAAAAGGATGTTGAAAAATTGGAGAGCATTCAGAGAAGAGCCACAAGAATGATTAAAGAATGCTTTATTTATAGTGATAGACTCAAAAGAGCTCGATCTATTCCTTTTAACCCAGAGGAAGTTAGTGGGTTACTGGATTATAGTCTTTAGATACCTACATAGAGAAATATTAATGGGCTGTTCAATCTAGCAGCGAAAGGTATAACATGATCTAATGGCTGAAAGCTGAAGCTAGACAAATTCAGAATGGAAATAAGGTGTACATTTTTATCAGTGAGGGTAATGAATTTTGGAGCAATTTGCCAAAGATCATGGTGGATTCTCCATCACTGAGGATTTTTAATCAAGAGTCGATATTTTTCAAAAAGATCTGCTCTAGGAATTATTTTGGAGAAGTTCTATGGTCTGCATTAGGCAGGAAGTCAGGCTAGCTGGTCACAGTGGTCCCTTCTGACCTTGGAATCTAAGTCTATGAGGTGGAAAGGGTATTTGGTATGGCTTTAGGTGTGTGGGCTGAAAAAGAGGAATTTAAATGAGACAAGGATGGAAAAGTAGGACAGTAAGGTCAACTACTAAAAAGTTTTCTTTGAATAAAGGAAAATCTTTCTAGATTGGTTATACGGTATATAGCTTTGTTTGATCCAGAACCTCTTGTTATTAAAGATACATCTGTAAGCACACCCAACAGTAAGCTGTATTATTTCTATAGTATCTAGCAGCATCTAGGCATAGGTGCTGACTCTGTGGGTGCTCTGGGGCTGGAGCACCCACAGGAAAAATTAGTGGGTGCTCTGCACCCACCAGTAGCCAAGCTCCCCTCACCCCCTACCCACCTGCTCCTCCTCCTCCCCTGAGCGTGCTGCGTCCCCGCTCATCCACCTACCTCCCAGTGCTTCCCGCCCAGCCGCCACCAAACAGCTGTTTGGCAGCGTTAGCACTCTCGGGGGGGGGGAGGGAGGAGCGGGAACATGGCACGCTCAGGGGAGGAAGCGGGGAAGAGGCGGGGATTTGGGGAAGGAGTTGGGGCGGGGACTTTGGGGAAGGGGATGGGATGGGAGTGGGACAGGGGTAGGAAGGGGTGGAGTGTGGGCAGGGCCGGGGGGGGGGGTCAAGCACCCACGGGAAAGAGGGGAAGTCAGTGCCTGTGAGTTCAAAGGTACCACTTGCACTGCAAAGAGATGAGGCACCTCATCCTTAGTCAAAGTGCTCATATCAGGTGCCCTGAATTAGAAGTTATAATACTTAACCCTTTATTATGCCTTTTATCCTCAGAATTGTTTGTAAACATTAGTAAATAAGTACATTAAACTCCTACCGTAGCATACCAATTCAATATCAAAAAAACCAGGGTGGATAAAAATCAATGATTTAAAAAAAATTTTTTTTTATTTAAATCAGATTTTTTTTTGATAAAATGCTTTTTGAGGAAAAAACCTATCTAAAGATGGTTTTAATTACATTATAGCTCAAAGATATATCATCATGGAATAGCGATTATAAATTCTAATTCTATAGTATGAGATAATATATTCATGTAATGTTTAAGAAAAGTTTTGTAAATGAGTTCTAATAGTTCATGGATTAGGGACCCAATCTTATGGGGTGCCAGGGGCTTCTGTATAGATTATTTAGGTTAATCTTTCTTTGTATCTACTCAATGGGACTCAGTGCTCAGTCTAGAAGATACCATCAGAGATGCTTAGTTTTGCAGTTCTCAAACTGTGGATTTGTATCTCCAGAGATAACATGCTTGTTAACAGCAAAAATGTTTTTAAATAAATAAATAATATATAGAGGTGAGAAATAATAGACCTCAACCCTATTGTCCCTGTGCAAATTTGTGTACACAGAGTCAATCCCTTACCTCTCTCTAAAAGTGCAAAGTTCCAAAAAGTTCAATGAATAGAAGATTGTTGGGGGCAGAATAAGAAGTCTGGAGATAAATGTGAGACGGGAGGGACAGGCAGTAGAAACAAAAGTGAAACTGTCTGAGCAGCATATTCCAGAAGTCTTGAGGTCTTTCTGACTGTAGCCTTGAACAAAATGCAGGGAAATAGCTGTTCTTCTCGAGTGCTTGTTCATGTCCATTCCAATCAGGTGTGTGTGCATGCACGGTGGCTGGAAGAGTTTTCCCCTAGCAGTATCCGTTGGGCCGGCCTGGGCGCCTCCTGGAGTCGTGTCTTCATGACGCTCAATATAGAGCCCTGCCAACCCGCCACCCCTTCAGTTCCTTCTTACCGCCAGTGACGGTTGGCTGGAACTTCTCTTAGCCCTTGCTTAGCAAGCGCGTTCTATAGTTACTGTATATAGTTACCGAAGTATCCGTTCTTAGTATTAGAGTTCTTAGTATAGAGCTGTTGAGGGTTCCCCCCAATTCTGCCTCCCCGGAGCCATGGTATGCTGTGGTTTCCAGGTTTAAAAGAGCAATCCACACTCTTTGTGTTTACCTAGGGGAGGGCCACCAAAATGACTGCTGTAAGATCTGCCACAAGTTCCGCTCTAGACCTCTTAAAGAAAGGGAACAGCGGCTTAAGGTGATCCTCATGGAGGCAGCCCTGTGCCCTCACTCCGACTCAGGCTCAGGGGACCTGGCACCTAACGCTTCATCCTCGACATGGAGCGCCCTGGCACCGTCATCAAGCTTGGCGCCGAGAAAGGAGTTGTCCCAGGATGCTCAGCACCTCACAAGGCCCGGCTGAGAGGAGGCACTGATCCCACTTGCCAGTGCCTCAGAAGAAAAAGAAGCTGGACAGCAGCTCACCTTCAGCTAAATCCAGAAAAGTGAGACCCCAGGCGGGCCACAGCTCCAGATCCCCTACTGGGGCCATGTTGATTCCTGCCCAGGCGAGGCAGTTGAGTCCGGGGGCTCCCGCTCAGTCACCGGTCCGGGTCCCTACACAGCAGCCATGGCTCCCTTCGATGCCAGAAGCTTACCAAGCCGCTCGGGACTCCTGTACCTTATGGCGTCGTTCTAGCCCCCAAGGAAGGAAGAACCTCCAACACTGGCGGACCCACCCTGCCCCTCGGTGCAGTCAAGAGGGAAGCCGGCTATGATGTCCAGGTGCTCCCCCTCTCCATGTCCCTTAGCACCGGCCCTCTCGGACAGAGAACCTACCCGCTCCCCGAACTCTGAATGCTCGAGGCACCTAGAGGCTTGGTTCCTCCGTGATCTTCAGTCTCAGAGACCTCGGAGTCAGAGTCCGATTCCTATCGCTCCAGAAGAAGCAGGAGCTGTGGATCGAGGTCCGGGAGAGACAGGAGGGAGCCCCAGGGTGGTCTCCGCAGTGCCAGAACCAACCACAGTGGCCCTTCTGGACCCCATGGGCCTTTCACCAAGGACAGGGAGGGACACAAGGGCACCATTCCGCTGCGTCTTCTGTGGCCTCAGCCACCTTTATCCTGCCATTGGCTACGTATCTTCCCTCGGCGCCTGCCCACACACCAACGCCTCTGAGAGCAGCACCATCGTTGACTCCGGCACCCAGCACCGCCCTTGGCAACATCCTGGGCATTACTGACATGCCCGACTTCCATGCTGACACAGTTGTTGATGTCAACTATGGCACAGCGATGGGCCCGGTCTTCGTCAGCGCAGACAAGTAGATCGGCACCAGCTCCATTCCCGGTTTCTCCTGTCGTACTGATGACAATGCCAACACTTGGCCTGGCATCTGCAGCCCTGGCACTGTCGAGGGCACCACAGGCACCGATGCTTCCCTGAGAGTCTAGGGACCCTCTGGGGCCAGATGGCAGGGAGTATCCGCTCCTTATAAGCGCTTCCTCTTCTTCGTCACCTGATGGAAGCATTGGCGGGTACAGCTGTAGCACCGGCGCTCGCGGATAACAGGGTGCTGCAGCAGTTGCTGCGCAGGGCTGCTCAGGGTCTGGGCATTAAGGCCGAGGAGGTAGTAGAGGAGGCTGATCCCATGGTGGACATCCTCGTCCGCTCAGGACCTTCCCGTATTGCCCTTCCACTCATTAAAACCATTGTGGACATCACCAAGACCCTGTGGCAGACCCCAGCTTCCTTGCCGCCCACTGCCAATCATAATGAGAGGTGTTAATTCGTGCCCTCCAGAGGGTTCAAACATTTATACTCTCACCCACCCCTTGACTCTCTTGTTATGGACGCTGCTAACCAGTGTGAGAGACAGGGTTTCTAAGGGCCCTCCCCAAAAAACAGGGAGGCCAAGCGTCTAGACCTTGTTGGGGGAAAGGTCTATTCCTCAGGGGGTCTGCAGCTCTGTATCTTGAACCAACAGGCCATCGTCAGCAGGTACTCCTATGCGGTACTCCTATAACACCTATGCGGCGATGGCCAAATTTATGGAGCTCCTCCTGTCGGACTCCTGAACCGAGTTCTCGGCCTTGGTGGAGGAAGGGAAGCTAATCTCCCAGGCTTCCCTCCAGGCCGCATTGGACGCTGCAACTAGGATCATGGCGACTGGGGTAGCTATGAGGAGGGGATCCTGGCTCCAAGTCTCAGGGCTTCCTTACAAGGTCCAGCAGACTATTCAGGACCTCCCATCTGAGGGTGTGACTGTTTCTGAAAAGACAGACAAGAGGCTGCATGGCCTGAAAGACTCACAAGCCACTCTCAAGTCGTTGGGCCTGCACACTCCCGCCACATAGTGGAGACACTTCCGACCACAACCTCCTCCGAGATTCCATCAGCAGAATCGACAGGATGGGGTTCTTGGAGGAGGAACAGGAGTGTCAGGAGGAGGCAACACCCATCCTCAGGCCAGGGCTCTGGCCAGCCCAAGCTGCCTTCAGGCCCTAAGCCAGCCTTTGGAAGGTGCAGTTGAGAACGGCACACCAAATCAGAGACTGGATCTACTCCGCCTTACCTTTTCCTGCCAACTACCCCCTTTCTACTGTGCATGGTCCCATATCACTTCGGACCGCTGGGTGCGCCACACGGTAGAGAGGGGATACTCCATCCAATCCTGTGCCCTCCCCCTTCCACCCCCCTTCCTCATCCTTCTTCAGGGACCGTTCTCACGAGCAACTCCTCATCCAGGAGATGCAGTTGCTCCTATCGCTAGGGGCAGTGGAGGAGGTTCTTCAGCAGCACAGGTGTGAGGGCTTCTATTCCTGGTATTTCCTAATACTGAAAGCCAAAGGTGGCCTCAGGCCTATCCTGGACCTGCGAGAACTCAACAAGTTCGTAAAGAAACTCAAGTTCTGCATGGTCTCCTTGGCCTCCATCATCCCCTCACTAGATCCAGCAGATTGGTATGCTGTCCTCGACTTGAAGGATGCGTATTTTCACACTGCAATCACTCAGCCCCGCAGGAAGTACCTCAGGTTTGTGATGAATGGTACCCACTACCAATTTACTGTCCTCCCATTTGGCCTGTCAGCAGCACCTCGAGTATTCACCAAGTGCATTCTTGCGGAGGCACCAGGTACAGGTGTTTCCATATCTCGATGACTGGCTGATCAAAGGCCGCTCCAGGACCCAAGTGGAAACTCAGGTCACATTTATCAGAGCCACTTTTGAGCATCTGGGTCTACTCCTAAACGAAGCAAAATCGACTCTGTCTCCTGTCCAGAGGGAGTTCATAGGGGCAGTACAGGACTCGACCCAAGCCAGGGCATACCTGCCACAGGCAAGGTTTCAGGCCCCCAATGACATAATCTGAGGCCTCATGCAGTTCCCCACCAGTACAGTGAGAAACTGCTTAAAACTCCTCGGACACATGGCTACCTGTACCTACGTGGTGCAGCATGCCAGACTCAGGCTTCGACTGTTCCAGTCATGGCTCATGTCAGTGTATCGCCCACCCCGGGACAGTTTGGACAGGCTCGTCACCCTGCCTCGCCTGGTCCTCAACTCCCTCAGGTTGTGAATCGACACTCAGGGGTCCCCTGTGCTCAGGGGTCCCCTTTGCTGCCCCACAGCCATCTCTGTCATTGGTGATGGACACATCAGACCTGGGCGAGGAGCTCATCTGGGAGATCGCAGAACTCAAGGCCTCTGTTTGCAATCAGATCTGCATCTCCACACCAATGTCAGAGAGCTGAAAGCAGCGCACCTACCATGTCAGACATTCTGTCCTTAACTAACTGGATAATGTGGATCAATCATGACGGACAATAAACATTTATGCCTCTCCTATCCTGCAGATGCAAGGGGCTGCTTTGGCCCACTATACTGATTTCAGCTACAGTTGCTGCCCTACCTTGTGCCCAGGTGAAAATTAAAAAGGGAGGGTGGGAAGGGGGGGTTTTGGTTCTGCAAACTGTTCCTGTTGGCTGGAATCAGCATCCTGGATTCAGGTCATTGTCTCTGTGAAACAGATTGTGGAAGAACTGTCAATATGAAGTACTGGCTTCTGGGATAATGTGGAGACAATACGGATCAATGGAATGATTCACAGTTTGGAAAAGTTCATCTAGTCCTGCCTTAGCAGTTACAATGGCAGGGCAGAAAAATGAGCTCTTAGTCTCTGAAGTCTACTAGTCTACAGCTGTGGCAGACTTAATCTTCTTCTGCCTATCACCAGCACTTGAATGAAGTGGGAGAGAAGGAAATTCACTGCAGGTCATCAGAGAACCAGCATGGAGAGGGTACATTTAGGCACAAGTGTGTATTAGTTATCAGAGGGGTAGCCGTGTTAGTCTGAATCTGTAAAAAGCAACAGAGGGTCCTGTGGCACCTAAATACTGTTAGTCTCAAAGGTGCCACAGGACCCTCTGTTGCTAAGTGTGTATTAGTGGCTTTGCTCAGTGTATTATCATTAAATTTCCCAACATTATGAACCCTATATCTACACGAGAAAAATACTAAAACATGTTTTCTAACATTATATAGGATGTTAACCAAGATTTAGTTCCTAGTGTAGAAAGACAAAGTTGCTTTTAAAAAGCTTTAGCCAATTGTAGTTAAAACCACAACCACACATTTTTTTAAACATTAATATAATTGTCTAGTAAGAACAAAACAGTATATGACATTTAGCATGATCTATTTTCCAAGTGTAAACAAGGCATCTTTGGCCCACTGTTTGGATAGGTTTTCTCAAGAATGCTCTAGAATTTAGCTTGACCCATAATCTTATAAGGGCAGACAGTGGATTTTTGAGCTTGGAGCCCAAGTGCTGATCTGACTGGATGAGGTAATAATCTATCCAGGTTAGGGGAATGATTTTTATGTTGGCTGTTACAGCCGGTTGAAAAAAATAAATATTTCAGGTAATTCATTTTGTTTAAACACTTGTAGTTTATTAGAAAAAAAATCACAATTTTAAAAATTGGTTTTAATGGTTAAAATATCCATTTTTTCTTTGACTTGTTTTCCTGCACTGGCCAAAAGGGGATGGGGTGACAGTGAGATAAATGGCTCTTTTTCATCCTACCAAAAATTTAAAAACTTCGAACATTTTTGAAATGGCAACTGTTGGGTTATTTTAATGAAAAACTTCAACTAACATTCTGTGGGTGGGGGGGGGGGGGTGGATTGGTTTTTTCTCATTTTTTTCCAAAGAATTTTTGCTGTCAAAGTATTTCCTGTTAAAAAATTTTCAGCAGCAAATTTTCAGCCAGCTCTATTCATTAAATTCTCTTCTAGTCTTATGATCATGTTTATGATGTGTCTAGATCCGGAGATTATCTTGGAGGAGTACTTTTTTCCTCTTTTTTTTTTTAATTAATACTACACTCTAAGAATAAAAGGTCCCCCTTTAGACCAGCAAAACAAGGAAACTATGAGCTAAGGCTCCCTATTTTCTCTTCTTGCTACTGCAGTAGCTCTTTAAAGGACTCTGGAATAGGCACAACAGACAGGTTAAAGGGACAATAAATCTATCTAACTTCTATGCCATGCTCATGCCATGTTCATAGTATTGGAACACTTTGAGCAAGGCAAAATTAACAGGCTGAAAGGGTAATTGTTATAAAGCAAAATCCACTCCCCTCCCCCCAATCCTTTAAAAAAAAAAATCAGAGTTGGGAGAGTCTTAAAATGCTAAAGCACAAAATACTCTACACTTAAAGGCTGTTGTAAATTTAAAAGTCTTGCTATCTCACAAAACCAAATGAACAGCAAATAATAGAGGGCAGACTACACGCTCCCACCCAGTGTACTGCATTTGTAATTGTTCCACTCAAAGCTCATTAGCTGGGATTTTAAGCCTTGTTTTGTAGGACTGATAATTTTTTCCACACATGTAACTGACCACTAACTTCAAGCCAAACACCCAGGGCATAGAACCTGTCAGCAACTGACTATTTTATTCAGTGCAGTTGTAGCTGTGTCAGTCTCAGGATATTAGAGAGACAAGGTGGGTGAACTAAAATCGTTTATTGGACCTCTTTTTGTCTCTATATTTTATTCAGTTTAGTTTCTTATATGCAGGCTATACTAGAGCTATAAATAATCATAATTGCCCATTTGATTTGAAGGGCCCCTTCATGGGGCCTTTCCTTACCTTTGTCAGGCCTCTTTCTTTTCTTTAATCTATTGTTTATGTCTCCAAGAAGATCGTTACTGGATTTAGTAGGGAGGAAAGGGCAGACGTGACTGCTCTGGTGACTGAGCGCCTGAGCTCCTTCCTCCATAGATACAAGGGCTAGTTGTGGAGCCAAGGGCGCGTGTTTCATGCAAGCTCTCACCGCGTCCTGCCCATCTACTACAAGCCTTTCTGCAAGGACGGGGATGAGATGAGACTGTAGCATGAGGTGCCCTGTCGGCGGTGGGGGGCAAAGCGTGGACAACTCACCGAGCCTCCTAGCGGGCGGACAGACCGGACAGGCCATTTGGAACCGGCCCCTAACACCTCACTGGAAGGCTCACAGCTGCCCAGACTGTGTCTGTCCCCGCTCGGGCAGGCCGCTCCACAGCGATACCTGGAGAGGGCGGCGCCCCTCACAACACCCGCGGCCCAGCTCGCTGCTGGTGGTGCTGCTCGGCCCCTGTGGGCGACTGTACTGAGCTGCCTCCCCGCGCAGGCATCAGCCCCGCCCCCGCCATCTCCCCACTTTCACATTCCGCGCTCCGTACCCTTCTCAGCTCCTCACCTGTTCCCCGCCCACTCTCCCTCCAGCCCACCAATCAACAGCCCTTTCCGGTCTGCGCCCCACCCCGCCCCTTCCTCTTCCGGTTCCCCTGGGTGAAGCTACCGCAGGGATCAGCTGACTGGCATCTCACGTGACTCGCTGTCTGCTGCTGCTGGGGGTGGCGGGCGCTGGTGTCACGGGGGATGGAGCAGTGACGGGTAAATACCCACCGGGCGCGCCAGCGGGATCCGTCCCGTCCCCTGTCTCCCTCCCTGCGCATGCCCGGCCGCTCCGGGGATACCGGTGAGTGCGGAGAGCGCGGGGAGACGCGGTCCCTAAGCAGCAGCAGCGTGGAAGGGCCCAGCCCGGGGGGGGGGGTGAGACTCGGCCCGGGTGAATGGGGCTAACAGGTCCCCTCGAGAGAGGGCCACTGCGGTGTCAGGGCTGGGAGCGGGTCACCCCTCAGCGCATGAGACATGCCCGGGCGGGCCCGGCCCCTCGCTCATTGGATTGCGGGAGGGGTAACAGAGAGACTCCCCAGGGCGGGCCTCTCACTCAGTGGATTGGGGCGGTGGGGAAAAGAGACTCCACCGGGTAGCTCTGGCCTCCCGCTGAATAGGGGTTGAGGCTGATGCTGAAATTGGGTGCAGGGTTTGTGCTGCCAATGTATCTCTTTTTTTCTTATGCATCCTTTTAAAAACTATGTTGGCTAACACATAATTGACCCAATGTTAAATCAAAAAAGCTTTGCCCTAGTTGCTAAAGTGCAAAAAACAACCCCGCTCCCCAAAGCTGTGTAAAGAGGCCTTCTGGTCAGTAAACTTGGGCTCTGTGGGGCCCATGGGAAATCAAGCTCTAGAATTAGTGATTTCTGGTCCTAAAGTATTTTATTGTTTAATGAAACACTTAACATCTCTCTTCAAATTTTGTTTAGTCAGATAATAACAGTCTCTCCTAGGCTCTAGGCCACCAAAGGTTTCAGTTATCAAGGATCATTACAGGACCCCATCTATCCTTCCTGAGTCAGTCAGTTGTAAATGCAGAAGCTGTATGTGCTCAGGGTTATATGCTGAAAATTGCTGCTTCTAGCAACTGGTTCAAGGACACAAACGTCATCTGATCTGAGCTGTCAAGGGTTGAAGATAAAAACTTTAGCATGTCTTGTAAATTTAAGTGAAGTTTTTGTGAAAACCTGGAAATAATTGAGATCCAGTAGTGATTGGCCCTGAATGCTCAGTCAAATGGAGCACTGTAGTCTACTTCTTGTGATACAGTCTTATGATGTATAAAGTAAATGTGTCCTTTTCCCCCCCAGTGTGTTTGTACAAAGCTTACATTTCCTCAAATTCTTCCCAGTACAAATATCACTCCCTTGCTATGGTAGACTTCCCTTTATGAAATGTAGGGACAGTAATAGCAAGAAGGGATTTTTGGAGACAATAATGAAGAAATATACACAACACAGTTTCACTCTGAGGTATTGGAAACCTTGCAGTGACCTTAGTAAAGATGAGAGCTGAATGTAAAAAAACTCTGAATCACTCTAGGAAAATGCAATATAAAATGCATACTAATTAAGATCCTGTTTTGGCATTATTATAGTTACACTCACCAGTCTACCAGTGAACTTTCTAACTTCTGTTTAGGGATGCTCGTGCTTATCCATGGCACATTGCATGAAATCTGGCTTTACGGACATGCATCTTCCCTACTGTCTATTCTTCACTTGATACCGCATGAGTGCTTTCATGAAAATATGCATAGTAATGAAGAAAGAGCTATATAGATGTGGCAGCAGGCATGTTCCAAAACATTAGTAAACATCACCTGATGAAAAATCCTTTGAGGCTTAACTTCCATGTTTCTAAGAGGTCTTGTACATTAAGTTCCACTGCTTGTACCTATTGTAGTTGTTTTAAGCATATTTCAGAATCCAATTATTGTGATGCCAAAAATATAGGTTTTTTTCCTATTAGTTCAGTCAGAGTTAATATAATTTTTAGGTGTATATATTATATATAAACTTGTATTTTGAAAACCAGGAAACGTGTATTTCTGTGACAGCTTTTGTAGTTTAGCAGTTGCTAATATCCTAAGTCTTATCTTGAAATCCCCTTACAGGCATGTTTATAAAGGAGTATGAAGGAAAATTCAGTGTAATGTGCTGCTTAATCAATGACACTAAAATGAAAACTAAGTTGTAAATGTATTCCATTAAAACTCTACTGAGCCTTTTTATTATAAACAAGAATAGACATTCTCAATTGGTAGTACTGAAGTGTTAAATAATGCATCATTTTATAAGAGTAGCCCCACTGAGTCTGACTGGTGGTCCGTGTAGCCCAGTATCCTGTATTCTGATAGTGGAAAGATTTTAAAATTTTCCACATGAAGACCAGCTAAAACATTCCATTTTCTTGTAAAATAATTGGAGCAAAATGATCTATGTGAAATATAAGACTTCAGTTGATCAATCATGTAACTAATAATCTACAAGCCTGCAGCATCCTATGCCCTTTAACATTAAATGACTAATAATACTTTATGCAATGTTGTAGCTGTGTTGGTCCAAGGATATTAGAGAGACAAGGTGGGTGAGGTAATATCTTTTTATTGGACTAACTTCTGCTGGTGAGAGAGACTAGCTTTTGAGTTTACACAGAGCTTTTCTTCAGGTCTGGGAAACGAAGACTATATCTAACTATGGACCTTGCTGCGGCACAGCTGTATTGTTGCATCTATAGATCACTCTATATCTTACCTATCAGTCCACATCCTGAAAGGAAACCTACGCACACCTTCAAAAGATGAGCCTGGGAGCTTAAATTCATAACTTGGCTAGACACTAAAAATCATGGACTGAATAGAAACAGTGGATTTATGGCTTATTACAACAATCTGGAACCCACTAACAATCCATCTTCCCCCTCACTTTTCTTCCCTATGACTGGAGGGGTTGTCAATGGGCCTCTTGAATGGTCCCTTGAAATATGTGATGACTATTTATGCTAAACAATCTGTTCCATCTTGTTTTTAGCAGTGACGCTCTAGGTTATGTCTACGCTTGCACTTTTGTTCGTATAATTTATGTCGCTCATGGGTGCAGCCCCCTGAGTGATATAAGTTACACTGACAGCAGTGCTGGTGTGGACTGTACTATGTCAGCAAGAGACGTTCTCCCGCTGACATAGCTACCGCCACTCTTGAGGGTGGTTTAATTATGTCGACATGAGAGCGCTCTCCTGTCGCCATAGAGTGGTTACGTGGGAAATCTTACAGTGGTGCAGCTGCTGTGGTACAGCTACGTTGCTGTAAGGTATCAAGTATAGACGTAGCCTTAGTTTCCCAAACCTTCTTGTAAAAGTTGATTAATTTTTCATAGTGGCATTTCACTATGTCCCACTCCTGCAATATATTGTGGAGGGGTTGCCGTTAATGATTTCACTGGGTTTCTGCCTAAGCACTTGGGTCTGCTCATATGCAACAGGATTCAGGTCATTGTTTCTGCTCATTCAATGTAACAGAATGTCTTGAAACAAAATGTCAACATCAACGGGAAAAAATCAGCCTTCGGAGGAATCAAACAACTTGACCGAACTATGTGCATCTACTATATTTGGTATCTATTTTTCAAAATTAATAGTGGTGTCTAGTTTTCCACAAGCAAGTAGAAACTTCAGAGTTATTTACTCTGTGTCAACTATACTAGCAAATGAGAAAAATTGCCTTTTATTTGGCTTGTTGCTTAAGACTATATCTACCAAATTGTTATAATTAATTTATTTCACTGTGAAATCAATGACTTGGAAGAAATTGATGTATTTCCCTATTGCAGGCAGAATTCCATTACATAATATGGATACCTCTGATTTCTTATGAATATATATCAGAAATAATTGCAATGCGGAGAAATCGCTAGCAGTACCAGTGTTCATTGGACCCCAAATTCTATAAAGAATATTACCCAAGGGGATTCAAATACTATGTTCCTTTGACAGTCTTTCATAACATAATCGGCTTTTCTTAAAATGAGTGAAAATAAAAGTAGTCTTCAGTACAACACTTGGCCCCTACTGCCCTGTCAGTTCTTTCTCCTCAAAGTTGTTCACCTGCCAAGCCCCAGTTGTTGTGAAACCTCACAAATAAGGGAAACTGAGTCAAACTTGGGACACAAAGAGCTGTCAGATATGGAATGCAAACTACTTTGACAGATCTTTTTCTAATCTTTCAGTTGTTAGAAACATGCTCTGAAAACTTTTGAGAGGCACTTTTAAAATGTACAATTAAGCTGCTCTTATTGTCTTCAGTTTTGTTGAGTTTTTGAATATTGTTACAGTAGTTTCTTGTAATGCTCGTAAATTATACTTCAAACCTTAATCTGACACAACTTGAAAATGACTTGCAATAAAAATGTAGTAATCATTGCACCCTCTTAGATTGCAGATTCTACAGATCAGGGACGGTGTCCTTATATTTATTTGCAGAGCACCTTGCACAGTGGGACCCAATTTTGCCTGAAGTCTCTGGGTGTTATCGTGCAGTGTATAAACCTATTTATTTCAATCGTAGTAGTTTTAATCTTGGGTGTTTTTTTTTGACAGCATTGGGTAAACCTCTTTGCAGGAAAAAAAGTTGACTGTCCTTGTAGGCAACTTGTATTTACAGTCAAAGTATTTCTGAAGCAAGATTTTAAAATATGAATTTTATGACTCTTAACAGGATACAGTAAGGAATTTGGCTTTTCTGTAAAAGGGCTCATTTTGTCTGACTTGCAACACTAAATCTGAACAGCTGAATTTATGTCTAACTACTTGTTACTATGTAATTAAATGAAGAGGGGGTTTTCAGACTTTTTTGATAGAATTGGCCAGTTCATTGGACAGGAAAATAAGAGCTCAGTTATTGTACTATAGAATTTAAAACCGTCAGAATAAGAAATTAGGGGTAATAAGTCTGCAAGGAACTTTGATTTATATACTCTGCTTCTTTTGCTAATTCGTAAGCTGTCCAGTTTTCTTTTTTCTGTGCGACTGCTTGCACTTTTTTTCATTCTACTCTGTTGTATTAGCAGCAAAATTTACAAGTACCTTTGAAATACTATGTGCTAGCATTTGAAATCAGGATTGTACTAATCTTTGTTATGACTGCTGCCAACATTGGTGTAAAAGACTGATGATTCTGGTTTTGTTTACATGGATGAAAGTTGGTAATTGTTTATATAATTGTTTTCCAGTATTTAAAAGTAATTGTCTGCAAAATCATATATCTATATTTGCGCCCATATTTGAGACCACTTTCCCTAGAAACTGACAGATATTAGTCTCAGCTATCACAATGCTCGGACTAATATCAGCAGAGACTATTTGTGATGCCAGGACTTCAAAATTACCCAACACGTATTAGCCTAAAGACAAAATCTAATAGTTTGCAGTGGCGGGAGACGTGTCTGAGCCAACACTCCCATGCAATTTAAAGGAACAAAACAGTGGCTTACTGTTTAATTGCAACTCTATTGATGTATTTTGAAGAAAAAGTCACTCAAAACTCAGTATCCGAGGGGTAGCTGTGTTAGTCTGTATCCACAAAAATAACGAGGAGTCCATTGGATGCATGGATCTGAAGAAGTGAGTTTTTTACCCATGAAAGCTTATGCCCAAATAAATCTGTAGCCTTTAAGGTGCCACCGGACTCCTCATTTTTATTTAAAACTCAGTATCTCCTCCTTTTGTTCTGCCATATTTTCTTTCCTAAAATAGATTATTGCCTATCTTTATATGATGTATACAATAGCTATACTACTAGTCAAAGGTTGATGGAACTGTGTGGGGCAATTCCCAGGTAAGAAGCCAGCCTCTTCTTGCAACTGATGAGAAATGGAAGGGTGCTGGAATTCCTACCCTGCTTGAGGGCTTCAGTTTCATATAAACCTCCAGCTAATAGGTGCCTGAGAAATTTGAAGTGGTGCTGTTCTCTTCTGGCTACTGAAAAAGAGAAGGAATGCTTGATTTATATTCCCTGACTAGGGTAAACACACTTGGCTGCTAATGAACGTGTGTGGGTCTTCTCTGAGGATAGTGATGGAGTATTTGTCTCCTCTGCTTTCCCTTTTCACTCAGCTTTCAGTCTTCTCTGAGGATGGTGATGGAGTATTTCTCTACTACTCAACCCCTCCGCCAGCCTTTGTTTTTCAGGCCAGGTCTACACTATAGACCTATATCGGTATAACTAAATCACGTGTGTGGATTTTTCACACCCCTGAGTGACCTAGTTATACTGACCTAACCACCTCATGTAGACAGCTTCTACCATCAACATAGCTACCACCTCTCAGGGAGGTGGATTAACTACACCAACAGGAGAAGCTCTACCATTGGTGTAGTAGTGTCTTCACTTAAAGTGCACCTGTGCTGCTGCACGTGAAGACAAACCCTCAGTCTGCTTCCCAGTGCATAGCTCCATGATTTCCCAAGCAGTAGTGGTAGAATAAAACTGATCAGATCCTTTTCACTCTCATTGTTGCCCACAATATTCTGAATTACCAGTTTTCACTCTACTGCAGCTTGGGTCTGCTTTGAGCAGCAGCAGAGGCACTGGAGCTCTGTATGCACATTTCAGATGACAGCACTGCATTGGCTTACATTCCATGTTTGGAAGGATATCTTACTATCAAAGGACTAGAAACAAACTATTTTTAAAAATGCAGATGTTGATGGGCTTTCCCTGGGAAAGCTTCCTTCACAGGGCAAGGTGGCAAGTTAATTTTTCAAACCCTGAGTGGTGACAGTTTAAATGCAACTGTTACTGCAGTCTACAAGGAAATGAAAGAGTTGTTTGTTAGGATCCTGATTTGAGCAACTGACGTAGCCACATCCTTTTTCTCTTGCTAGTTATGAAAGTATTATTAGGGCTGAACTACACTAGAAAGTGAGGTCGACTCAGCAGTGTCGCTCAGGGGTGTGGAAAATTCACAACCCTGAGAGATGTAGTTAAGCCAACCTACACCCTAGTGTAGATGATGCTAGGTTGATAGAAGAATTCTTCCATTAGCCTAGCTACTGCCCCTGGGGGAGCTGGATTTTACAACAGTGATGGAAGACCCCCTTCCATTGCTATAGTAAATATCTATAGTAAAATATTACAGTGGCACAGCTGCAGTTGTACCACTGTAGTGTTTTTAGTGTAAACATAGTTTAAGTCAAAACTAATCTTGGCCATCAGAAAGAGGAATTGAATATAACAAGATAAGGCTACAAGGCAGCCTCCTTTAGTTTTTTTTGCACCAGCTGAATTAAAGATTTGTTACAAGTCCTTCTATTCAATAGTTTATGGCAAAAAAAGGTAAAAAGGTATAGACTAAATGTTGGTATGTTAAAATAGTTTTCAAAGGTATTCTGTACTATCTGTAAAAATTCCTAAAATTTGACATTTTGAAGTCAGTCTGTATTTATTGTTTTCTTTAGAAAAAAGTTTTAAGCATTTAAAAGAATTTATTAATGATTACTGCATGTTCTGTTCAGAGAAGCTACCTTTCATAACATCATTATCTGTAATGCAAAGAATGTGAGGCCATGTCACCATGAAAATATAACTGTTCTCTTGACTGATCATATCTGAGACATCTTTTTGGAAATACTTTATAACACATGCACGAGGAACCTTTCAGATCTAAGTGGAAACATGTAATGTTCCACTTACTGGAGTGAATGAGTCAGATTTGGTTTTGCTAGGATATTTGCTTACACTGTTCTGCTCTCAGAAGAACTACTTCCTCATTCTGCAGTGAGGCCTGTTTTTTAGTTCCTCCATCTTCCCACAAAGTCCATTTTAAAAATAAGTTTTAGTACTTTCGAATTCTAGTCAAACCCTAAGTGTGGCAAATGGAAAAATAACACAAGTGACGTTAGCATTTCAGATGTCAGGATGTGTGTCTCTAAACTGAACTCTTGTCTTTTCCTGTGGATAGGGTTAGGAGGCAAAGGAAGAGTGGAGCTCCCTCCATCTCATGCAGTGGCAGAACCAAAAGCTGATTGGGAGTTTCCACTCAGGAGAGATTGTGAGCAAATGTTAGCTGTAAAAAGGCTTGAGTGCTATACAATAAATCAAAGCCATTCTGCCACTATTTTAATCTGAAAACATACAAATGATGTAAAAGGTAGCTGGAGTAGGGAACCCACAACGCATGCACCAAGCAACATTAATACTTTGCTTTGTAAGTGTGTATATAGAAACTTGGGGTATGTCTACGCTACCCACCGGATTGGCAGGCAGCGATCAATCCAGTGGGGATCGATTTATTGCGTCTAGTCTAGACGTGATAAATCGACCCATGAGCCCTCTGCGCGAGAGATGCAGGCAGAGTCGATAGGGGAGCGGCAGCAGTTGACTCATTGCGGTGAAGACACCACGGTAAGTTGATCTAAGTACGTCGACTTCAGCTACGTTATTCACGTAGCTGAAGTTGCGTAACTTAGATCGATTTCCCTCTCTTTTCTCTCCCCCCCCCCCCCCCCCCCCCCCCCCCCCCCGGTAGACCAGGGCTAAGCGTAAGGGTAGTAGAGGAGGAGTCTAGTGTTGCACCTGGAAAGGTGCCACTGGATTTTTGTCATATATCAAGGGAAAGAATGCTTCTAAGTCATGAGAAGGGAAGGCCGTAAGTCTCATTTTCTCCAGAAACATGGGACATTCAGCAGATCAAATTCTATGGAAGTCAAATGATGTGAGATAATATAGCTAGCATTTTTTCATGTAGATGTCTAGGCTTTATGTACCAAAAAATTACACACCCTCCTTCCCCTGCATAGACATTTCACACTCATGGGCATAAAATATTTGCAGTCATGTGCCACATTCTGTTATTGCATTAAGTAGCTTCCTTTACAAGAGGGATCTTGGTGGTGGTGAAAGGGCATATTATAAAGGGAGGAAATAAACTGGCAGTTGTAATTTGAGGATATCATCTGTGTGGACAGACAAAGTTTAGTAATATAAGCCTCATCCTGTTTATCTTCTAATTGGAAGAGACTTGCATTAATTTGGAAGCCATACAGTCAAGGGGATACATGTGTTTTAAAGTACAGTAGAGCTTTGCTAACCCCTACACTTTGATTCTTAAAGATCTGGCCCCCTTTCTCAGCAAAGATTTCAAGTGCTTTAGTGAGGTCTCATTAAAACTTCACAACTTTTCAAAATATACTATAGAAAAAATATTAGGAATTAACAGAACTAAACCATAATTCTCAAATGAACGAAGTACACTTAATGATGGGTTAGCCTTGATTTTTTTTTTAATTAATTTACTAATTCAAAAAGTTCAGTAACTCTCAATAGGCTTGGTTCTGTTTTTTTCATGTCTAGAACAGTGCCTAAATACTTCCTCTTTGATCTTTTTTGAAAAGTTTACTTGTCTCACTGTAATTTTCTTTCAGTACTTGCATTGTTGTAATGAACAACTGTCTATTATGTGTATAGTTTTGTAAAGTACCATGATGAGATCAGAGATTCAGGACTATTAGATTATGTGTAACAAATTCCCTTTTCATGTTATCCACTTGGAAAATCCTCTTAACTTCAGAGCAGTAAATGTCAAAAAATTACTTCATTGGCAAGCAATAGCTCTTCAAGTGTGATTCTACTCTAAAAAGTGGTCAGATAAAACATACACCACCTTTATGAGGCAATTTGCTCTCCTTATATATTCAGATGTATTTGCTTGCTGTCTGGGCTTTTAAAAAAAAATCCTTCTTTATATTGGCACTGCAGAGTAAATATGGCTATGGGGGTTTGAGCTGAATTCTGTTGTCGCTTGTGCACCTTCAGTAGACTTGTAAATTATGTCCTGTTGGAGAATTTATATAGTTGAAAGAACCCAACTTAACTTGCAGTTTCTAGGTTGAGTTTGCAGGGCTGGTAATTTTAAAAGTAAATTGGCAAGTCATAGGAAAAAAAAGGAACAACATTACGGGTATTTTAGCAGTCTTTTTGCAGTGTGTTGAACTATATTCTGAGAACACTGTAGACTTTTTTAAAGTTACTACTTTGAGGGACACTAATCTGTGGCTAAGTATAGATCCTTTTTTCCCCTAGTGTCTCGCCTCTATCTTCAGAAATATTAAGTGTAAAGTGACAAAAATGACAGAGTTCTGGCTTATTTCTGCTCCTGGGGAGAAAACATGTCAACAGACATGGGAGAAACTACATGCTGCAACTACAAAAAATAATAATCTATCCACCAATTCAAAGTTCAATATCCCTGACTTAAAGGTATGTAAATACTCTATCATATTTCCTAAAATGTTCATATTTTCTTTATCTAATTCAGGATTCTTCTGCTACAAAAACTCAGTGAACTTATGTTTCTGGTTGGTTAGTTAGTTATTGGTGGTTTGAACTGTGGAACTGTAATTTTAATGAAGAAAATTACAGATTATTAGAAGTTTATGTAGACCTGAACATTAGAAATAAATTCACTTAAAGAAAATAACTAAAAAATCAATTCTTCTACTTAACATATCCTGAGTTCTGGGTTCTATTTACTCTGCAAGGCTTGAAGATGCAATAAACCGCAGTCACAGCATTCTTCTAGATCTGGCAACTGCTGCAGAAGAAATAAAGAATGTTGAAACCATGAGTTAGTAGTTAAATGGAGGAGAAGATGTAAATGTATTTTGATCAACTAAGATTTGTAATATGAGCTGTCTGTGGTAGGGTTTTCTATGGTCCACTTCTGAATTGTCTGTTTCTCCTTTTTCACATGAGATACCATAAAATGGCTTGATTAAAATCAGAATCTTTGTCAGAGACAGAACCTATATCCAGACACAGCACTTCCTCCTTCAGTGCAGATGGTGCTGCTTCAGTGTATCTTGCCAAGGTATTGCATGGAAAAATTAATTCTGGGGGAATTCTGTGCCAAAAAAATTCTGCACACAATATTTTAAAATTCAGCAAAATTCTGAATTTTGTCAAAATAAAACAAAACAATCACACCAGTTTCAATTATTTTGGTAATCTATTTCAAAATACCTGTCAGCAAGTATTTCTAACAATACAGAAAAAAAAATATTCAGGACAAATAGATTCCTTACTAGGAATATTAATACAGAATGTTGAGTAATTCATTTACACTACAATACAGAAATGTATTTACCTCCAAATCAGAGCAAAGGTTTGGGGCGGCCAGGGATAACGGAGGAGCTGAGGGAGGGGAAAGTAATTGTTGGGAAGGAGCCTGAAAGTGAATCTGGAGGGTTGTTGGATGTGAGTGGGAGAAGTATGGAACAAGATTGGTATTTTTTGGGGATGGTGGGGTGGATAGGAGGGGAAGGATTGTTAGGGAGTTGGGAAGCCTCCCCCATGCAGACCCTGTCTGACCCCTCACCTCTCCCATTCAGTCAGGGAAATATGGGAATAGGGGCATGTGTTCCTGCAGCCCCCCTCCCATTTCAGCCCCTGGCTCAATGCTATCACCCCACTAGCTCCTGAGCCTGTGCCCCAGTCTGTCCGTCTCTTCCCCCCCTCCCACCCCCAGCAGCCCTGTGTGCCCCACTCTGTCCATCCCATGCTTCATCACCTGGCCCTGCTGTGGGCCATCTTCTCTTTTGCTAGCTGACTTCCTTCTCTTTTGGTGCCACAGCAGCCCCTGGTGGGAAAAAGGTGTAATAGCAACACCTCTCCAGCAGAATCTGTATTCTGCGTAGGGGAAAAAAAAAAAACTCTGGAAGGGACACGCCTTCTGCATGTGTGCAATGATGCAGAATTCCCCAGGAGTAAAAAATAGGAGACCGTGGATAACATTGCAAGGAGAAGGAAATCTGGAAAGCAGTTTCTCTTGAATTGGATTTACTTCTTCCTGTCAGTCGCAGTTGGGAGCCAGTGCATTAAATAGGAAAAAGCACATCCTGGTCTCAGGAACAATAAGAAATTATAAGAAATTATAAATCCAAATCAACTTTTGAAAGAAGAAAAATCTACCGAAGGAGAAAAGGAAGAAGGGAGGAAAAATCTGCCTGTCACTTGAATGATTCCTAAATAGGAACAGGAGTACTTGTGGCACCTTAGAGACTAACACGGCTGCTACTCTGAATCCTAAATAGGAGGCGAGGTCCTTGATCCCTTCCACCTGCTACCTGTCGCTATCGTTGGGAGCGACAGCCAGAGGGCACAATGCTCCAGTTTATCCTCAGCTGGTGGTGAGGTTTTTAGGAGCTGTTTCCAGCTGGTATAATTTAAAGAACCCCTGGAAATGCTCTGTTACGCTGATAGAAGTTTCAGCCCCAGCATCCTGAGAGTAGAAGGTAGATTAAAACTATCTTCCCTCTCTTTCCCTCCTTCTCTTAGCTTGTGTCAAGCGCAAGCTTAATGCATCTGTGGCTCTGGCACAGAATCTAATAATTGTCTGTCTGCAGTGGTGAGACCAATACTTCCTAGGACAGCTCCCTGTGGTTTTACTATTGTACCCCTCATTGGGGACCTAAGCAGGTATTTCCTACCTTTTTCCTTTCTCTCTGATCTGGCTGAACTAAGACTTTCCTCATGGAGTCAAGACTGTTTTGTGCTGTGCTTGTGTAGAACACTTGTGACCCAAACCTTTAGCTTCTAATTCCTGTGTACACTATATGGCCAAAAGTGTTCTTCCAGCCTAAACATTGTATGGACAAACAGGCTGTATTCAAGTGCAGAGGGAGCTTTAGGTCAAGGTTTGGATGGCATCAGAATATCACAAGATGTTCTTGAGATTTCTCCCCATTGAGGCCAATATCTCATAAATCATTCACTTTAGGATTTTTGGCTGTATATGAACCTGTAAGTAAGCCACTACCAGGGATTAGAATGTGGAACATCCTCTTTCCCTTCCTAGCCCTCAAGGCAAGAAGAGGGTACAGGGATTGTATTCTAAACTGCAACCTGAGGCACATTTTTATGTATATGTGAGTGCATAGAACAGAAATCTGTTAGATTTGGAGTCTTCAACAGCTTAGGTTAACGATTGTGTCTACATAAAAGTTTGTAATTCACCTTTATTTAATTTTCAGTGTAACACAATTGCTGCATTTAAATCTGGCTTTTAAAGGTTGTAGACTTAGTGCTCGTTCTTTGTAAAACATTTTTTTCTTTATTTGAACAACATGTACCAGGACATGTCAAGAGAGCTCAGAAGAATCTTATTTTACATGTTTACAAAAAATAACCCGACTCCTTCAATTTTTGTCTGTATATTTGAGGAAGCCTAACCATCTGTGAGGTTTCAAGACGTTCCTGTGACTTAAACATCAAATAATTAGCTCCCAAAATATTTGGTATAAGCCACACTTGAAACTTATTATACAATATTTGAATCTAAAATGGTTAAGTTGTAGTCTCCTGAAAATAAATGTGCAGAAGTAGCTGCAAATATCTTATATATAAAAAGGAAAGGAAGATGAGTGCTTTTGGAGGGTGGCAGAAGTAAGAACGAATGCTAAAAAACTACACTTCATTACTGTACTCTGGACACTTATATGAATAACAAGAGCATCCAGAGTTGTTATAATTAATAGCAACAAATCTTGGAAGGGATGTTAAACTTCATGCTTCAGGGCTTAAACCAATCTCTAATTATTAGATAAGAGTGAGACCTAATATGGGTGGCAAATTATCCCACATCTGCCTACTTCAGTGTTCTTATAGCTTCCATTGAAGCATCTGGTACTAGCCACCCTCAGAGATGGGATGCTGGACTAGATGAATATCAGGTCTGGTTCAGACTGGCAACTTCTACATACAGAACTCTAAAAGACTGCAGCAAATCACTTGGGATAAATAACAATTGACTTTTCAATATCCATGGACAGTATCAAGGGATTTTGAATGGGGAGAATGCTACCTGTTGTAGCAAGCTACATTAAGTTAAGGCTAAGACAGTACAGTTTCAGGAAGCAATTAATGTTTAAATGTTGATCTGTGTGACTACTATTAAAGTCTGTGGTAATCCTCAAATTCAGATATCTTGTACTGCTTTGAATCCTTAAGGTGTGGGTTTGTATGGACTGTGTAAAGCAGGGATCGGCATCCTTTGGCACGCGGCCCATCAGGGAAATCCACTGGTGGGCCAGGCCGGTTTGTTTACCTGCAGTGTCCGCAGGTTCAGCCGATCGTGGCTCCCCCTGACTGCGGTTCGCCGTTCTAGGCCAATGGGGGCTGCGGAGAGTGGCATGGGCCGAGGGATGTGCTGGCTGCCACTTCCCGCAGCCCCCATTGGCCTGGAACGGCGAACCGCAGTCAGGGGGAGCTGCGATTGGCCGAACCTGCGGACGCTGCAGGTAAACAAACCGGCCCAGTCTGCCAGTGGATTTCCCTAACGGGCTGGGTGCCAAAGGTTGCCGATCCCCGGTGTAAAGCTTTTTTTGTTTAGCAGTTAAGTGCTTGGTCTCTAAGACTTGACTTGAACCTAAAATCCATTAATAAACTTTCATTCTTTTTTCTCTTCTAGGTTGGCACACTGGATATTTTAGTTGGTTTGTCAGATGAGTTGGCTAAGTTGGACGCATTTGTGGAGGGGTAATATAACTATATATGTATATATTGTATATTGATGTTCAGGCTTCATGTCAACCTTCATAATGTCAAACTCCATAGTCAACCTTTCAGCAGATTGACCTAAACATTGTTTAATAGTACCCATACTTTTTATAAAAAGAGAGATCTAAACATGCTTAAGATTACTTTCATTAATAAAAAAAATGGTTCTTTGTGGTAGTGCTGCGTGCTGCCAGATTCAGGAGAAATGTGTTCAGATCTTGGCTTAAGAATCATAGGAAGTGATGGTGAGTATGATGGGTTTTCCTGTGGTGCAACTGGAACTGGAGTACTGCTGAGTCCCCTGGCTTACCAGCCTGGGCTCTGTCTCACACTGTTATGCTATGACAAGCTACAGACCTCTCCAGATGCTGTCTCTGTGACATCCACACAGGGACACACCCAGCTGAGTTACATAAATGCTTCTCCCAGCCACTCATGAACTAACAATAGAGAGGCTCCAGCCAATTCCCCCAGTTCCTCAGCCTAGGACCCCAGGGATGTACCGTTCTGCCCTTGTCAGAAGCCTGACCAGTGTAAGTTTATTACCCCGTCCACCACTCCCTCAATGTGGAGAGGACCGGCACTAGCTTTTGTACGCTGAGCAGAGGTTCTCCCAGCACTTCAAGCACAACACACTGTTTTAGGTAAACTATGAAACAGGTTTATTAACTACGGGAAGATAGATTTTTAAGCCGTTATAAGTGGTAGGAATAAAGGATAGAGATGGTTACCAAAGAAAATTAAATTAAGCACACAATGTAAGTTCTATAAATTAAACAAGATTTGAATCAAGCAGTGTCTCACCCTGATAGTATAAGCAGGTTACAGATCTTCTGTACACAGGCTGGAATTCTCCTCCAGCCCAGGACCATTTCCCCAGTTCAAAGTATTTGTCCACCAGACATGTTTCCAGATGTTGAGTTGTGGGGGGGAGCGTGAGGCCAAGTGATGATATCCCTTCCCCTCCTTTTATAGCTTCTTCCAGCTTGCTGGAAAGATCCTTTGCTATGACGTGGGTCAAGCAGTCTCCATTGTCTACATGCTATCTCTGAGAAGTCTCCATTGTATACGGTTCTTGGGACAGTCCTTGGGAGCGTGGATTCCCTTTAATGGGCCATCAGCATGTTTGGCTTCTCCAATGTTGCACCTGAAAGGCTGGTTGTGGGTGTTCCCAACCTCACAACATATTTCAGTAACTAACACACACAGCAAAACTTCATAACTTCTCATTGGGGAGACGGGGGGGGGGGTGGTGTGGTGTGGTTTGGTGTGGGTGGGGGTCCAGATGTACAGGGGTTGGGTGGACAGGAGGAGCAGCTCCCCATACAGTGACCCCTCCCCCAATGGCTGAGGCGCGATGGGGCTAGGAAATGGGGGAAAGAGTCACTGTATAGGGAGCTGCTCTCCCATCCACCTGACACCAGTGCCTCTGGACCTCCGCTTCCCTACACTGAGTCTTACCCCCCCTGCACCCAGACCCCTCCGCCAAGCCCCTCCTGCAATGTGTGTGTGGGAGGTTTCTGGGGGTTGATCTGACCCAGCCCTGGCTTCTCCGTGCAGGGGAGGGGGAGTTCTGTCTCCGTTGTCCTTGTTTCTCCCCTGCCCCACCCCCCCAAACTAACATCTCTGGGTGGCCAGGGCATCCCCAGATTCCTCCTCCTCTTCCCCCCTCCCACCCTCGGTGCGGTGACTTCTCTCCCACGGCTGCTCTGTGTGCCCTAACAGATGGTTCCATGCTGCTGGGGAGGGGTGAGTGAGCACTAGTGGGGGGAGGCATGGGGAATCTGCATGGGGGAGGGGGAGAATGTTTCTGCATGCACACAGTGGTGCAGAATTCCCCCAGGAGTAGTTAATACCTTCTTAGTTAACTCTGAGGTAAAGTATATAGGATTACAAAGAAATTAATCTTGCTGTATGGCCATTGTTTCAACAGGAATGCATCTTCACTTTCTACAGGGTTGTCTGGTATGGAGTTTACTGATTCCAAAAAAGACTCATTCTCTTCAAGGGCAAGAGTTTGATCTTTCTTTAGGTGGGGGAGAAAAGAAAGAGATTAGAGGATCTCTTTCCATTAAATGCTATAATTCTTTGAATGCTGTCACTGTGGGTGCTCCACTTCAGGTGTTGGTGCGTCCCGGCGCCGTTGATCAGGGATTTACAGTAGCAGTGTCCACACGGGTTGCATGTGCACAGTAGGCGTCTTACACATGCCGTTGGTGCCGCATGTAGCGCGTGCATGACCTGAGCTCTCCAGTTCCTTCTCGGATGTCCTCAGCTGAAGACGGAGCTCTGGGGCAGTGTTAGCACTCTTAGAATCATATGATTCTGATTCCCTAAAACCGTTAGAAAAATAGTTTAATTAGATAGTTAGATAGAAAGTTAGTTAGTGTTAGTTTATCGGGGGGGAAAAAGTTTTATTTCGTTAACTACCTCCCCTCAGGGGACGGTTACCCGTTAAGATGCCTGGTTCTCCAGGCTTCAAAGGCTGCGGTCCTATGTGAAGGTATGCCCGTTTCAGACAGGCACTTGTTGTGTGTATGCTGCCTGGATGAGGGGCATATCCCCCCAAAATGCCCCCACTGCAGTAAATGGAAAGCCAGAGACCAATGCGACAGGGATCTCCAGCTAAAATGATTTTAATAGAGAAATCCCTCCAACCAGAGTTGGACAAGCAGATTGCCTCTCTGGGGACTCCTCCAAATGGGGAAAGGAGACATACCCTCTGAAAGACCAAAAAAGAGGGCTCAGACTTCTCCATAGAGAGCACCTCGAAAACAAAAGCGGTCTTCTGCCAGGTCTCTGCCCTGGATGCCGACATATGCTTGGGTGAGCATCTATGTCGCTCAGGGCACCTCTGGCACCACTGAGGTCTGAGCGAAGGAGACTGAGTCAAGGCACAAACAAAGACATGCCTCCTCCATGGCACCAAGTTGACTGGCATGGAACTCGACACCAAGCGTCTCCTCAAGCACCATGCCTCCACCCCTGGCATCGACATTATTCAGCATTATTCTTTCTGTCTGGAAGATGGGTTATTCAGAGTGCCAACAAGTTAAACTGTTGGGAGAATAAGCAGAGATGAGTTATAGTTATGATGGAAGGCATTAATGAATGCCATCAACCTGCTTGATCTGTGGACAATTGTAGAGGTGCTTAAAGCTGTGACTATGTTAATCAGTATCAGAGGGGTAGCCGTGTTAGTCTGAATCTGTAAAAAGCAACAGAGGGTCCTGTGGCACCTTTAAGACTAACAGAAGTATTGGGAGCATAAGCTTTCATGGGTAAGAACCTCACTTCTTCAGATGCATCTGTTAGTCTTAAAGGTGCCACAGGACCCTCTGTTGCTTTTTATGTTAATCGGGTGGCAGGAGCTCCATGTGCCAGAAGCTGGGAATGGGTAACAGGATGGATCACTTGATGATGATTGATCACCTGTTCTGTTCATTCCCTCTTGGGCATCTGGCATTGGCCACTGTTAGAAGACAGGATACTGGGCTAGATGGACCTTTGGTCTGACCCTGTATGGCCATTCTTATGTCCCCCCACTTTTCCCCTTTTGGCTTTTTAATTTTTTCCCAAATCAGTAGGATTCTGGCCACTGATGCCTAGAACATTCACTGAAATTTTGGAATTGATTGGATGTGCCATTCAAAAGTTTCTGCATGGAAAACAGATGTCCTTGAGTAAGGCCTTCAAGCTCAGCCAATCAAATGACTGACTAGTAGTGGTGCTGACATTTTCCTTAGCAAATCTGCAGTCAGTTGCTTGTGGTAGCTTATTTTACAAACTGCTAGGTATAGCCTTACATGAGTTCGTTCATTGAAGTCTGAGGAGGTTTGTGTGGGGAAAGTATCTGTAGCCTGGGCAACATAACTGCTTTTTAAAATGAAGAGCTAAATAAGCACAACTCCTTTTCCTTTCAGAGCATTATGTTCAGTGTCCTTGCTAAACCAGTGTGTGTCTTACTAAAACAGACATAGTAAGGCAGTCAGTAGAGATGACCATTGTCTTATCCAAGTCTAAAATTGTCAGTTAAAAGTTGGACATATTCTTAACTGTCTGAGTATTAGAGGGAGGGAAGGTGAAGTGATGAACAATGGGATAACTTTGTTATAAAGCTTTCAAACAGAAAGCAAGTAATCTTTTAGGTTTGTACATGTAAATTATTGAAATACTGTTAAAATAGCATTCTACTTTCCTAGACAGGAAGGATGGCCTTGTGTTTAAGGCACTGGACTATTACTCAGGAGATTTGGGTTCTCTTGCTGGCTCATCCACAGTCTGTCTTTGTGTCTTTGGTAACTCACATAATACTTTGGTCTAGACTTAATACTTAGGTCAGCATATCTACAGTGCTTAGGTGTATAAAAAGCCACACCCCTTAGCGCCATAGATATGCTCAGGGAGGTGGAGTTCTGATAGCAATAGAAAAACCCCTTCTGTCACTGTAACCTGCGTCTATGCTACAGAGTTACAGTAGCATAGTAGACATGGCTTTAATCAGTCTGTGTCTCAGTTTCCTTTGTGTTAAATAGGGATAATCATGCTCCCGACCTCACAGGGTGTTTTGAGAACTGGGCTGGGATTTTTCAGAAGAGCCTAAGGGAGACAGGCACCCAAATCCCACTGAATGTAAATAGGATTTGGGCATCTAATACCCTGGAACTCTGGAAGATAGTCACACCACAATGACAAGCATCTAGGAAAGCCTAAAAAACAAAACCGATATGTCTGCAGCTGTTGGGGAGATGGCTTCCCGCAAATGCAAAAATTCTGTAAGGTGAGGCTTCCAGGAACACAACTTAAAAATTAAGTTTGATGTAATTGATCTGAAACTGTTTGGAAAACAGTATTAAAAAAAGATTGGGCCAAATTGTCTTTGACTCAGTGGAACTAATGTAACAGATTCTCTTATAAGATGACAGTGGTTTCTTCATCCTCAAAGCAGTTCATGTTTTGTTGCTCTATCTTGGTTCTCCAGAGTGGTCAAGAAGGTGGCCCAATATATGGCTGATGTTCTGGAAGACAGTAAAGATAAAGTTCAGGAAAATCTATTGGCTAATGGAGGTAAAGCTTTAACTTTATTTTCTCCAGTGTTTCAGGATTTTTTGCTTTTTTTTCCTACTGACTTAACAGATCATATAAAGAATCAGACTGAGAACTTAGTTTAAACATGAAAATGCTTTTATCTGTCTCTTGCTTAAGTCACTTATATTGATCTTGCATAAATCACTTATATTGGAGGGGATGATACCTACAATTGTGGGTAGAAAATATAGGTACAGATCTGTATGGTAAATGTCCACGTCCAAGAAAAGCCTTGGGTTCCTTTTGGGCACTGTGGTTTTATATCTCCACCAGTTTAAAGTCCAATTTTTTTCTTTACTTTTATACATTTTTTTTTTTAAAGATTTTGTTTGGGATCCAATACTCCATCAATAAATTATGTTCATATAAAAGGGTGTCCACATTTTACCTACTAAGTTCTTCAAATAAGCTAGCTGAGAATCTCTGCCTACCCCCAAGTTGTCAAGTGACATTTTATCAAGCTAGTTGTCTCTTAGAAACAGAAGACTGGCTATGGTGGAACGCAGCACTGATCCCTCATGTCAGATTACTTGGGGACAGAATGCTGACAAATTCAAACTCAGTTTACTATTGCTTGGTATTGATATAAAAGAGAGAGACAAAAATTCATTTAAAATAACTGTTGAAGTAGTGTTCAACAAAAAAAGAAATCTGATCCATACATATCTATATATAAACTGTGCCCAGCACCTATGCATGAAGCTGCTGTTCTGTCTGAGAGCCAAATTAACTTTGAAATTCAAAAACAGCTTTGTGCAAATCAAGACTTGAATGCCATAGGTCGGGGTGGCCAAACGTACTGACCTTCCAAGCCGCATACAATAATCTTCAGAGGTTTGAGAGCTGGGCGTGCCTGCCGGGGCTCAGGGCTTCAGCCCTGCTCCTTCTGGAGCCCCAGCAGGTACCTTCCCAGCAGGGCAGAAGCCCCTAGTCCCACCACCTTGCCACTGGGTGGAAGCCCCAAGCCCCCTCACCCCAGTCTGGCAGACGGAGAATGGGGGAGGGGTGTGAGGGGCTCAGTGAGCAACACTAACTGTAAAAGAGCTGCATGTGGATCGTGAGCTGCAGATGGGCCACCCCTGCTATAGGTGGTAGGCAGACATAGTATTTTTGTCTTCATCACTTTGTTGCTTCTCAAGAGACATGACTGGCATGTTCTCCAGGTTAACATTTCTTCAATTTTAAGAGTCTACAGAAGTCAGTATCTGAAGGCAAGAATCCCAACTAATGCACCTATAACTTTTTAGCTTCAGAAATTCTAATACCATAAGTCTAAGGGTTAATGTCTACACTGCCCACGTTACAGCGTGGCCACGGCAGCGCTGTGACGTGGGCAATGTAGTCACGCTTTATCGCCGGGGGAGAGCTCTCCTGGTGATTAAAAAACCTCACCCCAAATGAGCTTTATTGCCAGGAGCATGCTGGCACTTTTCAGCACTAAATTTTTTGTCGCTCAGAGGTGTTTTTTCACACCCCTGAACAACTAAAGTTTTAGCGCTGAAAGTGGCAGTGTAGACACAGCCTTAGTAACAGGGCCAATATATTTGAAAGTCTACAGTCTTTCTCAGTACCTTCCATGGCATCATAAACAATACTTTAGCAAACAATTAAAGTATTAAAATCTATTGTCTTTATTACCAAACTTAACACATTCATTCCTTCACATTTTTAGTTGACTTGGTTACCTATATAACAAGGTTCCAGTGGGATATGGCCAAGTATCCAATCAAACAGTCCCTGAAGAATATTTCAGAAATAATTGCAAAGGTAAGATGACATGTAATTCAAACTACATATATACTGTGTTGCTTTCATCCTTGATACAAGAACTTAGTTTGACAATGATTCTCAATTGTTTCCGCTCTGGACTACCTATGAAACGAGAGATTTTTCTCAAGGGTCACCTCACCTCCACCTATCACCAGTTCTGTGACAACTGTAGTATTTGGGTACAGCAAAACATACAATATTAATACCATATGTAAACAAAATTTGCTTCTATGCTATGGGTTTGGCAGGTTGGTTATGTCTCATTTGGTATCTGTGCCAGAAGGTTGACATGTGCTCTGCAATTATGGTGCATGCCCCAGCTATTTACAGATTGCATTCTAAGAACCTCTGATTTGAACTTCTTGCTAAGTTTGTTATACCAGTATACATCATGTAGCTGATCCAGATTGTAACTGACAGTTAGTTTGATGCATTATTATGGAAGACTAAGTTCAAGATGTAGTAACTGTCATTTCTTAAATTAGATAAATAGGTTAAGAACACTTCTTTATCAATAATAATGTATGTTCCTAGGTTTGGTAATTAAACTTTCATGTATTTTGTGTCTGCAGTACTTTAGTCCTACTGGAGGAATGAAGGCTGACTTCTGGCTTTGATAAAAAATGCATGACCTTAATATTTCATATGTGCAGTGTGTTTGTGTTAAAATGTGAAACTATGTAAGGTCATTAGTTCTTTGTCAGCTTGAAGAAAGCAGAAGAAATGAAGAGATTTGTTTTTTGGCAATTGTAGTTGTAAAATGTTCATCCACTCCTAGAATTTAAACTCTCTGGAAAAAGCTTTACAGTAACTTCACTGGTAGATTTGTGAGTGTCTTATTGACCTGATACTTGAGGAAATGAACGCTGTCTGAAATCTGGTTTTGTTTAATAAGTAAGAGAGTATGGAGTACTTGGACAAGTAACAAGATTTTGCCACTATACCTTCTCTCATCATTGGTCCTGCAATGGAAATTAGCTATAGAAACAATCATAGTTATAGTAATTTATCTGTCCCGAGGGGGAGGATGGAAATCACTTAGAGAACTACACAAACGTAAGTGTAATTTAATTGCATTTCAGATAGCGCAGACCTAAGCAAGGTAGTGTACTCTGTGATTTCTCTCCCCCACCCTCCCAGCTTTGGAAGTTGCTAAAGCTCTTGTCTACTTGCCAAAAAACTCTGTACTAGAACCTTACTTTTGATTATTTTTATTTTTTAAAGCCACCTGTTTCTAGCCGTTGAGAGTTGTGGAGAACCTGAAATGAACAATGTAAACTGATAGCGGCATCTGTTTGAGTCTGTAGAGAACCTGAAACAATAGCCCTGAGGGGTGACCAGCCACATTGATCTCAATCCAGGCTCCATGCACTTTGCAATTCTGCAACTGCATACCTGGGAATTATCAAGATGGCATGAAATCTTGCCATTTTGCTGCACCTAGGGCCAGACATCTTTTTTCTGTCTGTTGCCTTACCCTTCCAGGACCTTCCTACAGCTGCCTCTTGCTGCACATGAATTGCCATACTAGATCACATCATGGTTCATCTAGCCCAGAAGTGGGCAAACTACGGCTCGCAGGACCATCTCCTCCCTGGTCCCTGAGCTCCCAGCCGGGGAGGCTAGCCCCTGGCCCCTCCCCTGCTGTTCCCCCACCCCTGCAGCCTCAGCATGCCGCGCTGCCAGCGCTCTGGCCCACTGCTCTTACCGGGCAGTGCGGCGGCATGGCTGGCTCCAGCATGGTAAGGGGGCGGGGAGCGGGGGATTCCAGGGGGCAGTTAGGGGACAGGGAGCAGGGGTGTGGATAGGGGGCGTGGGAATCGGGACTGGGAGCAGGGGGGTTGGCTAGGGGGTGGGGCAGGGGGTCCTGGAAGGGTGTGGTCAGGGAACAAGGAGCGGGGGGGGGGGGGGTGTTGGATGGGTCAGGGGTTCTGAGGGGGGCAATCAGGGGGCAGGTGCCAGGCTGTTTGGGGAGGCACAGACTTCTCTACCCGGCCCTCCATACAATTTTGCAACCCCAATGTGGCCTTTGGGCCAAAAAGTTTGCCCACCCCCGATCTAGCCAGTCTCCTGTCTGAGAATGGCCAGCGCCAGATGCATGAAACCTCACTGTAGGCAGTTGTGGTGTCATCTGCACCACATGAAAGTCTCTTGCTGATTCCTAATAGTTAAAGATTAGCTTAAACTCTGAGGCATGAGGCTTTTATATCACTTCCAAAATACCTTTTGCATTAAATATAACTCTGGTTGTTCTCGTTTACCATATTAATGTCCTAAAAAACTCTGAAACTTTCCCCACAAGAGGGAATTAATTTGATCACAGTGCATGTTTCCTTCACTGTCCCATGGAGTCATGGAGCAGGGACTTGAGAAAGAGTCCAAGTCCAGCCCACAGCCAGGGAGCAAAGGAAACAGAAGTGTAGGCTGGTAAACTAGGCACCCTGAAGACCAGCTCAGCAGCTGAGGCCTGGGGAGCCAGTGAGATAAGCAACTGAAGCTGGCTACAAGCTCTCACGTTCTCTGGCACGTAGGGAGAAAAAGGGTCTGAGCTGAGTCCCCCAGACATAATCCTGGGAGCTGGGACTGGGTCCGGCGCACCTGTTGCCAGTAACTAAAAAACCTAACCTTGGAAGCTGTCAAGGTAAAAAAATAATCAACAAAGTTTATATCAGTGAGTACGACTCTGAGGCATACCTCTATTTTTTTTAATGGGGAGAGAGGAATGGGAATGAAGGATATTTTATGGCAGAAGAATCCTTAATTTTGCTGTGGGATTCAGTTCTGTTATCTCAGGGTAGGTTAGGAGTCAGGGGAGGGGCCTGGATATAATACGGACCCTGGACTTCAGAAAAGCAGACTTTGACTACCTCAGGGAACAGATGGGCAGGATCCCCCGGGAGAATAACATGAAGGGCAAAGGGGTCCAGGAGAGCTGGCTGTATTTTAAAGAATCCTTATTACGGTTGCAGGAACAAACCATCCCGATGTGTAGAAAGAATAGTAAATATAGCAGGCGACCAGCTTGGCTTAACAGTGAAATCCTTGTTGACCTTAAATGCAAAAAAGAAGCTTACAAGAAGTAGAAGATTGGACAAATGACCAGGGAGGAGTATAAACATATTGCTCAGGCATGCAAGAGTGAAATCAGCTAATGTACTCAATGCTTTTTTTGCCTCTGTCTTCACAAACAAGGTCAGCTCCCAGACTGCTGGACTGGGCAGCACAGTATGGGGAGGAGGTGACCAGCCCTCCATGGAGAAAGAAGTGGTTCGGGACTATTTAGAAAAACTGGATGAGCACAAATCCATGGGGCCGGATGCGCTGCATCCAAGGGTGCTAAAGGAGTTGGCAAATGTGATTGCGGAGCCATTGACCATCATCTTTGAAAACTCATGGCGATCTGGGGAGATCTGGGGATGACTGGAAAAAGGCTAATGTAGTGCCTATCTTTAAAAAAGGGAAGGAGGAGGATCCGGGGAATTACAGGCCAGTCAGCCTCACCTCAGTCCCTGGAAAAATCATGGAGCAGGTCCTCAAGGAATCAATTATGAAACACTTAGAGGAGAGGAAAGTGATCAGGAATAGTCAGCATGGATTCACCAAGGGGAAGTCATGCCTGACTAACTTAATTGCCTTCTATGATGAGATAACTGGCTCTGTGGATGAGGGGAAAGCAGTGGATGTGTTATTCCTTGACTTTAGCAAAGCTTTTGATACGGTCTCTTACAGTATTCTTGCCGCCAAGCTAAAGAAGTATGGGCTGGATGAATGGACTGTAAGGTGGATAGAAAGCTGGCTAGATCATCGGGCTCAACGGGTAGTGATCAATGGCTCCATGTCTAGTTGGCAGCTGGTTTCAAGCGGAGTGCCCCAAGGGTCGGTCCTGGGGCTGGTTTTGTTTAATATCTTTATTAATGATCTGGAGGATGGTGTGGACTGCACTCTCAGCAAGTTTGCAGATGACACTAAACTGGGAGGTGTGGTAGATACACTGGAGGGTAGGGATCAGATACAGAGGGACCTAGACAAATTAGAGGATTGGGCCAAAAAAAACCTGAAGAGGTTCAACAAGGACAAGTGCAGAGTCCTGCACTTAGGACGGAAGAATCCTATGCACTGCTACAGACTAGGGACCGAATGGCTAGGTAGCAGTTCTGCAGAAAAGGACCTAGGGGTCACAGTGGACGAGAAGCTGGATATTAGTCAACAGTGTGCTCTTGTTGCCAAGAAGGCTAATGGCATTTTGGGCTATATAAGTAGGGGCATTGCCAGCAGATCGAGGAACCTGATCATTCCCCTTTATTCGACATTGGTGAGGCCTCATCTGGAGTATTATGTCCAGTTTTGGGCCCCACACTACAAGAAGGATGTGGAAAAATTGGAAAGAGTCCAGCGGAGGGCAACAAAAATGATTAAAGGTCTGGAGCACATGACTTATGAGGAGAGGCTGAGGGAACTGGGATTGTTTAGTCTCCAGAAGAGAAGAATGATGGGGTGGGGAGGGGGTTTGATAGCTGCTTTCAACTATCTGAAGGGGGGTTCCAAAGAGGATGGAGCTCGGCTGTTCTCAGTGGTGGCAGATGACAGAACAAGGAGCAATGGTCTCAAGTTGCAGTGGGGGAGGTCTAGGTTGGATATTAGGAAACACTATTTCACTAGCAGGGTGATGAAGCACTGGAATGCGTTACCTAGGGAGGTGGTGGAATCTCCTTCCTTGGAGGTTTTTAAGGCCCGGCTTGACAAAGCCCTGGCTGGGATGATTTAGTTGGGAATTGGCCCTGCTTTGAGCAGGGGGTTGGACTAGATGACCTCCTGAGGTCCCTTCCAACCCTGATATTCTATAATCTTTATATTAATGTGAGGGCCCATTGCTCAGACATCACTGACTTGATATTCAAGAATGGAATGGTATTCATAGCTTATTGTAGTTCCTAATTATTTATATACAAATCCATTTTTGGTTAATGTAGTTGCTAAATAACAATCGCTCTCATACCATGGTGATGACAGTGGTATAGATATGTTAGCAGCAGTGGCGTTGGAACAATTTTTATAGTGGGGGTGCTGAAAGTCATTGAACAAAACTGTAAATCCTGTATATGATGGAAACCGTGTCAAGCCAGGGGCTGCTGCGCACCCAGAGCATCCTTAGTTCCTGCACTCCTGAATTTGATTCTGATATTGAGCAAATCTGAGTCTAAATAACTTGGAAGGGCTGCGGCCAGCTGAGGAGGAGTGTTTCAGGAAGTGAAAAGCATGGTGTAAGGGGGTTGCTGGAAATACTGAAGAGACTTGAGCATGTAGTTTCAGTTGTCAGATGGTTACAAGCTCCCCTTCCCTCCTTAGTTTAGCTAAAATGATTACCTTGTGACAACAGCCGTTTCCACTACTCTTTATTGAATGCCAGTGAAATCTAACTATAACCACACATGCCAGAAGATTGCCACTATTAGTGTGCTTATCAAACTAACTAGCCTTGGCATTCAAAAGTTCTGTTCTGTGATCCATTCAGAATACAGCACATGAACGTCAGTGACAGGATACCACTCTACTGTGCCCACAGCTGTCATTTAAAGTGGTTAAGTCTACATTTTCTACCTTTTTTATAGAAAGAACCCCTTTAATAGAACTATTATAAAATCAGTGTTTTCTTTTGACAGTATCAGGAGTTAACCTCTGCCTTTTTGCGGCAGTGGAAGACCATTATTCTGTGACATTGTTTCACTGGCATTGTGTGTTAATTACCCACCAGTTACAATGCAGTGGGTCTTGGGACTTGCTTTCTGAGAAACTTAAAAATACATTTTTATCTAATTTAAGAATCGTAGCTTAGAAGGACAATGATGTTTGTAGTTATTGGATATTTCTGCCACTTTGGTAATACAGTAATATTTTAAATTTAACTGGAAGCAAAATAGACAGTCATTTTTGTAAATTCTTGGTGGGCTGTAGTCTAAGTATCAGATTAGTTATTGCTTGTAAAATCTATGGCTATGAAAAGCATCATATAAAATAGCTGGTGATAGTATGAATGCTTTGCCATGCAACTGTTGATGTTCCTTGTTACTGAACAGCTGCACACCTGTGATGTTTTTGTGTTAGGCCTTGTCTAAACAGACAACTGGTTGTGTCAAAACTATTTCAGTTTTTGAGAGAGGTTAGGAAGAGCTCTTAAATGAATTTAAGCTGTCTTGAGCCAAAGTCAATCTCACCATCCATTTGAGTTTTTTCTTCCTTCTTCTGTCAGTTTTTCTTAAATGATGCACAATTAGCTGTATAGTATTGTTCCCTCATGAAATCACAGGAAAGGATTTGTGGAGTGGAGGAGAGAAGGTTTATGTCTAGAAAACCCAGCAGATCTAGGAAAAATGCCAAATACGTTAACATCCTTGGCTGATCATAGTTAATGGCTGTCTTCCTAAGCAAAGGTCACATCGGTTTCTAGCTGTTAAAAATGCTTCTATAAGAAGGGCATTTAATGTAAAATATTTTTCTCTCTGAATGGTAATGTAAATGTATTAGCTCTGCCAAGTGAAGTGTTTTTGGAATGTTTTTAGCAGGTCTATGTTTAAAGGCCATGTTGCTCAAAGGTCTCTAGTAACTGCAGATACCACTTCTCATGAGCTGTTAAAAAGCAAACCAACTTCCCACCTCTACTTTTTCAGATTTTTATGGCTTATGTAATGCTGTCCTCTTAAAATCAAGTTGGTAACCATACCATATTAAATGAAAGGCTTCTGGGGTTTCAGTTTTCAGTCTCAGACCTTAAGAGAAAGTTGTTGGATTAAGACCACAAGCAGATTTTTTTATGCTATGTACTGTTTCAACCACCATGCAAATAAAGACATAGCACTTAAGAGTTATTCCATTGTGTTTTTAAAATGTATATAGAATCGGTGATTTTTTTTTTATTTGTTCTCTTGGCTGCTGGTAGGATGTTCCAGTGCCTTGGATCAGAACAGAAAAACCCTCCGGCAACAACATAGGCCCAAATAAAGGCACTACCTATTAATGAGGCATTCATATATTATTGTGTAATGTATATGTACCTAGATACTTGAGATAGAAGCAGTACAGGAAGGTTTTGGGTTTAATTATAAGACTAGAGAGGTACACTGTACTAAGTCTTTTTAGGCACTTGTAGAACTAAACATTTTTAAATCCATATGCTTAACAGGCAGCCAACATGTAGAGCCTTCCTAAATTCCATGTGATAAAGGAATATCTATTTTACCATCTCTTTGACAAAAAGCTCAAAAGATCATTAAAGGTCCACAATGACTTTCTAAACCTTAAAGGTGAGGTACAAGGTATACTTGGCTTGAGTAGCCATGGAGGAAGTTGGCAATTCTGAGAGACTAGACTTCTAGTTACAGACATAAATCCTTAATAGAACCTTATAACAAGATGGCCCTGAGTTGGGCAGAGAATCTGTCTGTAATGCCAAAGATGCCTTATATTTGAAACTAGCACCTAGGCTAATGTAATTGGGAATAATCAGACCCAAAACAGTGAACGAATAAGGGGACAAAATAGTCTTGGAGGAAAGAAAAAGGAGTTAAGACATACCCAATTATCTGTAGCTAATGAAATAAGTCAGGCTGTATGATTTTTAATTTTGAAATGCTTTGATTTTTAACCAGCAATAATTACATTGGACGTGGCCCAGTGCAATTTCAGCACAAGCCAGAATATCCCATGGCACTCTTTACTAAATGAAGAAAACTCTCATAAAACATGCTGAAACAGGCCTTCCTCCCCTCCCCCCTTTTTAGTTATAACAAACTGCTACAGACCTGCAGCAGAGATAGCTTGTTGTTATGCCAAGATATAAAACAGGACTGAAACTTCCTAAATGAAATTGGCAAGTGACTTTCTGATGCAAACTTTGCTACATTTTCCCTTCAAAATGTACAATTAGGAAATTGCTTAGTTTAAAACACTGGTGTAGTATAAACACGACAATATTTAGAATTGGAACATAGGAATTTTCATACTGGATTTAGACCCAGTGCATCTAGTCTAGTATCTTGTCAGTGTCCAGTGCCATATACTTCAGAGGAAGGTATAAGAAACCATGCAGTAGGCAGAAGTCGTGTAATCTGCCCACATTCATGTCTCTTCTTGACACACACTAGCTTAAACCCTGAAGCATGAAGTTCTATATTGCTTCCTAAAATACTGTTGTTAACTAGTGTAAGTCTGGATATCCATGTAAATGTCCATTCCCTTTTTGAATCATACTAAATTCTTGGTCTCCGTGACATCCTTTGGCCAAGAAATGGCTTGATAGAAGGAATAATATGTTTAGAAATCGAGGTCAAGAGGGAGGAAGTTAAAAGTGTACTTAGTAAATAGCTTGATGTGTAGTAGTGAAGAGAGAGCCTGCTTTAAAATCTACTCCTTTTGAAGTCTGGAAACTAAACTTGGAGGATCTAATATTAATACAGGGCAACATGTTTAAACTGCCATTAGTGGATAGAAGAATATACAGGGATGTATTGGGAAGGGGATGAAATATGGTCACAATTCACTTTTTTTATGATACAAGCGAAGATCATGTGTTAGAAAGTAGTCTATTCACTACTGGCAGTTGGTCAGTTCCACTTAAATGGATGAGTGTTATGGCAGAAGAGTTGTGTTAAACTGTTTCTGTGACTATATTTTGTATAGTGTTTTTAAACATGTAATGCATTATAGAAGCACAAAGCAAAATGGATGAACAGTTTAGATTGTGGGGTCTCTGAAAGTTTCTGGAATAAATGTAAATATCTTGTAAAGATAGTTGACATGAAAATACAGATGAAATATTATTTGGTAAGGGGGAGGTGAGTAAAATATGCATCTCTTCATGACACTTCTGAAAACAAACAGCATGTCAGCATAGAACTTGTGGTTCATAAACAGCAAGTTCCAGTCTACATTACTCACTGGATTTTCTTAAAGGTGTTTGCAATGTGTTTGTTCCCAGTTTTAGAATCGTGTAGCAATACAACTTGTTCAGTGCTTTGTTTTTCCAGTTTTGTCAAATTTCTGCTTACAAATAATCTCTAACTTCTTCTTAGAGGCAATTTAAAAATAATTTGTTTGCTAAATTTACCCTTTTATGAGACTTAAAGTGAACAATTTGATTTTTGAATCTTGTTTTTTTAAAGGGAGTAACCCAGATTGACAATGACTTAAAATCAAGAGCATCAGCATATAACAATCTGAAAGGCAACCTTCAGAACTTGGAAAGAAAGAATGCGTAAGTGATCTTAGACCTTGCTAATGGAGCACAAAAAAATGGCAGTTTAACTGCAAAGTGTTGGTAATGTGAATATACTACATTTTGGCTTGGTAGATTTTAGAGGTGCCTATGTTTCAGAATTCTGGTGTGTCATAACACTTAGCTTGTTTACTGGGGTGAACAGGCCTAAAATAGCGATTTTTACTTCATACACAAACCGTATTCTACTTGAGTAACGCTACTAATAACGTGATTCTGTTGCTGTTGGTTTCCTTATAATTTAAATATCTACCTAAACTTCTCTTGAGGAAGTTTCTCCTTTTATTATTACTATCTGAAGAAACCAATTAATATTGAACTTGATATATTCCTCAAGTACAAACGGTAACAGGTGACTTGTCCCCAAAAACCCAGATTAGTTAAGCAATGTAGACACAATGTCTTAGATGGGTAAAGATGAAACTTAATGAAAATAAGGAGTTGGAATAACTTTAAATAACTGAGGGTAACATTCTGTCCTTCGCCTGAGTGTGTGAAAGGTACTTAACATAACCAGACTATGGTGTTTCCAGTGTGGAGGCATGCACTATGGGAGGGTATGCCCAGTGGCTATGGGCTACATACAAACCCTAAGGATACATTTTTCAGAAGTGATTTAGGCTCCTAAGTTTCACTGAAAGTCAATTGTACTTTTGCCTCTTAAGTCATTTTTTAAAATGGGACTTAAAAACACATGATTGACTTAGCAACTTTTATTGCAAACCCCCACACCCCACACATGGATGGGTCAGAAGCCTCAGCTGCTGCCATGCCACATAGGCTATAGTAGTGACAGTGGAACCACTGATAACTCTTGTCTTACTACTCTTTCTGTAACTGAAGTTTTTGTAAATGCACTCTTTATACTAGTAATTAGTTCTTAAGTGAAGTACTTTCTAAAATGTTATTAACCAAACACTAGAAGTTATCCAGACCAAGTTTAAGATTTGAACTATACACTTACTATAGCAGTTTTTGTTCCTCTACAGGGGAAGCTTGCTAACTAGAAGTCTGGCTGATATCGTAAAGAAAGAGGACTTTGTACTTGATTCAGAATACTTAATTACATTGGTGGTGGTTGTACCAAAGTAAGTAATCTCCTGGTACCAAATACAGAATAAAAATATAATCAAAATGCAAGCGAAAATGTAAGTTATACAATATGTTTTGTTAGAGGTAGGAAAGGACTGTTTATAGTATGGCTTTTAGACAATTTTGAGACTGAAAACAATGTAGCCCAAACTTTTAGATGCTCACCCATGGCATAACAAGCCTGTGTGTGGATATTTTCTCACTGTTGCTATCTTACGGCTTTATCATAGGGCGTGCGCACTATCCACAAATCCCATTGGAGAAAATTTGGAATTATGCCCTTAATGTTTTGTATGGAAAGGTGATGCCCCTTGTTAATGTTACAAAAGTTGTCCATATAAAATAATAAAATCCAAGCAAAATACTGGATGAAAGCCAGGATTTCTTTCCTAATTTTCCTAAAAGAACTAGTCACTGATTTGCCTGGTAATTTCAGTATTCACTCGTACCACTTAACTTAAACTTTTTTTTAATACATTAATTTTAATACATTATGGTTCTATTTAGCTTCTTTATCCCACCTTTTCAAAGAGCTTGAGCATTGCCTTTAGAATCGTGTACAACCTCTAGCAATTTAAAGAATATTCCTTTCAGTAGTCTTGTAATCTCACTAAGTCTTCTAAATGAATTCTCTGACTGGCATGAGGATCAAGAGGAATTGTCAGGTACATGCTGAGTACTGTATAGATAACTTTTGAAGTATTAGCTTCAAATTGAAAATCTGCCCCCTGCCAAAAAGTGCTAACCTAGAAACCCAAATAATATTTTTTTAGAGCGAACAGGGTGGAAAATAGCAGACTGAATATTTCTTGAATCAAAAACTGAGTAAACTCCAGGCATTTTGTTGTGCTGCCTTTACGTCACCAGGCTATCCATTTGGGGCGGCGAGTAGATGGTGGGCTTCTAATTTACAATATATATGCACAACATTACTGAACAGTAGTTCACTATTCAGTAAGAATTAAGCGTAACACCATAGGAAAGGCAATATTATCTATTCCAGTGGCAGTAGTAAGGGAGTGAAAGTAAAGACTCATGGATTGTATTTTTCCTTCTGCATTTGACTTGTTTTGATTTTAGGCAGGTTGTGTAGGGATGGGTTCCATTCCTGTAAACAGGAGTAAAATACTTACAAATCTATCGTATTAATTTTGAGTACTGGGGTGCATAATGTCTCTGAAAAGCTGGTTCTTTATCTCTGTACTTAGATTTATCCAACTCCTAAAAGGGGTTTAAATATCTCATGGGAGTGTTCAGAGATTTCATTGATCAATGTCTGTCAAACATTTGGAGATCCTCTGAGAGGTGTTAAACATGTAATTATTAACTTCATTGTGTAGCTGTGCCTGATTTAAGAAAAACTTTGCCTTTCACTTAAAAAAAAAAGGCCCACCTCATACAATACATGTGAACTTAAAAATATGTTTTAAGATCAGATACTATTTCTCCTTAATTTCTCTGAGTTCTCATTTAAGAGTGTTTTCTTTGCAATATTTGGTGCCCTGAAAAATAGGACAGCGAACCAAATTCCCTATTTCATATACTTTCTGATGTCCTCCAACGAGGGCCGGCTCTAGGCACCAGCAAAACAAGCTGGTGCTTGGGGCGGCACATTTTTTAGGGGCGGCATGGCCGGTGCCAGAATGCCGCCCCTAAAAATGTGCCCCGCCCGCCCTAGCTCATCTCCACTGCTGCTGCCGCTGCGCGCCATGGCGTGCGAAACAGCTGATTCGCGTGCCCCTGCTCACCCTCCCTCCCAGGTTTGAGAGGTTTTATTTCAGAGGAGACTCTGAGTGGCCACGGCGCGTGCGCCGCTTCTCCCCCTCCCTCTCTCCTAGGCTTGAGAGCCTGGGGGGAGGAGGCAGGGCTGGGGATTTGGGGAAGGGGCGGAGTTGAGGCGGGGCCAGGGGTGGGGTAAGAAAAAACGAGGGGGGGCAGCCAAAATTGTTTTTGCTTGGGGCGGCAAAAATCCTAGAGCCGGCTCTGCCTCCAACAATAGGAGGGAAACTTGACTAGCAAGAGGAAGAAACAATTTTCAAATACTCCTGTGGGTATCTTAATATTTAGGTGTTCTCTGCCTGCCTCTTGTGACCCATTGGATTTTTACCATGGTTTTATTATTGTAGCGCTAAACTTGAATTATAACCTATTTATTCTGTAGGTCAAATTACAATGACTGGGTTAAGCAATATGAAACGTTATCGGAGATGGTAGTTCCACGATCCAGCAAGTAAGTGGCTTTTTTATGATTCAGCTTTTCAGAAGTAAATCTTCGATTTGCTTGAATTGGGTTTTAGTCACGCACAAGAGTACCTCTGTCATGCGTCTTCACCCACGAAAGCTTATGCTCCAGTACTTCTGTTAGTCTATAAGGTACCACAGGACTCTTTGTCGCTTTTTACAGATCCAGGCTAACACGGCTATCCCTCTCATAGAAGAGTACCTCTTAACCCTAAATCTTTCTGACCTTTTATTTTTAATTGGGTTTTAATTGCTGATTAGTAATTGATTATAAAGTCATTACCTACGTTCTTCTTAAAAAGTTCATCTGAATTTAACTCCAAATACAATATTCTAAACGTTAAGATTCTCTCTAAATTCTATAGTTCACAAAGGTGTCAGTCAGTCCCAGTGTTTATAAGGCATGGACTGAAGAATATAAGCAGGAAAATTAAACTTGGCCAGATGTGCTGTGTTAGTCCTGGGCCCCAGTGTCTTATTTAAAAAAAACCAAACCTACCACAGGGTGACTGTGTTGCCCTTACTAGAAGGGCTAGATCATTAGAAACCTGATGCAGGATGAAGAATTGGGGATGCAGATGGTTCTGGGCAGGAGATAGGATGGAGATGTGTTGTATTGTGTGGAGATGAGTAATGTGTGTTTTGGCACTCTATAACCATGGAGGTCAGCACATTACCTAGAAAAAATGTGTGAGAGGAGGCAGAGGGTACTCTATGTGATGGTGTGGAGGTGACTATTGTGTAGTGTTTTGGGGGTGGTGCAGAGAAACAGGATGGATCCTTGAGTGCAAATCCTGGATGTGAGTGGAGTGTGTGGGTGTTGGGTTGATTTTGTTGTTGTTGTTTGTTGTTGGGGAGAATATTTGGGAACATGCTGGAGGATTGGCTGGGGGAAATCCAGTGATCTTTACTACTTTAAAAAAAAATTCTGCAGGAAGGGGGCATGGCAATGCATTTTCCTTTGTCTGCAAGCCATATTAAGCAACACTGGATTTTTTTAAGAGCGCCTAGATATGTGGTAAATACTTTTTAAAAAACATGATCCTTTCCTTCAAGAGCTTATGATGTAAATTTAACACAACAAATGTTTGCAAAGACAAATGTGAGGGAAGTGGTGGGGGAGAGAACAAGGGCAACAATAATATAATGTGGTAACTCGAGTGCATGCAGTCTTGATGCCTAACTTCCAGTCCTTTCAGTTTTGTTACTATTTCTGCCCCTTATTACTTGTAGATGGAAGTGAGGATTTTTTTAGAGGGATTTGAATGTGGCAAGGGAGATGGCTAGGCAAATCGTGTGTTCCAAGTGTTAAGAGCATTATAATTACTGAGGTAAAATTCCCCATTTCCTATTTGAGGCATCATTTTTCAGTAGTTTCCTAGTCCATTATTTTGATAATTAGGCATATTCTTGCACACTTTGCTCTTAGAGTTGGGGATGGGTGGGTGGTGTAAATCAGGTGGGTTGAGTGACAGATTTCCTGGCAGTGGGGAACAGGCTAGATCGCTCTAGCTGTTCGCTCCAGACATTTTAGCATTTGGGCTTTTAGAAAGATTAACTTTTGTGAAGAAAGACACATTGTATTGGGATGTTAGCTGGACTCCTTTAGAGCACCCTTTCCAAGATGGCTGACACAGCTCCATGCCACCCAATCACCTACTCTTCGTTCACTGCTACGTCCTCAACTCTTGTCCCTCTGTACTTGCACCCATTTCCTTTCACCTGAAAGATGCCAAAATAAATGCAACTGCTGAAAACTCTCCTCACTGCAAACATCAAAATGAAATCAGCTCAAGTTCACTTCCAATAAAATATGGCTTTAAATTGGAGAAATATCCAGTTTAGCACAGCTAACAGTTTTACTCCAGAAAGCATGTGAATGTGAAATGTAAACAGTTCCTCTCTTGCTCAAGGATGACAAAGGCAAGTGTGTGAGCTTCAATTACTCTTCTCTAATGTAATTAAACTCTGGAAATTAAGTATTCTGGGTGCGGAAGGGTTGTTCTAGAACCATTCATAAGCAACTAAATTGATCTTACCAGTTCTGAGTGACCACAGATTTTTGATTGTGATGCTTCAGCCCCGTAAAGGTTCTTAACCTGAAAATTGTAACACTTTTTTTTTTTTTTATCCCCCCTTTACACAGTGTTCTTTCTGAGGACCAAGATAGTTATCTGTGTAATGTCACCTTGTTCAGGAAGGCAGTGGATGACTTCAGACACAAAGCCAGGGAATACAAGTAAGGTCACTTCTTCAGATCGATTTCCTATATAAGAGTACTCTACACAGCCACTTGCAGTGGTTTTTGTTCCTCTCCAAATGTAGGTTTATGGTCCGTGATTTCCAGTATAATGAAGAAGAGATGAAAGCAGACAAAGAAGAAATGAACAGGCTATCTACTGACAAAAAGAAACAGTTTGTAAGTTGGTATAAACTAAATATTATTTTGGACAGAAATTACTATAGCTGAGCATTTTAAGTATGAAATGGTCACTACTGCAATCATCCTCAGACCACGAAGCTCACAACAAGAGTTTTTTCTCTGTTACATCTGCTTTTGGTTTGAGACATAATGCTCAGAGATGATAATCCTTGAGGTAAGGGTATGCTTCATTTGCATGTAAACTGTTGAATGTCTTTTTGATGTTGAATAAACTCATCCAAATGGTAACTTAGTCCCAAAAGGATTTTGATAATATGTAAGTTGTTTCCATTACACTCATGCTTGAAATATGGTGGGTCCTGGCTATGAACACCAGTTGAAGGCATTGTAGCCTGCCTGAAAACATTACAGATGGTAGCTCATAGCATTACAGAGTCTTTTTTTATAAAACATACAACTGTCTCTAGTCCAAAAACATTCATTTAGAAAGACTGTGGTGTCCAAGCAAAAAGCTAAAACTCAGTTCTCTCCTTTTAAGTAGGGGGGGGGGGAAAAAACAACCCACACATTAAGTTGTCCTCCTTCAGTGGTACAATATACCCAGCCAGATCCTTAGCTCTGGCTAAAGTAAATGAGGATGGGGGTTGAAGTGGTGCTCTCTGTGATCCCCTGATCTTGGGGCTGCTCTGTAATAGGTCAGTCTAACCCAGTGATACGCAGACTGAGGCTTGAGAGCCCCACGTGGCTCTTTAATGTGTCTCCTGTGGATCTTTGCAGCACGTATTAAAACACTGTATGATTTTAATTTTTACTTGATCTAAGTTATTAACCAGTCAGAATGCTTTTACTGTTAATCAATTGTAGTTGATAAAATGATAATACGTGGTCAATTATTTTGCTGTGAGAATAATATATATATATTACTCTTTAAATATGAATATATAGTGCTATAGTAAATTAAACACTGAACGCATACTACTGTTTCTCTTTTGAGTAATGTTGATTGCTAATTTGGCTCCTGAACCACTGAGGTCTCAGTATCCCCGATCTAACCTGTGCCTGCTGCCAGCAGACTTAAGGGGCCATTATGGCCCTAGGCATTCCCAGTGCACAAGAGAGCCCTGTCCATATCCCCTATACCAGCAGCTAAGCGGAGTGACATTGATTCTCTGTGGGGACTCTGTCCTATCCAGGGATCTCCCTATGCAAAAGATTTTAACAGTATGGTTTCCTGTGTTTAGGGCTGCTTCATACCGTTGGAGTGGAGCAAAGCAGATGAGGCATGTCCCAGGATTGTTGTTCTAATTTTCAGAGTTAATAGATTTCTATGGGCTAAAAGCACAGTAGCAGAGTGATTATGAACTTCACTAATAGTTATTTGGCTGTTCTTAAAGTTCAGTGTAGTCTCAGTCAACCCAAGTGCAGTTTTCATATGAGATCCCTACTGTACTTCCTCTATACTAAAACATTTTGGAGTTACCTGTCCAGCGCCTACTCCTCCATCCATACATTTTCTGTGTATGTATTAATACCACTTTTAACCCTGAGTATCTGTTTAAACAATTTTTAATAAGGCTGAATCTTTATTGAGGCTTGTGAATAACTTCCTGTCTCTTCTCCCCTCTTTCCTCCCCACTCAATCCCTAACAGGGACCTCTGGTTCGATGGCTGAAAGTGAATTTCAGTGAAGCATTTATTGCATGGATTCATGTGAAGGCATTACGAGTTTTTGTTGAATCTGTTCTAAGGTAAACCGATTTGGAGCTGAGTTGCACTGTTTTTCCTAGGTTTTAAAAAAACCTATCTGGAGCTACATGTAGATAACTGAGGATCTTAATCCATGCACCATCTGGCTCAACTCATTCTGTAGTGTTCTTGGAGGTGCTCTTGCCCTACTCCTTTAAGCATCTTGGGCTCTCTGTATATTCGAACAAGAGGTGCTCACTGGCTGTTAATGGTTTGCTTTAATTGAATGGCTTGTAGAAGAAAACTTTCTAGACTTAGAAATGCCAGCAATAAATAAAGTGATCTATTCAGGATACACAGAGAAGACAAACCACTCAGTCATATTATTAGGTAAACACAGTTTAATTCAAAATTGTTCAGGCTTTGAGGCATACAAAGCAACCCAAGACTCCTCATAGTAGTAACCACTAGATTTATTTTTTCCCCAGCATGGGGCTTTACTATTTTCTCATACTCTGCTTTTCTCTTGTTCATAAGTGAACAAGAAGTATAGCTAATAAGTTGATTAAAATAACTGGATGAATTCTGCAAAGAAAGTGGATTGTTAGAGTAGGAACATCTGGTTCTCAATTGAAGTTTGCAGCTTTCTAAATTGGATAGTTACTGAAAGCTTCTTGATACTACATTTGTAGTAACAGAACAATGTAAAGAATAAAATGAGGTAAATGAAGGAGCAGTGTTGAAAGGATGGCAGGGATTGGTAATAGAATCATAAGTTAATTTTATATGTCTCTTCCACAGCTAGCCCATCCCACAACTATGCAGACTTGTTACTTTGGGAGACAATGTGGGTAAGGAAAGTAAGATGAGACACTAGAATGAAAATGAATATTCACCTAGAGAAGTTAAAAGGTGGCTTTGAGAAGGGATTGACAAGAAGGGGGGCTAGCCTTTCCACACAATCACACAGATGAGATCTTTCAACCTATGTTGAAATTTACTTTGTTGCTACCCCAAGAATTAGAAGTAAGCTAATTGAAGTCTTCAAACTTAAAAAAAATAAAATAAAGTAGGGGATGAAGCTTGGTAAGAAGAATATGGGAGTTCAGTATTGACCATGGAAGGAATAAAAAAACAGGTGTCTAAATATTAATTTCTCTTCTTATTTAACATGAAATAAAATTCTTTTCCAAGGTTCTCAATATCATGAAACAGTAATAACAATATGGTCTTCCCAAAATTAAAAAATAAGCAGATATTTGGTTCTCAGGAACCAGAAACCTTTAGCAAGGTCTCTTCTCTCTAAAAAGTGGTGTAGCACTGTCTGAGGTAAGAATGAATAAACTCTGATGCCACTTTAAAAAAATCTCATTAGCATCTGTCACGGCTTTCTGCTTGCTCCCTCAGGTATGGTTTGCCAGTTAATTTCCAGGCAATGCTCCTTCAACCCAATAAGAAAACAATGAAGAAACTGAGAGAGGTTTTGAATGATTTATACAAACACCTTGATAGCAGTGCAGCATCTATCATTGATGTAAGTAACTTGTGTAATTTTTATAACTAGTATTTATGGTGTCCAGATGCCACCCATATTCAACCCTACATTGATTAGTCTTTTCTTAAAACCCAGTGGGAATGGTCTGCCTCACTGTACAGTGTTAATCCTCTAAAAGGAATTGCTCCATGAGAAAGAGATGCAGGCTTCTAGGCTTTTCTGGATGCTGTTTAACAAGAAATATGCTCTATGGATTGTCTTTGGGGCAGGTCACAAAACATGTTTCAGGAGCTCTTTTTTATTTTTATTTTTTTTAAAGCTCGCCCTTTCCATTAAGTACAACCGTTCCTCATTGCTCTCCTCCAGTGCAGAGGCCATTTAATCTTACTGGCATTAATTCAGTGAAGTTCTCCAAATGCCTTCTGCATGGATTTTTGCAAAGGAGGAAGTACTCCATTTACAACCAAGTCACCTGAAGAGCTGTTTCTATGTTCTTGGGGACTGCTGGGGGTCCAACATACACTGTACAATTTTTAAAGCACCTTTCCATGGCCAATGTACCATGGTGGACATAGAGTAAGAAGAAAATAGAACTTTAAGTCAAATGGGTTGAGAACAAATGCCTTCAGTCAAGTTTAAACTTAGTTTAGAATTAATCTCTAGGCATTTCATAACTTTTAAGCACAAATAATACAGGCGATAGTATTTGCCATCTCCAGTCTGAGGGATTGCTTCTGTTTATTAAAAACAAGCAAAGCATACTTTACTTGGCCGTTTCAGTAGAGATGCGAAAGAGTAAATGGACATGAAGTCAGAATTATCCTTTCCACCTCTAGAAGCCCTCAGTGCAAGGGAAGCTTGCACTGCTGCTGCCAATACTGTATTTGTTCTGTGTCTAGATAAAACTTCAGTGTCCATAGCCGTTACCGTTCATGAGCAGTTGACATTAAAACAAACCAATGTCTTGAGAGCAAAATGCAGGTGAAATGTAGAGTCCAGCCAAATAGTCATGAAAATGTTTCAAAAATTCTTTTAATGTAAGAAGTCAACGTTGATCATTAATAGGGAATGGAAAATTATATTTAAGCCTGCAGACTAATTTTCAGACTTTGGAATCAGCTAAACTTTCCTTCAGTACAATTTTTAAATTTGCAGAAATATTAAATACAAAAGTTGAATGAAATAGGGATGTAAATAAACAAATCTAAATTTCATTTACACTGATTTTTCAGTTTCTTCTTTAGATTTCTACACTTGAAAATAGTCAGACAATACTGCATTACTTAAATGTTTCTATGTTAAGGAAAATCCTTTAATACAAAGTATTGTAGAGGAGTAGCAGCAATGCATGTGATTTTGCTGAAGATTGTATGAAATTGGGAAAAAGAAACAAATAACTACATTTTTGCTCCGTATAGTGATGCTATGGTAACAAAGCCAAATGTCATTTCATATGAAATATGGCATGTATTGCTTATGCTAACCTACCAATATTTTTTAAAGGAACATGGTTTTTCTCTAAAAAGCAACAGAGGGTGGCACCTTTAAGACTAACAGAAGTATTGGGAGCATAAGCTTTCGTGGGTAAGATGCATCTGAAGAAGTGAGGTTCTTACCCAAGAAAGCTTATGCTCCCAATACTTCTGTTAGTCTTAAAGGTGCCACAGGACCCTCTGTTGCTTTTTACAGATTCAGACTAACACGGCTACCCCTCTGATGTTTTTCTCTATCCACCTTAATCCATTTTGGGAAGCCTGATGGCACATTATCCTTTTCTTCCCTTACGTTTACATTACCAGACAAAACATAACCCAAAGTTTAAAATTCAAATAGCTTTTTGATATTTTTTTTTTTAAAGTTTTTGAGGTCCGGCATGACTAATGTTTGACTATGTCATGTAATCTCCTGAATGGGACACTGACAAATTATATTGTAAAATGTATAGTAATTTAAAAACAAAACAAAACATACAAACCTTGTTTCACAGGCAACTATGGATATTCCAGGCTTAAACCTCAGTCAACAGGAGTACTACCCATATGTGTACTACAAGATTGATTGCAATTTGCTGGACTTCAAGTAAACCTTTCCTTATCCTGACAATCCTCTGATAGTGTTCGTGTAAACAAACAGAAGTGAGGTTGAAGTACAATGATACTTTTAACTCTGTTAATCCTATGCTTGCTTCTTACTCCCTTTACTTAGGTGAATTTTCCCCATGGTGGTCCATCTCTTGACATTTTCTTTTAAAGAAAAGTGTAGGTATTACTGCTTTTAATCAATCAAGTCTGTAAATGTATATTGAGAGAATGAGAGTATTTATAAACAGAGTCATTTATTTAAAGAAAAGGGTCATTCCTCTTTCATAAGATGATTGCATTAATTTCATTTACCATTGTTCATAAAGATCTTGTTTACAAAGGAAGATAGTGTAAACATTTATGCCATTTTGTTCTCTGTATTTAGTAGATACACAGATATTAACATTGTTATTGAATTGTGATGTAAAGTATGTGATATTGATACAGTCTGTGCTTTCAGAATATTTTAAATTACAATCCATAAGCACTGTCGGAGAAAATAAAAATACCTGTGCAAATGTATGGTCTGTCTTCTTGTGATGCATAGAACTGTAAAAGTCTCCTGCCAAACATTAATACAGCTAATGTAAAGATGTGATATATGCTGTATCTGACAGTATAGAAATGCAGTTTTCAGTTTAACACAAATATTTGATGCGAGGTAAACTAAAATAAACACCTGCATTGTTGTGAGAAATACTGGAGCAGATTTTATTCCTATAATTTAAAGTTCCATGTGTGAATATATAGCCACAACTACTCGTAAGGTGACAGTCACATGGCCTAACTCTCTGGAGGAGTGAGAGAGACATAGGCTTCTTACACCCTGGGCCTAGTCAGTATTTCTACTCTTTTATGTATATGTATTACTCTGTTTTCACTTATTTGCAACGGTGGCTACTCTTACAATGTAGCACCCAAACTTCTAGAGAAAGAACTGCTACTTACCCTATATCCCCATCACAAAGACAGCATTCTTTTAATACTTGTCGGAAAGAGTTTATTAACATTTCCAGTAACTGTTCTCAAGACATTTGTATTTGAAACTGTATCTTCCACTCACTGCTTCAACACTGATGGATTCCAAGTACTGGATTTAGAACACTAAAGCTTATTGTAGTCATCTGGACAAGTCCTGAGCTTTGAAATAATGTTTGGTAAATCAATTCCTCTCTGGAGTGTTGCAGTCTTTTGAAATTGTTTTCCCCAGTCAGCCTTTAATGTAATCGGGATCTAAGTAATGTTGAAAGGCTCAAGGAAGATCATTTGTGTGGTCTCTAATTGCTTAGTATAAACACTTTTGCAGGCATATGTCTGGCAGACATGGCAGCAGCTTTCATTGAAACTCTTAGCCCATTTAAAGGAATGACTTGCTTGTGTATAAGAACTTCCAAGGAGTTCTGAGCTGAAGTAGCAAAACTCCAAAACAAGATCATTCATAGATTCTAAGCCCGGAAGGGACTATTGTGGTCTACCTTGAACTCCTGTATGGCACAGACCAGAGAACTTTCCCCAAAATAATTCCTAGAGCAGAGCTTTTAGAAAAACATGCAATCTTGATATAAAAATTGCCAGTGATAGAGAATCCATCACTTGGTAAATTGTTCCAATGACTAATTACTCTTTCCATTTAAAAACCTATGGCTTATTTCCAGTGTGAATTTGTCTAGCTTCAACTTTCAGCTACTGGATCATGTTAGACCTTTCTAGATTGATTGAAAAGCATATTATTAAATATTTGTTCTTCATGTAGGTACTTGTAGACCGGAATCAAGTCATCCCTGAGCCTTCCCTTTGTTAAATTGAACAGAGAGACTCAAAGAGCTCAATCACTAAAAGGCATTTTTTTTCTAATCCTTTAATCATTCTCCTGGCTCTTCTCTGAGCTCACTTCAGTTTATCAATGTCCTTCTTGAATTATGGGCACCCAAGCTGGACACAAATAAGAAATCTGTTAACTCCTGGTGCTGGGATTACAAGTTCATTTTGTATAGTCCTGTTATGTACTGTATCCCTGAACTCTTTACAGAATGAATAAAATACAAGACAGTGGGCAGCATGTGATATACATTTAGTGATGTGAAGACTTTGTGATTATTTCTCATGTTGATCTTAACATGCACTGGCAAAGGGGAAAGGTGTTAAGATGCGACTTGAAGGTTTGGAATAGATAAGGCAATGAGAGAGGAGATAGTTGTATTGCAGTGGAGGGGAAAGCAGAGGGTTTCTTGTTAAAATGGATACTTTTCTGCCTCATCTCCTGCCCTACCTCTCACATCATCTAGAGCAGGGCTTGATTACTATTTTCATATATTATTGCACACAAGTGTTTTGGCACTTTACAGTACCAACAAAGAGATTATCCCTGCCCTGAAGAGCTTGCAGTCTAATTTTAGATAAGATGCAACAAGTGGTGGTAACAAATCAGCAGGAAAGGGAAGGAATTCTGTTAAATAGCTATTGTCTCACTGGCAGTATGGAAGAAGTGAATCCTTATGGAAAGATTGCAGTGGGTGGAGGGGAGAGGAGAGTGGCTTTGCAGCTTAGAATTTGTGGGCTATTCTGAGCATGGGGTAGCATGGGAAAAGGCATGAAGATGTTTAGCAGTAAGGATTAGTATACTGGCCTAGCATTGTTAGAACAAAGGGGGTTGGGACTTTCCTGATAAGAGACTGTGTTGGATATATAGGAACTCAAAGACTTCCTTGCCTCCAACTCTATTCCCTGGAATTAAGAGCATTCCAGTAAAAATTGAATCTTATTTGAACATACAGACTCTACTATCCACTTGAACAAAGAAAGGTTAAACAGCAGGTAATCCAAGTTAGTCAAACTTTGTTTCTTTCTCAAAATCTGTGTAATGCTAGGGAAAACAAAGATTATTAAATTAAATTTATTGCTTAGAAAGAAACTTGCACAGGCTGGTGCAGGGCACTGTATTAGATACTTGTCATCAAGTGTTACAGGGAGAAATGTGGAGTTCTGAACTTGACCACAAAGATAAGCAAAAGATCAGTCTTTAAAGATCCATGTTACATATCTTAAATACATCCACAACATACAGAACAAGTAGACTTCAAATATCTGATAACAGAACTAACTTAATTTTAGGAAGGCATTGAGAATAAAAAGTGTTTGAAGTGCTAAGTTTTTTACTATTTTAAAACTGTTTTCAATTTAAAAAAAAAATCTTTACAGTTGAGAAACTGGCAAAAGCAATGTAGTTTAAAGTTAAGGCTTGTAACTTGTAAATCCCTATTGTACTGTACCTACTATTGCATAGGTCTTGAATTCGGGAATGCTAATATATAAGTAGCATATGAACCCAAGATACATTAAGTATGGAATGTCCAGGCAAAATTAATTTTACTGTGTAATATCTTAATGTAAACTAACTTTACTGTTAAAGAACCTACTCTGAGACATCTCAGGTGCTATGCTTTGCCCTAGCATCCTGCATAGGCAGCATATGTTAAATGCTAATATCTTCTAATCATTACCCAAATAATATTGGGAACAAATAACGTGGGTTGATTACTGTGTAATACTAAGTTTCAGAGTAGCAGCCGTGTTAGTCTGTATCCGCGAAAAGAACAGGAGTACTTGTGGCACCTTAGAGACTAACAAATTTATTTGAGCATAAGCTTTCATGGGCTAAAACCCACTTCGTCGGATTCATGCAGTGGAAAATACAGTAGGAAGATGTATATAATACACACAGAGAACATGAAACAATGGGTGTTACCATACACACTGTAAGGAGAATGATCAATTAAGGTGAGCTATTACCAGCAGGAGAGAAGGGGAGGGGTGTGGCTTTTTGTAGTGGTAATCAAAATGGCCCATTTCCAGCAGTTGACAAGAAGGTGTGAGGAACAGTGGGGTGAATGAACATGGGGAAATAGTTTTACTTTGTGTAATGACCCATCCACTCCCAGTCTTTATTCAAGCCTAATTTAATGGTGTCAAGTTTGCAAATGAATTCCAATTCAGCAATCTCTCGGAGTCTGTTTTTGAAGTTTTTTTGTTGTAATATTGCGACTTTTAGGTCTGTAATCAAGTGACTGACTAGGGAGATTGAAGTGTTCTCCAACTGGTTTTTGAATGTTATAATTCTTGACTTCTGATTTGTGTCCATTTATTCTTTTACATAGAGACTGTCTGGTTTGGCCAATGTACATGGCAGAGGGGCATTGCTGGCACATGATGGCATATATCACATTGGTAGATGTGCATGTGAATGAGCCCGGGATGGTGTGGCTGATGTAGTTAGGTCCTATGATGGTGTCCCTTGAATTGATATGTGGGCAGAGTTGGCAACGGGCTTTGTTGCAAGGATAGGTTCCTGGGTTTGTTTGTGTGTGTGTGTGTGTGTGTGTGTGTGTGTATACCTACTGTATTTTCCACTGCATGCATCCAATGAAGTGGGTTTTAGCCCACAAAAGCTTATGCTGCAATAAATTTGTTGGCCTCTGGGTGCCACAAGTACTCCTGTTCTTTTTGTGTAATACTAAAGGTCTTAGGTTCTGTTCTCCTAGATCTCCAGAGTCAATGCAAGCAATCTTGGATACTTCTAGTTTCAACCACAAACAAAGAAAGGAAAAGACCAGTATGGGAGACCAACAGATGAATGTTCCAATAGTGCAGAGGAAGATTTTTGGATATACGAAGAAGTGGAATGCTTTTTGCGTTGAGAAGAGAGGTTGAATTAGATGGTCTCTTCTGTAAATGGAAAGGTTACGGAAGCCAACCTTGAGTTTAAAATGGGCAGGCCTTCTTTTAAACTGGGTTTAAAACATGTAAGAAGGGGAAAGTTACTGCCTAACGCACATTTGGCATGCATCTTGCAAAGTAAGGCAGAATTTTTTTTGAAGTAAACAGCATATTAATGACCCAAGTATATATACTGGCTTGTAAACTGCATGGGAATTCTAGAAAGAAGAACTAGTAACAGCCTAATGGGTGACTGAGCTAATGGGGAAAACTGAAACATGGGATGACTTTCATATCAATGGGCAAAATTTTAGGGAAAGGCAAGAATAGTTAGTGACACTGCACAGCAAAAGTATTTAAAAATCCATACAATAAAGAATCCAAGGACTTAAGTAAAATGGTGATAGATACTAAAGAAAACTCAGTGATAGATAAGTGTCCTAATTAAATTTATTTAGAAAAGAATATAAGGAATGGAAAAACAAAAGTTGAAGTGGGCATTTTCCTGACCATCTGAAGTGGAGAAGAGCAGGAGGGTTCTAAGGAGGCGGGTAGTGTACTGGAAAGAGTGAAAGAGAGAATTGGGAGCTGGGAGGATGGAAGACAACCACTCCCAAAGGGGGAAAGCAGAGCTGGGTGGGTGAATACTTCAGAGCACAGAGCAGCATGAATTAAAAGCAAGCTGAGTAGGTCACTGTTCAGTGTGGAGTGTGAGAGGAGAGACACATAGGTATGAGGCTGAATGAGAGAAGAGATACAAGTTTCAGTGATTGGGGGCAAGAATGTGGAGGGAGTGGGAAATCAAACAGTAATGAACTGTAAATGGTTTTAAAGCAAGGGGAGAAGAACATGAGAGCAGAAGAGATGGCGGATCACAGGGGAGAAGGAAAGATAAGAACAGATGTTTGGCATAGGTAAATAGTACAAGGTCCTGGGGAAGTCCGGCAAAAAAGAACCCATGTGGAGAATCTAAGTTATGCAAGTAGAGACCACAGGCCTTGCTCCGTTTGTGTACTGGAAGTGAGTAAATAGTGATGAGGCATATAAAAGCTCAAATCAAATAAGGTGAAAATGAATTGACAAAGAAAGAAGACAGTGAACATAGAGTATGTGGTGATATGTCCAATTACTGAATTTTTGATCTGTGGTTTGATGCCGTGGAGGTGTTCCTCGGGAGCCTTATTGAGAGGAAACACTGGATTTGAGCACTCTTAGCACATTAAATGACTCACCCCAAGGAGTGCTCCCTCGATGAGAAATATAGTGACCAGTAGCCCATGATGACGTGAGTCACTCTTTAGAGTATAATCTTAAGACATTAAACTAGTAACTTTCTCCTTTGCAACTGTTTTTCTGTTCATTAAGATGGTAGTCAAAGGATTTGAAAACTTTCTAAAGGTAAGTTTTCCTTTCTTCTGTTCTGCTTAGTTGTTAAGTGCTTCGACTATTTCCTCGAGGGGTAGACCTGGGAGGATGCTACTGATTAGAGACTCCTGTACTCACCTTGGATCATTGGGAAGCATTTGCATACTACCGACTGAATGACTTGGGCAGCACTTATATTTTGCAAGAACTGAGATTTATTAAAAGTACACATCTTTTTCCTTACATGCTGTGAGGAATCAGCAACACAATACTCTAGATTTAATTCTTAAAGTGAGTCAAATTGACACTCATCAAGAATAGAGCATGTACCTAAGGAGATGGAATATAGTTTATCATATACTGACTTGTAAGTATGTCATTGACCCCTAATGGAGACCATAAACAGGACAAACTTGATTTATTTAGTTGATAACTGCTGAGACAACAGGTGTTTATCTGCTACAGAAACTTAATACAAATTACACATACACACCCCACCAACAAAATATGCAGTACCTTGCTCAATGGCTCTTGGTCTCTGACTCCCGCCTTTAGATATTCCTTGCCGTACAAGTAGCTGAACCCCCAAACAATCCCCTAATTATATACCATTCAGTTAAGGCCTCAATGAACTGATGACGTAGATGGGGAAGCCTGCCAAGTTCAGGTACTGATAGATCACCAAGGAAAGTTGAAGGGGCTCAGTACCTTGTAGGATAACACCCTGGCGAGCCACGTGCCAAACGTTGCCAACCCCTGGTATAGGCCTCTATCATATCCCCTTTAGTCATCTCTTTTTCTAAGTGGAACAGCCCTAATCTTTGTAGTCTCTCCTCATGTGGAATCGGTTCTATACTCTTGATCATCTTTGTTGCCTTGCTTTGAATCTTTTTCCAGTTCTCCTATATCCTATTTTGAGATAGAGAAAACAGAATGGAACACAGCATTCAAGGTGTAGGCATACCAGGGATTTATACAGTGGCATTATTAGGATCCAGAATAATCCACAAAAATAAGTGCAACATTTGATTAAAACTCTTTAGGTCCAATTCGTTTCCTTCCAATACAATCATCATTGACTTTAACTGTCTTGGGGCTCAGTCAGGCCGACTGCTTTAATCTTATGTATACTTCTGTTGGAAAAGTAATATGGCAAAACACAAAATTTCCAATAAATTTTTGGAATATATTAAGAACAATTTTTTTTATTTATTTTTTATTTTTAAAGAAAGTGGAGAAAGTAACCAGGAGGACAGCCATTTCTGGCTTGATTCTGACCAACAGGGAGGAATTGGTTGTGAATCTGAAGATAGAAAGCAATTTGAGTGAACGTGAAAATGAAAAGATTTCATGATTCTAAGGAAAGGAAGGAATGAGAGCTGCAGAATGAGGACAGGGGATTTTGGAAAAGCAGACTATAACAAACTCGGGGTATGTATATACTTAAAACACTACAGTGGCACAGTGCTTTGGCGTAGAATCCGTAGATACTAGCCGATGGGAGGGACGTCTCCTGTTGGCAGAGGTAATCGACCCCCCTCAGAGGCGGTAGCTAGGTTGACGGAAGAATTTTTTTGTCAGCCTGGTGCTGTCTATGCTGGAAGATAGGTCTGGTTAACGATGCCACTCACAGGTGTGGATTTTTCACACTCTGAGCGACGTAGTTAAGCAGACTTAATTTTCTAGTGTAGACCAGGTCTCAGAGAACTAGTAGGTAAAGTCCCATGGAAAGAAAATCTAATGCACAATGGAGTTCAGAAAAGCTGGTGGCTTCTCAGGGAGACACTATTAGAGGCAAAACTGTAAGCTATCCGGATGCCAAAGAAAGAATAGTAAGAAGGGTCTAGGGGTTATAGTGGATCACATTGAATGAGTCAGCAATGTGATGCAGGTGTGAAAAAGGCTAATATTCTGGGTTGTATTAACAAGAGTGTTGTATGTAAGATTCAGGAGGTAATTGTTATGTTCTACTTAGCACTGGTAAGGCCTCAGATGGAGTACTGTGTCCAGTTCTGGGTGCCACACTTTAGGAACAATATGGATAAATCGGGGAGAGTGTCCAGAGGAGAACAACAAAAATGATTAAAAGTTTCAGAAAACCTGTCCCAAGGAAGGGTTAAAAAAAGTAGGCATGTTTAGTGTCGACAAAGAAGACTGGGTGGTGGTGGTGGTGGGGAGCCTGATAAGTCTTCAGATATGTTAAGGTTGTTGTAAAGAGGATGGTGATTAGGATTGCCAATTTTGGTTGGATGTATTCCTGGAGGTTTCATCATATGACACTTTAATTAAAGATTAATCTTTCATTCCTGCAGCCCCCTGTGCTGAGGCAGGACCAAGTCAGCCTAGAGCCACCCTGATAGAGGTGTTTGTCCAACCTGTTCTTAAAAACCTCCAATTATTGGGATTCCACAATCTCTCTTGGAAGCTTATTCCAGAGGTTTACTACCCTGATAGAAAGTTTGTCCTAGTATCTAACCTAAATCTCCTTGCTGCAGGTTAAGCTTATTATTGTTTGTCCTACCTTCAGTGGACATGGAGAACAGTTCATCACCATTAGGGTTGCCAATTTCGGTTAGACATATTCCTGGAGGTTTCATCAGATGACACAATCTTTAATGAAAGATTAATTTTAATTCCTGGAGACTCCAGGGCAATCCTGGAGGGTTGGCAACCATAGCCCAACATGCCACCACAGGCTACACTTCACTCTTCCCTGCACTTCCTTACAGAGACTTTCTGTAGAAGCTTCTGCAGCCTCCTTTCCAACTATCTTCCTATTATGGATTTAAAGAAACAGTACATTTCTTTTCAGATACTAAGGCCCCACAAGGAAGTTCTGTTTATAAAACACCTAATATCACATGAAGACCATTCAGTGGACTCTTCTATATAGAATCATAGAAAAAGTAGAGCTGTAAGGGAGATGTTAACTATTACATAGTGTGAAGCCACCTGTCTTTCCTTACTCCAGCTACACAGATTTTCCTCCTTTTGTTTTTGATAGAAAGTCTATTATTTCCTCAAACAATTAGAAACTGAACCTTTTCTGCACACACATGGCAGTTTTTGAGTGTGTCTGCAAAATTATTTTATTAATTTTTCACCCCATGTAACTAATTCCTGTCTACCATTATCGCACTCCTATGCACAAGGCACAAACCCTAAACACAAGGGACTCATATTACGTATTTTATTGAGGTAGGGATTCCTCAGTAGACGGTGAATAGAACTCATCAAATTTGCAAATACTTTATCTCCATTTAAGTTTCCCCTCTCCCCATTTGTAAACACATAATTTTGAACAATGGAGAATAATGATCAGATTGGTAAAATAGTTTGTCACAATAAATTTTGGCCTATGCTCCCGTAGGAGTTTTCACTATTTGTGCAATATAACTGGTATCTTAAATCACATGGTTTTGTTCACTTACTGTTTTAAGATACTTAAATCTCAGGAACAGAATCTTTGCTGTTAAAACACTAGAGGGTGCCCCAGGGCTATTTTCAAATAATTTCAGCATGAAGTATTAATTGGGTATGTAACTGGTTAAATTATTTGAATTAAATTGAGATACTTTTACAGCTTTGTTTCCCTAATGATGATGATTTGATATCTCAAGAACACAAGATCAATTTTATAAAAATTACTCTTCTACTAAATTTTGTGGGGGTTGTTCTCCCCTCCGGACTTTTTCCCCTCTAACTAACCAGAGCGGAGTATTTGTTGCTGTGACAATTGATACTTACTTGTTACTCAAGGAAAAACTAGAGTTCTGATTGACTTACAAATTCTTACCCTTAAAGTTTGAAATGTAAATAGAAGGCACCCCAGAGCACACTTGTATTCTAAAAGGTGAATCCTTTGCACATGCTGTTACTGTTTCAAGTGATTTGACAAAACATTGAATTAGGGGATTGTTATATTTACTCATTCAAAACAGAGTCTGTTATGTTTGTGGTTGGAGATGGTACACACATGGCAGTGCTGTACATTTTGCAGTTCAGTGGTGTTTTTGAGGTGTCAATCATGACACCATAGTTCCATCTTGTATTTAAAACAGCAATTCAATGTCTTTGTTTTGTTGGAAAAAAGAGGATACTTTCCCAAAATTTGCAGCACTTCTTCTTTGGGCACAAAATAAATATTTTGATAATTTACAAATAAATCTTAGTTTAGGTTAAAATTAATTAAAAGCGATTCCTTTAATACATGTAACATCTGTCAGTCTTTGTTCCAAATGATCTTAACAGAATAACACACACACTTCACACTTTCCATATAGTTCAAATGCAATTAACTGAAATCTTCTGCATAGGCTATATTTGAAGAAACTAGGTTGTAATTAATCTAATTATTGTATCTAATTGCTTATTTGTATTACACCTCTACCCTGATACAACGCTGTTCTTGGGAGCCAAAAAATCTTACCACATTATAGGTGAAACCGCGTTATATCAAACTTGCTTTGATCTGCCCGAGCGCTCAGGCTCCCTCCCCCCGAGCGCTGCTTTACCGTGTTATATCCAAATTCATGTTATATCGGATCGCGTTATATCGGGGTAGAGGTGCACCATATTGCCTAGGAGCCCTCATCAGGATTCCATTGTGCTAGGTGTTGTACAAACACAGAACAAAAAGACAGTCCCTGCCCTAAGGAGTATACAGTCTAAGATAAGAGACAACAAATGGATAAAGGCAGATGAAGGGAGTACAAGATAATGAAACAATATTGGCCAGCATGATAGGCAGTGATGCAATACACTGGCAGCTTAACTGTTGTGTTTTTTGTAAGTATCACAGAAAAGGAGAGATTTGAATGAAGCTTTGCAGATGTTTGCGGGGACCTTCTTCTAAGTGTGAGGGGCAGCATGGGAGAAAGTTTGAAAATTTAACAAGTTGGCAATGGAGGCCAGAATCATGGGTTGATCAGAATCAAGAGCTGACATCTCTCATTCACTATCAAGATGATAGGTAAGGTGGGGATAGCTTATGAAGGGCCTTGAAGACTAAGACAAGTAGCTGCACAGAGAGGTGACAAGGTCAAAACAAGGGGCTAGGAAAATGATCTTTGCAGCAACATTCTGACTGGATGTGAGCAGCACAAGATGGCATCTGTCAAGGCCAAAGAAAAGGATATTGCCGTAATTAAGACATGAGGATGAGAGCCTGAAAGAGAATTTTAGCTGCATGGATGGATAGGAAAGGTCATATCTCAGCGATGTCATGCTGAAGGAATCGGCAAGATTTAGATATAACTTCAGTGTGAGGACCTACAGATGTCTGAGTCAAACATGATGCTCAGCTTATGGGCCCAAGAGATAGGTGGAATGATGGTATTGTCCACAGTAATAGAGAAAGGAGGTAGGTTGGGGCGGGGGAGGTAAAGGTCTTTTGGGATTGGGGCATGGAGATGAGGTTAAGGCTTTAGCCATGTTGAGCTTGAGCTGGCTGCTAGGCATCCACAGAGAGGGGTCAGAGAGACAGACTTATATTTTAGGTTGGACAGAAGAAGGCAGGTCTAAAGTAGAGGTAGATATACTGAGTAGTTGAATTTATTTGCCAATTACCCAGAGATAAGGTGTAGAGGGAGAAGAGAAAGAGATCAAGATCAATAAGCCCTGTGGAAACCCCACAGAAAATTGGAGTGGAGATGAGGAGGATCCTTGGAAGGTGCAATTAGAGAGATAGCAGGAGAATCAGAAGAGGACAGAGTCACAGAAACCAAGGGAGTATTTATAGCCTATATAAGATCAGTCTGAGAGGCTCAGATAATTCTAAAGTGTGTCAATTATGAAATTAGAACTCAACCAATCACCACCTTTCTTTACAACTAATTTGTATACAAAATATGGTTGTAATGACTCAGTGGTATGAGACCCCCTGGACATGTCACTAGTAGAATAACTTGCCCACATGTCATTGCTGTTTAAAGATTCTGTGGCTGTACACTAGCATGGGCATCAGTGCTTGGAAAGCTCCCTACCATGCTGCTCTCTGGGCTCTGCTACCTATTGCAGGAGCACTGCTGGAGGCAGACGTGCAGGAGGGAACCCTTAAAATGCAGAGCCACTGGGACTTCCAGTCTTGGCTCTCCTTGCTCCTCCTGCCAGTCTCACTAACACAGCTCTGTAAACCAATAAGTCAACTGCAAATTAGGGCCAGATTTGCCACTACTTTTTGGCAGCCGTGTGTTCCTCTAGTGCTGTAAATAAGCTGTTAAGGATTACATGACATCTATTCTAGTCATTTAAAAAAATTGTATGGTTGCATTCTTTTTAGATGTCTTGCTCAGTGTTTTTGTATTACACTTTTAATTAAAACTTAAAGAAATTCCCAAACTACATTAATATAATGGTAAGGTTGAAAGTGTGAATCAGAAATTTGAGTTAAAGAATTATGGGGATGTAGTAGTTCTCCCCAAACCATTACAAACTCAGGAAATTCAGAATTAAGGTTATGCTTAAAGGAAATCCAGACATGTTTGGGTGCCTCACCTGTGCATTTCTTACCCTAACATCCTTAACTCCACCTGTAGTGACGCCATCAGGAGGAAAAAATATGAAAAAATCAAATATCTTTACAAATCAATTTTATCTAATGGGGTCACAAATAAAACTTGTGTGGAAAATTTTGAAGTTTTTCATCAGAAAATGTTGATTTGTTTAAATGGAAATTTTTCATGGGAACATGCCAATTTCAATGAAACTTTAGTCAGGAAAGGATGGATTTTCAGGGGGAAGAAGAGAGAGACACCTCCAACACAGCATGGTTTGGGACTTGAAGCTGCATCTCCCACATCACAGGTGAGTGCCCTAATCACTAGGCTATAGAGTCTCAACTTTTTTGTAGAAAAAACTTTGAAAGGTGTCAGTTTGTCCTGCTGCAAAATAGGAAAATTTTTGAAATTTCAAATCTTTCCAGGATAGGAAAAATCACTTCACCCTAATATTAATGTAATTATCTCTACAGTGCCAGGGGTGTTTGTGGTACTTCATAGAGACAAATACAAGAAAACAAGTTCCCTCCCCCAAAGAACTTGCAATCTAATGTAAATATTCAAAATCTAGATTGGTCAGTTCTGTTTGTCGGGGTGGATAGAATCCATCAGAGGCCTGCTGATCCCTCCCCCAGAACTGATGCCTCTGGGCAGCCCCACAGTGGTGGGTTTCAAAGAGAGCGAGGCATGCTGAAGAGCTACTGTTCTCTCAGCTAGATCCATGGGGAGAGGGAAATTATGGAGACATTAATATGAAAATATCAGTTACTTAACTTTACTCCTAAGGTCATGTTTACATGACCAAACCCCTGAGCGACGTAAGTTATGCTGACAGAAGAACCAGTGTGGACAGGCTATGTTGGCAGGAGAGCTTCTCACAATATGGGACAGCCTCTCTAAGAACCAACGACCTGTTTTCATGTTAGAGCAACCAAGGACAGAACAACATTGTTTCCTAATATAGTTTATCTGTTTTATCCTTCAGTAACTCATTGTATACCCTTGATTGAATCTTTTCTGCCCTTTATTATTCACAGATTTCTCTTTTCTTCACAATCTACACCTGTACTCTCATTCAGTTTCCCTTGTTCATTGCTTGTTTCTCCTTTTTTCCTGAATTTAAAAACAAACACTTTGGCAAAGATTGCAGTTTAGAACAGTTTGTTGCTAAGCAACAACCTGCCTTTCAATGCAGTCTACTTTCTATATAAGCTCCTCTGTGTTGAATCATGATCCATGCTCCTCTTCTAGTTTCGTGGCAGTCTTACATGCCAATTTCACCGGCTCATTTTCAGATGGTATCAGTAGAGGTGGGTGAGAATATGGGGAAAAACATCTTTCACTTATGTTGCTGATTCACTTCTGAAGTTTTGTGGCTCTCTTATGTGCAGGCATTGGGCTGGGTGACTTCATAAGAGTCTTCGGAGAAAGCAAACATGCCATGAACAATAGTACAAATCTCTCTGCAAGTGTTTGCACTGCAAATGCTTTTTCAGCTCTTTAATAAAAAAAAAAAAAAAAAAAAAAGTGGGGGGTGAAGCTCTTTTCGGTTGCACGATAAGTTTGTCAAACAAGACAACTTGTGACCAGAAAGAGGAGACTCTTGTTTACAAAACATAGGCAATCTGATTAGGAAAGACACTAAACCATGTGATTTAAGATACCAGTCATACTGCACAAATAGTGAAAACTCCTAGGGGAGCATAGGCCAGAAATTATTGTGACAAACTATTTTACCAATCTGATCATTATTCTCCATTGTTCAAAATTACGTGTTTACAAATGGGGAGGGGGAAACTTAAATGGGAGATAAAATATTTGCAAATTTGATGAGCCCTAGTCACCAACATCTACTGAGGAATCCCTACCTCAGTAAAATACGTAAAATTAGTCCCTTATGTTTAGGGTTTGTCCCAAAGAATTATCCCCAGAATTTTCATGCTGCCTTGTGCATAGGAGTGTGATCATGGTACACAGGAATTAGTTACATGGGGTGGGAGTTCGTTAAAATATCATTTTGCAGACTCACTCAAAAACTGCTATATGTGTGCAGGTAAGGTTCAGTTTCTAATTGTTTGAGGAAATAATAGACTTTCAGAAACCAAGGAGGAAAGTCTGTGTAGCGGAGCAAGGAAAGATAGGTGGCTTCACACTATGGAATAAGCAACATGCCACCTAATGAGAGATTTGGACCCTATTTATAAAGGTTAAAGAGTAAAAGACTTCTAGTGTAATTGTTTTACTGAAACAGGGGTTGTATAGAATGAACTATCAAGGACACCACCAAAGCCACGTAGCTTTTAAAAAAGGATTACACAGATATTCGAAGAAAGGAAGTATTTCCTTTTGGAAAACTTAATGGGCAGAAGAAAAACTTAGTTCTAAATAACTACCTTTAAAAACACATAGGATACCATTCTCTATTAAATTCTTTCTATAAAAAGCTGGAGATCCTACAATGCAGGTCCTTATCAGCATGCCAATCAAGTAGTGTGCACATTGAGTTATGAGACTGTCTGTGGCAGTTCAACACAAGTAATTCTGAAGTTAGAAATGTAAACAACTGCTTCATTATTGAAACTGCCATTTTTAAAATTAGCTTCCCAGACAATGCAAATTCATAACTATCCATCTTTTCACACATATTCAAATCTACTTTTAATTTCTTTAGTCCAAGAAGCCATCCATTTCATGTTACATCATAAATCCATGTTAGCTGAGAAATCTTTATGTGAAAGTTGCTGTGTTAATGAATGCTTGCTTTCTGTTGCCTTCTAACTCCCTGTAAAGTTTCCAAAAGTAGTTCTATGTTAGACTCTAGAGTCTCTCACTCTCTCTAGCTCGGTGCCTATTTGATTTACACACAGTGGAATAGCTTCAACAGGAAAAAGACAGAGCTCCCCACATCAGAATATCCCATAGTCCAGTGGTTAGGGCAATCACCTGAAAGGTGGAAACCCATGTTCAAATTCCTTCACAGCAGGCAGAGGTGGAAATTGAAGCAGTCTCTCTCTCAGTGCAGGTGAGTTCCCCAACCACTAGGCTAAAGGTTATAGGAACAGTGCTCCCTCCTACCCTGTCTTGTGCAGACTTAGGCATGTACTGCTGCCATTCTTGTAAGAAACAGCCTCGGCACCTGACTTCAGGAGAGGGCTCTTGGCTATGGTTTGCAAGTAGAGGATAGGTGCCTCCCTCCAGCTGGGACTTAGGTGCCTAACTTCCTGAGAAGGGTAGGGCCCCAACCCCTCTCCTTGGCTCCAGCTATTGACTAACTTAGGCAGCTCCCTGCCTAGGATGCTGGCTTTTATGGATCCCATTCTTAAGCACCTATCTCTCCCCAGGCGTTGCATATGGAGCCTGGACACCTTACTCAGATTTTGCGGATTCCACTGCGTGGCTACGTGCCTAAAAACTAGGCAATGCAATGCTCAGCATAGCAATGCCCAAATCCCTTTGTGGATTTGGGCCAAGGTGCTTATTTATGACAAGTCGCCTTTACTGGGAGGAGCAGCTGTTAGCAGCCAGCTCAAAGATCCAGTTCTTCGAGTGCTAGTCTATATGCATATTCCTCATTAGGTGAATGCACATCCAGTGCGTGTGCGTCTGAGAATTTTCTAGTCAGCAACATCCATCAGGGCAGCATATGTGCCCTTCCCTTCCTTGTGTGCTATGTAAGGGTATAAGGGGCAGAGCTGCCCCACCACACCCAGTTCCTTCTCTACTGCCCATGGTACGTGTCAGAATAACTCTCTTCAGGATTTACCTCTGCTTAGTTAGCAGTTCACTTAGGTCTCTGAACGCTTCAGGGGGAAAGGGTTTGTTCCCTCTGTGGTTGCTGGCAGTGCCAGCCACTGTGGCAGAGCATGGAAATTCCTGGCTAAGAGCTGCCCTTCCTGTGAGGCAGTCATGCCTCTGAATTACAAGACACACAAGGTGTCTGTTCTGTCTCAGTGAGGGACATGTCCCAGAGTGCTATGAAATCTGCAAGTCCTTCTTGAAGTGGACCCAGCTCTTGAGAGAGGTATGCCGGAGGGCTATCCTTATGGAGCAGGCAATGAGGTCAGTCTCTGACCCCTAGCCTCCAAGCGTCTGGACCTTGAGGAGACCAGAGGCTGTGGAAATGCCCCAGCTTCAATATCAAAATAGGATGAAGGGTCACTTAGGCCTGCGTCTCCCTTGTCTGGGAAGTACAAGGACAGATCAGACTCTGATTGTAAGTCCTCAAAAGCAAACATAGCCTTCTCTAGCTCTGAGGCTGCATAAAACCACCAGGCTCTCAGACATTAAAGGTGCCTCAAACCATAGAAAAAGTTCCCAGACACTAGACCTGGTGCCAGCCAAGCAGACCTGCACATTAAAGAGGCTTCACCCCATGCCTTTGGGATGAAAGCAACCAGAGAGACTGCTGGCTGACATGGTACTGTCCAGAAGACAGACTCTTTTACCGGCCATCCTATTGCCTCCATACCAGCTACAGTATGGTCACCTCCACATTTTTCTAAGGCTTTCCATCACCTCTGGTCACTTCACCAGGGCTGGTACCTCTGTGGTTACTGGAACCGCATTAGAGTCTCGCACCACTGAGATTCCTGGACCCAGTGACCTTGTTGCTTCCACCATCCAGCCAGGATCCCCCAGCATCTCTAGGACAAACACACCACCCTTCCTGGAGGACCATTCCCCCTCATCTTCTGACTTACAGGGAAGCAATCTGTCCCCGGCAAGGTCTCAGGACTTGGCATCATCGTTCTCAGCGAGGGGGAAAAGAATAGCATACCCATGGCTGAATGCAGTGCACAGTACTGATCCAGCCCACTAATGGGACCCCTATGAGGTTAGATTTCTGTATCAGTCTCTAAAGATAAGGAAGTGAAGTGCCTGGATATCTTACTCTATCTCGAGCCTTCAGATGATGATCTTGAATTACTAGGCACGCTTGGCAAAATGACCATGTCAATTGGTGTGCTTTACAACAGGTCAATGATAAGCTGTCCCAAGAATGCAGGGATGATTTCCAGACTGTGTGATGGAAGGTCATGTGTGGCCGGAATCATATTGCAGGAGGGCTTGGAGGCATCAAACTGCTTCCAGGGCAATGGCTACAGGGATCATGATGCACCGCTCTGCCTGGCTGGCTTCGGTAGGCATACCTAAAGAACTACAAATGACACTGGAGGGCCATCCTTGTGAGGACTGCTCACTTTTCCATGAGAAGACTGATGAGGCCATGAGATCCCTCAAATTCCAGAGCAACGTTCAGATCCCTCGGGATCAACACTCTCCAGATAAAGGTACTTCAGACCCCATCTCTATCAGCAGCCATCATTCTTCCACTAAAAACTGCCTGAGCCCATAGGTCCCAGACAGGGGGCAGAGAAGAAAATGCAAGCGGGGCGGGGGGAGGGGGGTCTACCTCTCAGTCATATGTCTGCTTTGGCTTTGAACAGGCAGCAAATTTGACTTGCCGTCCAAGGCAGAATACCTTTCATTCCATGTTCTTCACCCTCCCTTCTTTTCAGCAACTATCTGGCTCACTTCCAGTGCACCTGGTCATAGGTGCCGATTTTCCAATGTGCCGGAGGGTGTTCGAACCCTGGCTCTGCCCTAGGCCCTGCCCCCATTCCACCCCTTCCCCCAAGGCCCCACCCCATCTCTTCCTGCCCTGTTCAGCCCCTCTCCTGAACGCGCTGCATTCTCGCTCCTCCTCCCCAGAGCCTCCTTCACACGGTGGAACAGCTGATTGCGGTGGATGGGAGGCATGGGGAGGGAGGGAGAGGTGCTGATTGGCAGGGCCTGCCAGCGGGCAGGAAGTGCTGGGGGACTTTCTACAGCATGCTGGGTATTCACAAAGTGCCTTGCAGTTGTGGCAGCACACCTCAGAAGGATGAGCATCCGGGTTTTCTTGTGCTTTGTTAACGGGCTGGTCAGGGACCCCTCACAATCTCAGGTCCAAACCATCAGTGTGTCCATCCTCCAGCTGTTCACATGTCTGTGCCTGCTGGCGAATGAGAAGAAATCCACATTGACCTCTATGTGGTACATAGAATTCATCAGGTTCTCAATATCGAGACGGCAACCGCCTATCTACCACTTGATAGGTTTCGTATGAAATGAGACCTATGTTCCTGCCTACTGTCCCCCACCCACCCACCCACCCGTGAGTGAGAACTTAGAATCATAGAAGATTAGGATTGGAAGAGACCTGAGGAGGTCCTCTAGTCCAACCCCCTGCTCAAAGCAGGACCAACCCCAACTAAATCATCCCAGCCAGGGCTTGGTCAAGCCGAGCCTTAAAAACCTTTAAGGATGGAGATTCTACCACCTCCCTAGGTAACCCATTCCAGTGCTTCACCACCTTCCTAATGAAATAGTTTTTCCTAATATCCAACCTAGACCTCCCTCACTGCAACTTGAGATCATTGTTCCTTGTTCTGTCATCTGCCACCACTGAGAATAGCCGAGCTCCATCCTCTTTGGAACCCCCCTTCAGGTAGTTTGAAGGCTGCTATCAAATCCCCCCTCACTCTTCTCTTCTGCAGACTAAATAAATAAATAATAATAGCCCAGTTCCCTTAGCCTCTCCTCATAAGTCATGTGCTCCAGTCCCCTAATCATTTTTGTTGCCCTCTGCTGGACTCTCTCCAATTTGTCCACATTCTTTTTGTAGTGGGGGCCCCAAAACTGGATGCAATACTCCAGATGTGGCCTCACCAGTGCCTACTAGAGGGAAATAATCACTTCCCTCAATCTGCTGGCAATGCTCCTACTAATGCAGCCCAATAGGTTGTTAGCCTTCTTGGCAACAAGAGCACACTGTTGACTCATATCCAGCTTCTCATCCACTGTAATCCCCAGGTCCTTTTCTGCAGAACTGCTGCTTAGCCAGTCGGTCCCCAGACTGTAGCAGTGCATGGGATTCTTCTCTCCTAAGTGCAGGACTCTGCACTTGTCCTTGTTGAACCTCATCAGATTTCTTTTGGCCCAATCCTCCAATTTGTCTAGGTCACTCTGGACCCTATCCCTACCCTCCAGCATATCTACCTCTCCCCCTAGCTTAGTGTCATCCGCGAACTTGCCCCACACCATAGGCGCCGACTTCCCCTTTGCCCAGTGGGTGCTTGACACCCGCCCCGGCCCTGACCCTGCACTGCCCTCACCCCACTCCTTCCCCAAAGTCCCCACCCCCATTCCACTCCAAGTCCCTGCCCCACCTCTTCTCTGCCTCCTCCCTTGAGTGTGCCACGTCCCCGCTCCTCCTCCTCCCTCCTGGAAAGTCCAAAGCGCCGCCAAACAGCTGTTAGGCAGTGGGAAGCGCTGGGGGGGGGGAGGAGTGGGGATGCAGCACACTCAGTGGAGGAGGGGGTGAGGAGGGGCAGGGGGAGCTTGGCTGCTGGTGGCTAAGCACCCGCTAATTTTTCCCCATGGGTGCTCCAGTCCCGGAGCACCCACGGAGTCAGCACTTATGCCCCATACTGCTTGGTTTTATAGCAGCATGTAAATTCGTTACCCCATTTGTGGGGTTGTTGGTCTAATTGCTACCAAAGATGAGGGGCTGGGCCATGAAATTTGCTTGCTGCCATATGTCCTAATAATTTCCTATTTTATTCCAATAGAAAATGCAGTTTACTTAAACATTGCTTCCAAATAGTGTCCAAAAATACCTAGAAATTCTCTAGATCCTTGTATTGGCCTTATGTAAAAGGTGTCAGAGAAAGAGAGAAGGGCAGAATTGTGCTCTGTCAGATCCACCTCTCATAGGGCTTCTGCTACTGAAAAATATTGGGAGCTTCAGCCCTTCCTCCTAAGCTCTGCAGTGAAAAAGAGGCACCAGGTGAGTAAAATAGCTTTGAAATTTCTCTCTCTCTCTCTCTCTCTCTCTCTCTCTCAGGGATTCTTTCATGCATCTTGTACACTGTTTTTTTTTTTCCCCCAAGACGAGAATTAATAGTAGCTATCTCACCTTCCTATGGAAATCTAATTTTTGAATTGTCCCTTTAATGTCCATAGTTATACTGTCACTGGAATTGTTTACCTGTGACTATGCAGTCCTTACTCAGACAAAACCCTCGGAGGTCAGTGGAAATTTTGTTTGTCAGGACTGGAGGGTTCATAGATTAAGACCAGAAAGGTCTTTTGAAATGTTCATATACATTTTCACTCACCTGGTGAAGAGTAAGAGTCCATAACTTCTAGTTAAGTTAATGCAGACTTTTAAAAATAGATATCCAGTCTTACAGATTTCAAGTAAAACAGGTCATACACCTCAGTAATTTTTCCATTGATTAATTATCCTCACTTTTAAAAATTTGCCCCTTATTTCTAGTCTGCATTTTTATAGTGTAAGCTTCCAGCCTCTGGCTAATGGATAGATCTCAAAATGCTACTATAAACAGGGAATCATCATCAAGCGAGTGTGTTTTCAATGGCATCCTGCAGGGATCAGGTCTTGTCCCTATACTGTTATCAATGACCTGGAAGGAAATATCAAGTCATGACTGAAAACGTTTGTAGGCGACACAAAAATTGGGGGAGTTGTAAATAATGAAGAGGACAGGTCACCCATTCAGAGCAATTTGGATTGCTTGGTAAACTAGGCACAAGCATAGGTGCTGGGGGTGCTGCTGCACCTCCTGGCTTGAAGTAGTAATAACAACCCTGTAGAGGGGTTTGGCTGGGGCTCATCCCTCTCCGGGGTGGCAGGGGACCACACTGCCTCAGTACTTCCTTCCAGTTGTTGACAGGGAATTAGCCTAGCCCTAGGAGTCTCTCGCCATGGCAGCAGTAGAGGCAAACACAGATAGTTATTCACATCCAGCCCGTGGTCGGCAAGCAATAGTGAGTTCAGGGCTGAGCAAACACAGGTAAACAACCAGCCCAGGCGCTCGGCTCAGAGGGGCCTGGGAGAGGGGGAGACTGCCACCTGCAAGTTGGGTGGCGGGGGGGATGCAGGCCCACCCACTCCACTGCATCACAGCCAGGGGCCCGAGCAGCGGCAGAAGACTTGCTGCTGAGTCAGTGGTCACAACACACTGACATAGGCTCTGGCAGTGCTACAGCCAGATTAGGGTTGGCTGCCCCCGGGCTACTTCCTAACTACCCCTCTAGAGGTAGCTGGGTCCGGAAGGTGTCCTCTGGTGGGGTCAAGCCCCACGAGCTCCTCTGGGTAACTGGCAAAAGGTAGGCTTGGCAGCTCCTCTGCATAATTGGCAAGGGGTAGGCTTGGCAGCTCCTCTGGGCTCTGGTCAGGGTCAGGCGGTGGGCGGGGCAATCTTTGGGTCCATTGCCAGGGTCTCCCAACCAGGAGCTAGGCCACAGGCATCTGTCCTCTCCAGCAGCTGCACCTCCAGTGAGCTCTGGGGTTGAGCTTTTATACTGTGTTTTAATATAGCTAAATGTAAACATATACATATAGGAACTAAGAATATAGGCCATTATTTACATGGTGGGGGACTATCCTGGGAAGCAGTGACTCTGAAAAAGATTTGGGGGTTGTGGCGAATGATCAGCTGAACATGACGCTGCAGCTAAAAACAGCTGACGGATGCAATCCTGGAGAGCAGTGGAATTTTGAGTAGGAGTAGAAAGGGTATATTTACCTCTGTATATGGCACTGGTGCGACTGCTGCTGGAATACTGTATCCAGTTCTGGTGCTCACAATTCAAGAAGGATGTTAATAAATTGGAGAGGGTTCAGAGAAGAGCCATGGGAATGATTAAAGGATTAGAAAATATACCCTATAGTGATAGACTCAAGGAGCTCAGTCTATTTAGTTTAATAAAGAGAAGGTTAAGGGGTGACTTGATTATAATCTATAAGGGAACAAATACTTAATAATGGGCTCTTCAATCTAACAGCAAAAGATATAACACAATCCAATGGCTGCAAGTTCAGACTGGAAATATGATGTACATTTTTAACAGTGAAGGTAATTAACCATTGGAACAATTTACCAAGGTTTGTGGTGAACTCTCCATGGCAGACAATTTTTATATCAAGATTGTGTTTTTCTGAAAGATCTGTTCTAGGAATTATTTTGGGGAAGTTCTATGGCCTGTGCTATACAGTAGGTCAGACTAGATGATCCTTTCTGGCCTTGGAATTTATGAATCTATGAAACCTCCCAGTGCATAGGCGCTGACTCTGTGGGTGCTCCGGGGCTGGAGCCCCCCTGGGGAAAAATTGGTGGGTGCTCTGCTCTCGGACCCTCCCCCCGCCCCAGCTCACCTCTGCCTCCGCTTCCTCCCCTGAGTGTGCCACCGTGTACTGCTTCTCCCCCCTCCCTCCCAGCGCTTGCGCCACGAAACAGCTGTTTCGCACAGCAAGCAGTGGGAGGGAGGAGGGAGGAAGAGGTGGGGCCGGGATGGGATCTGGGGAGGGATCCAATGGGGGCAGGGGGGTGGAGTCGGGGTGGGGCCGGAGGCGGAGGGGGGGCGCAAGCACCCACCGGCGCCATGGAAAGTTGGCGCCTGTGTCCATTGAGGTTTGCTTGAGTCAATGAGGTTCTCAGTCAGTACACCCAAAAATGGCAGCATAAGGGCAAAAACTCCCTTCATAGGAAAAGGATTTAGTCAGACAATGAAGAGAAAGGAAGTTATCTTTGCTGATACTGATGGGCCAGAAATACAATGATGTAACTGACACATACTTGGTTCTACTGAATGAAACCACATTCAGAAAGTTCAGAGCTCTAAAAAAACATACACCCAGTATCATCAGACAGAGAAGGATTAGGAGGGAGGAATAAATAATTTGCTGGGACAGGAATGGATAACGGAGGTATATTTTGATACTGATGTAAATAAATCCTAGTCAGTGACACTCTGATGAGTCAGCACAGTGGGTGGAAGTGATTTTTATGTAATAACAGTATCATCCTTTCTCTTCTACTGCAGTGTCACACAGCAGCAAACACAGGCACTGCACAGCAATCCATGAGTCAGATCCTGTGTACCAAGCTGAAATGGATGAAACCAAAATATTTACAGTTACATTCCTTATATTTTGTGCAGTAAAGAATTAGTAGTTGGTCCCAAGGGACCACCACCTCCTGCTTCCCTAACAGCTGACCACATAGCAGCCAGAACTTTTGTGGAAATCTCACAGAAAAGATGCTGTGGATTCAGCCAGTGTTTAGATAGAGAAAGAGAGAGAAATTATTGAGGCTTTGGGGAAACAAAGGCTTTTTCTAAGTCAGGTTTTGTTTGTTTGTTTTTTAACAGCAGCCAGAATCACTACAGTATGGTAAATCCCCAATTCCCCCCCCCCCCCCCCCGCCGCATATATATTAAAAGAAACATTAGGTTGCAAAGTGAAGCACTTACACAGCAGGAAATGCCAAAGTGAAAGTTGTATCTGCAGCTTGTGCCTTATTACTTATGCACCGTCAACCAGGGGCCCTGAGGGTTAGCTCCCACTGGAGCTATGCTGACTACACTTGCAGAGGAACTGATGCATAGTATAGAATTAAGGCAGAGCTCCCTTGCCTCAAACCAAACCTTCTCTTCAGAAATAAAATTTTCACTCAGGCATACACACTCATGCTGACTGTCAGTAGAACACTCATTGAAACCACAAATCCAAAATAATTTTTTGTTTAAAAAAAATGTACATCAGGAAAGTCCATTTTTAAAACTCATTTATAGATTTTTAAGGTCTGACGGGATCCGTAGGCTAATCTAGTTTGTTTTCCTGCATATCCTTGGGCCATAGAATTTCACCAGGAGATTCTTGCATCAAGCCCATAACTATTGGTGGAGCTAGAGCATGTCTTTTATAAAGACACCCTCTCTTGCTGCAGACCCCTAGGTAAACAAATCTGTCAAACCAGAACCGATCTTCATTAATCACAAAGACCCTAGGTCAGACATGTGCCTATTTCAAATTTCTAGACCAAACCACTGAGGCACTAGAGCTGCTAAAAAAAAAGTTGCATATTTCTTTTTATAAGTGCACTGTTTTGTTTTCCTTCTCTTGCACTCATAATTGGCTGAACGGTGTTTACTCAAACTTTCCAAAAAAGTTCACCTTCAAGTAGAGACTGGTCCTAGAAAATTTCAGTCAGAAAAGTGAAAGTTTGAGAAAAGACTTCAGAATGAAAATCCAAGAGCATCCTTAATTATAGCTGGTCAAGATTTTCAAAAGTAACTAGTGATTTTGGGTGACTCCGTTTTTTTGGTGCCCATTCTGAAATACCTTAAAGGTGGAGGGGGTGGCTGATTTTCAGAAAGCGTTGAGTATCTGAAAAATTAAGCCTCTTTAAGGAACTCAACCTGGGAACCCAAAGAATTGAATTGTCCAGTACCAGTACATGCTCAACCTATAATTAAGCCAGCATAGTTACGGGGATTTGCATTGATACAGGAGATTGGTAGCTGTCTTGTGGTGTTTGTGTCACATACTGGACTGAAACCAGACACAAACCAGCATCCTTGTGTTTCACAAAGCTACCAAGCCAGAGATTCTCTGTTAGGCAGTTGCCTGAGGAACCTTCATTTAGGGGGCGTTATGATGTTTGTGAATTATTTTTAATTGCTAAAAAACCACTATGTTAATGCAAAAGTTAAGTTTGACAAATTAAAGCTGCCACAGCCAGGAAATTCATTTAAGGGTCCAAAATCTGCCTTAACCCACTTGAACATATGCAGCATATTAGAATGTTTTCAATACATAATCACCTATGTGACATACTATTGATTAAATACCACTTGCAATGGATATAGAAATAGCTGAGGTGGCGGAGTCTGGATTCAAAGATATTTTAGGCTAGTATTTCTTTTCCAGATTAAGCGAAAGCTAAGTTATTAGTTGTATTACTGTAACCCCTAAGAGCCTTAGTCATGGATGAGGGCCCCATTGTCCTAGGTGCTTAGAAACAGAATGGAAAGTTCCTGACCCAAAGGGCTTACAATCTAATTATAAGACAAGAGACAACTGATGAATCCAGACAAACAGAGTATTACAAGGAAACAATGAGACAATATTCGTCAGCGTGATAGGAGTGGTCTCAGCACCCTAGTGACCTAACAGTTGTAGTTAGTGGAGGTTGACAGGGACCTCCTTGCAAGGGTTACCAAGCTCTCATTGTATCATGGCTCGATTACTTCAACATTGTTTGAGTTGTATAGTGCAGAAACCCTTGGGGCTGTCCCTGTGAGATTTCAGTCCAAGGCGGTGTTGTCTTGTTAGAAGGAACTACTTCCATGAGGTGACCATTCAAGCTGACAGTATTTGGTCGTGTTGAATTATAGAAATCTTGTCAGATCAGCTATTTTAACAAGACATCTGCCATTTTGGGCTGTGTCTAAACCATTTTTGGAAAAGAAGCCTCAACCAGTCTGGGATCTGATCCTGGACCAAAACTCAAGGAACAGGGCAGGATCTAGGAAATCAAAGTCAAACCTCCTTATTAAAATTTGGGGAAGATGGCTCTGAAGTGTGTGAGCTCATTTCTAGACAGAAGACTACCACATGGAAAGCTGCAAGTCTGAAAAGGGTTATGACTGAAGTAGGATGTTGGTCAGTACTCCTCAAATACAGAATGTCTAAGCTTTCCAGTGGCACTATAAGGGCCCGATCATGCAACCCCTAGCTCAGATGAAAAGTCCACAGTTCTTCTGACACATTTCTTCCATTCTCTTAAGCAGGAAGCCTGGCAAAAAATTAATGGACTTCTAGGGAGTAAAGAGAGCAATTAAGAAAAATAAGGACATTGCTGAGAAGCTAAATGATTTCTTTGCATCGTTCCTCATCACAGAGGATGTTCGGAAGAGACCTGCTCTTTTCTGGGAAAGAATCAAAAAGTTCACCATAAGGGTAATGTTTAGTGGACATTTTGAAATTCATGTCTGAACACTGTTGTCAATGAAATTAATGAATTGACCATGCTCAGAATTGTCATTGTTTGATCTTTGTTGCGTTAAAAGTCTATTTTTATTCAAACTGGGCAAAGTGATTATTCATCAGGGCAGGGCCATATTTGTGGGCTAAATCACATATTTTAGTTACAGTATTTCACTACAAAATATGACAAACTGCAACATAAGCATTTTTATTTGCATTCTTCTATTTCAGAAATTGCTCAACCAAATTTAATCAAACCTTTCCCATTTCTCTGTTCATCTCTCCATCCTCTTCACTCCCACCCCCCCAGGAAAAAAAAAGAAGACAAAGAAGCAGCTCTGAAACTGAAACAAAAGAATGGCAGGGTTATTTTTGCCAAGTTTATGTGTGGTTGACTAAATGGTGCTTGTATGAAATTAGGATACCCCCCTCTAGCCTCACTAATGTAGTGCTGTTATTACTGCGTGTACCTATGTGTGCATTACCCTCTTGCTAACTGGATTTATTTCACAGATTTATTGCTTTATGAAAGAAGCAAATAGATTACCAATAAATAATCAAGTGAAAACATGCCTGTTTATTTTTAAATATTAGTAAATCAGTGGATGTGTCTGAAGGTAAAAATCAAGGATATTTAATTAACTTTTAGAAATTAGGACCATAACATTTCTGAGATACTTAGTCAAGAACATCCTAAATGATCAATGGATTTAACATGGTTGCTTATTTACTTCAAATGCTAATTTCATAATGATGTTTTATCATAATATTAATAATGAATAATATAGAATAATTAATAATAAAACCCTAGTCCCTGTGAAGAGCTTGAGGTAAGCAGGCTTTTTGCAAGGGAGTTCTGCAGATGCAAGGGAAAATAAGAGAAAATGAATCCTCTTTCAGGCAGTGAAGCTATTCCACAGTTGATACTGCAGCCTCAGCTCTCCAGTAACCCTAAGGTTAGTTCCTTTACCCAGCCTCTACAGGCAGACTGGTGAGTACGTAACACCGACAGACCCCGGCCATCGGTGGCTGGGATCAAACCTGGGGCCTCTGGAGCTTTGTGTATAAGCTAGAAGCCATATGGCCCTTAGCTAAGGCTGTAGAGCAGACTCATTAATCTCTCTCTCTAAGTGGTCTCGGTCCCACTAGATGGGACAGAACACCACACCCAGGAGTTGTGTGGGTTACATACTTCCCCTAGCTGAGGAAGAGCGTCCCGAGCTTCAGAGACTTCTCAGTTGAAATCCCAGATGAACCTCTACTTGTAACACTGACAGACCCCGGTTGTCAGCAGGCGGGATCGAACCTGGGGTGCCTGGAGATTAGTGCATGAGCCTCTACTGCATGAGCTAAAATCCATATGGCCCTTAACTAAGGGCAGACTCATTAATTTCTCTCTAAGTGTCTCGGTACCACTACGTGGGACAGAGCACCACACCCAGGAGGTGTGTGGGTTACAAGTAGGTCTGCATAGGGAAGGATTCACCATCCTTAGCCCCTGAGGTCTGCCTCCCCAAAGCTCTGTGCTTGAGCAGGAAGCCTGCAGCGAGCACATATCTGAGGTTTGAAGGAAGTACAGCTCCTATGTGTGAGATCCTGGCTCTGCTGGTAGGAATTGCATTGGCTGGGCAGCACTCAGGGCCCCCTTTGCACTCAGAGGCCACTTTCAACCAGTATATAAATTCTATCAGATACTTACAGCAAAGTATATATCTAATCTGTCTTTGTTTGCAGAAAGGACTGCTTTCATCATCCATCAGTTTAAGTCTTTACTCCTGAGGGCATTCTCTGTCAAAAAATTAAAAATTCTGTGCACAATATTTCAAAATTCTACAAGCTTTATTCGTCAATAAATAAATAAATGGAGAGGCTCCAGCATGGCAGTGGGGAGCACAGGCCGCTGGTTGTACAAAGGTGGGAGATCACCCTGCAGCCTCCCCATCCCCTACCCCCAGGACACGGACTCAGTGGTGAGGCTGCACCTGACCCTGACTTAGCACAAGGCCTGGGCCTACCCCAGAAACACCCTGGATCCCTGCCCCTCTGCACCAGGTGTGGGGCAGGCAGGCTCAACCAGGCAGGATCCAAGGAGGGACTCGGTGTGGGGGCATCCAGGTATGGGGTGAGAGGATTCTGTGTGGGACAATCTGGGTGCAGGCAGATCACTAGGGGGTCTGGTGTGGGGGGATCTGGATGCACAGAGGCTCGTTGGGGGGGTGCAGGGGCAATGGGACTCTGTGGGGGTTTCCAGGTAAAAGTAGTTGGGTATCAGCAAAGGGGTGTGGGTGTATCAGCAGGGGGGCCTGGGTGCTGGGGGAGTGGGGCTTGGTGGAGTTGGGGTGTGGTGCAGCTAGTTGGGGGTCAGTGGCATAGAATCATAGAATATTGTAGAATCATAGAATATCAGGGTTGGAAGGGACCTCAAGAGTTCATCTAGTCCAACCCCCTGCTCAAAGCAGGACCAATTTCCAACTAAATCATCCCAGCCAGGGCTTTGTCAAGCTGGGCCTTAAAAACCTCCAAGGAAGGAGACTCCACCACCTACTTATACAGCCCAAAATGCTGTTAGCCTTCTTGGCAACAAGAGCACACTGTTGACTCATATCCAGCTTCTCGTCCACTGTGACCTCTAGGTCCTTTTCTGCAGAACTGCTACCTAGCCATTCCGTCCCTAGTCTGTAGCAGTGCATGGGATTCTTCCGTCCTAAGTGCAGGACTCTGCACTTGTCCTTGTTGAACCTCATCAGGTTTTTTTTGGCCCAATCCTCTAATTTGTCTAGGTCCCTCTGTATCCGATCCCTACCCTCTAGTGTATCTACCACGCCTCCTAGTTTAGTGTCATCTGCAAACTTGCTGAGAGTGCAGTCCACACCATCTTCCAGATCATTAATAAAGATATTAAACAAAACCGGCCCCAGGACCGACCCTTGGGGCACTCCGCTTGAAACCGGCTGCCAACTAGACATGGAGCCATTGATCACTGCCCGTTGAGCCCGACGATCTAGCCAGCTTTCTATCCACCTTACAGTCCATTCATCCAGCCCATACTTCTTTAACTTGGCGGCAAGAATACTGTGGGAGACCGTATCAAAAGCTTTGCTAAAGTCAAGGAATAACACATCCACTGCTTTCCCCTCATCCACAGAGCCAGTTATCTCATCATAGAAGGCAATTAGGTTAGTCAGGCACGACTTCCCCTTCATGAATCCATGCTGACTGTTCCTGATCACTTTCCTCTCCTCTAAATGTTTCATAATTGATTCCTTGAGGACCTGCTCCATGATTTTTCCAGGGACTGAGGTGAGGCTGACTGGCCTGTAGTTCCCCGGATCCTCCTCCTTCCCTTTTTTAAAGATGGGCACTATATTAGCCTTTTTCCAGTCATCTGGGACCTTCCCCAATCGCCATGAGTTTTCAAAAATAATGGCTAATGGCTCTGCAATCTCATCTGCCAACTCCTTTAGCACCCTCGGATGCAGCGCATCCGGCCCCATGGACTTGTGCACATCCAGTTTTTCTAAATAGTCCTGAACCACTTTTTCTCCACAGAGGGCTGGTCACCTTCTCCCCATTCTGTACTGCCCAGTGCAGCAATCTGGGAGCTGACCTTGTTCGTGAAGACAGAGGCAAAAAAATCATTGAGTACATTAGCTTTTTCCACATCCTCGGTCACTAGGTTACCTCCCTCATTCAGTAAGGGGCCCACACTTTCCTTGATTTTCTTCTTGTTGCTAACATACCTGAAGAAACCCTTCTTGTTCCTCTTAACATCTCTTGCTAACTGCAACTCCAAGTGTGATTTGGCCTTCCTGAAGGCATGGAGGTCCGGATCTGGGGGTTCAAGGTGGTACAGGGGTTGGGGCTCAGGGTGGTACAGAGTGGTGGGGCTTAGGGTGGGAGTTTGAGTGCAGGGAGCTCAGTGGGGGATGGTCTGGGTGCAGGGGTGGGGGTCCAGAGGCAGGGGACTGGGTGAGGGGGGCTTCAGATAAGATGCAGGGGTTGAGGTTCAGTGGGATGGGGTTTGGATATGGAGGGCTGGGGGGTTCTGGGTGTATGGGGTGAGGCTTGGCAGCAGTGTCTGGGTATGGGAGGTTTGGATGCATGGGGTTGGGAGGATGGGGGAACAGCTCCCCATACTGTGACCCCTGCCCCCACAGCTGAAGAGCAAAGGGGGCAAGAAGCAGGGGAGGATGCTGAGCTTCCTGCAGCTGTGGGAGGTCTGACACAGCCCCAGCCACTCTTTTCAGGGGAAGAGCAAATTCCATCCTCCCCTACCTCCAGCCCAGCCGGGACTAGCAGCGATCCCAGCTCAGGGTAGGAGCCACTGGCTGGAGTGTCCCCAGCCCTGCGGTGATTTACCTCTCTGCCAGCTGCTCTGGGTGCCTAAAGCAATGTACCTGAGCAGCTAGGGAGTGGTGCATAACTGCTCTTGCAGCTTCCCTTTGCTTCTCTGTCAGAAAGTCATTTTTCTGCAGGAAAGCAAAGAAAGCTGTGGGGGACATGAATTCTGCACACACGCAGTGGCGCAGAATTCCCCCAGGAGTGTTAAGTATAGCCCTAGATTCTGACAGTCTCGGTGCCACGGGTACACCAGAGGGAAGCGAAAGAGGGCTTGGAGTGCTTTGCTCCCCAGATTATTTGAGTAGGATGCAGCTAGAATGCCAATCCTTATGTACCTGCAATGTAATGGGAAAAGGGAATGGCTAGCTGGAACAACCAATGGCTCTTAATACTACAAATCTGTGCAGCCAAACCTTTATCCTCGTTCTCTCCTTACCTTCCTTCTGGACCTGCTTGCACTTAGTGGCAGGTGCTATGGGAATACATGCTGCACCTTTAAAAAGGAGGAGTAATTATCCCATCAGAGCACATTCCTAGAGCCTGCATCTGTCCTCCACTGGCAGAATGCCTCTGGCTACTGCCACTCCCTCCTCCTCACTACTGGGAGAGAGAGAGTGTGAGTGAGTGTTCTGGCTGTGAAGCCAAAATGCAGCCCATCATTTGCGAATCTCTTTTAGTGGTTGAAAGCAAATTGAATTACAGCTCTGAGTAAATATATTGTATTTGTAATGCAGAAAAAGTACATTGAATTTTGTTTCTACATAAAGCATTTCTTCTTGTTCTCTTTAAACCATTTAAACTCCCAACTTTATGCATAGAAGTTAGAGATGGAAAAACGCCTTTTAGGTCTTATCCTTCCACCTGTCGATACTGGATATTTCCCTACAGATAGCACTGAAAAAAGTGATATGCAACTCCATGCAAAATATGTATTTCAAACCCAAGGGCAGACAAACATATTGATAAAAATGTTTGGCAAAATATCCCATAGTGAGGGAACTTTTAAGGCTGCTGCACATCAGTTTTATATTATTTGCACAGAAAGTTGTGGTGTTTATTTCCATATAATTCAACTGGGTATGCATTGTCTCTAGCAACTTCCATCACCTAAGGTCCTGATTCTGCACTCCTTGTGTATCCAAAACTTCCACTGCCATCAATATAATAATTATTTGTAATACTTAAGCAGAGATGGGACAGAAAGGTGATATTCAGAACTAGGGATCAGAATTTAAATTCAAATCTGGTCCAGAGCTAAGTTTCAGAAATCTCCTGAGCTGTCCTTGTGAGAGATCAGCCCAAATTGGTGGAATTTCCATGTGATCAGCCATTCTCATGAGATTTCCACCATACTGGGCTAAACTTTAACTCGATATGAAAAATAGTCCCTTTTTGGTTTTGGATTCAACTTGGAATCAAAAGCAGTGTGGCAGGCCCAGACCTGGAAATTCAGATTCCTTCTCCCTAAATATCTGGGTGTTGGGATCTGAAATTCTGTTTCAGGCTGATCTCTAAATAGGAAACTATGAATGAAAAGGGTGAATGAATTAGTTGGTAACTTTAACTTTCTCTTCTGTTTAGAAACTGTCTGCTGACAGATTACAAAATTCTCAGACTTATTCATTAGTCAAAACTTGCTAATTTCTTCTGCAACTAATTTTTGGCAATTTGCAAAGAGTTGGTTGCCAATATTCACAATTTGAAATTCACCGTTTGTTAATTAGCCCCATTAGTCACATGGTATTGGTGCTGTTTCCTGGTTTAAAAACATGCACATCTAACATAGCACAAATTGTAAATTGCAAATTGCACAAATTTAAATTCATTTTAGGGAAATATTTGAGCAATCAAATTAAAAAAACACAAAACGCTTCTCAAGCATCCACGGCATGCTATAGTGCTTGAATTTCCAGCCAAGGCAATTACATTTCTTGGTTCCTTTCATTCCCATCTTTCTTTTTTCCATGTTGCTTTCCACATGGAAAAAAGATTATTCACAACTATGAACAATAAAGCAAAATGCTGTATTTGTAATGGCAACCTTCTCTGTGCTAACAGGTATTTGAGCCAAGAAACGATGCTCAGGTTAAGCTCATTTGCCTGTTAGATCAAGAAGAAGAAAGAAAATAAAACAAACAATTGGTTGCCTATATAAATGCCACAAAATGCAAAGGCAACAGGATTTGAATTCAAGTCATTCAGCTCCAAAATCACAGTTCTGGTGTATGACACACTTCTAACCCATAGACTAGCTTAGAATTACAAAAGTAAGAGATGGAAAGATGCAGTCCATCACCCTGCAAATGCCATTCCATATAGGTTCTTATGTGCCTCATCCCACATCACTGTACAGTAGTGAAGGGAGAGAAATATACTTTTAACAGTGTAGTGAAGAGAAGTAGGGTACTCAAATGACATCTGCTAAGAATGTACAGAAAAAAGTTGTAGGAAAAAAACACCTGGTTCTCAAGTGATCTAATATTGGGAATATGTGGGCACAGCTGTTACTGAGAAGTACAGAGTAATTGCAATAGTGGCTTTAAGATACCCCAATCCTGGGCTGTGTCTGGGGACTGCTTTTAGTTATACCTAGCTGTTTATAGCCCCAACAGACCACTCCAGCAACTGGGAACAGTTGGAAGTGTAGTGGTGCTTTGACCACACCCTCTATACCAGTGAACTAGAAGAAGGAAAGCCTCTATATTCCCCAAAGGAACCTTCAAGTAGCTGATTAACTGGCTTTCTGGCTGCTTTCTAGTACAAAGCAGACTGATCATAGGGGAGATCTAGGGCCTACATATAAAAAAAGATGTGCATGTTAAACACTATGTAACTGAATGAGGAAACATATAATCTAGAAATTCTAAAGAGAACATGCAGCATCGTGTACCTTATTTCAATAACTACTGTTTCTTCAGAACGTAATTATCAAGGGAAATATAGAAGGTCAAATTCATCCATAGTGTAACTCATTTGACTTCAGTGGCATTACAAAGTGATGAATCTGACCCAATAATTTGGGAGAAAATTATTATTAATGAAACCCATTGTTGTTGTGCATAGTGCTTTACAAAAATACCCACCATAAAATCCAATTAAACCCATTTTGAAAAATTCCAAATATGAAATGATTGATGGGGTTTTTTTTGGTTGGTTGTTTCCCTCCCTCTACCCCGAGCCTTGTGGACTGTGTGAAGGCAAATGTCCCTCCCCCCAGGGACAATGATAATAAACAACATCTACAGAACAGCCTTTACTGACCGTTTTTACTCAAGTGAAACATTTGCCCCATGGAACAGGGTGGCTTGCCCATGGACTGGACAGCCTGGGGCTAAGCCAGCACTGATTACACAATGTGACTCAACTGGCAGAAATCAAAGGATGCCAATAGAAAAAGCAGCAGGCAGCTGCAGGGGTGGGTATGGACAGAGGAGGGGAGACTGAGTGGTAGGCATCTGCTGAGTGGAATAAGGTCTCTGTGTATGACAGGGGTGTTGGAGATGGGTATGAACTATGCGGCTACTATGGTGAACTTTGTGTTTGGGGCATTGAGGCTATTTTAAATTAGGGCTATTGACCCAGTGTCAGTGGAGTCCTGGTGATAGTCCTTAGAGAGACTATATGCTGTTCCCAAGGGCCCCTGAGGAGAGGAAGGGCCCAGCCACGACACTTCTGGCCATAAGATGGTGCCTGGGAAATTGCACCCATGCTACACCAGAGAACTGAACAGGATCATAAACACAAAATGGTTAAAAAGCTATGCAGATCATATTAGTGTGCAGTATATGAGATTGTACTTGTGTTAATGGCTCATAGAGAGAAATTGTAATTTACTTCCACAGTAGCTTCCTAGCATTGTGGTAACAGCATGACAAATGAAAGGTGACAATGAGAAAATTTTACATTCTCAATCTCACTTTCTGGTATGCTAAAACACCTGGGGCATTGAAGCAAGGAGAGAAAACAAGCTGTGAGCTTTCTCTACCACAATCTCTTCAGTTTGCTCTTCTATAGTCACATATAGCCCCCATTCTTTTCTTGCTTCCCACTGAATGCTGCCCACCTCTCTTCACAGTGGGTCAGTGGTTCGCTCCAGGGATGCTCTATATGCAAGCATAGACTTTCTTTTTATGATGACATTACATCTCCTTTCTCCATTAGTACAATTGTGATCAGTGCTCTTATTAAATGCTAGTTAAATGTACAATGTAATTCTAGAAGACTAACTCACTTGTCCCATTGATCACACTATAACCTTTCTCTTTCTTTCTGTAATACATAAGTTTTTTCCCTACACTTCTCAAGATACAGTTAGGTTTATTTTACTACTTTTTTCAGGTTGGAATAAAATAAATGCTATTGTGTTGTCTTATTAAGTATCATTAAACTTTGCCTTTATGCTTGTCTCAACCAACTAAAAGACTGCATTTGCTTTTGACATGTTGTGCTTTCCAGCCATGGTTATGGATCACTCAGAAAGCTGTATTTGTCCCAGAAGTCCCTTTTTAGCTCAGGGACTAAATCAGAAGTGCACACATTGGAAGTTCTGTTTTAGTCCTACCCCGCAGGCCAGAAGTCTGATTTTTGCCAGAAGACTTTTTACTTACCAATAAGAAATGGGTTTTGATATGGAGCTATCTTTGATTCCAATAGGCCAGTTTTATTAAAAGAAGGGTACTGTTGAAGGTACAAAACTTAACATGTTGTTTATATTATTTAGTAGAGTTAGTGAATGTAAGTTGTTAGCTAAGGTTGTCTAAGCTTTTCCATTCCAATTTTTTTAACTGTTTATGATCTTAGTCAGACTTTGAGTCTGAAAGTTAGCAGGTCTTGTCTGTCTTGTTTTCTTTCTCTTTTTTTAAGTTGAGGTAAAACTACTTAGCCATTTGAGTCTGAAGGCAGTGAGGGGAAAATACACTTTTACATTATACAAGAAAAATTCAGAGGTTTTTAAAAATAGCTTCAGAGACTCAATAACAGTTGAAGTAGAACAGTAGAAATCTGGCACAGAGTAAGATATCACTTTTAAGTGGTCTGATCTGGTGAAAATTCATTTTGATATGAGCAAGTCATAATGTTAAAAACCTATTTCACCTATGCACACTAATTCTACCCTAACACAATGTTTTTGTTTTTAAATAATCTTCCCACTGTTCTGTCACTACTGCTTTTGTGCTAGCAAACTGAATGGAAGCTCCAGTCTTTGAAAGAACATATGGAACAGCATTCTATCTGATGACTGAAGACACCTATGGAATGAGCCAGGGCCACATAGGAAGCCTTTTATGTTTGAAGGTGACTATGGAATGAGGCAGGGCTTATAAAAGGTTTTACCTGAGTGTGCACCTTCTTCAGGACCCAGCACTCTACTGCTGTCTAGAAAGTATTTCCACTTGAGCACAATGTACTTAGATTTGAAACATGATTAAAATTGCACAATTTTTCATCCAAAATCTTAAACATTTCCCTGAGGAGCCTTTCTCTAGAACCTCCTGGTTAGAGGCATATGGGGTGTCACCAGACTCCACTGTTCTGGATAGCTAATCTGGCCCACTGGGTAAGGCAAAGAGTCAGAAGCGGTTCTCTTTAATTGTACCCACTGGGAACAGAAATGTCTGCAATGACACCATGTGTCAGATCTCATGAGTTATGCAGGACTGTAATGAGTCAGTACTTGGATGAGAGCTTGCTAAGTGGTTGGCTGCTACTGGAACTGTTATGTGTGATTCAGCAATATGGGTGGCACTCTTCATTCTGAGTCACTTCTGAAGCAGAAGGCACTATTGGATGAGATGTAAAACGGATCCCTTTTGTTTATTAAAGATCTCATACCACAGTTTGAGGGCTGCTGACATAGGTGGCTTAGTGTGTCTAATTCCAACTGTTAATTATATTCTGGTGACCTAAATTTCCCCACGGTTCTTATTGGATATATTCCCTTGCCTACAATTCTATACCTTTGCTGTGTGCTGCCTCTGCATTTCAGTAGTGAATGAAGTGATCCCTGTGAATAATTTGTATTCCCTTTTATAAAGGGCTCTAGGAGGAAAGGTGATCTTTAAATATGAGTATCCTATACCTGGCTTGCAGCCCTGTACTGATGAATGATTATACAAGAGATAATTTATCTGGGGAAAAGCCTTTCTCTCCTACAGCTCCCCACACAAGGGGGCCTCTGAGAGCTGTGGTAATATAAATACCAAATAATAATAATGAGTCAGAAGCATATTAATTTCAGCGGTTCTCTCCTCTATCACTATTCACTATGGCAGATATGATTGCTGACCGCTGTCAGTGAAAGTCTTAGTGACCCTTACTCATGAATGTAGTGACTTGTTCTCTTTTGCTCTGAGAGAAAGGGGTTGAAGTGTTCATTCCAGCGCACGAAGGAGCTGTGGAGTGATGGCTGGCATTAAAGGGCTGATTACTGTGGACTGAATTACAAATGTTGCCTATTTAACAGCAGCAACAGAGTTAATGCAGCAATCGGGAGCCAGTCGCTGTTGCCCTCGCATGCTAGGAAAAGGAAGGGTGGATTTATGAAATGGGGCGCCCAAGGTTTGTTATGGCTAGTGCCTGCCAGGTTTGCCCACCCCAAATACTAACACTGCATCACCCGTTAATGTAGGGAACCAGCATCTTTAGGCTGCTGCTTTCTCCCATCCCCGCCTCGTCATGGGCTGGAGGCTGAGGAGTTGCGGAGATCAGACAACTCGCTGAGGAGCCTCTTCCAGAGGCGTCCCCGCAGGCACTGCCGCGTGCGCCAGGGCTGCGCGGAGCCAGTCTCCCGCCAGGAAATCCCGGGGAGAGAGGAGGCGCAGACGGCGGGGAGGGAGCAGCAGGGCTGGCGGGCGGAGGAAGCAGGGAGGGGGAGGCGGGGGACCGTAAGGCCGAGCAGCAGGAGGGGGAGGAGAGGAAGGGAGAGGGCAGGAGGAGGGAGTGGTAGCTGCCTGGCAGAGGGCACAGAGGGGAGGACGGGAGCGGCGCCCCGCGGGGTCTCGGCCCCCTGGCTGGCGGAGGCGGGATGCGGTGCTGGCCGCGCCCGGGGCGCTGGCACTGAGCGGCGGGCGCTGGGCTGCAGCCGGGCAGTCCCGGTGCCGGCAGGATGGGCTGCGGGGGGAGCCGAGCCGATGCCATCGAGCCGCGCTACTACGAGAGCTGGACCCGCGAGACCGAGTCCACCTGGCTAACGAACACCGACACCGAGCCCCCGCCGCCGGCCTGCGGCCACGAGAGCGCCCGCGCCGAGGCCGGACTGCGGGACCAGGGCGCGCCGCACCCGGGTGAGTGCTGGGCTGGGCGGTCCCCGCGGCCGCAGCCAAAGCCCCTCATCTCCTGCCCCGCTCCCCTCCCTCCGGCTCGGTCCCCGGGGCGAGCTGGGGTCCCCCGCCGGCTCTGAGCTGGGGCGGGTTGGCTGGCCAGCCATCGTCCCTCCTTCCCTCCGGAGCCTAGGAGCGGGCACAGCTCCGTAGCATCTGCCCCGGGGGAGCTTAGTGTCAGTGAGCCGCAGACCCCGGGCCGGCAGGACAACCGTCTTTGCACCAGCGGCCCGGCTGATCTGCTGCGAACCTGGCCGGCAAACAGCATCTGTACATCTCGATGAGACAAATGCGAGGGGTCGGGGAGATCTCTTGTTAAGGCTTCCTCCTAGCGATCTGTGAAGTATGGGCCATTTCTGTCTCTCATGAGTATACCACGGTATTCCCCCAGTTAACCCAGCCCTAGTTATTGGAAATTCCCGCTGAAGCCTAACATCTGGCACATAGAAAATGTCCTCACGTACGTGAAACACCAGTTATTTGAATCCACCATCCCCAGGATGGACGGACAAACGGTCTGTCTGAATCTCTTTATTGTTCTGGTAAGAGTTTAATCAAATGCGTGGACACGGGTTTGCAACTAGCACCAAAGCGGTATTATATATAGTCTATTTCTCTTTTTTCCCCTTGGGAAAAGATGCTTTTTTACGCCTATTAGGAAATGCAGGTATCTACGTCTGCACTTTAAAAACTTCGGGTTTGTACAGCAGCACCGCACCGTGTATCAAAAAAACCCTTCACTGGTCTCATAACCAATATAGTTTCTTGTAGTTTCCAGTGGACATGGAAAAGGAGGAACTTTCACATTCCTGCGCTTTTATTAGAAAAAGCTTGTTCTCTACCTACCACACTTTGATAATGATGCTTAATTTTTTGAGGGAGAACATATAAATGGCATTAGTTTTGTGATAATCCCATTGGAAGAGAATGTGGCTATATGGTCTCTTGGTGCAGAATAAATGACCATGCAAAACAAGAAACTGAGGAGTATATTTTAAAAGTGGCACAAATCAGCCAACCCTCCCTTCCTTAAAACCCCTCTGAAAATAAAACTCAATGGACCATGACATTGCAGAAAATGAAATTGACCTAACAGTGTGAAATAAGGCAATGGGCCTGCAATTTTGACTTTTTATTTTTAACATTTGTCACATTGTTAACCAGAAGTGGATCTAAGAATTTGCAATGGGGAAAGACAGGGTGAGGGAGAAAGGGGAGGTGAGATTCAATATGCAAGTCTTAGATAAATTAGATTCTCAGGGCATTTCAATCTGCCTATGGAATCATAAAGAGGAGAGAGAAAACACTCAAGTTATTCTTCTGTTTTTCTGGCAGTCTGGGATTGTTCTTACAATACATTTTTCTATATTGTTGGAGCTGTGTTGGTCCCAGGATATTAAAGAGACAAGATAGGTGAGGTAATACCTCTTATTGGACCAACTTCTGTTGGTGGGAGAGACAGGCTTTCGAGCTACATGGAGCTCTTCTTCAGGTCAGCTATAACTTCACCCACCTTGTCTCTCTAATATATATATTCTAGTGTTTTGTCCACTCAAGTTTTAAATGCTCCAACTGATGGAACTACCACCACCTCCTTCGAGATGGTAAGTTCTTGGGATGATGTGCCAATATGTGACAGGGTTGCTGGTTGCTGCTCCTACTACATTTTAGGTATTATCACAGTACAAATGCTGCAATAATAATAATAATAATAATAATTAATAATAGTTAACTTAATTCTATTGGGAGACTATTTCTTAGCTATATCTCACTGTCAGGAATTTGTCCTAATATTCAAACCTTGGTTTTCCCTTTCTTGGTTACCCTGTCATTCCTAGTAATACTCCCATGTACCACAATAAATAATCTATCTCCTTCCTTGGTATTAATATCTGTCAAAAATATTTTCATAATGCTAGTACATCCTTCTTTCTCTCTGCCAGAATATTTAGCTCTATTTATGTACTTGCACTATAGATAAATGTGTGTGTAGCCAAACCTATGATATTTCATAACATTTTGGCATAACTTTTTATTAAATAAAATCGCAATTCATTACTGTATGTCTTTTTTTAATCTTCTGTCCCCCTCCATATTTCACCTTTCCTTTCTTCCTGTTTTAGTTTATTTTCTTTAGATTATTTATCAGTCTTTTTACATCTTTTTAACATGAATGTTTAAATAAACTAATAAATTTCAACATCTCTGTATTTTTCACAAGAGTAAATACAGAACAATATTAATTGTTATAAACCAGTAAGTGAAATATTGAAAACTGTAAAAGAACAGATCCTTTGTGCTCTGACCAGGATCATAACAGAAGTAAAATATACTCAGTAGCAATTCATGAAAGTCCAAAGCTGAACCTTTGGCTACATCTACACTACAGGGGGGAGTCGATTTAAGATACGCAAATTCAGCTACGTGAATAGCGTAGCTGAATTCGACGTATCGCAGCCGACTTACCCCGCTGTGAGGACGGCGGCAAAATCGACCTCTGCGGCTTCCTGTCGACGGCACTTACTCCCACCTCCGCTGGTGGAGTAAGAGTGTCGATTCGGGGATCGATTGTCGCGTCCCAACGGGACGCGATAAATCGATCCCCGAGAGGTCGATTTCTACCCGCCGATTCAGGCGGGTAGTGTAGACCTAGCCTTTGATAGCACCAAACAGCCTCGCATATTGAAGAGGGAGAGAGAGATAAAAATACAGGTAACATTATGAAGCATTGCAGGTGATGAAATTGAAAGAAACCTTTTAAAGGACAAATTTGTCTAAACTTAGGGTGAGTGGTTTCCAGGAGTGAGAAATGAGATTTTCTAGCAGAACACTGATAAGAGTTTCCATTTCATTGTGTAAGCTAAGAACTTGTCACAGAATCTTTGTTTCCCAAGCCCCTGCTCGGGCTATAGTTGGTCATAATAATAGTACTATTTTTCCACATAGGGGTGGATAAGCACATAGGGCTTCATCATGCAACTTCTTACACTTGGTTCTCCTCACTTTAGTTTCCTGATTGACTTCAGTGGAACTGCACGAGTAAGGGTTTACAGGATCAGACTCAGCCACCAATAGGCTAATCCCCCACAAGAAAACCACAGGATAAATAATTTTCAAATAACCACCAAAACTGTAATGTCTCAGTTCATATTTATGAATAACTTGCTGCAAAAATTGTGATAAATATCTAGTGTAAATGCAAAGCACAAACCCCCATCAAAAACCATTAAGAGGTCCATTAACTAAATTACAGCTGAAACCAAACTCAGTATTATTGCTCAGAGGTAGCTTCTTTTAAGTCATTCTATTCCCACTCTCTCCTAAACCAGCAGCCATGTTAAACTCAGTGTTTGCTTATTCCAGAAAATGACTTTGACTAATAAAACAAAATGTTGCCTCTTGCGCAAAAGGTCATATAGTCATGATCTGTCTCTTTTGATTGACAGCTCCTCAGGGCAGATACTGGCTCTTACTATGTGTTTGTACAGCATCTAGCACCATGGGGCCCAAATCTTGTCTGAGGGTGCTGCTGCATTATAAATAATAATTCATCTTTAAATGATCAAGAAACTAAGTTAAGAGCACATCTATTGTAGCAGAGCTGAAAAGCTGCATATTGATTGACTCAGAACTCTTATTCTGTACCTCAATCAAACACTAGTTCATTGATACAAGTAAGACTTATTTTTAATTTCTTGAGTAATTTTGTTGTTTGACTTGAAAAAACAAATAAACCTTTCTGTATTAGTTTTTGTATACTTTACAGTTGTAACATATCAAAGAACATTATCCACAGTATATTTTATGCAAATCAGCCTGACATACTGTAGAGCAGTGGTTCTCAAACTTTTTTTTCCATGGACCACTTGAAAATTGCTGAGGGTCTCAGTGGACCACATAATGATCTTTCCAAATGTTGTTTGTACTGTTAGCTAACTATTGTGAAGCGCTTTGGATAAAAGCGCTATATAAAAAACCCCTTAATTAACGTTTTTTTGTTCTACAAATAAAAACACACATCTCATATTAATATCAGTAGTCTTACCTTTCTAATACGATGGATGTGCCCTCTCTCCTCCACCGCAGCAGCTCCTAAGCTGGGTCTGGGAAGGAGCGGGGGTCTCTCCCCCACCACAGCAGCCACAGAGCTAGGGCTGGGAAGGAGGGCCTTCTTTCCCTGGCAGCCGCAGTCCTGGAGCTGGGGAAAGTCCCCTTTTTCTCTGGCCGCCGCAGCCCTGCACATCCCAAATTCCCTCCAGCCCCTCTTCTCACCCCACTGCCCCCTCCCACCTACCTCTTATTCCCCCCAAGACCACCACCTCACCTTACATGTGCGTCTTCTCTAGGGTCCAGGCACCTAATTAGTGGAGCCATGCCTGCGCAGCTCCACTAATTAGGTGGGTGGCCCTTCATTCTCTTGTGTGCGGCTGCCCAGGCATGCACCTTAGAAGGAACTATCCACGGACCACCTGAATGGAGCTCATGGACCACTGGTGGTCCACGGACCACAGTTTGAGAATCTCTTCTGTAGAGGAAAACATTTTCATGACATTAGCAAAGGTGCCTACTGTCAGTGGGCAGTCACAAAAAACAGAAAAATGTACATACCATGGGCCGAATCCTTCTTCTGAAATCATTGGCAAAATGTCCATTAATTAAACAGGATCAGGATGGGGCCCTTCATGAACATGTTAGGGAAATTCCACCAGAATAATAGGAGGGAAAACTCAACAGTGACACACAAAAATTAATAAATTAAGATCAGCTAACCAACAATATCAGGCTGATATTTGGCATAATTGTCTCTAGATGCATTTCTGAGTGTTTATGAAAAAAATATTTTTGTTCTGTCGCATTTACTTAAGTAAAATACTAACTGGAGAATGATGTAGTTGTTCTACAAATGTGTGATCACTCACAGTGCCAGGCAAGGCTGATAGATATCACCTTGGCAATTAGGCTGAGGATTCCTGTTCAAGAATCAGCATACTTGAAATAAAAAGGGGTTCAAAGCACTAGCCAAATTTTTTATGGAAGTTTCTGAAAGTTGCCCTTCCCTTGTGTGTTGCTTTACAGTAGGAGAAACTGAAAGGAGTTGTAGAAAACCAGGGCTATTTGAACACCAGTTGCCATAACAACAGAGCAGTATTGGTATAACCACAGCTGCAATCATCTGCTGTTCCGTTCACCAGGTAAACATGAAATTAAAAGTTTAATGTAAGTGAGGAAACAAGCATGAGGTTGCAAATGAAATTCTCATCTTGTGAAAAAGAAAGATGCTTTATTAAATCATTATATCTTTAAATATACTTTACAATAAACAATTTCTGCTGGAGAGCCCATTAATGCAATGTCCAGGTTCGGTAATGCATAATAAGGACATATCAATACCCTGCTCTATGTTCTTATACCTGTCTTTTCCTCCCCCCAGCCTTTATGTTCATTTAAATTCTGGAATATATAAGGAATATGTCATAATAATTACTCTGATGTTTAATCACTTAATAAGAAGGGGTGACTTTATTACAGTCAAGTGTTGTAGTGACCAGTGGATAATTAGGACATCCTTTCTGAGTGTAGATGTGTTCCAGAATTTTAGTATAAACATTACTGTTCTATTAAATTACTAGATAATATGGCCTATTTTTTATTGTCAGTGGATTTTATTCTACACACTCTTTCAACTTCCATTACCCATAACTTATGCTGGGAATATATTGTATTGAACAGGCCCAGTTCTCAGCAATGAAGAAGCGAGTAAAAGGGAGGAGGAAGAAAGGAAGAAGAAATGGCAGGAAAATAGTGTCTAGTTTTCAGAAAGTGGCCACTTTATGTGTATGCAAAGTTGAGCAGACACACTTTTCAAGCATTAATATCTATGCATGCAGGTGAGATGCAAAACCTACGTACATTTTATTTGTACAGTGGGTTAGTACAGATGTTTGTGCATGCATAAAAGGATGGGTTGGGATAGTGCATGGGTTGAGGCCTCTTTGCAAATCAGTTCCTTAAAATCATGATTTGATGGGGATGTTCTCCAGATAGGCTTTGAATGGCACCAGGGCTTACAGAATACTCAGCACCCAAAGAAGAACATATAAATAAACCTCTGTGCTGCCAGTACTGTAAGTACAAACACAGTATTAAATGTAAAAGCAAGCCAAAAGCAATCTGAAAGAGTGTAAGACCCTGCTGCTTCAGAGGAATTAATCCGAACATGTCATTCACATATATACCTCTTAGTTCAGTGACAGCAAATTCAATTTTTCACAGACTGTCCACCAAAGATTGATGGGAAGTACTGCAGGGACCAAAAAGAAATAACACTGATGCACAGCATAACCACCTTTCTCCCTCAGTTTTCCTGCCAAAAACAAACCACATCTTTAATTCAGCCCATGAATCAGGGAATAATAAGTAACCTTAAATGGCAGTAGATGAAAAGAATAGGTAACTGGATATAGTGTGTAATAAACGATGGGCGCAAACCTACTGGAATTGACACTGCATTGAATATTTGCATTCTTCATTCAAATATAAATATATATATATATATAGCATTCAACTTGGAATCCAGTTAAGGTTTGCACTTTGTAGCCTAAACTTATATTTACAACACATCAGTTTTAAATTAGACGTTGTCCTGGTAGATGAAGAGGAACTGATCACAGAAGTAAAAATTAATGGTAGCTTAGATACAAATGATCATGACTTGATTACATTTATAATGTGCAAACAGAATAAAGTTCAGACCGATAATGTAATGTAACCCCCGCCCCCCACTCCACAAACACACACACACACACACGCACAGAGTGCTTTAATAGGGCCAATTTCACAAAGCTGAAAACAATTATGAGCCAAATCATAATATTGGAAGAATTTAAGTAGAAAAAATATGAAAGATAATTTGGGAATCACTTAAAAACACCTTACTAGATGCCCAAAGAGCCACAATTGAGGAAGAAGGCCATGCTAGTTAGAAAAAAAACAACGACCTAGTTTAGAGGGAAATGAAGGTAGCTATATAACAAATGGAAGACAGGGAAAGTTGATAGTAAGGAATATAAATCAAAAGTTAGGCATTGTAGAAAATGATAAGGGAAACAATGGGACAAAAGGAGAAATTTATGGCCAGCAGAGGTAAGGACAATTTTTAAAAGTTTTTAAAATATATTAGGAACAAACAGAATTCTGACAATGGTATTGGTCCATTAGCAGATGGAAATGGTAGAATTATCAATAATAATGCAGAAAAGGCAGAAATAGTCAATAAATATTTATATTCTCTATTTGGAGAAAAAACAGATGATGTAGTCTGATCATATGATGATAACACTCTTACCATTCAACCAGTATCTCTAGAGAATGTTAAACAGAAGCTACTAAAGTTAGATATTTTAAAATATGCAGGTCTAGATAACTTGCATCCCAAGAGTTCTAAAAGAGCTGGCTGAGGAGCTCACTTGATTGATAAGGTTAATTTTCAATAAGTCATGGAGCACTGGGGAAGTAAATGGGATAACCCAGGTAGTTATAGGCCTGTCATTCTGATATCAATCCTGGGCATGATAATAGAGTGGCTGATATGGGAATAGATTAATAAAGAATTAAAGGAGATTAATGTAATTAAAACAAATCAACATGGGTTTATGGTAATCAATCCTGTCAAACTAACATGATATCTTTTTTTGACGAGACTACAAGATTGGTTGATAATGATAATAGTGTTGCTGTAATGTACTTAGACTTCTGTAACGTGTTTGACTTGGTTCCGCATGACATTCTGATTAAAAAATTAGAATGATATAAAAGTAACATGGCACACATTAAATGGATTTAAAACTGGCTAACTGATAGATCTCAAAATGTAACTGTGAATGGGGAATAGTCATTGAGAAGGTGTGTTTCCATTGGGGTTCTGCAGGGATCAGTTTTTGGCCCTATGCTATGTAACTTTTTTATCAATGACCTACAAGAAAACATAAAATGATCACTGACAAAGTTTGCAGATGACACAAAAATTTGGGAGGAAAAGGTCACTTATTCAGAATAATCAGGATCACTTGGAAACTGAGCACAAGCAAACAATATGTATTTTAGTACAACTAAATGAAAATGTATACATCTAGGCACAATATTGTAGGCCATACTTATAGGATGGGGGACTCTATCCCAGGAAGCAGTGACTGAAGAAGATTTGGGGGCCGTGATGGATAATCATCTGAACATGAGCTCCCACTGTGATGCTCTGACCAAAAGAGCGAATGCAATCCTGGAACACATAATCAGGGGTGTTGTGAGAGGCTACCGGTGTGGTGCTTCTGCTTTCTCCTGTTGATATCACTCGGCTGCGTGCGTGTGTTCCCTCTGTGTGCTGCCCCAGCTCTGCAGATAGCTGACACAGCAAACCGGACGAGAACCCCCAATAACCACAGAGTCTAGTAAGGTACAAAGGCACCTCGGCCAGGTTTATTGCGACCCTGACACAATTTCAGTTCCCCGTAGATTACTTAGTCTACCGGGCATACTGCTAGAAAGTGCCGCTCGGCAATGGACTCAGCTCAGTGGCGGGACTTTCCACTGCCCCCTCAGCTGGACAAAGATATCCACTCAGGGATGCATTCTTATACACAGATACAAACAAGTTACACATCACTCCTGACGTATTGAGGTGCAACCCCTCTACGCAGCAAGGTACAACCCCTCTACGTAGTAAGGTGCCGCCTCGCACCTTGTACCTGTTGGTTCGATCAAAACAACTCTATCCATCATTTTACCCTTTTGCCCCTGTCATTGGGATGGGTCGGTCTGTTCCCTGTTATCTGTGGAATGTTCCGGTATAGTGTATCTTGGTACCATGTTTATACTTTAACTATGCGAGGTGAATATATATTTATGCAACATCAGCCCTTTTCTTGCCAGCTTCTGTGAGCAGGGCCTGCCTCTTGCTCACAGCTTAGCTTTGCTTTATGTTAGCAAAGTCTTGACCATTACTTTAGTTTGGTTCAGACCTCATACTGGGCCTTCATTAGGGCCTTCACTTACTACATTCCCCCACTTTTTGTCTTTTTAAGGGGAGGATGTTTACTCATCGTCCCGGAAAAGCATAGTGCATAGACTAAAGATAACCCAGTGGGTTAAACACTGTTAGGTGGTTACCTTATTTTGCTATCTATACACTTATGCCCCATCCATCTGTTTAGTCTGCACATTCCCTTGTACGACTGGCAGACAGATTTTATTATTCAATTTTATTTTTAGTCCCTTATGGTGGGCCTGGGAATGTTAGGCCCGGGACCATGACTGAGGAATGTAGTATTATGATTGAGCCTTAGAGGCACTTTTAAATAATTAATATATATGAATTATATGGATATGGCATATATATTTGTAGTGTGTATGGGCATATATGTATAGTATGTACGTGTACATATGACATCACTTTATATTCAAGCATAACTATGTTTTTCCAGTTTGGTGTTGTACTCTGGTCCTTTTACTTTGGTAACACTGATAGAAACACACTCTTATTAGGGCAATTCCAGTTATTACTTGTCTCATTATTAGTAGTAGGCTGAGTGTTTTGAAATACTGGATAGGGATTGTGATGGTGTGTCTCACAGTGCTATGTATATGAGAAGAAAAACAGAAGTTTGGAGTAGTGACACTACCATTGAGGCTTTTATATAGAAATATATTGTAATTAGTTACTACCTAGTACTGTCCATTCATATTATAGGTTACCCTTACTGCTAGTTGTCACCCTCTGGTTAGCTTCACTGGGCAGGAAATAGAAGTGGCTAGCTTCTCTGTTCCATTGGTTGCACGGCTCTGCGATACACCAGTAGTTGACATAGATCCAGTTGTTTCTTATGGATGCGGTCTTTTAGATAACTTACTGAATGGACAGTAACCAATTGATCAAATAGTGCTGTGTCAGGATGTAGTATTGGTACCCAGACACTGAACAAGATTGTTTTGAATAACATGTGCCTCAGTTAGAATGCAGTGTTACTGACCTAAATTATGACTGGTACTAACAGGCAATTTGTTTACTCAATTTGTAGTTACTATGTAACTTTTTGTTTGTTTACCACTTTGTTTTTTCTTTGCCTTCACGTTGTTTGCTGCCATTTGTTTGTTGATTTTTACCTGTGAGTTGGTTAAACAGTTTAGCAAGGCTATGCACATTGTACATGTTGTACAGCAATAATACAATACAGCAATAATACAGCAGTACAATGATAATACAGTAGTACAGCAATAATACAGTTGTTTTTACATAGTAACCAAGTTGAAATTAAATGATGGATTATTCTGGTCCAGCTAGTGTTTTTTAGCTGATTGTTAACTTAATTGTCCATATATGGTAGATAGAGGTGTATTTAACCAGTCTTTTATTTATAAAGCACTTCATTTTTCTGTTCTTGATGCTTGGGGGTTTCTTCACTGTATACTGATATCATTTGGTATTTTTGTGGCGTGATGTCTTTTGGTGTCTTTAGTCTGTGGGATGCAACTTAAACAACTTTTGTTAGTTAACAGAGTAAAGTTTTTGTTTTTTTGTTTTTGTTTTTGTTTTCAGTAACCCAAACTTAATACACAGTTTAACTTAGTTTGTTTACAATGTAATAAGAACAATGTAATAGGGACCGAGCCTTTTATAACACAAGCTATACTTTTGCAATTGTTGTATAGACATTCATTTTCATTTAAAGTGCATTACTAATATTTTTATACGAAATGTAATGTTTAACGGCTAAAATAAATGCTCACAATCTTCCATGAGAAGGTGTATTGCTTTCCCTTGCTGAACAATTTGTTTCAGCAAAGGAGTTAACAGAATTTTTACCAAGCTTTTTAGAGTTAATTTGCTTGTGATACCAATTTCGCTTTTGTTAACAGTTTAGAAGCACAACTTTAACAACCACTGCTTCCCATTAACATAACATAACAAAAGAAAAGCATAAAAAATTAAACCAACTATAAAATTAAACCAAAATAAATTTTAAATACAGTACTTTGAGGGTATACTTTCATGATGCTTTGTTATGTTTGGGAGCCAAAGGTGGAAACCTGTTGAAAACATGGAAACCTGTTGAAATTGTTTGGTTAGCTTTATGCATAAATTGTTATTTTAAAACATTTTGGTTATGACATTCTTATAACTATATTTAAACGTGCAAACAAGTTTATAAAAAGCCTAAAAAAGAAATTAACATTTTGTTAATATTACTTTTACGTTAATGTTGAGGTTTCCCCTTACATTTTTTCTTTGAATAAAAAATTAAAAAAAAATTAAAAAAACAAAAACAAAATTATGATTGATAAGACAATATTTTTTGTTTGCAATTGCATTATTTGTTGAGGCAGAAATATATGTACATATATTTGTAACTGAAACCTTTTTGAACTTTGCACAAAAAATTGGTGCTAATACTACTATGATTATACCTCAACCATGATCTTAAAATAGTGTGGTACCACATATACAAAATTTTTTAAAAGGGTATAAAATTGACTTTTGTTGCCACAAAATAAAAATAATAAAAAATAGTCACGTGACTCACACAACATACAACACAAGACAACACACATGACATACAGGACAAACTTACAATTAACAACAAATGGCGCCAGAATTCTATTTATAACTATACAAAATTAGGCAAACAAAAACAAAAAATAAAAAGGGTTATATTTGAATAAACAAATTATTACCTTATTTAAAACTTGTTACATAAATTGTTAAAAATATATTAATATTTGCTAAATGTATTGTATTAATTTGGTAACAAAGAATTTTGCATCACTTTATATTTAACATTATTTTAAAACTCTGCTATATGAAAATAAGAAAAGCCCATGTTTCAAATATTAGTGAGTGGTTAGGATTAGAAGCAGAGTGTGCATTTCTGTTGCTTGGCAACCATATGTTCAAGAAAGTTAGGAATAATTCTAGCTGTTGCATTCCTGAAGGGTTAAAATACATAATTTACTGGATTTATTTAAAGTAAAGTTTTTACCTTGTTTTCTTTTTGTTTTTTGTTTTATTCTGTTTTTAATTGCTGTATTTTTTGGAGGTTTCTGTAAAAACTATAACTTTTAACTTTTTAAAACAAAGAGAGAGAGCAGAATTGAGGAGAGGCGGGGGAAAGGGAGAGGTGAAGAGCAACCTAGGAAGGTAGCGAGACTTGAGCCAAGAGAGATTAACTCTATTAAGATATTTGAAAGTACAGGCAGCAGCAGCAAGTTTAGCAAACTAAGAAAGCATATAAAGGGCAAACTTTAACAGGTATGTAAAAATATTTGAGAAAGACGATTCTATTTTCAGATATGAGTGCGGAGTGTGGTTCTGTGGGTCAAAGCAGTTGGGAACCTGCACAGTTAGGAACCGCGCCCCTGGTTTTTATCCTGGCTTTGAGAGGAGAATGGGGGTAGTTACTTGCTCTTGTAAAACCTGAATTTGTTCCCCCAATGTCTGTTGCTTTTGTGTGCATGCGAAATGGATGGTGGGAGTGCCCTTTTTTGCTGCAGTTAACTGGTTTTGGGCAAATCCATGTGTTAATGCATCAATTCTAGGTGTTAACCTACTTAATTTTGGTTTTTTACTTTGAAATGTTTTTTTATTTACTCTCTTGCAATCGAGTCGCAGCTTCTGTCTCCTAATGTGCTCTGTGAACTGTTCCATATTTTCCTTCATATGATTTACCAATTCTGTGAAAGTATTATGTGCTACTCTTTCCTTCTGTGCACTTACTTGTCCCGTTCTGACAGGCACCAGTCTAGGTCTTAGTTTAAGTTTAAATGGAACCTGGCTTTTATCATAAGGTAGTGGTTGCAATGCAGTGGACCCCGTTTCATCTTTTAATTTTACTAGGACCACCTTTTTCCACTTTTGTCCCCATTCTTCAGGCACAGGGTAGCTACCTGAAGCCTGCTGTTTACGACCAATATTTATTACAGGGGACGGCACTTTTTGCTTCTGCAGGTTTTCTACAGCTGTTTCCAATTTTTTATTTTCCTGCTTTACTTGCTCGAGCATATCATGAGTTTGGACCGCCTGTTGCTCTGCTAACAGAGCTTGGGCTTTCCAGTGCTCGACTGCTCGGGTTACTTCTTCTACTTCTTTTGTTTTTTCTGTTACTTGTTTGACCAGCATTCCAGTATGCTGTCTGAGCCGTCTCACTGCTAGAGACGTGAGTTGCAAAATTCTTGCTTTTTTACTCTTATTACTGTTTTTCAGAGCTTCGGTTTCTACCATCGCTCTACATAAGCTAGTCCATGTTTCCCCACTCTCTTTTTTAAATTCATATGGACCCCCCTTACTGGCAATCCAGCGGGTCCAACAGTTATTAAACTCCGTGGGGATCATAAGGGAGGGGATAAGGGGGTTCCCTAGCTCGAGGTTTACTGCCATGTTAGATAGCGATTCTTACCACGGCAGTTTTGCTTACTCACCAGATCAGCGGTCGGGGTCACCAGTGTTGTGAGAGGCTACCGGTGTGGTGCTTCTGCTTTCTCCTGTTGATATCACTCGGCTGCGTGCGTGTGTTCCCTCTGTGTGCTGCCCCAGCTCTGCAGATAGCTGACACAGCAAACCGGACGAGAACCCCCAATAACCACAGAGTCTAGTAAGGTACAAAGGCACCTCGGCCAGGTTTATTGCGACCCTGACACAATTTCAGTTCCCCGTAGATTACTTAGTCTACCGGGCATACTGCTAGAAAGTGCCGCTCGGCAATGGACTCAGCTCAGTGGCGGGACTTTCCACTGCCCCCTCAGCCGGACAAAGATATCCACTCAGGAATGCATTCTTATACACAGATACAAACAAGTTACACATCACTCCTGACGTATTGAGGTGCAACCCCTCTACGCAGCAAGGTACAACCCCTCTACGTAGTAAGGTGCCGCCTCGCACCTTGTACCTGTTGGTTCGATCAAAACAACTCTATCCATCATTTTACCCTTTTGCCCCTGTCATTGGGATGGGTCGGTCTGTTCCCTGTTATCTGTGGAATGTTCCGGTATAGTGTATCTTGGTACCATGTTTATACTTTAACTATGCGAGGTGAATATATATTTATGCAACATCAGCCCTTTTCTTGCCAGCTTCTGTGAGCAGGGCCTGCCTCTTGCTCACAGCTTAGCTTTGCTTTATGTTAGCAAAGTCTTGACCATTACTTTAGTTTGGTTCAGGCCTCATACTGGGCCTTCATTAGGGCCTTCACTTACTACAAGGGGAATCTTGAGTAGGATTAAAGAAGTTATTTTATCTCTATATTTGGCACTGGTGCAACCAGAGCTTGAATACTGTATCCAGTTCTGGTGCCTGCAATTCAAGAATAATGTTGATAAATTGGAGACGGTTCATTGAATAGCCATGAGAATGATTAAAAGATAGATTAAGAAAATAAGAACGGCCATATGGGGTCAGACTAATTCTCCATCTAGCAGAGTATCCTGTCTTCTGACAGTTGCCAATGCCAGATGCTTCAGAGGCAATGAACAGAACAGGGCAATTTTGAGTGATCCATAGTCTGTCTTCCAGTCCCAGCTTTTGGAAGTTGGAGGTTAAGGACTCAAAGAGCTCAGTCTATTTAACTTAACAAAGACAGTTAAGGGGTGACTTGATTCCAGACTATAACTATCTACATGGGAAACCAATATTTAATAATGGGCTCTTCAGTCTAGCATAGAAAGGTATAACACAATCCAATGGCTGGAAATAAGCATGCCTTTTTAACAGTGAGGGTAATTAACCTTTGGAACAACTTACAAGGGTCATGGTGGATTCTCGATCACTGACAATTTTTCAATCAAGATAGAAAAATATCCAAAGAGATATGTTCCAGGAATTATTTTGGAGAAGTTCTATGGTCTGTGCTGTACAAGAGGTCAGACTAGACAATCACAATGGTTTCTTCTGGTCTTACAATATATTAAGCATGTGGCTAGTTCATAGATTCAGCATTTTGCTGGATCAGGGCCATAAATGGAAAACATCCATCCCATTCTCCAGATATTGTATAGCAATTTTTCATGCCACTCTCAGTTGTATCCCTCCAGTGATCAGACTGACACCAGCACTTCTGTGAAATTAAGATGGCATTATGTTAATGACCTATATTAGAAGCTGTAAATTTGTAGATCAGGAGAAGTAACAGTAATGTCTGGGTTGAGGAGTAGGACAGTATTTAAGCAATATTTACTTGGTAAATCCGATTTTTCTGAAAAGCTTTTCTATTGGTTTGATTTATTCATCGCTTCATAGATTCCAAGGCTAGAAGCGACCACTTTGATCATCTAATCTGACCTCCGGTATAACACAGGCCACAGAGCTTCCCCAAAATAATTCCTAGAGCAGATCTTTCAGAAAAACATCCCATCTTGATTTAAGAGTGGACAGTGATAGAGAATCCACCACAACCCTTGTAAATTGTTCCAATGGTTAATTACCCTTACTGTTAAAAAGTTATACCTTGTTTCCTGTTTGAATTTGTCTAGCTTCAACTTCCAGCCTTTAACCTTCTCTTTGTTAAATAGATTGAGCTCCTTGAGTCTACCATTGTAAGGCATGTTTCTAATCCATTAATCATTCTTGTGGCTCTTCTCTGAACCCTCTCCAATTTACCAGTATGCAGTATTCCAGATCTGGTTGCACCAGTGCCAAGTTTAGAGGTAAAATAACTTCTCTAATCCTACTCAAGATTCCACTGTTTATGCATCCCAGGATTGCATTAGCTCTTTTGTTCAGAACATCACATTGGAAGCTCATGTTCAGCTGATTATTCATCAAGACCACCAAGTCTTTTTCAGAGTCACTGCTTCCCAGGATAGAGTCCTCTACCCTGTAAGTATGGCCTACATTTTTTATTCCTAGATGTATATGTTACATTTAGCTGTATTAAAATACATATTGTTTCCTTGCTCCCAGTTTACCAAGCCATCCAGATGACTCTTTATTAGTGACCTGTCCTCTTCATTATTATTCACTTCTCCAATTTGTGTCATCTGCAAACTTTCAGTGATGATTTTGTTTTCTTGTAGGTCATTGATAAAAATGTTAACACACCCACTCAATGATGATTCCCCATTTACAGTTACATTGAGACCTATCAGTCTCTAGCCAGTTTCTAATCCATTTAATGTGTACTATGTGAATTTTATATCATTCTAATTTTTTTATTAAAATGTCATGTGATAAAGTCAAACGCTTTACAGAAGTCTATTACATTAGCACTATTATCTTTATCAACCAAAATTGTAATCTCATAAAAAAAATCAAGTTAGTTTGACAGGATCTATTTTTCATAAACCTGTGTTGGTTTTCATTAATTATATTACACTTCTTTAATTCTTTATCAGTCAAGTCCTATATCAACCTCTCCATTAACTTGCTTGTGATGGATGTCAGTCTACCAGACTATAATTACCCAGGTCATCCATTGAAGTCAATGAGACTACACACATGCTTAAAATTAAGCACATGTTTAAGTGCTTTGCTAGTCTGTGGCCTATATTGGAAAGGATGCTACAGAAACAAATGTGGCTAAGGGTGATGAATAGGGAAAGTGGATAATTTTTGGGGGGAGCATGGGGGAAGGTTGTGCTGGATGGCCATTTAGTATTTTTACATGTTATGGGGTTGTTTCTTTTGACATATTGGTTCATTTAAATATATATTTGTCAGAAACTCCTAGTGTATTCTGATGGGCTCCTCTAAATAAATAATATTCCTCTATCTTCTCCAAAATATTTTTATTTATTTATTTTTGGTAAATAAGTACCAGAAACCCTGAATGAATAAATTTTAATTTTAATATTTGACACAGTTGATGGAAGGGAAATTGTTTTTGCAGCTACGCAACCTCGAGTTGTAATCTTATCAGGTCTTGCACTGAGCAAGGCTGGATCTTTTCAGACTCAGATGGGAGATTCTCAAGGAAACCCCATGTGCCGCACTACGTGAGGTTTACAGCTCAGTGGGTGGTACTCTTCCCTAAATCAGTGGTCTTGTATTGAGCTACTGTGCTGATAGAGGTGGGGACTTTAAAATGGGTTGTATAATCAGGATCCTCATAATTTGTGGTTTATCAACAGACCATAACATTTTTCACAAAATCCCAGATGAATTCCAATTTGTATAATTACAATCTGTCTCCCTAAATTCCCCCTGCATTTCAAAGTAGATGGAATGGAACTGATTCCACATGGCCTTCCACCTTGTGCAGTCATTTGCACATGGGTAAAACAAATTCACTGAATGTGCCTTGTGCTTAGGCCTCCCTAGCTATCTTGGTATCTCCAAGAGAGAGGCTAGTGGGTCCTGAGCCACTTGGGATATACAGATTAAAAAAAAACAAAACAAAAAAACCATACACCTAAAATTGAACTTGGAAATGTAATGGAAGTTAGTCCCAATCAGAGTACAGGCGTAATGTGTTTCGTATGTAAACACTGCTAAGAACGCAGGCTGCTGCATTCTGCATTACTGAAACTTCCTAATGGTGTTTAGGGATAGCCTCATGTTGAGCACATAATTGTAATCCAGTCTCAAGGTGACAGAGGTTTGGATACCTGTAACAAGAACAGCATTATAGACACAAATAATTACAAAGTCATAATAACCATTCCAGTCCCACTTTCAGTGTAGTGCACTCCTTAAAGGCAAAGGAACTCAATTGCAGTGTAAGAAATTCTGAGGTTCAAAGTTGTTTTTTATTTCAAGCTCAGATTCAGTTAATGTCAGGACTGAAAAGCTGTGCGGCAATGTTGCTAATTTTTCTTTTACATCAGGCCTCCTGTTGGGCGGAGATGGAGCAGTGCTATTTTGTTGGATTATGCCAGTTCTTCTTATCAGATGCAGAGCTTGCCAAGCCACTTTGCAGCACCCTCATCAGCAAAGTGCAGAGCCCTCAGACCACCCTCAAATCTGGTCAGAGGGCAGTTTTTAGTGCTGTGTGATGTTGTCTGTCTTTGGCCACAGCCATATTTGGGATCCTCTCATTGGCCTCAGGTGCGGGGTGCTGGAACAATTTGTATAGTGGGGATGCTGAGGGCCATTGAACCAAACTGTAAACCTGTATATGATGGAAACCACTTCAAGCAAGAGGGTGCAGCAACACCCCAAGCACACCTAGTTCCAGCACCTGTGCTCAGGTGTGAAGACTGGCTGCACATTGACCCTGGTCCATTCGATATCTGTTCAGAAGGACCCATGAGCAGCATGGCAAATCAAAGCTGGGTACATGCTCAGTCAGGTCAGTTATAGGAGACTGGTTTCTGACATCAGCTGCAGACTATTCTTCATGCCACATCAATGTTACAGAGAAATCTGGGCACGGACAGTGGGCCCACAATGGGTGCTTTGAAGACAGGTGTGCTTTTGGGTAGTCAAAGAGGACTGTATGGTGGTAGGTTTGGGTTTGCCCTGATCTTCTCAACCATGGAGGCTGTAGCATCCTCATAGTGGATGTGTGGATGAGTGGCTACCTCAGGGAGCCACAGTGCTGGTGTGGATGGAATCCTCCCAGTTATGATGTGCACGGTTGACTGTATTTGTGTGTCAACCAACTTCTTGTGAGACGAATGGAGCCAGACCAGATTACAGCTGCAGAGTAACAGAGAGCTAACTCAGATGATCAGAGAATTTGAGTGTTTGCTCCTCTTGAAGTCCTGGTCAATTTGCTTAGAAGATATGTTCTGAGTCCTCACGTTAGGTGCAGTTTTCCTCAGATGGTTAAGATATGTAAGAAAGCTATCGAGGATTATGCTGAGGTAGTTTGGGTGTGTCAAGGCTGTATCCCCACTTTGAACTTTAGGGTACAAAATGTGGGGGTCTGCATGAAGACTTCTAAGCTTAACTACCAGCTTAGCTCTGGTCCGCTGCCACCATCTCAAGCTAATTCCCTTCCCTGGGAAGCCTTGAGAAACCTTTCACCAATTCCCTGGTGAATACAAATCCAAACCCCTTGGATCTTAAAACAAGGAGAAATTAACCATTCCCCCTCCTCCCTTCTCCCACCAACTCCTGGTGAATACAGATCCAACCCCCTTGGATCTTAAAACAAGGAAAAAATCAATCAGGTTCTTAAAAAGAAGGCTTTTAATTAAAGAAAAAGGTAAAAATCCTCTCTGTAAAATCAGTATGGAAAATAACTTTACAGGGTAATCAAACTTAAAGAGCTCAGAGGACTCCCCTCTAGTCTTAGGTTCAAAGTACAGCAAACAAAGATAAACACTCTAGTAAAAGGTACATTTACAAGTTGAGAAAACAAAGTAAAACTAAGACGCCTTGCCTGGCTATTTACTTACAAGTTTGAAATAGGAGAGACTTGTTTAGAAAGATGTGGAGAACCTGGATTGATGTCTGGTCCCTCTCAGTCCCTAGAGCGAACGAACACCCAAACAAAGAGCACAAACAAAAGCCTTCCCCCCCCAAGATTTGAAAGTATCTTGTCCCCTTATTGGTCCTTTGGGTCAGATGCCAGCCAGGTTACCTGAGTTTCTTAACCCTTTACAGGGAAAAGGATTTTGGAGTCTCTGGCCAGGAGGGATTTTATAGTACTGTACACAGGACAGCTGTTACCCTTCCCTTTATAGTTATGACAGGGTGGGATTCATATTTCAAGTGACGAGAAAGATGTTCACTATTTTTTCGTGCAACCCATGAGTACCCGGTTCATACCAGGGAAACTGATGATCCAACCAGCAGACAGCATTTGAAGTCCTTTCCAGGACTGAATCTTGGTCACTTGCCAGCCAACATTCCTGATGTAATTCTGTCCACCCACCAACGTTTAAGCCTTTGAACTAGCCCTGAGAATACTACAGCTCAACATTGAGGGATTGTAGACAGCTAAACACAGTATTCTCAGCGATTATGCCAGTGATGCTACATGCTGTGTGAGTATGTACATTTCCCACCAATGGACTTGCATGGAAATGATAGTTTGTCCCTTTTTTGTACAGTAATCAGTAATTTGCTCTTCTCCAACAATTTTCTTGGCTGTTGGCCTAAGTACTTATAATTATTTCTTTAGCATCTAAAACCTATTTTGCCTTTTTTCTATTATGATCAGTAACAGTGTATGCTTTTAAAAAAGGAAATGGGTAAATGAAGTTGCAGTTTTGTACTGAGGGAGTTTGTAACTGTGAGCTTCACTGCAGGAGGTAAAGTTGGTTTTTTTGTTTTTGTTTTTTAAGTTGTTGAATTTATTTTTTTAAATCCCTCTAGTCAGTTGATTGAAGAGTCAAGTTTTCTGCTTTGCCCTCTGCTGGTTGAGTCTTAAAGTCTTATGTACCTCATCAAGCAAAAGTTATCTTGAGCCTTTCTGTCTTCCTGGAAGATCACGGATTCGGACTGTGTTGCAGGGCAACCCATCCAGGGGAAAGGCTGGCCATCTGCAGAAGAGCAAAATAATTTCCCCATCCCTCTAGTTTTGATTTTTGACCCTCCATTTTTTCCAGCAATACTTTTTGTTGTGTTTCAGTTCCTGCAGCTACCAACCTTCACACCCCATTCATGTCCTCCCATTCCCAGCTTTGTGCCTCCCACCCTGCTGATCCTATGGAATGGACTTCTCACACCCAGCACCCCAAAGCCTACAATCTCTTCTCATTCAAATCCTTCCTAAAGTCTCACTTCTGAAATTCCCACAAACCTTAACCCACATCAGTTGCTTTCCTTTTACCAGTTCTTTCACACTGCTTCTATTGCACCAGTGGACTTCATATCAGGAAGATCTGACTCTCAGCATCAAAGAAAAATTAAAGCACTCTATATCTTGCAAACTTCCAGTACAATAAGGTGGTTGGGACTAGCCTAATGGTACAGGGGTAGCATAGTGTACTACTGTGTAATGAATCAGGATTCAAACAAGTTCTCTGGTCCATGAACAACACATTCAGCTGCTGGGAAGATGGACTACTATTGCTAATTACTTCATTTTATCATTCATTTATTGTGTGATGTTATGATTAACTAACATATCATGTAATATATAATAATTGTATGCGAAATAGATTTAAATTGTAGGATTATAGAAGTATAAAATTGATCAGTAGTCAGAAGGGATAAGAATGCATTAGGTATCTAAGTAAGTAGGGCTGAAACGCAAGGCCTACAGGCCGAGGCATGTAAAATGTCAGCTTGGCCATACTAGGCCTTAGGCCTAAGAAATGCTTGACATAAATAAGTGACCAAAGAATGACCCTATGCTACAAGATTACAGGAAAAGATGTGCCAATGGCTTAAAAATTAACCGTAAAAGTAATTTTGACTACAAGATACCTGGTAGTCACATTATTCTAACACGGGCCCTAGCCGCAGGATATATGTTATACATAAATGCTAAAGAGAATAAAAGGAACTACACCGCTACCTCGATATAACACGACCCGATATAACACGAATTCGGATATAACGCGGTAAAGCAGTGCTCCCGGGGGGTGGGGGCTGCGCACTCCGGTGGATCAAAGCAAGTTCAATATAACGCAGTTTCACTTATAACGCGGTAAGATTTTTTGGCTCCTGAGGACAGCATTATATCGAGATAGGTTGGTTATACACCTCTATGTAAAATGGAGTACACCATTATTCTTGAGGAACAAATACAAATAATGAAAAAGAGGGTGGACACCTTCACACACTTGTGCAGAGTGTAGGTGTAGTCAGAATCACAAGATAAAAGAGGGCTTCCAGACTGGGTAAAATGAGTTCCCTACAGGAAAACTCCAACAGGAACTATCCTTCTACTGATGATCAATTGGCAAGGCATCCATCAGACCCTAAGAATATTGTTAAGGATGTGAATAGGACTATATTTGTAACTTGTCCATAGGTCTTTATATAATTTCCATATGCATGGGTAATCATGACCTTAATTGCAACTTTAATAAAACTTGTAAAACATACTAGACCTTGTACTTGTGAATGTATGCATGGTCACTATGTATTCCTAGAGACTCTAAATCTGAAGCAAGTAGCAGAAGTGACTTTCATTCTGTTGAGCTTGAAACTAGCCACCAGAGCCAAACCTACAGTGGCATAATACCACATTACTAAATTCACTTTAAATAAAATAAAAGGCTACAAACACCCTGCAGAGATTTCTAGCGACTCCAGCACATTCATAAATCGTGTTTATGGGCTCCAGAAGAAGTGAGATCCAATCCTCGTCAGTCAGAAAAGAGTCCAACACATGGTTGAAGGTGAGGAGGAGAGTCAGAAAGGGGAAATGTTGTGAGGGGATGCTATGGTGACTCTTACAGGTCAGAGTAGGTCTTGTATAACCTCTCAGATAAAAAAAAATCTCATTGTTTTGTAATTTAAGACATTAGAACTGAAAATAATTGTTTACCTCCCTCTCTAAAGAGGATTTAATTGCCTATTTGCTGTTCTTTATCAGAGTAAAATAATTGATTTGACATATGGATGTGCAGAACATAAATGCAACATTAACCCAGGATTATATGTATGTTACTGTTGGAAAACTTTGCTGTGGTAGCAAGTGGAGATCTGATATCTCTGATAATGTAAATACATTTTCCAGTGGCTGAATAATGAAAATGGACCCTGTTTTGTTTGCCTATGGATTATTTCCAAGATGCACAATAGGAAATCCTTGGTAAGAGTTGTTGATTGAAGTGTTACAGATAAAAGGATTTCAGCAAAATAACAAATGAAAATTAGTGTTATATTCTAGTACTTTCATAACCAGAAACAAGAAAAACAATCATCCCCAAAGTTGCATTAATATTATTGTTTTAACCCTTGGATAATACAGAAGGAATACTGAATCCCTAGTATTTCTTTAACTGGTTTAAACAAATACATTTTCACCATAGCAACCAAGGAACATGTCAGCTGAGTGATTCAGAAGCACTTTCTCCCATTCAAAACAGTGTAATTTTTCATCACTAATTGACTTATTATTGCGGAACCATTTGTGTTGCTATATTTAAGGCTATGAGAACAACATTGCCCAAACCCTGTGGGAGTACTCAGAAAAGTTAATAAAACCTAACACTGTTTAATGTTTCTGCTCCCTCTCCCTGCACTATGGAATCCATTTTCACTCTTAAGGTGCTTCCAGAGGACACTCTCCAGAGGAGAAAGCCACAGAGGACTGGGAGACAGCAAACGGCTGCCATGCAGGAGGCCCTGGCTTTCTGAATGTGGCTCTCAGAGGCTCCACAGAGGGTGGGAGATTGAACCCCTGCTCCTCCAGGAGGAAAAAGGGAAGGCAAATGCCACCCAAAAATAGAAGAATCAGGAGGGAACTGTTTTTGTTTCCTTCTTCCTTACCCTCCTCCTGTGGGCACATCAGCAGAAGGAAGAGGTATAGTGGTTAGATGACTACTGTATCCAGTAAATAAGAGCCAGAGTGCAGGACAAGGAGCCAGAAGGTCATGCTGGGATCTAGCCCTGTCTGGCACTGGATTCCTCTGTGGCTTTGCGAAAAATCAATGAAGTTAGTAATGTTTACCAACCATCCAGAGGTATTATAAGTGTTTGCAGAGTTCTTTAATGACAAAAACCTCTCTATGTACTAAGCATTTATTATTTAAGGCCTAATAAAAGGATTGGTAAAGTTTGACTACATTTATTTCAGAAGCATTTTGGCTGTAGAGCAGTGTAACCTGTGGGTCATGGGACACTTCACTCATCACTGAAGCGCCTCCTTCTGGCTATGTCTGGGAATTAGTTCTGCCAGTCTGATACCCCTCCTGCACTATAACTCCACTTCCATCGAGTGGAAAATACATGCATCTGATGAAGTGGGTTACAGCCCACGAAAGCTTATGCCCAAATAAATTTGTTAGTCTCTAAGGTGCCACAAGGGCTCCTTGTTGTTTTTGCTGATACAGACTAACACAGCTACCCCTCTGAAACCCATCTTTTTACTCCCTGGCTCCTCCTCCAGGTGCAGGCTGGGCAGTTAACTGTGCCACCTAGCTACCTTAACTCCTTCAGGTCTCGTGTGGGGTGAACAGCCCATCACACCATATGTTTGAAATGTCCAAATGTAGGTATTAATACTTAGCACTTATAGCACTGTGCATCTTCAAAGAGCTGTAGTAAGTCATGCTTACAACACCTCTGTGAGATAAACAAGTGAGTATCCTTATCTCTGTTTTCAGATGGGGAAACTGAAGCAGGGAGTAGAACCAATTTACACAAGGCCACACTAAGGCCTGGTCTACACTACGAGTTTAGGTCGACTTTAGCAGCGTTAAATCGAATTAAGCCTGGACACGTCCACACGACGAAGCCCTTTCTTTCGACTTAAAGGGACTTTAAACCGGTTTCTTTACTCCACCTCCAATAAGGGATTAGCGCTAAAACCGGTCTTTGCGGGTTGGATTTGGGGTAGTGTGGACGGAATTCGACATTATTGGCCTCCGGGAGCTATCCCACAGTGCTTCATTGTGACCGCTCTGGACAGCACTCTCAACTCAGATGCACTAACCAGGTAGACAGGAAAAGCCCCGCGAACTTTTGAATTTCATTTCCTGTTTGCCCAGCGTGGAGAGCACAGGTGACCACGCAGACCTCATCAGCACAGGTAACCATGATGGAGTCCCAGGATCGCAAAAGAGCTCCAGCATGGACAGAACGGGAGGTACGGGATCTGCTCGCCATATGGGGAGACGAATCAGTGCCAGCTGAACTCCGTAGCAGTAAACGAAATGGCAAAATATTAGAAAAGGTCTCAAAGGCCATGAAGGACAAAGGCCATAACAGGGACGCAAAGCAGTGCTACGTGAAAATTAAGGAGCTAAGGCAAGCCTACCACAAAGCCAGAGAGGCAAACGGAAGGTCTGGGGCAGAGCCGCAAACATGCCGCTTCTACGCGGAGCTGCATGCCATTCTAGGGGGTGCAGCCACCACTACCCCAACCGTGTGCTTTGACTCCGTCAATGGAGAAACACGCAACAGGGAAGCGTTGGGGTACGTGGAAGATGATGATGATGAAGACAATGAAGATAGCTCACAGCAAGGAAGCGGAGAAACTGGTTTCCCCAACAGCCAGGATGTGTTTATCACCCTGGACCTGGAACCAGTAACCCCCGAACTCACCCAAGGCGTGCTCCCGGACCCTGAGGGCACACCAGGGACCTCTGGTGAGTGTACCTTTGTAAATATTACACATGATTTAAAAGCAAGCGTGTTTAATGATTAATGATTAATTTGCCCTGGCAATCGCGGCCAGTACAGCTACTGGAAAAGTCTGTTAACGTGTATGGGGATGGAGCGGAAATCCTCCAGGGACATCTCCAGAAAGCTCTCCTTCATGTACTCCCAAAGCCTTTGCAAAAGGTTTCTGGGGAGGGCTGCCTTATCCCGTCCGCCATGGTAGGACACTTTACCACGCCAGACCAGTAGCACGTAGTCTGGAATCATTGCATAACAAAGCATGGCAGCGTATGGTCCCGGTGTTTGCTGGCATGCAGACAACATCCATTCCTTCTCTCTCTTTGTTATCCTCAGGAGAGTGATATCATTCATGGTCACCTGGTTGAAATGGGGTGATTTTATTAAGGGGACATTCAGAGGTGCCCGTTCCTGCTCGGCTGAACAGAAATGTTCCCCGCTGTTAGCCATGTGGTGGGGGGAGGGGTGAAGTGATCATCCCAGAGAATTGTGTGTGGGGGGGGGGAGTTCGGTTTGTGCTGCATGTTAACCCGGAAACCTCAGCCCCTCCTTTTACATTGCAAACCCATTTTAAATGGCCAACCCAATGGGTCCTTGGTATGGGAAATGAGGGCGCTGCTGTTTGAAACCATTCCCACATGTTATGAAGGTTAAAAAAGCCAAAAGACTGTGGCTTACCATGGCTGCCTGCAAGCCGAATTCTGTTGCCTGGCACTGCGTGAGTGATCTCTCACACCAAACCGGCAGGCCCTCAATATAAGAGGAAAAATGCGACCTTGTAACGAAAGCACATGTGCTGTATAATGTGAACAGCAAAATTTAACGTGAAAGAATGTACACATTGTTCTCTAAAATGTGTCTTTTTTAACCACCTCTCCCTTCTCCTCCACCAGCTGCAAATGTTTCTCCTTCGCAGAGGCTAGCAAAGATTAGAAGGAGAAAACAGTGGACTCGGGATGATATGTTCACGGAGCTCCAGATGTCCTCCCACGCTGAAAGAGCACAGCAGAATGCGTAGAGGCAGTCAATGTCAGAGTGCAAAAAAGCACAATTTGAATGAGAGGAGAGGTGGCAGGATGAATCGCGGGCTGAACAGAGCAAGTGGCAGGCTGAAGATGATAGGTGGCGTCAGCTTGCAGACAGAAGGCAAGAGTTGATGCTCCGGCTGCTGGAGCATCAAACTGATATGCTCCAGCGTATGGTTGAGCTGCAGGAAAGGCAGCAGGAGCAGAGACCGCCACTACAGCCCCTCTGTAACTATCAGCCCTCCTCCCCAAGTCCCATTGCCTCCTCACCCAGATGCCCAAGAACACGGTGGGGGGGCCTCCGGCCACCCAGTCACTCCACCCCAGATGATTGCCCGAGCATCAGAAGGCTGGCCTTCAATAAGTGTTAAAGTTTTAAAGTTTTAAACTGCAGTGTGTCCTTTTCCTTCCCTCCTCCCCCACCCATCCCGGGCTACCTTGGCAATTATCCCTCTAGTTGTGTGAGGAATTAATAAAGAATGCATGAATGAGAAGTAACAATGACTTTATTGCCTCTGCAAGCGGTGCTCGAAGGGGGGAGGGGAGGGTGGGGTGGTTGGTTTACAGGGAAGTAGAGTGAACCAGGAGGCTCGGGGGGGCGGAGGGTTCATCAAGGAGAAACAAACAGAAGTTTCACAGCGTAGCCTGGCCAGTCACAAAACTGGTTTTCAAAGCTTCTCTGATGCGCACCGTGCCCTGCTGTACTCTTCTAACCGCCTTGGTGTCTGGCTGCACGTAATCAGCGGCCAGGCGATTTGCCTCAACCTCCCACCCCGCCATAAATGTCTCCCCCTTACTCTCACAGATATTGTGGAGCGCACAGCAAGCAGCAATAACAATGGGGATATTGGTTTTGCTGAAGTCTATCCGAGTCAGTAAGCTGCGCCAGCGCACTTTTAAATGTCCAAATGCACATTCCACCACCATTCAGCACTTGCTCAGCCTATAGTGGAACAGGTCCTGACTCCTGTCCAGGCTGCCTGTGTACGGCTTCATGAGCCATGGCATTAAGGGGTAGGCTGGGTCCCCAAGGATAACGATAGGCATTTCAACATCCACAACGGTTATTTTCTGGTCCGGGAAGAAAGTTCCTTCCTCCAGCTTTCGAAACAGACCAGAGTGCCTGAAGACGCGAGCATCATGAACCTTTCCCGGCCATCCCATGTTGATGTTGGTGAAACGTCCCTTGTGATCCAGCAGGGGTTGCAGCAGCATTGAAAAGTACCCCTTGCAGTTTATGTACTCGGTGGCTTGGTGCTCTGGTGCCAAGATAGGGATATGGGTTCCGTCTATCGCCCCACCACAGTTTGGGAATCCCATTGCAGCAAAGCCATCCACTGTGACCTGCACGTTTCCCAGAGTCACTACCCTTGATATCACCAGGTCTTTGATTGCCCTGGCAACTTGGATCACAGCAGCCCCCACAATAGATTTACCCACTCCAAATTGATTCCCGACTGACCGGTAGCTGTCTGGCGTTGCAAGCTTCCACAGGGCTATCGTCACTCGCTTCTCAACTGTGATGGCTGCTCTCATCCTGGTATTCTGGCGCTTCAGGGCAGGGGAAAGCAAGTCATAAAGTTCCATGAAAGTGCCCTTACGCATGCGAAAGTTTTGCAGCCACTGGGAATCATCCCACACCTGCAACACGATGCGGTCCCACCAGTCTGTGCTTGTTTCCCGGGCCCAGAATCGGCGTTCCACGCCATGAACCTGCCCCAGTAACACCATGATTTGCACATTGCTGGGGCCCGTACTTTGTGAGAGGTCTATGTCCATGTCAATTTCCTCATCACTCTCATCGCCGCGCTGCAATCGCCTCCTCGGCTGGTCCTGGTTTTGCTTTGGCATGTCCTGGCTCTGCATATACTCCAGGACAATGCGCGTGGTGTTCATAGTGCTCATAATTGCCGCGGTAATCCATGATCCCAGTGCTATGGCGTCTGGTGTGAAAAAAGGCGCGAAACTGATGGAGGGAGGGAGGGGCGACTGACGACATGGCGTACAGGTACAGGGAATTAAAATCAACGAAGGTGGCTGTGCATCAGGGAGAAACACAAACACCATCTGCTGGCAGTTTAGGAAAATGCAATAATATATTTTAATTCACATTTCTCACACATTAAGTCACCTTCATCTCTTTCAGCATCAAGACTAGAAATTTGGGTGGACCTTTTCTTGCAGTTTGGACAGCTGTTTGATATGTCCCCTGTTACTATTTCACTCAACTTTACTTCTCTCAGTCATTTTCTTTGGAAACCTGCTACTGAAAATTCTTTCTATTGATAAGGCAGCTTTTCCTGCCAGGTGTATTCCCTGCAGATTTCTGGGCGAGAATACAGAACTACAGCCCTTTCATTTATAGTGTACTTAATGCTATACTTGAATTCATATCTGATTTATGAGAATGGGTTTGGTGATGCAATGCACAATTCAAACAGCAATACATGTTTTTTGTATAGTTCCTCTTCACATTTATTTCCCCTTTATATCTATGTACACACCCTTACTTCTCCAGCCAGTGATCACAACACTTGTACAGCCATAAAATAAGATTATACATTTTTTTCTGTTGGCATGTAAGCAAGCCTCTTTATAAACAGAATTTGTTAAGCATTTTTGAACAATGAAAGCTACAGTAGCCAAAGTGACATATCCAGCCTGGTTCTTTTTTTTTTCATTGTTGTTATAACTTTGGCCAGATCCACAACTCAGATTTGAGACCCAGCATTACAACTAGAAGTTTAATGAAGTAGGCTTATTATAAATTATAGCTTAGTTCTGCTCATGCAATAAGATGAGGAAACTTTTTTAGGCTAACCCATATCATATTGCTCTATGTTTGCTTTGCAGTACATTCAACCAGAGCTGAAAAAAATATTAATAATTTGACTACTGATGGACACAATGTTTTGATAAAATATGTTTGTTTGTGACTATTATGCAATAAGTCCTCATAAAAATTAAGGGTACCCTTCTAAATAAAAATCATATTTTTATCTGAATATTTCTTAACTACCATTTTTATGAGTAACCCCTAAGATTACTAAGGTTAGCAGGGATTCAAGGGGAGAGGTGTCTCTAGTTTTTTTTCCAATGTTTTCCTTTTTATGAATTCGATAGTACTTTCTTTACAGTCAGTGTTATTGTTTCCTTGTATAGTGAGTTAGGCCCTGATCCTGCAAGCCGCTCTGCATGGGCAAACTCTTGTACCCATGAAGTCAACAGGGCTCTGAAGTAGAGAAAAGGTCTGCTCATGTTCAGTGGCTTGCAGGATATGGGCCCACGTTAACGCATATCCCATTTTGTTTGTGTGGGTCTTTCACGCAGTGACAATGACGGGAGAGGCATTTTTAAGACAGGGAAATGTGAAGGTAAAAATCGCAAAAATAGGCAGGAGACACAGAGGCAGCTTTACTATCTGAAACTTACTTTTAACTCCTTGTTTTATAGAAACTAGGTTTCAAGTTGACCGTGTTCTTTAGTTAAAAGTTACAAAATAGTGATACAATGCAAGGGAACAATGGCCGTTAGTGTCAACCGTTGTTGGAATGTGATTTCATGTGTTCTTATTAGGTACGCTGGAGGATGAAAAATCAACTCAGACCTGTGTTACCATGTCCTCGACTGCAAGTGGAATAATTAACACTGAGAAGAAAACTAGCTGTGGTACTCAATCCACAAAACCCACGGTCCATGCCTCTGGAAATCTGACACAGAAACACAATGGCTTCAGAACAGCAGAGGTAGGTTTATAATTATGTTCCGTGTCTCTCAGGGCTAGTTTCAATGGGACTACAATTATTTTTGTGATAATTACAATTCTCCATTTTACAGTCAAAACCCATTTAACATCTTGAAATACAATAAAATACTTACACTGAAGCCACAGCATATTGCATGAGAAGCTGCAGATCTGGGCAGAGGCAGACTCTGAATCTACGACTTCTTACTGGTGATTAAGTGCTGACAGGAGACAGACCCAAAGGCCCCTACCCAACTGCACAGTAGGATCATCAGACAGGTTCTATCAAACATTTACCTTTGAGATGGGAGAACACGCATGGGAAATTTGAGCCCAAAAGGAATTTGTCTGAGAAAATAGAGAGCAACTGGAAAAGGGAGTTTAGATTGGAAGCCACATCTCAACTTTACCTCTAATGTTCATTAATAGCAAACACAATAGTATGTGTGTGTTTATTTTAAACCTCCTTGTACTGTATTATTCATCCTTCATTGCTTCTGCAGCACGGAAATATTCCCCTGTGACCTACCGTTTTGTCTTTCCATTTACGTATTGCAGTAGCAGGAGTATAGGGGCATATTCCACGTCAACATGACTTCAAGAGCCATAAGGGGATTGCTGAAAATGAAAAAGTGCAAATGCTTGTCATAATCATGAGTCCATGGAGAAATTTAATCAGTCAAATTGAATATGGTGTAACAGAATCAATGTAATTATAAAATCCAATTTGTAAGAGATTTGGCACCATTTCAGAATTTGATTCTACAAATGATAGATCTAATCTATTATTCTTATTTTTTTAGCAACAAGAATACAAACATTTTAAGAGGAACTCTGTGTAAGTTCGAAAGCTTGTCTCTCTCGCCAACAGAAGTTGATCCAGTAAAAGATATTATCCCACTCATCTTGTCTTTCATTTTATTTGGTGTTACTAGAGATGATGGACCAATTCCTGCAATCCTTAAATCATGTTACCATTGACTGCAATGGGGCTACTCACATGAGTATGGATTACTTAATTGGGCCCTCTATCATTGGCTTGAAATTCATTCTTCCAACTTTTTCTGGCACACAAAGATGCATGCAATCAAATCTTGTTATTGTTATATCCATGTGCATAGAGAAGTTGGTTCACACTAAGTCAAATCTTGGTCATCTGACTTATGTGAGTATTCTCACTGACTTTGCCTTCTATCTCTATTGGAAGGCAGTGTTGCCTAGTGCACAGCACACAGGACTGGGGCTCAGGAGACCTGGGTTATATTGCTGGGTCTGCCATTGGCCTGGTAGGTGACCCTGGGCAAGTCACTTGGTCATGCTGTGCCTCAGTTTCCCCATCTGTAAATTGGGAATAAAGCTCTTTGAGATCTACTGATGACAAGTGCTATCTATCTATATAAGCTAGATATTATTATTTATTACAATATCTATTCCTCTGTTGTCTTGCTGAATCAAACTATAGTGCCAGCAAAGGTATATGTCAGTAAGGTGAAAAGGATATGGGCCTAAAATAAATTGATAATAAAAACAATTAATAAAATAATGAAGGAAATACAACAGTAGGACACTCAAGGGTTTAATATTGGGTCCAGGATTATTGACTATATTGTATGAAAGATCCGACGGAGGAGGTGCACTGGGAGTTGAAGTTTGCTGACTGACATTAGGTTATTTTGATTAACAAAATCTATGGAGAATTGTGAGAAACACCAGATGGATGTGAACACTTTGGATGATTAGGCAGCACAACGGCAGATGCAATTCAACTTGCATAAATATAATGTACGTTGGCAAATGTAGGGGCCCAATTTTGCCCTCAGTTGCCTGGGTGTAACTCCCACTGACTTCAGCGGGAGTTACACTTGTGGAAGTGAAGGCAGCATTGGCTCTATAATCTAGATAATCTGCAGGGAAAAAAATATCAGATTCATTGTGAGTGGCTAATGAAATATTTGCCAGGTACATAGCAACATTTGAAAAGGCAAATAGGTGAATTAAAATAGAGAAATAATATTATAAGACCGTTTCAAACCCCAGTGTGCACTCATTTATCTTGTCCAGATATGGTTAGCACACCTTAAGAAAGATAGAGTGAGGACTGGAAAGGTCCAGAGAAGGCATGCATATATATATATAAACTGTGCAATAATTATTTAGTCTGGAAAGGCAGAAAAGACTTGAATGAATTATTCAAATTATGAAGGGCAGATTGAAGATTTCATAAAATACAAGGAGGCAATCATTGAAAATAAGGGGCAGTAAATTTTAGATAATTACAATAAATATTACTTTAGATAGTGTACGGTCAGCCGGTCGAATTGACTACTGCGGTAGGTCACTGAGGCAATTGCTATCACTAGATTTCTAAAAGGTAAATTTTTATTTTGCATGGGGACTATATATACTGTACATGTCCCCAATATGCTCTGCATTTAAAGCTCAACTTGAGGAAAAACACAGCTCCTCCTGTTAAAATAATCAGATTAATATGTATGAGCAGAGGTTAATGGTGAAGGACAGTTCACATCTGTAATGGGACATATGCCTCATCTTTCCTTGTTCACCACAGAATCTGCTAAGACTCTCTTCTTTTAGAGTCCACTCCATATAATTTATTCAAGTCCCTTTAACCAACACCTGTCAGTACAACAATTCTACTTCCTGTAGCCCTATTACCATCAGGGCCCTGGAAGGAAAAGAGATCTCCCTTCCTTGGGATCTTCTTCAGTTTGGGCACAGCTGCCCTGCCCCAATAACACTTCCTTTCTGCCTTGTATCAAGCTAGTCATCTGATGAGCCAATTAGTTCCTTAACTCACCCAGTGTTCCCATCTGATTAGCTAATTCCTCCCTATTTCCTCAATCAACTACTGCTGGGGAAACTAACTGAGACTACAGTGATCAGAGAGCTGACTCATCAATTAGGCTTCATCATTCTGTCACAACCTCATTTAAAAATGGACCATCTGAGCTATTATCTATATGATGGCACATACATTCTGGGACAAATCCTCCTGGCTCTACTTGCCCAGGCTGGCCCACAGGGTAACAAGGATTTGGCCCTCTGTTTCCTGTATTTCACAGTAGCCACAGGACAATATATTGCATCATGAATTTTGCTTCAGGGAGTAAATAGCCAGGGCTACATCACTACATCTGGTTTTAAACAGAAATGCCCATGGACTTCTTGATGATTACTAAGTATAGAGTAATTCAGAAGAAAGCGACACATCTCCTACATCACAGTGATAGAACACCCCAGAGTCTCATGATATTTTTTATATATTTACTTAAGTGGAGGTCAAGCAAAGTGTCAGAGAAATTTTGCTGGTTTTGAGTAACAAGTGTATGGGTTTTCTTCTTGTACAAAACTTTTGGAAGGGTCAAAGGAGTCCAAATTTATAGCATGGAAAGAAAAGCACTTCTTTGGTAAAGAAGCATTAAAAGGGGGCTACACCATGGCCTTGTCCTGCACATAATCCCATGTTGTGCAGGATCCCCCACTGCATGCCTGCATCAGACCTACCTAGATCATGGCTCTGAGGGCAGGGCAAAGAGGACATTGTGCTAGGTGCTATAAAATCACAGAACAAAAAGATGGTATCTGTCCCAACGAGTTTACAAACTGTCTGTCTGTATCCATCTGTTGTCTCTTGTTTTAAACTGAGATTATAAACTCCTTGGGGCATGGATTGTCTTTTTGTTCTAGATTTGTATAGCACAATGGGTTCCATGACAAAGGCCCCTGGGTGCTTTGGAAATAGATATAATTACTAAACATCATCAATCATCAACAGCATCATCATCCAAGTATAAGACAAGAGACAGATAGACAGATGGGGGAGCATAAGGAAATAATGCAACAATATTGGTCATAAGAACATAAGAATGGCCATACGGGGTCAGATCAAAGGTTCATCTAGCCCAGTATTCTGTCTTCCGACAGTGGCCAATACCACGTGCTTCAGAGGGAATAAACAGAACAGGTAATCACCCATTCCCAGCTTCTGGCAAACAGAGGCTAAGGTATGCATGACAGGCAATGGTATCAGCGTACCAGCAAGGACTCTGCACCTCTTCAGGCTGGCCAGCAGAGCTGATTGGATGCAAGAGGGGAATGCTGCTGCATCTTGCAAAGGGCTGATGCAGCATTCTCCTGGAAAAGGGAGCTTTGGATGATGTGTGTTCATAGTGATGTCTTTAAGACACAACTGCTTCCTGGTACTGCCCCATATTCTGGGCTGATCCAAAAGGGTTAGGACACCAAGAGGAGTACCTATGTAAAACTTATTTGTAAGTGACTAGAACCTGAGGATTAGGGCCAGTCCAGCTCCCGTTGACATCAAAGAGAGTTTGTCCATCAACTTTAAGGGGATCAAACTGTTTGTAATCGATTCTACTTTTAAGGGACAATTGGTATTACCAGGATTGGGTTTGCTGCTAGTGAATAAAATAAACTATTAATTTTTTATGTATTTTAACCTTTTTTTAAAAAAAACTAGAGTGACTTTTCTTCCATGAGAGCTGTATTGTAAAGTTCTTTATTCTTTGGAAGTGATTTGATACAGAACTGTACCATGTATATAAGACTTAATTCTCTTGTATACAAACCTAAACTATAATTTTGAAAAACCTATTCTGGTTTAAGAGCAGGAGAAACCTAAAGAAAACTCAAGCCAAACTTTGTCCTGAACAATGTATGCTCAACTCCCATTGGCTTCCCCCAATGCCATCCATGGACTAAAACTAGCCCCATTGTTGAAAGGGGTACATTTTTCAGTCTGTGCACAGAGGTGCATGCACAGCAGTGTTAATATCGGTCAATAGGATTTATTGGCCTGGTCCAATACCCACTGACATCTATGGGAGTCTTTCCCTTGATATCAATGGGCTTTGGATGAGGCCAGATAGATATCTATTGTGCTTAACTAAAAAATATACCCCAAATCACAAAAATGGGTGGAGAACACTTGGTCTTTCTGTGTATTTAACATATTTATTTTGACGAACCTCAGATAGCTGTTGTAAATGTCTCACAATTTGCTGCCAATGTTGAACTCATTATATTGTTTTAAACTTTTTAACAGGCTAAATGGGACACCAAGAAAATGCCCACAAAAGAAGTCACCATTAATGTTACAAAAAGCATCAGACAAATTGACAGCGACAGAAGAATCACAAAGAATTGTGTCAATTAAAGGAGTAAAGCAAAAGCGAAGATGGACCTAACAATACTTTGCTGCACTTTAACTGTGACTGATCACTTAAGATCTCAAGATGTTCTGTGTTGAATGCAATGGGCAGCGGCTGCTGAGTGCCTTGAGAAACGTTGTTTTAACTAGCAGTAAATAGCTGCAAACACTGTTGGATGTTCAGACATGTATTTATCTATTGCAATGGCACTGTACAAAAATATAACAAAATATGTGCCATTTTCTCTCCAAGTCCTGTGCTATCTAATTGTAGATTTTCTATGCTGCATTGCTGTTAGGGATTGGACAATTAGAGCTGCAGTTCATCTCACTTTAAAACAGAGAAAGAATAATTAATCTGTGTTATTAGTAAGTAGCCTGAAATGTGTTATCTTCTGTTTTATAAAGTTAAAGATCTGACTTTCATAAAAACTCAAATCCAGATATCTCAGAAGTAAAGAAACACAAATGGCTTCCAATTTTAAACTATATATGTGATCCATGAGTCATATTGTCTTCTGGTTAAATTACCTTGTTTCAAGTTAGTTTCTATATCAGAAGAGTTTAGGTTTTGAAAGCAATAATACTCATGTTGTTACCAGTCTAATGAACCCGAAGTACCCAGTTTTAGCTCACGGGTAGTGTTCAGTTTACATTCTGTCTTGGCTCTTTCTCAATTCTACCTTCAGAAACACCAAACTGAGAACTGTTTTACAAGATTTTGTAAGACACCCTTCACTTTCCAACTTTATATCTAAATAAGCAGATTTCCCCAAATAATTTCATAATGATGACAACTGCAAGAAGATGATCTTTATTTGATAATTAAATTTAATTGATTTGGCTATATATTCTTGTTCTTTCAATATATAGAAAATGGGCAGAACATACATTTTAATTGCATTATATCCTGTGTCACTGTACTGTACATTTAGCATAAGTATATTCACAAGAAATCAATGTAAACTTTTGTACAGACCGCTAATTAATACAAGACCCTCTTAACAACAAAGTAATGAGTTTGATATAAACCCACTGTGGTTTTGACTTTGGACTTTTATGGAGATAAGAGCAGTAAAATCATGTTACTCACTCATTATACACTTATGAGCATCCTTGAGGTGTCATTTACAATAACTATTCAGCAACCATTAATGCTGATGACTTATAATAGGTGGAGGTGGGTAGTAACTGATCAATGTCTGAGCTGCATGAGGTACTTTTTTTTATAGCTAGGCAAACACAACCATAAATAGATTCCTGGAACAGCATCCTAATTTTATTCCACATGAGAAGTCTTTTAAGAAGTCAACATCAGGTTTATGAGTATTTATTACTTTACTTGGAATACAGCAAGTATATGCAGTAAAGAATTGTTTAAATGAGTAATTGTTTTTATAATTCTTATAGAAAGTGAAGTTCAGTCTTTGCCAGAAATATGTTGCATGCAGTAGAGTTTGTATAGTTTTTAAACCATTTATAATATGTAGATTTTCAAAGGAGGGGGCCAAAGATCCCATTCTTATCAACTCTTTTCAACTCATTTTTTTACCTGAGCTGTGCATTTATGTACAATAACTAAGCAGCATCAGGGCCGGCTCTGGCTTTTTTGCCGCCCCAGGCAAAAAAGCCGCTGGCCGCCCCCCCCTGCGGGGGGGGGGGGGCAGGAGGGCGGCCAAAGCCCCGGGGGAGGGCGGCCAAAGCCCCGGGGGAGGGCGGCAAGCCCCGGTGGGGGCTCCGCTCTCCCCCCGGCGGCCGGAGCACAGGTGGCAGGGCGGCGAGCCCCAGCCAGGGCTCGCCGCTCTCCCCCCAGCGGCCGAGGGGAGGGTGCCGGGGGGGAGGGCGGCCAGAGCGCCGGGGGGAGGGCGGCGAGCTTGGTGGGCTGGTGCCTGGAGCCGGCCCTGAGCAGCATTGAAAGTTGAGTGGTGTAGGTGAAAACAGCTGCTACTCACATTTATCTCACCTACTTAATGGAACCTGCCATCTTGCTGCACCTCTTAGACTCACTCCTTAAAATAAGTAGTGGCTGTTGCAGCTCAATACTCTTTCTTAGCAATGGGTGGCCATTGTTGTCTTTGGCAGTATACAAATCTAACTGAAAGTACAAATGAATGATTCTGTGTTATTTATGTAGAGCATAACATATAGATGGTATTGCCCATGGGACAGCTGTGCCAAGCCAATAACGTTCTTGACCCACAGGGCTTGCAGTAAGAGACAGTATAGTACAATCCAATCCAGCAAAGGAGCAGTGAGTGGCCCATGTAGCCAGGATGCGTCAGGGAACAAATAGATTTTAAAGTGTCTTTTGCAGAAAAGAGAGGTTGCTTTACACACGTTTGCTGTTCCACTGGTAGGGTGGTATGGGAGAAGGTAAGGAGTGGGGCGTTAGCAAAGGAGACAATGGAAACACTGTTTTTATTATTTTGGTTTTTTTTTTAAATTCTGTATAGCTTGTGTTAACCATACTCAGAAATTGAAGATCTATTGTCCAATAATAGTAAACTGAGTTCAGAGGAACTTTTTGTATTAAATAACTGGAGATACTCATAGTACTACAATTTAAATGTGGAACTCACTAAACCCAGCATAACAGGAAATCAAGACATGGAAAAGAAAGGTTGCAATTTAGGTGTTGTGTGAAGATCCTACCACAAGCATTACTTGACTTTTGTGACCCTTGTATATATATTGGGAAAGTGCTATGTGTAAACTGTTCCACACATCTTTTTCTCTAGAGATGGGCCCAAACTAAAACATTTGATCCAAACACCCATGAATTTTATGGCTTTTGAAATCCAGATTCAAATTCTGTGTCTTGTGCCAGTCGCTAAGTTATGACTGTTTGATAAAGGCCTATGGAAAAAAACCTATTTCTTTAAAGGCTGGATACCCTTTGAATGGTTATAACCTTATGGTTATTACTTAGAAAGACAACTACTATAAACGCTCAAACGGGGGGGGTCTCAGAAATCTTCATTCAGTCCATGTGTGACTTTCAAAGGATATAAGGTAGTAGATTACAGCCCCTAACTGTCCATTCACTTTCTGACAATGTAAGATGAGCTGAACTCTGTGAGATACTTTGTTTTTAATGGCTTTATTTTACACCATCAACATAATATGATAGGATTTTTGTTGACAGGAGGAGAAGAAAAAGCATTCTACTAGATACACTGTTCCTGGTAGGGAAGTTTAAAGTTTCAGATTGAGGAGTTTTGCCTCTGTTCTGAATGCCCAGGATTGGATCCATCTGCCTATATTCTATCATGCAAAAGCAGGATGCATATTTTCTATAGATGAAAGAGTGTGAAAGTCAAACCATCTTACCAACGGTTCATTCAGCAGATTATTCAGCCTATCAAGAAACTGTGAAAGAAAATAATTTATATCTAGTCTATTAGTCCAGAAGCAGTTTATTTTTGTTTTGGGCATGTATGTAGAAAGCTTTGATAAATGTAAACTTTCTGCCAGGGTACCAGCACTGGGGTGTGCTATTATTAATGTACTTGTAGGTACTGGTAAACTCATGAAAATATTACACATTAGATATAAAATTATTCAAGGTGGGGAGTGCTAGGTTCTGGCCAAAGCTCACTGAAAATTATATCTAGCTTTTTTGTCTTTTTTGTCAGAAGCACATTGGGTTAGTCTGTGTCTAAGGAACTGTGTCTATGTGGTTGTCCCCTTGAATTTTTCATTGCTGTTCTTTAGAAGAGGTACAAAAGCATATTCAGTCAAACGTGTGACAGCAACAGTGGCCAAACTCAGCATGGTTCTGTCACAAGAGAATTGCAGTCCCAGAGCTCATAAAATATGTTTACATACATTACTGCTTAGAAACTGTATCGGGAAGAGAATCCAAATTTGCCCAATCTGTAATTAAAACCACCTTAATGGTTAAAGTGCAACTAGATGCAATGCAAAATTAGGTGTCATTCATAAAGTGCATGGTTCTATATCATTCAGCAGGTGCATATTGAGAAACCCACTTGAGATGAAGTTGGTGAAAGGCATCAGAATCCTAGTCATTGGAAATAATTGGTTACTGATGACTTCTCAGGAAATGATGGATGCAATGAAGTTTTTGATCTTTGCAAACCTTTAACATTATGGTAAAATTACAGCCAGTCATGTCAGTTTTGACCTCTGAGTGAGCAATTCTCTACATTGGGATAAAAGCTTCTCTTGATTTTGAAGAACTGGTGGTTATGAGTCCGCTCCAGAAGCTATTCATTTATGAATGGGTCTATTTTTCTGGACCGGGAAGTGACTGGCATATTGTCTATGCATGGGTATAGACCGGGGTAGTGAATAGGCGGACTATGGGCCAAATCCAAACCACCAGATGCTTTTGAATGGACCCTGAAATCTTTGTATTCAATTATCATTATTTGTTTTTTTAAATGATTTTCTCTGGAGTCTGGACCTTGACTATACCTTGACCAAGAAATTTGGACCTTGACAAAAAATAATTGACTATCTCTGGTACAGACAATGTAACATGTGACCTGAGTCTTGCTGTGACTAACACAAGCCATATTAGACTCTGGGTGCAGAGGGTGGATCCAAAGGAAGAGTTGCTATGCTGGCTTCAACAGTGAGGGTTGCAATCCCAGTAATTTCTCCAATGTTTCCCCCACTGGCTCCTCGTCAGCAAATTTTCACACAGACAAGATAATCATTTAGGGTTAGCAATGGCTATCCATGGGTGTAACATGGCTTCCTTGTAGTCACCAAGTTGGAATCCATTGCTCACAAATCACATCAAGGTTTTCACCAGCACAGAACCCAAGACACCTCTCTCCAAACAAGGATCATACCTCTAGACAATGAGCCACTTGTTTGCCACAAAGTAGGCTTTCCTTATTTAATATATGAAGAACCTTTGGGTCTGAAAGGCTATAGCTGAGGCTTTGGAATTGCTGTGCCGTGTGTCATCGTGTCTACGATTTTGGAAGGAATTTCCCTTCTGAAGGTGAGACGATGTCTTTGACTGGTGGAGCTACCGTGGCACCAACCTTAGGCTCCCCCAATTCATGAAAGTTCTTTATTTTATATAAACATTTTAGATTAACTGATGTCTTTATTGTGATCTTACGATGCCCTCAAAGGAGGCACCTTTGTATCTAATAATGCTGGAAGAGAAAGATATTTTATTAATATTAATGAGTTCCTTGCAAGCCATTGACTGACATCCTGTCCTGAAAAAGTCCTGTAGGTTGCTTTTGTTTCTTGTGATGTATGTGTGGTACTTCTTCTCCTAGCTGTTTACAAGGGGGAGATAGTAAACTACTCACCTGGCATGGGGACCACACAATAGAGGTAGGGTCCTGCTACACATAACTTGATTGTGGGAGTAGCTTGTTAAAAGCCCCTGAAAGGCTGACTGTCTGCTCCCCAAGGCTGGCTAGCACCCAAGTAAATAGGTAAATAGTAAACTAGTACCATCCAGGGTTTTACTCAATAAATCAGGATAATTTTGAATTTTGAACCTAGGAAGGGATTTCTCACTTACCTCTCTGTAATCCCATGATGGCGCACCTTCATGGGGAATGGAATCCTCATGTGCCTCTGTTCTTGTCACAGACTTCCTGAAGCGCTCCTAAGACTTTAATGTGGAGCCAGCCTGTGGAGTGGGGGAGGGGTGGAGAGAGACGCATTTCCTGCCTTTCAGAGCCTGAGCCCCTTTCCCTGGCCGAGCAGTGGTTTATGGCTGATGATCAGAAGGCACATATCCTATGCTGCTGCTGCCTCAGATCCGGCTAAGCAAGGGTCCTTGGGCTGAAAGGCTATAGCTGAGGCTTTGGAATTGCTGTGCAGTGTGTCATCGTGTCTATGGGGTATTTTGGAAGGAATTTCCCTTCTGAAGGTGAGACGATGTCTTTGACTGGTGGAGGCTCAATTTCTAGTAGACTGTAGCCTAGGGTGACAGTTTTATAGGGACAGTCTCAATTTTTGGGTCTTTTTCTTATATAGGCTTCTATTACCCCCCACCCCGTCCCGATTTTTCACATTTGCTGTCTGGTCACCCTACTGTAGCCTGAGGCAGGGCTGCACAGGAGGAACAGGTGTCTAAGCAGGCCCAGACATGCTGCAGGGTGGGGGTGGGGCAGTAATCATGATACAGAGCAGAGAGAGAGAGAGACTGTGTAAGAGAAAAGCTTTGATTTTCACCCATGAGTAATGAATGAGGAGAAAATCTGTGCAACAGAAAAGCATATTCAGTCAAACCTGTGACAGCAACGGTGGTTAAACTCAGCTTAGTTCTGTCACATGAGAATTGCAGTCAAAATAACTTTACAAACATTATTGCTTAGAAACTGCTTCGGGAAGAGAATCCAGATTTGACCAGTCTGTAATCGGGACAACCTCAATGGCTAAATTGCAATTACAATTTGAAAAATGATCATGTGATGATGTCATTGGATTTCTGCATTGTGTTTCAATGATTCCACATCAAATTTAAACAGTTTACAGGTAAAAATCTGTTTTCCCTTATTTGTCAATCTATCACACTCAGACCTGGGATTTGAAAGTCAGGCTGAATTTTTCCTAGCACATATATCACTATCAATTATAAAATTTTGCAACCAGAGCTTAGTTAACAATTTTGTTGATAATGTACGAGCTAGAATGTAACTCAGCTCACTCTTCTTTAACGATGTTGGTTCTGCAGTGTTAATATGAGTGTAAAATAATAAAAGCTCATTTTTTCAAAAAATAAGCAGATATGCCACTGAATTGGCATAGGAAACAGATATGTTGAGTGGAGAAGACAATGTAGCTGTGTTGGTTGCTTCCCTCAAATGTAGGAGGGCTTCTACTCCAAACTTAAATCTAATAGTCTTCATCCCTTAGTGTGCAAGTCCTGGGACAGAGCTAAAATGGGACTTTTGTTAGTTTATTGCTATTCCTACAGTATCCTGGAGTCCCTGTTAAGCTGACCAAGTTCTTCACTGTGGTGGTGGTAGTGGAGGAGTCATCAAGGCTGATTGTTTTGAGTGACTTCAGCATCCCTACTGATGATGACTTGTTTGGGTTAGTTCAAGATCTCATGAACCAAATCCAACCCCGAATCTCAACTTTAGCAGGTTAGAAGATTGTGTCGTCTGAATCCATGTCCAATTACAAGCAACTTGTAAAATCTCTTATGTAGCATATTACAATTCTCATGAATGTAATGGGCAACTTGAAAAGAACCTACAGTATGCGTTTGCTTTCCTAAGCTAGCCGCATTAATTTTAGCGAAATTTGATGCAAAAGTTTTGTTCTTTAATGACTTAGGGAATGTCTACACTACGAGAGTAGTTCGATTTTACTTAAAGCGAATTTGTGGAACCGATATTACAAAGTCGAACATGTGTATCCACACTAAGGATAGTAATTCGACTTTGTGAGTCCACACTAACGGGGCAAGCGTCGACATTGGAAGCGGTGCACTGTGGGCAGCTATCCCACAGTTCCCGCAGTCCCCGCTGCCCATTGGAATTCTGGGTCAAGCCCCCAATGCCTGCTGGGGCAAAAAATGTGTCGAGGGTGGTTTGGGTAACTGTCGTCATTCAGGCCTTACTCCCGCCCTCCCTCCGTGAAAGCGCTGGCGGGGAATCAGTTCGCGCACTTTTCTGGTGATTGACAGCGCGGACGCCACAGCACTGCGAGCATGGAGCCCGCTGCGATCATCGCTGCCATTATGGCCGTTGTCAACACCTCGCACCTTATCATCCATCTTTTTCAGAGGCAGATGCTGAGAAATCGGGCGAGGAGGCTACGGCAGCGTGGTGAGGACATTAAGTCTGAGAGGGGCACAGACCTCTCACAAAGCACGGGACCCCGTGCCGTGAACATCATGGTGGCAATGGGTCATTTTGATGCTGTGGAACGGTGATTCTCGGCCCGGGAAACAAGCACGGACTGGTGGGACCGCATAGTGCTGCAGCTCTGGGATGAATCACAGTGGCTGCGAAACTTTCGCATGCATAAGGGAACTTTCCTGGAACTTTGTGAGTTGCTGTCCCCTGCCCTGAAGCACAAGGACACCCGGATGCGAGCAGCCCTGACTGTCCAGAAGTGAGTGGCCATAGCCCTCTGGAAGCTTGCAATGCCAGACAGCTACCGGTCAGTCGCGAACCAATTTGGAGTGGGCAAATCTACCGTGGGGGTTGCTGTGATCCAAGTAGCCAACGCAATCGTTGAGCTACTGCTCTCAAAGGTAGTGACCCTGGGAAACGTGCAGATAATCATAGATGGCTTCGCTGCAATGGGATTCCCAAACTGCGGTGGGGCTATAGATGGAACTCACATCCCTATCCTGGGACCGGACCACCAGGCCAGCCAGTACATTAACCGAAAGGGCTACTTTTCAATGGTGCTGCAAGCACTGGTGGACCATAGGGGACGTTTTACCAACATCAACGTCGGATGGCCGGGCAAGGTTCATGATGCTCGCGTTTTCAGGAACTCTGGTCTGTTTAGACGGCTGCAGGAAGGGGTTTACTTCCCAGACCACAAAATAACTGTTGAGGATGTGGGAGATGCCTATAGTGATCCTCGGGGACCCAGCCTACCCACTAATGCCCTGGCTCATGAAGCCTTATACAGGTGCCCTGGACAGTGAAAAAGAACTCTTCAACTACCGGCTGAGCAAGTGCAGAATGGTGGTGTAGTGTGCTTTTGGACGTCTGAAGGGGAGATGGAGAAGCTTACTGACTCGCTCTGATCTCAGCGAAACCAATATCCCCATTGTTATTGCAGCTTGCTGTGTGCTCCACAATCTCTGTGAGAGCACGGGGGAGACGTTTATGGCGGGGTGGGAGGTTGAGGCAAATCGCCTGGTTGCTGATTACGCCCAGCCAGACAGCTGGGCGATTAGAAGAGCCCAGCAGGACGCGCTGTGCATCTGGGAAGCTTTGAAAGCTAGGTTCCAGAGTGAGCAGGGTAACCTGTGACTATTAAGTTTGTTTAAACAGAAGCTGAATCTGCCCCCGTTTCTTTACCCAGTTAATGTTGACTATCCTCTCCAGTTACCAACCCCTTTCCCCCCCTTCCAACACACCTTTAATAATAAAATAAATTAAACTTTGTTCATTAACACCGTTTTCTTTATTAAGGATTTTGTGGTAAAATGTTGAAACTGGGACGCAGACTGTGGTGGGGAGTAGGTGTAGTGATGGAAAGGACGCTTCTAAACTCGAGGAATGACAGGCTCCTGCTCCTAGAGCGGTCCGCAGTGGTGGACTGGTTGTTTCAACGGAGCCTGCCACCCCTCCTTTTCAGGACTCTGTATGTGGGGGCTATGTGACTTTGTGGCGGGGGAGGGCAGTTACAGATCCCCTGCTGTGTGACTCTGTCATCCAGGCTAAGGACCGCTGCATAAGATCTGTAACCACCCTCCCCCGCCACAAACTCACATAGCCCCCCCTCCCTCCCCCCGCCACAGAACATGAAAACCACCTCCCAGACTTACCAGGGTGCCTAGTGACTGCAATGTGTGTGTGACCTTCTGCTGAACCTGCCCCCGTGTCTGTACCCTGGTAAAGGTGACTGTCCTCTCCAATTACCAACCCCCTTCCCCCTCTTCAAACACCCTCTCCTCTAACAGAACATGACGGAAACAGTAATTAACAGAAACGTATTTTTTATTAACAACTACACAGTTAGGGGATGAAACTGGGACGGGGGCTTGGGTGAGGTGTTTTTGGAGTGAAGGAAAGGACGTATCAAATCTTTGGGAATGAGAACCTTCTGCTACTTGAGCAGTCTGCAGGGGTGGAGTGACTGTTTTAATGGCCCCTGCCGCCCCTCCTTCTTGGGACTTTGGGTGAGGGGGGATGGGACTTTGTGGCGGGGGAGGGCGGTTAGAGATAGAATGCAGCGGGGCTCTGTCCTCCTGCCTTCGGTCCTGCAGAACATCTACAAGGCGCCGGAGCGTGTCCGTTTGCTCCCTCATTAGTCCAAGCAGCGTTTGAGTTGCCTGCTGGTCTTCCTGCCGCCACCTGTCCTCCCGTTTGCTGTGTGATCGCTGGTATTGCGACATGTTCTCCCTCCACTGGGTCTGCTGTGCCGCCTCGGCTTGGGAGCAGCCCATAAGTTCTGAGAACATCTCGTCTCGTGTCCTTTTCTTTCGTCGCCTGATCTGCGCCAGCCTCTGGGAGGGGGATGCCGGGGTAGCTCGGGAGACACTCGCAGCTGTGGGCTGTGAAAAAGGGAGTGAATTCCTCACAAAGATACAGTTTTGCGAACAATGAATATAGTCTTTCTCTGTGAACAAGACCATGCACAATACCTATCACATGCGCACTCAGTACAAGGTCGAATTTTTGGCCTTCCCAGTGAGTGCCTGGGGTCTTGCTGTACAGATCACACAAGCGGGGCCAGACAACGGAATTCGGCTAGCAGGTGGACATGGTAAGCCGTAGACTTTTGGCTGCTTAAAGCTTAATTTATAGCAGTGCCCTCCTTTCACGTTCTAAGCAATGCTCCTAGCATTGGCCAGTTCCTGCTGCCGGCAATCCAGCCAGCATGAACTCTGCCCCTTTCCCACCCCCCTCGCGGCTGTCCCCGGGAAAGATCCCTCCATGCTGCCCCTGTCCCGCGTGGCTGTAAACCGCCGGTTACAGTTATGTAAAGGAACAGGCAATCAGTCCCAATACTAACATTCCCCTAATTCAAAGCAGGTCACCATGAGTGATATCACTTTGATGAGAATTTCGGAGACAGAGAAAGACCGCATGCTGCGTGAATGCCAGCAAACACCAGGGCCATATGCCGCCCCACACAGCGATCAGATCCAAGACTTCCCGATCAGTCCATGCTGGGGCCCTATTTCTATTCTGTGATTACATGGTCACCTCTGCTGGAGAGCTCTGCATCGTTGCCAGTGCTGCTGAGCTCGCCACGATGTCCAAACAGGAAATGAGATTCAAACTGGCCAGACAGGAAAAGGAATTCAAATTTTCCCGGGGCTTTTCCTGTGTGGCTGGTGGCTGGTCAGAGCATCCGAGCTCGGACTGCTGTCCAGATTGCAGTGAGCATGCTCAGAAAGACATACTGACATCCTTACTCAGAGTATCATTTCGATGAATGAACATTCTCACCAAATCTGTTAATCAAAGGAGGTCTTTTAAATGTTAACTGGGTCAAATTTATAAAACAAAATGATTGCGGTACAGGGCATTATCCTCTAAGATAAAAGAACTTCCCCTATCTTGCCACAAATACTTCTGGTTTCTCCTGTGATAGGAAGCTTCAAATTTAATTCTTCCAACACCTCTCTTTCACTCTAAGTGCAAGGAATCATGCCACTTAGTTTATTCCCCAATCTGCAGCTATACAGGAGAATCAAATCACATTGGAAAAACATCCCTTCTGAAGAAATTACTTTCCCGTCTTTGGGGTGGGTTTTTATTACTTGCATTAATTCAGGTTTAATTTCCCCTGGAAATTAGCTCAAGTTGGTCTGTGAGTTATAGAACTGCATGATCCAGAGAAAACACGCAGATAGGATTTTCTTCTGCGATTTTACCCAAGCTGCAGATTTACATTTTTCTGAACAGTGAAATAGAGTTGCTCAGAGAAAATTTCAAAACTATAATTTGCAGTAGAATTTGCATCCAGATAATGCAGAAAGAGAGATCTCACAGCTACCAGTATCAAAATTCAGCCCTGCTGTCAGTGGGGTTATGCTCAGTTACATCATTGCTCCATTTAGGCATATGCTTTCTCAACATACTTAGTAATTTCATCACCATTAACACTGCTGATTGGAAGGCACACACCCTTACAGTACTACAAAGCTGAACATTCATAGAAAAGGGAGGAAAGTATGATTGTTTTGTAAGCAATATACAGGTACTAGGGTTAACTTGCATTTTTAAAATTGTTTGACTAAGGTCGCATATAAAATAAGATATGTTGCTATTCCTAGTAACTTTATTTATATATATATATGTTGTGCATGTAGATGTAATGACTTTAATGTGCAGTTACGTTCTGCAGAACATACATGTTTTTGTGAACCTTTTAGTTGTGAGTTCTTAAATCTGAGACACCAGTCTAATATGTTTTAACTGAAATCTGTTTAACATGCCATATGAAAAGAATGAGATGTATAATTTGTGCACATAAATATTGTTTGAAGAAGAAGGCTTTGTTTTATTTGTAAATAATGAAAAATCTAGTTAAACAGCAATGTAAACTAGAATAAAAGGAGCATTTTTGTACTTGCATTTTATTTGCAAATGACTGAGGTTTGAAATTGAATTGGAAAACAAAAATAGACTAATGTATATATATATATATATATATATATATATATATATATATATATATAAAGATTAGTCTATTTTTGTTTTCAAATTCAATATAAATATTTAATACATATTTGTATACAAATTATATATATATACATAAAATGTGTACAGTAATTAATAATTAGTCTATTTTGTTTTCAAATTCAATATAAACATTTAGCACACATTTGTATGCAGATTATATATATACAGACATATAATGTGTACAGTAATAATAGTCTATTTTTGTTTTCAAATTCTATATATATTTAATACACATTTGTATACAAATTATATATATAAATATATATAAAATGTGTACAGTAATATTGTTTCTGGCAGATAGATACTCCAGAAGTAGAAGTAATGACTGGGGAGGTACAAATAGTCCCTCCACTCTTATAAAATTGGAATACTCTATTTCGGAGGTTCTCAACTGTGATCCCTGGACCACTCACATTAAAATCAGCTAAAATAAATTAAATGTTTTCCTAATAATACTTTTCCACGTAGGCAGTTGCTGTAGTTGCCACAGAGATGCTATGCAGTTGCCAGTGAGAGGGGAAGTGGCTCACAGCATTGGTAGATGGAGGGTGGGAGTCCCTGCGATGGCAAGGAGACCCTTGAGAAAATTGTTATCCATGATATGGCAAAGCTTGAGAAACCCTGTGTGGGTGGGTTCCCCCCAGGGTGCCACCTGGAACTGAGGTACCACTGAGCCCCCTGACGTACCAGCCTGGGCTCTCTTTAACTTGTACTGCTGTGACAAGCTACAGAGCCTTCCAGTCTGCACTTTCACCAGCATACATACAGGTAGGGACACACCCAGCTGCAGTTACATGCAGGTGCTCTGACCAGCCCCTGCATGGGAAGGCTCCAGCTAGGGTACCTCCCAGCTCCTCAGGCATGCACCCCCTCTGGAATATAAACCAAAAATTATACCATCTTGCACTGCACAGGGAACTGTACAACGTAAGCTCATAAAATTCACCCCCTTCCTCAATGTGGAGAGGGATGGGCAACAGCCTTCTGACGCTGAGTTTTGATTCCCACACACTGGTTTAGATGAAGCAAAAACAAGTTTATTAACTATAAAAAATAGAATGTAAATGATTATAAATAATAGCAAATAGATCAAAGCAAATTACCAAACATATGTATATATATATATATAAACAAAAAATGCAAACTAAACTTAATACACTGAATAGATTGGATATGAATAGCAGATTCTCACCCTAAGGGATAATACAAGCAGGCTGCAGATTCTTAAGGGGCAAGCTGCACTTGCTTACAGCTTAGAATCCCCAGATGTTCTATTCACAGGCTAAAATCCCTTTAGCCTGGCTCCAGCACTTCCCCCCATTCAGTCTTTGTTCCTCAGGTGTTTTCAGGAGTCTCTCTGTGTGGAGAGCGAAGAACACGAGATTATGTCCCTCCCCGCCTTATATAGCTTTAGCATATGGTGGGAAGACTTTGTTTCAAAGCTTGGTTTCTAGTTCCCAGACCATCTGTGGAAAATTACTGACATCCCAAGATGGAGTCTAGAGACTTGTGGTCTCATCACATGTCTTTGCAGAGTCCTAGTAGCCATTACTCAGAAGCTTTCTGTAGGCTCCCCAGGCAGGAGATAAGCTTCTTCTAAGGCCTATTGTATTCCTAATGGCCCATTCCCCACCCACAGTCTAGAATGAAAACTTCTCTAGTGGGCATTACCCAGATGTAACTACATTTGAAATACAGATACATAGTCAATATTCATAACTTGAGATAAAAAAGTGATACATGCATACAAATAGGATAATCTTATTCAGCAAATCATAACCTTTCCAATGACATCTCACATGACTTATCTTGCATAAAATACATCATAACTATGTCATAATCATATCATAATAATATCACTATGAAGAATATAGGGTGCAGTGTCACACCCTGTTCTATTTAATTTTCTAGGGAGTTGAAGAATTTTCTAATTACAGAAAAGGTTATTTTATTGCCATATTCTGAATGGCTTTTCCCTGAAATAACAAGTGAATGACTTCATTCCTTTGTGAATGAAAGACTTTATTTGACATTAGATTTCCATAACTTTAGTTCTGTGCTATTGATATCTCTTTTGCAGTAGCCTCAATCAGGATCAGGGATCCATTATGCTAGGTGCTGCATAAACACACAGGAAGACACTGTCCTTGTCCCAAAGAGTATATAATTTACTTTGAAACACGATACAACAAGTGAGTGTAGCAAACAGTAACAGGAAAGTGGGGAAGGAAGAGGATGAGGATAAGATAACGTAGTTGCATAAATTAGCCATCTGTACAATATGATGGTTTCTTGTGCAAGTACCATCACTGAAATCTCAGAGAAAGCCTGTGCAAAAGTTGCTGTGAACAAAGGAACTATAGGCCTCATTAGAAAATGGAAAGGATGTGAGTTCCACTACAGAAAAACAAAATTTACCTTTGTTTGCCGTGTTGGTGCCAAGATATTAGACAGTCAAAGTAAGGTAATATCTGTTATTGGACCAACTTCTGTTCATGGAAGGGACAAGATCTGAGCTACAGAGCTCTTCCTCAAGTCTGGGGAAGGTAACCAGAGTGTGTGAGCTAAATACAAGGTGAAATAGATTGTTAAGCATAAGAGGTTACACATGCGATAGTCGATAGAAGACCACTTAAAGTGTGTTGTGGGCAATTAAGGTTTAGTAGGCAGCAGGGTGTGTCACAAATTGTTGTAATGAGCCATAAAACCAGTGTCTCTGTTAAGTCCATGATTTTTAGTGTCCAGCAAAGTTACGAATTTAAGTTCCTAGATTTGTCTTTTGAAGATGTAATGCAGGTTTCCTTTGAGGATGAGGACTGAAAGCTCAGATATAGAGTTATCATGTTGTGAAACGTATTTACCTATAGGTGATATGATGGTTTTGTCTTTTACAATTTTTTGTGCACATTTCATCTGAAAGCATAGTGATTGTTTGGTTTCACCCACATAGTTATTATTGGGGCATTTGATGCACAAGGCAAGATACACCACATGTTGTAATACGCATGGATCTTGAAAGGTGTGTTGTGGGGGGGTATTGATCATCATAGCAGCGGAGATAGGTTTTTCATCTGTTGTTCTGGCAGGGTCTGGGGCTGCCTTGAGTTAGCGTGTCCAGGTCTGTGGGGAACTTGCTTTTGATAATGAGTTTGGTGAGGTTGGGGGAAGGGGGGAGAGATTTGAAGGTCCAAAATAGGGAGTTCAGGAAAGATTTATTTCAGGATGTGGTCCTCATCAAGCATAGGTTGTAATTGTTTTATGATACCCAAAATGAGTTCCAGTGTGGGATGGTTGGTGACAATTACGGGTATGCAGTCAGGGTTGGCAGGGGTGTGTGTGTGTGTGTGTTCTGTATTGAAGCAGGTTCTCCCAGTGGTTAGCCTGATCCATGATATGATCTATTTCTCTGGTGGACTGTCCTTATTTAGTGATGGTGGTTTTAAGTATGTTTAGGTGTGTATCCTGGACTTTCTTTTTGGAGCAAATACTGTGGTATCTAAGTGCCTGGGGTGTAGTTAACCAATTTCTTGTTGTGTCTGGGATGGTTGTTGGATCTGTGGATGTAAGTGTGGTGATCCAGGGATTTCTTTTATATAGTGGTTTTAGAAGTTTGGGGTTGGGGTTGAAGCTGGTCATGGTATCCAGGAAGTTGATGCTGGTGTGAGAGTGTTTTAGAGAGAGTTTGATTGATGGTTGGTTGTTGAATCTGTGGTGAAAATCTCTGAGGGAGCTTTGGTCATCTCTCCAGAGGATGAAAATGTCATTAATGTATCTCAGGTATATCACTGGTTTTGTGGTGTATTTTTCCAAAAAATTTTCCTCAAGGTGGCCCATGAGGAGGTTGGCATACTGAGAAGCCATCCTAATACCCATGTAGGGTGACCAGATGTCCCAATTTTATAGGGACAGTCCCGATTTTGGGATCTTTATCTTATATAGACGCCTATTACCCCCCACTCCTGTCCCGTTTTTTCACATTTGCTGTCTGGTCACCCTATACCCATGGCTGTTCTGATGGTTTGGACAACATGTTTGTTATCTGATGTGATGCTGTTGTGAGTGAGAATGAAATGGATGAGTTTGGGATGGATTTCTTAGCGGTGCATATTATCTTGTAGGTATTTGAGACAGGCAGCTATGCAGTCATTGTGAGGGATGTTGATGCATAGGGTGGTAACATCCATGGTGGCAAAGATGGTGTTCTAGGGGAGTGTTGCGGGGTGACGACTCACCAGCATGGCACCTCCTGCTGGTTGTCCGGAAATTAGCTCTTTTCCAGCTCTGGAGAGCCCTCTGCCGGCTGATGTCTCGCCTGCTGCGGGCCCCGTGTCCCTCCCGGACCCCGGTGCCCTTTTCCCAGGGATTCTGCCCACTGCAGTACCCCCTCTGTCTGGGTCTCCCTTCCCAGGGGAACCCCCAACCCCCTATCCCCACCTTGCCTCAGTGGCTACTGCCAGTCACCATCTAGCCCCCGCTCCCTGGGGCAGACAGCAGTCTGTAACCCACTCATCATCAGCAAGGGGGGTTGCCAATGAAATACAGAATCAATTCAGCCAGAGGAAATAGTACTGCTGCCGTAGATTTGATGAGAACGTGGTATTGAATTGTTTAACCCTTGCTATAGAAATTACCCCAGAACTCTTGGTGGTGACTCCTACTTTTGTCTCCTTTTAATTAAACTGTGAGTTGTTGAGATTTTTTTCCCCTACTGCCTAAAAGAGTTTCTGTGGCTAAAATATCATCCTCACCTAATTGTCTATGCCTAATGTGTACTTCAACAAGTAGCTTTTTCCTTTTTGATTCATAGCCAAGATGCTGACACAGCAACTGGTTTGTTTCCTGTTGAAAAGAAATAACAGTAGAAATAAATGGCTTTCAGATGTGCCAAAAAATAAAGAATTTGGGGGGCACAGTGAAACCAGCGTTCAGCAGTTGGACACATAGCAGCACATGGGATTTTGAGAACAGAATGTTCTGAATATCTGCGGTTACACTGTGCCCTAAGAGCAGAGGCCTGTGGTGTGGTGGGGAGCAACAGAGGGGGACCCACAGTAGTGGGAGTCCCAGAGGAAGTCTGGTTGAACAGATTCTGTTTGGAATTCCTCTGATGTCTCCCGGGGAGAGCATGGAGCATTGGCAGCTCTGCGCACACTTTAAATGAGCGCAACGTAGAATCATAGAAATGTAGGGCCAGAAGGGAACCTGGTGCCCCTCCACCCCTCTTTGCCCCCTTTAGGGGAGGAAAGCATGGAACATAGGGTTGTCAATTTTGGTTGGAAGTATTCCTGGAGATTTAATCACATGACATAATCTTTAATTAAAGATTAATCTTTAATTCCTGGAAACTCCAGGCCAATCCTGGAGAGTTGGCAACCCTAACGGAACAGCATGTCCGCTCCTCAGATACATTGTAGCTAGCCCCTGCACAAAGGCATAAGAGGGAACATGCTGTGATGGGTTGGATCACAGAAACCCCCTGAGAGCTGCCACCCGATGTGCCAAGACTACCTCTGCTCCTGCTTTCCCTGCCAGCTCAGGACTCCAGCACTCTGTCTTGCTGAGCCAGACACGCCCATCTGCTCCAACACAGACCCAGGGTCTGAATTACTTGCCCCAGACCTGCAGGTTTACCTGAAGGCAGCTAACAGAAGTGGTCCTGTCTTTAACACTCAGATGCCCAACTGCCAAATAAACCCAAATAAATCTGTTTTACCCTGTATAAAGCTTATGCAGGGTAAACTCATAAATTGTTTGCCCTCTATAAGACTGATAGAGAGATATGCACAGTTGTTTGCTCCCCCAGGTATTAATACATACTCGGAGTTAATTAATAAGTAAAAAGTGATTTTATTAAATACAGAAAGTAGAATTTAAGTGGTTCCAAGTAGTAACAGACAGAACAAAGTAAGTCACCAAGCAAAATAAAATAAAATGCGCAAATCTATGTCTAATCAAACTGAATACAGATAAGATCCTCACCAGCTCCAGAATGCTCCCTTTTACAGATTAATCTCCTTTTAGCCTGGGTCCAGCAATCACTCAGACCCCTTGCACACTGTCCTTTGTTCCAGTTTCTTTCAAGTATCCTGGAGTGTGGAGAGGCTCTCTCTTTAGCCAGCTGGAGACAAAATGGAGGGGTCTCCCATGGGTTTAAATAGACTTTCTCTTGTGGGTGGAGACCCTTCTCCTCACTCCTATGCAAAGTCCAGCTCCAAGATGGAGTTTAGGAGTCACCTGGGCAACTCACATGTCCATGCATGACTCACATTTTTACAGGTAGCATCGATTATTTACATGCTACCTTGAACGTCTTCAAGTAGACTTCTTATGTGGATTACACAGCCAACATTCATAACATTCATAACTTCGAATACAAAAATGATACATGCATACAAATAGGATTAATACATTCAGTAGATCATAACCTTTACAGAGATATGTTACATGGCATATGTAGCATAAAACACATTCTAAGCATATTTCCATAAAGTCTTATGGGAGGTACCATCACATATGCCTTCTCCCACACCTTGTGCCCCCATGCAGGCCTATGTGTAGTCTGGCCCTTCCAAAACACTGGAACATAAAAGAACGCCCTGTCTTTGGAGACAGTGAATTTAATAATTCACATAATTCAAAATTCCAGTGAGAGGGACTGGCCACTGCAGAAAGACATCTCTGAGGACCTCAGGAACTAGGGTTCAGTGAATGTTACCTGCAAGACATGGTTAAGACTGGCAGAGTCTCAAGGAATTGCTGGTGAGGTGGATAGATGGTGTGGCAGGGAGCTGACACATGGTTCAAACCCCAGCAAAATTCACTCTTGCTGAGGCAGAGGGGTAACACAGTGGCTTATGATTCTGGGTGCCCTAGGACTATGTCACAGAAGTCTGGCCACAGCTTTCTATTTTGTACCAATTTCACAGCTTTGTTCACCTCTAAACCTTTTTTTTCAGTGTCATTCTTCACTGTGTCTGTCCAACGCATCCTCAGTCTTCCTCTATTTCTAGTTTCGCTCACTCTGGTATATATTCCCACGTATGGTATTTCTGTTCAGCTGTTTGCTAGCAGTATAAACAGTTTCTCTTAAGAATGTTACTGACACTTTCTCCGGTTCAATAAAAGCCCATACTACTGAATTCTTGGAAGTTCTTTTATAAATCTAGTGTTGTGATTTTATCCACTGTGCTTCAAATAATATCATCAGTATACTTGCATGCCTTCAAGAACATGCTCTGGAGTTCTATGAAATATTTAATCTGCAGAACTGATACCAAATGGTAATCTTTATAATCAAACCCTAAATCTCTGACTGCTAGAATCTGGGACTGGATGACAGGGGATGGATCACTCAATAAATTGCCCTGTTCTGTTCACTTTCTCTGAAGCACCTGAACTGCTGGCCACTGTTGGAAGACAGGATAACTGGGCCAAGTGGGCCATTGGTCTGACCCAGTATGGCCATTCTCATGTTCTTAAACCATGTAATAGGTATACATATCTTTGCACTTTCATATCAGACTTTAACTGCCAGAGCTTAAAAAAGTAACAAGCACCTGCCACTATTTCTTCTATCTAATTATCCCTTTTTAATATGTTAAAGGTATTAATAATAATAATACTAATAATTAGTAATAAATTAATTAACACCTAACTATTATATAGAGCTTTTCCTCCATAGATATCAAAGTGAGTTACAAAGGTCAGTATCAATTTGAACCTCATCTATAAAGTGACGAAGCAAATTAATCATTTACTTCATCACATCATAAATGACATTCAGGCTGGGTTAAGATGCACGAGCAGAAATCAGTGTAAATTGAGAGCTGACACTAGGACTTTTCCTCAGGCAGCTAAAACAATAATAAAAATCCAGTGTGAATTAGATCTCAGAGCCATTTTTCTCCCTTCCCCCACCCTTTAGCAGCACCAAGCGAGAGCTGAGAATTCATCTCTGTGACCCTGATTCTCATTTACACTACACCACGCTGGCAGTGTAAAATGACCTTGAAGTTTTCATAAATTACATTTACTCTAAGGGTCTATGTATTTATTCCTGGTTTTAGGGCAGATTGGTTTATATAATTTTAGACCATTTAAAAATAAATTACTTTTCTGAGTATTGACAAGTGAAAATAGTCATTTTCTTTACAGGGGCAACATGAATTATTCTCCTGCTGTCCTTATGCAAGTCAATAATCCACAGTCAATCACGCTATTCTAGAATGAATGACGTTATGGTGATCGTCATCCCCACTATAACAGATTACTTTCTTCTGTCTTTTTGCTTTCAAGTTCAGTAACAAATTAAAAATGGCCCTTGGAGTGACACAGCCAGAATGAGGGTAGACATAGATTCTTCTAAATTGGTTTAGATTTGAGAACTCTTTTATGGCACTTGACAATTTCACTCACATAATTCACGTGGAGCAGGAACAAAAGCTTAGCTGAATTTTCTGAGCTCCCAGGAGTGTAGAGACCTACTGGATCTGCAAGTGGCCAAAAAAACCAACGACAAAAAAAAAACAGAAAAAATGCAATTGGCAGAGATGCTCAAAGAGGTACTTCTTGCCAAAAGAGGCACAAAGGAGGAGAATGGAAACAGAAAAACAGATATGAATTATGGAAACATTAGTCCTTTGGGCCAAACTCTGTTGTCAGTTATACACAAGTAAATCAATGAAGTCAGTGACGTTACTCCAGATGTACATTATGCTAGTATAAATAAGAGAACTTGGTCTTATTTTTTTTTAAAAGCATGCACTGTCTTTTGAAGAATCAGTACAGTAGCATTGTATCAATACAGGCTGTTCAGTGGCTGCTGCACTATGGATAAATTAGTCTAGAACAAAGTGACTATTAAAACATGTAGTACATGTAACATGCCGAAGACAAATTGGTACCACTCTAGTTAAAACCATTCCCTGGTAATCCAGTGTATTATGCACCCGAACTGTTTTGTCTATCAGAATTTAAGCTTTGTGAGACAGGTAATGTTTCTTCCTCCTATGTTTATACAAGGCTGAGTAATCTGTCAGTGATCTTTATAGACTAACAATCTATTTTCTAACAGTCTGATAGGATATGGCCTCTACCTTTCACAAAACAGCTCTGTATGGTCTATTCTTGCTATTGTGATCACTTCATTGGCTTGTCATTGTGGTGTTCACTGTGGTTTTTTTTCTTAGGGGAATCCTTGTTGTAACCATTGTAACACTGAAAAAAAATCCTCCCTGAGGAGCCCATGCTTCCCCAACTAAACAAGACAAACACTTTTTCAAAACCAGGCACTGTGTAGCGAGAAAAGGGTTGCTGGGAGTGGCTTGCGCGTCTCAAAATCCAGCTGTCCTTCCATACAGTTGGCAGCAGTTCTGCAGCTTATTGAGATTTCCCCTAAAACTGTCTGAATAATAATTACAGTTCTGGAGTCAAGACTAGAGAACTTTTGCAAGAGGGCCTACCAGTGGTGTATTATTGCGTAGGCTGACAAGGCCTAGGCCTAGGTCGGCAAATTTGCAGGGGTGGCAAATTTATAATAGCAGCATTTTTGTAATCACAGCATCAGTGATGCTGCGATTCTACCAATCATAGCGCGTACCGAAACCACCAATGACAGCGCGATGCCATTTAGTAAACATACTTGCAAGAATCCTAAACATTAATAATATGACTGGAAGGAAGAAATTAAGTGGTTCTCAGTTAAAAAATACTATACAAAAGCAAGAAAGGGAAAATGAAATGATAGCAAAACTGTGCAAAATAGATTCCTTTGTTGTATCAGTTAGTGCCGACAGTGAGACAGAAAAAATAGTTGAAAGTAGTTGTGAAGTAAAAAGTTAAAATATTAGTGTTGATATTGAAAATATTGATGTTTAATAAGTTCACATGGGGTCGGGGGTGGCAATTATTTCAGGGACTGGGGGTGGCAAAATCATTAATCAGCCACTGGGGCCTACAAACTCTAAGTACTCAAAAAACTTTTCAAGCTGTTAGCTGAATGAACTAGTGTGGTTATTCCCTTACTGGTTAAGGAAAAGGTTATTTGTTCAGAAAATTGGAGACTTTGGAAAATAATCCGGGGCTTGTGATAGTGTTTACAAACCCCGCACTGGGCCTGAAGGCGTTAAAAGGCAATACTAGGACCAGGTAGCCCAACCCCTCCAGACCTGCTGATTATGCTCCAACTGGAGGAGCAGGTTAAAAACAGCTCAGAAGCCCAGGCAAAGAGTATGGACTGGGTGCAGCAGAGTGGAATTCTTCTTCAGGAAGCCAGACAGAAGAGCGAGCCTGAGGGTGTGTTTACACTTAAACTGCTACAGTGATGCAGCTGCAGAACTTCAGTGTAGACACTCACTACAGTGATGGGAGGGGTTCTCCTGCCACTGTAGTCAATCCAACTCCCCGAGAGGTGGTATCTAGGTTGACAGAAGAATTCTTCTGTCAAACTAGCACTGTCTACATTGAGGGCTAGGTCGGCATAGCTCCATCTCATAGAGGTGTGGATTTTTCACACCCCTGAGAGACAGCTATGTTTATGTAAATTTTCTGTGTAGACCAGCTCTGAGAAGGGGCCCCAAAGTGGGTAAGGCCCTCAGGCAGAGCTTTCTCTGAACACCACCCCTTTGAGAACTTGCAAGTCCGGCAGAGCCCTGCTGCGATGGACACATTTGTTGTAAGGTGATTGACTGTTTGGACTATAGGGCCCATGCCCCAAACTGAAGGGATCTATAGGTAGAAAGTAGCCCAGGGAAGCAACTTAGACTCACTGTGGGGAGGAACCTGCTGGGGTCAATTCCCACAGGGTGCTGGGCTGGGACCTGGTGGAGAGGGAGGGCCCAGGTCTCCCTACCACACCATCTTAAAGATCTAAAGCCAGATATGGAAAGCCAAAGATCCCCATCTTAAGCTCAGGAACAAGTACTTCTACTGCTCTGAGAGGCACAGGGCTGGAAGTTGGATACACTAACCACTAGACCACTGGGTTCTCCAAGCTCCCTATCACAGCAAACTAGATATGTTCACTTTTGGGTATGCAAGTCACAGAAGGTCCTGTATAGCTCCTTGTGGCATTAGTTGACCTACTCAAGCTCCCACTCCGAGCAGGAAGTAGCCTCCAGGCCTGTATAGCTCAGGAGACTATGTGCAGAATTTTCTTCTGCTTTGCACCTTGTGTAGTCATTTACTCTAGTGCAAAGTAGGTGTCAAACACTAATATTCTTATTTGGTATTTACACCTATTTTGCATTTACTTAGCACAGACATAAATAATTGCACAAGGTGCAAAGCAGTGGAGAATTAGACCTTAATCTATTTATTTTAGGCTCTTAGGCCTGGGCTACACTCAAAAGTTAGGTTAATATAAGTCTCCTTGAGTTGACCTAGTTGTCATGTATCTACACTCAAATGTGCCTCTGGCAGCCATAAGCGCCCCATTACAGTGACAGTAACACCACCTCCCCGAATGGCATTGAGCTGCGGTTGACACAGTGCAAGCATAGAACCTGCATGGTCTATGTGCCACAATGCCCAATACTGACTGCTCTGGTCACAATTGTGAACTCCACTGCACAGGGTACACAGAGACCAGAAGTTACTCCTACCTTTGAAAAGCTCACATATTTTTGATTCCCCAGCTTGGTGAGCACACCTAGCTTTCCCTTGTTGTGTGCAACTGCGAAGCGAACCATGCTGATTACACACTCTAGACTCGCTCCTGGCTGGAGTGGACAGGGGATATTGGGTCTCCTGCGCCTGTGAGGAGAAGAGGCTGTGCAAGCACAGCTACAGACCAGCCATAGACATGTGAACAAGTATGAAAAGATTGCACAAGGAATGCAGGTGAAGGGGTATGACAGGGATCAGCAGCAGTGCTGCATGAAAGTGAAAGAACTGTGCCAGGCATACCATAAGGTCAGGGAGGTCAACAATAGATCTGGTGCTGAGCACAGACCCGCCACTTTTACAACAAGCTGCATATCGTACTTGGCAGAGACCCCATCAGCATACTGCAGAGCACCAAAGATACCTTAAAGGAGCCCGAGACAGGGACTCCTGCCAGGAGCAATGAGGAAGAAGAGGACGGGGGACATATAATGGGAGAGGTCCAGCTATACCATGAGTGAAGACTTTTTGAGACTTCACTGCAGTCTAGCCAATCCTGTCAGCCTAGCATGGAGGAGCCCAATGCGGGGGGAGGAGGACCTTGAGTAAGTGTATGAATGGATTTTCCATTACAATGTTTAAATGTACAGATGGTGCCTGACCCCAACTTAGCAGGACACAGGTATCAACTTTTCATTGTTATACTTGTACTAGAAGAGGTAGTGGTACAACAAACAGAGGTAGAGTTGTTATCTGCTTTTCATTCTCCTGTAGAGTGAGGTGGGGAATGGTAGGAGGCAAAGCAGTTTGTTTATGTACAAACATAGGGATGTCCCTTGAAGAGATCTTGAGAGATCTTGATGAACCTTCCATGCAGATACTTGCAATCCTCTCCTGGCAGTTTCTAGGGGTGGCAGCCTTATTACTTCCTCTGTGATAGGCCCCTTTCCTATTCCACTCCGGGATGACCTAGGCAGGCATCATTGCTGTAAACAGCCTAGCAGCATACTGGCTCGAACAGCTTTGCGACACCACCAGCAGCTGTGCTGTGCCTTTGTTACCCTCAGGAGCGAGATATAAGCTAAAATCACCACTGCATATGGAAAATAGTGCCAGTGCTCAGTGCCGTTGCCCTGCACCCATACCCATGGAAATTAGGAGATGAAATTTTATTGTTTCATGCAGTGGAACAATTCGCTCCTTATTCCCCCTCCTCCCACTCCCACAGTCCAGTGGCAGCAAACTAGACCAGTCCAGTGTTCATGAAAAGGGAACACAAAGGGAATGAGAATGGGGGAAAGCGAATCCATTAAAAATATTGAAAAAATATTTGTGGAAAATAATTTTATTATTCACTCAGTTCTAAAAGTTACATTTGGCTGATAAATAATAGCAGATACCCTGAGGGCTCAACTATAGGGTTACCATCTGTCCGTATTTCCCCGGACATGTCCGGCTTTTGTGTCTCTAAATAGCCGTCCGGGAGGAATTGTTAACAAGGTTAAAATGTCTGGGTTTTTTTTCTCCCTCGCCTCTCTCCCTCCCTTCCATGCAGAGTGCAGCTGCTGATTGGGCGGCTGGGCCGATTGACCCATTCCCACTGGCCTCCAGCAGCCAGAGCCCTCCCCTGCTCCCCCCTCCCTCTGTCTGCAGCCCTGTGTAACACACAAACCGACCCACTGGGCAGCGTGTTTTGCAAACACGTGGAGCCAGAATGGTAAGGGGAGTCCGGGAGGGGGGCAGTCAGGGAGGGGGGAATGTTGGATGGGTCCCAGTCTTCCACCTGCCACCCCCCCTTCGCACATCCCTCCCGTGGGCCCCCTCTCCCTGCCTGCCTCTCCCTTGTCTGCTTGTACTGCCAGAGCCAGCAGCAACTGCTGTCTGCTGCCCCCGGGTCCTAGTGCTCCCATCCACTAATGGGAAGACAGGCTGCCCTTACCCTGTCCTTCCACCCTAGCCCTGAACCTCTCCAATGCCCCAAACCCATCAGCCCCAGCCCTCATCCACCCACACCCTAATCCTCTGCTCCTTCCCTGAGCCCTCTCCTGCATCATGAACCCCTCATCCTCAGACCCACAGCCCTCACCCCTTCATCCCCTCCTATCCCCAAACCCCCTCCCCCTCCCACACACCCCCTCCTGCCCTCAAACTCCCTCCCAAAGCCTGCACCCCCTCCCTTTGCACCACCTCCCACCCCCAAACTCCATCCCAGAGCCTGCAACCCTCATCCCCTCCTGCACACCCACCCCCTGCCCCAGCCTGGAGCCTGCACCCAGCACCCAAACTTTATCCCAGAACCTGCACCCTGCACCCCTCCTGCACCCTAATCCCCAGCCCAGAACCTGCACCCCAGACCTCCTCCCCCCCTCCAGAGCCTTAGGCAGGTTGGGGGGATGAGTTCTGGGCACCACCAAAATTTCTACAACCCTGCCACCCATGCGAGTGGATAAGGGTCGGGGCAGTCAGGGGACAGGTAGGGTCCTAGGGGGGGCAGTTAGAGTGGGGGGTTCTCAGCAGGGGGCAGTCAGGGGACAAGAAGCAGGGCGGGTTGGAGTTCTAAAGGGGGCAGTCAGGGGGTGGGCAGTGGGAGGGAGTGGATGGGGGTGGGGCGGGGGCGGGGCTAGGGCGGGGCTTCTCTCCAGTGTCCTCTTTTTTGATTGTGAAAATATGGTAACCCTACTCAACTATGACTTTTTATTTATCTCACTTGGTCAATAGAAGCACCCTGAGACCATTACTTGATAACTTGTTGGGTATTCTGTGTAGGGTTGAATTATTTGATTAGATCAGTGATATGCTTCAGCTGGTTCAGAAAACATGAACCTTGAATGTACATGCTTTTAAGACCTTATCTAAAATATTTAAAATATTTGGCACTTCTTGTTTTGATGCAATTCCTTGCTAGTGAAATACCCTTTTTCTGTTTAAAAGCTTCTGAAAACACTCCTGACATAACCTACAGCCTTTTCTTTCACACTTATTATTCATTCTCTTTCATTGGCTTCTGTCTAATAATGCTTCACTTTTTTTTCCTCTGACCCGATTTCTATTCTGAAACTGTTTCTCACCGCACAGATGATTTGGGCTCAACATTATGAACAACTTTTTCTAGAAATTCTTAATCGCAAGTGTTTCTTCTCTGGATATTGCTTTTTTCCCCATAGATTATAAAATAGGAAAACAGTGGAACAATGGTTGATTCTAATCACCAAGGATGAAGAGAGAGAGAGACTTAGAACTGTTAACAGTGATCTGCACTCTCTCCTAGGCAACAGCATACATGGTCAGTAAACACATTTTCCAGATTCTAGCCTAAAGCAGTAAAGTTGATATAAATCTTGGTAGTGCAGCAGAATGTCATCAGCCCAGCAGGTCAGCTGTTATGTGATTGCAGTTACCCTAGGGGTGTCTACTGTGTCTCATTTTTGTATTCTATAACGATCTCCAGAAGAACTGCACCGAAATCCCTACCCGAAAACATGGTTAGTATTCTCTATGCTGTTTCTCGCTTGTCAAGGTCAGGGGTACCCTTCAAATGGTTCAGAAAAAGCAAATGCATTTTTTCAGTTTGTTGCTTGTTGGATATTAAAATTGTAAGAATCAGAGACCTTACGTTGTCATCACCATAAACAGGAAACATAGCTGGAAAAACCACAATGGTAGAAAGTGACTTGCTGCTTGTACCCCCTAGGGTACATTTACACAGTGTTTTGGAGCCTGTAGGAGTGAGCCTTCCAGCCCAGATTGACAGATTTGGCTTAGCATGCTCTAAAAGTAGCTGTGTAGACAGCGCTTTGAACTTGTGGCTCGGGCTGGGCCTCAAGCTCTGAAGCCTGGATAGGGGGTGGGCTTCAGCCAGGGATCAGGATCCAGCCCAAGCTGCAACTTCAAAGCACTGTCTATGCAGCTATTTTAGAGTGCTACTGTGAGCCAGGCTAGTCCAAGTCTGTCTGCCCCCCATTTGGGAGACTCACTGTTGCAGGCTCCAAAACACTGTGTAGACATATCTTTAAGGGCTAAAGGCCCAGGCCCAGACAACCCTAGTTACTAAGGATGCATATTGGAACAGGGATCACCTGATTCCCCTATAAAGGGCAGCAAGATGCTGTGGAGGGTAGGAAAGGTTGCATTGCTCAAGTTAACAAAGCAAGCTGTAGAGAGACTGCTGGGAGTAAGAAAGGCTCCTGCTTGAAGCCCTGAGACCAGGGGAGCTTGGGCTTGTGCCCAGCTTAAGGCTGGTGGGAAGCCTTTTGTGTTTATTATTGAACTTCAGGTTCATACACCAGACCCTAAGGAGAGCTACTGGCACTGGACTCATGAAAGCCTGCATGGAGTTTATTTTAGAAGCATCTTGAAGTGGGAGACTGAGGCAGGCCACTTGCAGAGTGACCTCAGGCCACAAGGGGGCATGCAAGTGATGGCCTGCCTGCTTATATTGATCTATAGGTCCAACTAGATGGATATCATGATCTTTTTTTGCTGAGTTCTGAGAGTCATTGTTAGCACAGCAAATATCTTAACTATGCATAACTTACGATTTTTTTTTCAAACAAGATGAGACTATTATGCAATGCAAACCAAAAATCCTGTACTTCGATGTTGTATCCTTCCTTTTACTTCCCTGCTTGCAGTATAGTGAATTAATGTTATTCTATTGGGACAGAAAGAGTGGAGAGATGCAAGATACCGATAGAGCTGCCTTTTGTATGTCAAGTACTCTGCTTTGTTCTTTGTTAAGTTCCCTGAACTTGAAAGATCACTGCTGTATTGTTATATCTGATGTAACTTGAGAGATCACTGCAGGGCTGTATTGTTATATCTGATGTAAAAACAAATTATTATTATTTGTATTACCGTCGCACCTAGGAGCCCTGGTCATTAACCAAGACCTCATTGTGCACAGATGTTGTACAAACACAGAACAAAGAGCTGGTCCCTATCCATTAACTCTGTCTGCGTTCAATGTTATCAATATCCTGGAGCTTTGCTGTGGATACTGATTTAGTCTGATTAGTTTAAAATGCTGATTAGTTACTTTAGAAATTCCTTAAGGTCTGCCAAGCTGCAAAACAGAACCAAGACGCTCTGTCAGTTCCTGAGCTTTGAAATGTTGTATCCCTGGTATTTGATGTTTTGACAAACATACTATTTAAGAAAAGTGTCAGCTTAAAAAAATGGTGAGTGAAATCTGCACAAAGACAGTCTTGCTCAGCAATAAGGGACTAAAAAATAAATATGGGAAAGTGGAATCACCTGTTCACACATAATGCTGGGAGATACAATTTATCCCAAAGTTAATGGATCAACATGGCAAAGAGAACTGTGTACAGATGTACTCCATTAACTCCAGATTTGTTCTCTCTTTTCTTGCCCTTCATCTGTATCCTGTACTGCTCATAATATAATGTTAATGATTGTTTGGTTTGTGTACCTTAGGCACTGTCCATTGGGAATGCGCTCATCATACTATATGGGGTAGGTTGGGCTTTAGACTCCATGTTGCAGCCTGGGCTGCAACGTACACTCTGTTATTTTTAGCACGCTAACTCAATTCCCTCTAGTGCAAGGGTTGGCAACCTCTGGCACACGGCTCACCAGGGTAAGCACCCTGGCGGGCCAGGCCAGTTTGTTTATCTGCCGCATCTGCAGGTTCGGCCGATCGCGGCTCCCACTGGCCGCAGCTCGCCGCTCCAGGCCAATGGGGGCGGCGGGAAGCCGCGGCCAGCAAATCCTTCGGCCCGCGCCGCTTCCCGCAGTTAAGTGCTCTCCTCTCATCTGACTCTCAGTCTCTTTCTTTCTTCATCCTACCTGATCTCTGTGCTGCTTTTGATACTGTCAACCATTACATTGTTCCCAATCATCTGGGACCGTGTGCTGGAGTCTGAGAACTGGGCTTCTTGGTTTTGCTCCCATCCATTAGAGGCCTCTTTTTTGCAGCATGCAGCAGAGAGAAAGGCTAGCCCTCTGGATAGGGAGCTAGCCTTGAGAGATCTGGGTTCTATTCTTCCCACTCCCCCGGCCCCCCCATGGACTTCCTGTATGTCCCTGAGGTCAGAGTTTCAAAGGTTTTTAGGCATCCAAAGATGTAGCTAGGCATCTAGTGGGGTTTACAAAGCACCTAACCTTCTAGGCGCTTTTGAAAATCCCACTAGGTGCCTAAATGCCTTTGAAAGCCTTAGGCCTGGTGTACACTGGGGGGGTGTCAATGTAAGATACGCAACTTCAGCTACGGGAATACCGTAGCTGAAGTCGACGTATCTTATTCCAACTTACCTCCCGTCCTCACGGCACAGGATCGACGGCTGCGGCTCCCCCATCGACTCCGCTACCACCGCTCGCTCTGGTGGAGTTCCGGAGTCGACAGGGAGCGCGTTCGGGGATCGATCGCTACCCGCCGATACGGCGGGTAGTCTGGACGTACCCTTAGTTTCTCTGTGCCTCGGTGCCCCATCTGTACAGTAAGGATAACAGCACTGCTCTACCTCACCAAGGGGCTGTGTTGTGAGGCGCTCAAATACTACAGTGATGAGGCCACATAAGTACCAGAGGTAGAGTGGGAACTTCTCTATACCATGAAAACAACAAGGAGTCCTGTGGCACCTTAAAGACTAACAGATTTATTTGGGCATGCCGCATAAGCTTTCGTGGGTAAAAAACCTCACTTCTTCAGATGCATGGAGTGAAAATTACAGATGCAGGCTACCCCCTGATACTCTCTATACCATGCTATCCCTTCCCTGGGTTTTGGCCCCTTCTTTTCACTTATGCCCCTCACATCTTCCTCTTTTCTGAACGTTTCGTTGGCTCAGAAGGCTTAGCTGTATTTCTTCTGAGTCCCCTGCATTCTCTCTTCAACCGCACCCTGGCAGAGGAATTCCTATTTTAAAGGTTCATCTAAGGACTTCCAGATCCTTAATTTAATTACCAGCCTTTTCTTATTTTAATCACCCTGCCTCTGTTTGTAAACAAAACACTGACTCCCTGCCCCAGGGACATAGGCTGGGAGAAGCACTTCTCTGTAGAACTCACATTCCACACTAATGGTGAGCAGTAAAGAGCTCCGCTTGGGAGAACACCTCCTGTATGAAACTCAGGTGGGGGGTGGGTGGGGGTGTGTGCACCTTGCCTAATTCCCCTTATGATGGTTGGACTTGGCAAAGGTGCGGAGTGCCTCCCACCCGCCAGCGGCACCCTCCCCATCAACTCCTCCTCCCTCCCAGTGCCTCCCGCCTGCTGCACATCAGCTGTTCAGCAGTGCTTGGAGGCGTGCAGGAGGGGGAGGAGTGTGGGCGGGAAGAGGTGAGGCTATGGCGGAAAGAGGCAGGAGGTGGGGCTTTGGGAGAAGGGGTGGAATGGGGTGGGGCCTGGGGCAAAGCAGGGGTTGAGCATTCCTGGGGAAAGGAGGAAGCCGGTGCCTGTGCAGTAGGTAAATTGAGGTGCAGGGAAATGGGGGGCATAATAGAGATTATGTAATATTGCCTTAGCATCCCCCTAGTCAATTTCAGAAGCACAGGGATAAAAATCAGTCAAACCCTATATCCAATGATCAGTAACATATGTATGTATGTTAGATTTTCTCTCTTGCTAAATGCTGTGGCAGACATTACAGCTCTACTACTGCCCAGGAGAATCACACAATCCTGCAGATATTAATCAACATATGAAATATTTGTTAATAGAACACAAAATACTAAGGCATTCTTTTAGGACCACATAACTGTCTTGGGTTTTGCTTTGCTTGTTTCAAATATGTTTCAAGATTTCTCTATGCAATTGACACAAATTCCCAGCAGCTGGATTAAAGTAGTAGAGCTTCTACTCACTATCAGGTCTTGGGAGGGAAATGTTTTATTTATAAACTGAAATGTTTTTGTGGACTATTTTTGTATCCTAGTTAAAGTAAATGATCTTAACACTGTACTTTCTTCTTATATTTTCAAAAATGTATTTGAAAAAAAAAAGACAAGCATGATTATATTTTTTTTAGTTTGAAGTCTCACATCAGGATTTACTGGTGACACCTACTGGTTATTTTATAATGCTTGCTTTTTTAAATGAATAAAATTACGAACAGTGTCTCAACAGTATAACAAAAACATTATGACACATAAATGAATTAGCCAACAATAAAATGTATTTAATTGGTAAATCTGTAATAGCCAAAGTAAATTATTCCAGATTTTAGTACAGTACATCAGTGGAAAAATACAGTTATGCAATTTTTACTACTGCCCAGGATGAAATTTGATATTATGTAGAAGGCAAACACAAGGTCTATACACCCACTTAAAGCTCACTTAAGTCCTATCTTGAGAACTTTGTGCTGGTCCTTGGAACTAGTGTGACTATTATAGCTCCTCCCCAGTGCATAATAATAGATGGAGATATACCTATCTCAAAGAACTGGAATGGACCTTGAAAGGTTTATTGAGTCTAGTCCCCTGCCTTCATTAGCAGGACTAAGTACCAATTTTGCCCCAGATCCCTAAATAGCCCCCTCAATAATTGAACTCACAACCCTGGGTTTAGCAGGCCAATGCTCAAACCCCTGAGCTATCCCTCCCTCCATGTAATGCCCTCTGTTTCACTTAAACTCTCTGTAGCATAAATTGTTTTAGTATAAGTGTGTGAGGCAATGTACAACAATGTTACACTGGCTGAAACATTAAACTAATTTAAAACAACAACAACAAGGAGTCCTTGTGGCACCTTAGAGACTAACAAATTTATTTGGGCATAAGCTTTCGTGGGCTAGAATCCACTTCATCAGATGGATGAAGTAAAAAATACAGGAGCAGGTATAAATACATGAAAGGATGGGGGTTGCTTTACCAAGTGTGAGGTCAGTCTAATGAGATAAATCAATTAACAGCAGGATACCAAAGATGGAAAAATAACTTTTGAAGTGGTAAGAGGGTGGCCCATTACAGACAGTTGACAAGAAGGTGTGAGTAACAGTAGGGACAAATTAGTATTGGGGAAATTAAGTTTAGGTTTTGTAATGACCCAACCACTCCCAGTCTTTATTCAGGCCTAATCTGATGGTATCCCGTTTGCAAATTAATTCCAGTTCTGCAGTTTCACGTTGGAGTCTGTTTTTGAAGATTTTTTGTTGAAGAATTGCCACTTTGAGGTCTGTTATTGAGTGACCAGAGAGATTGAAATGTTCTCCTACTGGTTTTTGAATGTTATGATTCCTGATGTCAGATTTGTGTCCATATATTCTTTTGCGTAAAGACTGTCCGGTTTGGCCAATGTACATGGCAGAGAGGCATTGCTGGCATATGATGGCATATATCACATTGGTAGATGTGCAGGTGAATGAGCCCCAGATGGTGTGGCTGATGTAGTTAGGTCCTATTCAGCAAAGCACTTCAGCACATTAAATTTCAGTACATACTTAAAGTCATTACAGAAAGAAGATGAGATTACTCACATGCTTAGCTTAGCCTAAAATAGCTAGAACTCAAACCTCTTAGATCATGATTCTGAGAATCTTGACTCCTTTGTTAATAGTTTTCTAAATTATTAGGTTTTGGTGAAATTAAATATAATAACCTGACAGAACAATGGTTTATGGTCTGATCTTTCTGGTAGACGATTATGCTATATGAAACACAAGAATCCTGGTTAAAAAAAACTACATGTTCTTGCCTTAGACCATAAAAAGGGTTAATTATATATAAAAATTCACCTGAGAAGGAAATGAGGGACGCCATTACAAGTATGTAAAAGTACAGTATGTGCATAAGCAAAAATAACGAGTAGAACCTGTGGCACCTTAGAGACAAGTACTCCTCGTTGTTTTTGCTGATACAGACTAACACGGCTACCATTCTGATATGTGTATAAGTACACTAAAAAAGGGGATTTTAAATTACTCTGACAATTGCCATTGAAAATATTACTAAGGACTAGTTCCTGCAACTGGATCTTCACAAGTGAACCACTGTGTCCACCTGGAGCCCCATTGATTTCAGTGGGGCTCTGCATGGGTTTAACGAATTTCAGGATCAGGGCCTAAATTGGGGTGCTTCACTACAATATTGAGAGGACGGGGGTGTTAAATGATTGAAACAATTGGCCAGTTAAATATTGAAGACACTATAAATAATGGAAATAGTGATGACATGAGCACAAAAAGAAAAGAGGGCATGACACTGCAGAAAGTAGGTGTGATGTTGCCCTCCATATGATTTTATAAAAATATGCTAATGAGTGTGAATATAATGTAACTGGAATATACTTCATGCAAAAGGTCACTTGTAAGGTATCATTACAAAGCTTATAATCTACTGAGTGTGGTCATCCTATTTGTACAAATGTATCATTCTTGAATCTAAAGCTAGAAATATGAAATATAACTCTGAGGTCCTACGGTAATTATGCAAAATGTGGGCCATTAATGGTGGTTTGGAATCTTGATGGCTCCTATCAACTAGGACAATTGACTGTAAATGGCTCTGTTTACTTGCAAGCCTTCCTGTGAGTCAGGTCAGGAAGAATGAAGGCTTGGCAGGTCTCGCAGGACATGTGAACATGTCACCTGGTACTGGAATCCATCTTAAATCTCGTGCTTTTCCATATAGAAGGAAGGGTGGGGACCCAGAGAGACAAAAGATTCCTGCCTTGTGCCAAAGCTATACAAGGGTGTGGAACAGAACAAAGGAGGCTGCAGTCATGAGAAATCACCTAGCTACCACCTGAGCTGGAACAAGGACTGTACCAGGGGAAAGGATTGGGCCCAGACTAGAAAGGAGTCTAGTCTGTGAAAGAAGCTTATTGGAACATCTCTGAGGGTGAGATTTACCTGTATTCAGTCTCTTAAATGTATTAGGCTTAGACTTGCGTGTCCTGTTTTATTTTGCTTGGTAACTTACTTTGTTCTGTCTGTTATTACTTGGAACTACTTAAATCCTACTTTTTATACTTAATAAAATCACTTTTGCTTATTAATTAACCCAGAGTAAGCAATTAATACCAGGGGGAGCAAAAAGCTGTGCATATAGAGAGCAGACAATTTATGAGTTTACCCTGTATAAGCTTTATACAGAGTAAAACAGATTTATTTGGGGTTTGGATCCCATTGGGAGTTGGGTGTCTGGGTGCTAGAGACAGGAGCACTTTTTAAGCTGTTTTCAGTTAAGCCTGCAGCTTTGGGGGACGTGGTTCTGACCTGGGTCTGTGTTTGCAGCAGGCAAGCATGTCTGGCTCAACAAGACAGGGTTCTGAAGTCCCAACCTGGCAGGGAAAACAGGGTCAGAGGTAGTCTCAGCACATCAGATTGCAGTTCCAAAGGGGTTTCTGTAATCGAACCCGTCACAGTAGGGTTATAGCAACTTTACAACATCTAAATGTAGCAGTGCCAACTCACTGCCACAGTGCCTCTTGCTGGTCGTGCTGGGAATTAGCTCTCTTGGACCACCAGGGCACCTTTTACTAGCAGTGTCTCACTCACCCTTATTTTCACTTCCTCCATCGTCTTGACCATCTGGACCCGTGTCATTCCCAGACTACGGTGTCTTCTTCAGGACATGGCCCTCTGGCTCTGCCCCAGCCCACTGTCTCCCCGCTTTTGAGAGACAAGCGGTCCTCAGTCCTTCCACTTGCCTGAGCAGCCAACTGCAGTCTCTAGTCTAGCCTCTGGCTTTAGGGCCAAACTGCAGTCTGGATTTAGGCCACTCTCCTCACTGGCAAGTAGGGATAAAGGGGGGAGGCAGGCCTGCCCGCTACCCTGGGTCCTGGCCCAGGGACCCTATAACTGGCAGTCACTTACTACCCATCCTCCTATTCCTGCTGCCTACTTTCCCTGGGCTACTTCCCCAGTAGCTTTAGCACCTTCCCTGCCCTTGCTTCAGGGCCTCAGTCTGGCCATGGTCAGCCAAGAGCTCCCCGATTGCTTCACTACCCTTCCTTCCCCCTTTCCCTCCAGGGAAAGACTGCCTTTTGCTCTGCTGAGCAGTCCTTTATATATGGGCTGCTCCAGCAAGCCTTCTCCTGATTGACTCTCCCAGTGAGCCCTTTCCTGACTGGCGGGGTTCTGTGCAGCCTCTCCAAGGCTGCCTTACCCTTCTGCTTGTGTGGGGCAGTCACCCCACCTCACTAACTCATTCACACATTCCCAAGAAGCAACACTAGGACATCAGTCATAATATAAAAAAGAAATTATATAGACATTTCAAGATAATATACTTGTGATATAGTGACATGAAGAATATGCTTCCTTATTCATACTGACAATAGCAACTAAGTTATGTATCACTACATATAAATACTATAGTATAGCCAGTGATGGCAGAGATGCTTAATGATGATGAACAACTTGCCTAATATTTTCCAATATAAGACCCTGTTTTCAGTTGTTTAGAACTTTACCAAACATTTTGGCTGAATTTTTCCATGCCTCAGGCTGATATTTTTTTTTTTAATTTTTAGCCAAAAAAAAAAAAAGATCAGGTGTTTTAGAGAATGAAAGTATGGGAAAATATGTCATTTTATCCATGTTAAAAAATATGTACATCTGTTTCATTGGGAAGCTCTAGCACCTCCATTCGTTGGAGAAGATACTTGACATTTGGCAAGGGGACGCTGTACTGTCAGGGATGTGCCTGCATTGGTTCCCATGAAAATCTACCCACATTCAGTCAAGGTATAAGCATCTGAAAACTGGAGTTTGCATATTCTTAGAAGAGGCCAGTTAGAGTTTTGCAGCTAAATTCTCCTAAGATTCCAATGACACTGAGTATGCTTCATCCCCACACAGGTTCTGTGTGCTGGCCAGACTGAGCATGTGCTATGCCCATAAAATGATTGAGCATCCTCCATCATGGGGTGACAGGGGCTGAGCAAGACCTGCAATTGTTTCTCCTGGCAGCCAGGCATCAGAAAAGAGAGCAGGGAGACTCTCTCTCACTGACCCCACTACTGGAGCCCAGGCAGCAGGAGGCTGTTGGAATCCAGGAGGAGAAGGATGCACCCTTCCTGGAATGCAAAGGGGTAAGGATCTTGGGGGGGCAGGGAAGAGAAGATTGGGATAAGAACTGGTAGGGGAGAAGAACTGGGACAGAGACAAGGCAAAGAGGACAGGAGTAGAAGAGCACAGAGGTGGATGGGTCCGCAAACATTAGGCACACTCCTTGCTAGAACCTGGAATTGAACGCAGGATTGTTCAGTCTTTACATTTGTGACCGGAGGCCGAGGGGGAACCAGGTGACATCACTCAATTAGGGTGAACTGCAAAGAATAGAGCAGACAATCCCCAAAGCTGGTGGATATTTCAATACTTAGATTTACCAAGCCAGCACTAAACAGCTTCTGTTATACCTTACTGGTTATTCAGAAGTCCAAAACACGGTTCCCTTAAAGTAACCCAGCCTCAGCCTTCACCCAGATACCCAAGTCAAGAATGATGAAGATTACTGAAAATCTTTTTCATCATATAAAAGAAAAGGTTCTCCCAGGTTAATGAATATTTCAGATCTTACCCAAATATATGCTTACAGTCAGTCATTAACTAAACCAAAATGTATTAAAAAAAAAAGAGAGAGAGAGTATGGTTAAAAGATCAATATACATACAGACATGAGTCAATCTTAGGATTCAGATTCATAGCAGAGATAGTAAGCTTTGTAGTTGCAAAGAGTTCTTTTCAAATTTAGTCCATAGGTTATAGTCCAGTGTTTATCTTCAGGGCGGTCTGGTCAGAACTGGGATCTCAGTCCTGATGCCTTAGGTTTCCCCTGCATGAAACCTCAAGCAGATCTGAGATGACAGGATCAGGACCCAAGGATCTTTTATACAATTTCAAACCTTCTTTGACAAGTTGGAGTCCCTTGGCTTACAATAGGTTATCAAGTCGACTTTGAAGTAGGTCCATCACCGGTACTTAGCTATACGAATTAACATAAGGCAATTGTCTGTTTTTCCACCATTCATAGATATACATTTTGAAGAAAGATGAATACAGCCACATCCTTGTTTATAGTTCATTTAAATGTTATGATGTTCTTTTGATCTCTGAATTAACAGAATACAGCATAGACAGGGACTGTTGATTACATTGTAAACCAGTACAAATATATATGTAAATATATAAAATCACAAACATTATCTCCCCATATGTCTTTAAGGGTTGAATCTGAGTCATTTATCCTGCAGGATGTTTAATCCTTTCTGGCCAGGCGTCACAACATTCCTCTGTTGTCATCTATAGAATCCACTATCAAACTTGAATCTCGGATATCTCTAGTGGCTGGTCCACTGAGGATAACAAACTATTACTGCTGTCAGTTATTTTGTTAGCTCAAATGGCAAAGGTGTGTGCTGTTAAACCTAAATATTCCAACCCTGCTAATGGATATCAATATGGCTGCACATGATGGAATTTGTTCTAGTTTGATTTAAAAAAACAAACACCTTAGGATATTACACACAGAAAAGTTACATTAAAAGAATGTTACAGTTACAAAGCCAAGCACTAAAAGTTAGGCCAGGTCTACACTATCAACGTATATCGGTATAAATACGTCACTTAGGAGTGTGAAAAATCCACATTCCTAAGTGACACAGTTATACCAACCTAACCCCACTGTAGACAGTGCTGTCTTCTCTCGTCGACATAGCTACTGCCTCTCATGGAGGTGGATTATCTATGTCAATGGGAGAAATGTCTTCACAGAAGTGCTCCAGCAGTGCAGCTGCATCGCTCCAGCATTTTAAGTGTACACCTGCCTTCAGGAAATGCCAAAATTAAGGTTGCCTGTACAACCTTAATTTGGTCCCTTTGTGCATATGTATTATGATAATCATTAATTTCATGATTACATACTCTTTTTTCTACAGGAGCCCTGCCTCTTTCAGTGTACAGAATGGACAGTGCTCAGGAAATGAGTCAGGGTTGTATAGGGAATGAGGCTGTTGTTTGTAGGGCCCTAGCCTCATTTGTTTCAGAACCTGAAAGGTGTGTAGTGGTGAAGCAGGAGACTGCAGGAAGGTAAGAAATGGTCTCATGCTTTAGACACTTGAAAGTAAATCTTGAGAACTGGATTCTGTCCCTGCCTTTGCCAGAGTTCCTCTGTGATACTGGGAAAATCACGTAACTCACTGAACTTTTCATGGGTGGCCACTGACTGTGTTACACATTTCTGTGTTCAACTTGGCACACCTGTGCTTGGTTTGCAGAAGTGTTGTATGCTCACAGCTGCAACTTAATTCAATGGGATAAGAACGTAAGAACAGCCATACTGGATCAGACCAAAGGTTTATTTAGCCCAGTATCCTGTCTTCTGAGAGTGGCCAATGCCAGGTGCCCCAGAGGGAATGAACAGAACAGGTAATCATCGGATTACAGAACAGAGGTTAGGGACACCATCTCATAGGAAACCCACCTGGGACCTGCTGTGGCCAGGGGAGGGGCACCCGGCCCCAACCTAGCCCGGCCTCCAACGGCCAGGGCAGCCCCCTGGCCCAAACTATGCTCCGGCCCAGACCTGCACATGGGTGCGAAAAATTAGAAGGAACACTGCCCTCCACCTGCATTTAGGCACCTAAATCCCAGAGAGGGGTAGGGTTTAGGACACACACCTGTCATCACCATCTGCTATTCGTTAGCTTAGATAGCTCATTGCCTAGCATGCTGGCTTTTGTGAATCTTGTTCTCAGGTGCCTATCTCTTGCCATGTATTGGGAGCCTAGGTGCCTAACTCAGGCTTTGTTCATTTCAGTGATTTTCTGGATGTCTAAGTTCCTTTGTGGATCCAGGCTAATATCTAAGGCTCTGATCCTGCAAAGACTTATGCACATGCTTAATTTTATGTGCTGAGAGTAAACTCATGCACTGGAATGGGACTACTCATGGTGCATAAAGTTAAACGTGTGCATAAGACTTTGCAGGACTGGAATCTAATTCAGCTTTAAAATTTTATACATGGTCTTTCATATTGTAAGTTGTTTGGGGCAGGGACACACTTCTCTAACATTTCATTGCATATACCAGGGGTAGGCAACCTATGGCACATGTGCCAAAGGTGGCACGCAAGCTGATTTTCAGTGGCACTCACACTGCCCGGGTCCTGGCTACTGGTCCGGGGGGCTCTGCACTTTAATTTTAAATGAAGCTTCTTAAACATTTTAAAAACCGCATTTACTTTACATACAACAATAGTTTAGTTATGTTGCCGGCACAGAATGCACGAGGACAGCAACAGCGGGGTTCGTTGCCCGGTGTGCTTCGTGCCAATAAACACACCAGGGGTGGAGAAACAAACAAAGTTTATTTGGGATCCCAAAGTGGTGCAAGGAGACTGGCAAGTCTCAAATCAAGCACACTAACAGGAACAGTTTTTCTTCTTTTATTCATTTTGCAGTTAAGCCTCACCCCCTTCCTTTCCCCTCCCTTCCTCCCCTTCTACCCCTCCCTTCCCTGGTAACAGTTACCAAGCAAATAACGATTACATTTAAGCAGTTAAGTCATTCTTGGCAGCTATAAGCCTAGCTTGTTAGTAACTTCTTTAAACCATTATCTTGTCCTTTTTCCTTTCAGCCAGAAACATGCAGGCCTCATTATTACCGCTTGATACCGGTGTGAGCAGGGGGTTGCACACAGATAACTGGTTGCTTACATATTCCAATTGCACCTGGCTTTTGAGGTTGATTAGAGTTTAAACATGGAAGAAGTTTGGTTCATATAGGCCTAGTGCAGGAAGGCTTCATTGACACTTAGTGGCCTTCCACCCTCCCGAGTTACCTAGGGTTATGCCTAGTGACACCAACAGTTATATATCATAGATTTATAGAAAGAGACCTTCTAAAAACATTAAAATGTATTACTGGCACGCGAAACCTTAAATCAGAGTGAATAAATGAAGACTTGGCACAGCACTTTTGAAAGGTTGCTGACCCCTGGCATATACTGTTCCAGGACACAGAGTTGCACATGCAGTATATGGGCAAATTATTCTTTTTTCCATTTTCATATAGGCATGAAAAAACCTTCTGAGGGAGAGAACACTTTGCAGTTAGGAAATTTCCTGTACTCATGTGACACTTAAAAATTATTTTACATGTGTTCAGTGCAGTATCCTGAACTGACTCACAAAAGACTGACATGACATGAGCATCTAGGGTGACCAGACAGCAAATGTGAAAAATCAGGACGGGGATGGGGGGGGGGTAATAGGCACCTATATAAAACAAAACCCTAAATATCGGAACCTGTCCCTATAAGATCAGGACATTTGGTCACCCTATGAGCACCTTTTCTTTTTCTCAGTTAGCAGCATCACACTCCACTTGGTAATGATCTTCTTTCAGGCCCCTTTATTTGATGTCTTAATGCACTTTCGGTATGCAAACGAAGCAAGCTTCACAAAACATTTGTAAGGTATTTTTATCCCCATTTTACAAATGCAACAAGTGGTTATGTGATTTGCCCAAAGCCATGCAAAGGATCAGTGTCACGCGAGGAAATGGAACCCAGGATCCTGATTTCCAATATTAGGGTTTATTGCCCCGAAAAAGTTGCACTGGTATAATTTAGTGGGCAATTAAACCAGTACAAAAGATTGTTGCCATGCTTAGTTCAGTTAAAGCGTGGCTCATTTCTGGGTAGCCTAGGGGCAGGTTTAACTGAACTACAGGGCAGTAATACATCCTCACACCCTGTTCACATGGGAGCCTGCACCAGTTCAACAATTATAGGTTTAAACCATCCCTGTGCATCGCTGGTTCCCAGGTATCCAGGCCCAGTACGGGCCCCCTCCTTCCCAATGCCCCGACATGGGGTGAGGCTGGGCCTGCCTGGCGCTGACGGGCAGCGGCTCGCGACAGACCCTATTGGAAACAACTGGGAGGTGGGCGGGCCGCCTCGCGGCTGGCTGTGCGTGCCGCGTGCCGGTGCGGGCACCGCCCCCTCACTCTCCTGCCCGCCGGCTTTCAAATATCGCGCGATTCGGCAGCCAGGTGTTGAGACGCCACGTCCTGTTGGTGCTTCGCAGGAATCGCAGCCGGAGCGGAGCGGAGCGGCCATTGGAGGGGGGAGGAGGAGCCGCCGCCGTCGCCGTCGCCGCTGCCTTTCTCCAGCCCCGCGTGGCTGAGGTGAAGAACGGGCGCCTGCACCCTTAAGGGCTGAGCCGCCCAGCCGCGCCGGTTGTTTCCCGGGGCGGGGGCAGCAGGGAGGGTGCGAGGACGGGCATGTATCGGGGAGGGTGGCCCCTCCCCCGCAACGCTGCGTCACGCCTCCCGAGCGCGAGCGGTGGTGACGGGGTGGGGCCGGGGGAGGCCGCCTGAGGGGCCTGGGATCCCCGAACCGCTTGGGGGGTTGTGCCGTGTCCCCGGGCGGAGCTGTGTCCATGCCGGCCGGGGCAGCCTGAAGCGGGGACATGGAGCAAGTTCCTTGGCCCCGCCCCAGGCGCCGCTTCCCAGGGAGGGGCTGGAAACCAAGTCCCGGCGCCGGGCGGAGGCCGCAGCTGTAGCTCCGGGGTAAGGCGGTGGCTGAGCTGTGCCGCAGCGAGCCGATCGGGGGGAGGGGGAGGGGGAGGGGGGGGGGGGTTACACTCGGCTAGTCCCGGCGGCCAGGCACGGGAGAAGCGCGGAGCGGTGAGTGGAGAGCCCGCGCCGGGACGCCTGTCTGCTGAACCTATTCCCCGCTGTAACCTAAGCGGCTGCGTGGAGGTGGGGGACATTCATTCCTCGCCTGGGAAGCCCCCTTGCCTGCTTAGAGCCATTGGACAGGTACCGGGTGTGAGTGAAGCTTCATCTGCCGCCTGACCTCTCCACTCAGCTAACGTTGATGGCTGTCGACCTCAGATTTAGCAGACCTGACCCATTGTGAAAGATTAAAAAAACTCATAGTGTTGACAAAAGAAAGGGAGACAAACACTTTTTGTCAGGGATGATCTAGCAGCTTGATTTAGTCCTGCCACAGCATTGGGGCTGGACTTGATGACTTCTTGAGGTCCCCCTTCCAGCCAAGGATGGCAGGTTTGTAGAAATTTTGGTGGTGCCCAGAACCTGCCCCCCCCAAACTCTGCCCTCCACCTGCCTAAGGCTCTGGAAGGGAGTTTGGGTGGGAGAAGGAGGTCTCGGCCCTAGGCTGGGGAGAGCTGCAGGTGCTGGGTGGGAGTTCGGATGCAGAAGGGGTGAGAGGTTGGGCTCGGGGAGGGTGTTTGGGTGGGGGAGGGGTCTGGGGTTCAGGCTCTGGGATGGAGTTTGGGTGCAGACTCGGGGGTGGGGGTATAGGAGGGGTGATGGGTGCAGGCTCTGGGAGGGAGTTTGGGGATGGGAGGGGGTGCAGGGGTGAGGGCTGGGGATGAGGGGTTTGGGGTGTGGGAGGGGCTAGGGCAGAGGGTAAGGGTGCAGGTGGTTGAAGGCTCTGTCTGGGGATGAGGGGTTTGGGGCATTGGTGAGGCTCAGGACTAGGGTAGAGGGTTGGGGTGCAGGGAGGTAAGTGCTCTGGCTGGGGGGTGTGGGCTCTGGGGTGGGGCGTGGCTGGGGATGAGTTTGGGGTGCAGGCAGGCTGCCCCCGGGGCTGGGGCAGGAGAGGACTCCCCCCAGCCCTCTCCCTGCCGACAGCAGCGAGCTCTGGGGGAGGGGCCCCCTCTCCTCTGCCCGTAGCACACTCACCCTGCACCATCCTCGCTGCACGTGCTCCTAGGGCCCCTCTCAGGTCCAGGAAGCCCCCTTGTCTCCCCTGTGGTGGGGGCCGGGGGGCAGGCTTCCATCACATGTGCGCCTCTTCCCCTGCTGCTGCCCCTCACTGTAGCCTCGGTGGGGGATGGGGCTGCCCCTTGCCCAGCGTGGGGCAGAGCGGTGACTGTGGGTGGGGGGCACTCGCTGTCTGGTCACCCTACCTACACCAGCACAGCAAGTGTGAAAAATCGGGATGGGGTGGGGGGGTAATAGGAGCCTATATAAGGAAAAGACCCAAAAATCGGGATTGTCCCTATAAAATCAGAACATCTGGTCACTCTAGGTGTAGGGATCTGCCAGAAAAGGGAAGGGTCCAAGGCAGAAGGGCAGGGTAAGGGCAGTCTGCCCTGCCAGTAGGGGATGGGGGGCACTAGGACCCTGTGGGAACAGTTGATGCCCAGAGCCGGCTGAGGCAGAGCAGAGTCAGCGGGGGCACCGGGGGAGGTGGGGGGGGGGGTAGCAAGTGGGGGCGTTACTCTTCATTTACACCAGTATCAAGTGAGAGGAGGGGTGAGGCCTGGGAAAAGTTGTCTTTTCATTTTACAGATTTATAGAAAACCTGTTTTCTCTGCTGGAAAGTCTACTGTTTAATGTCATTTACTGGCCTTTGTACAGATAATTACAGCTGAGGTGCTATGTCTTTTTGTTCTTACAGCTCACAAATAAGGAGAGAGAGATTTTTCAAGGAATCAAGATTGTACAGAATGGGAAAGTCCCATGAGAAGCAAGGAGCTTGATCAGTTTTTCAGTGCTCTTTGTCCATGTTCTTCTGGAAGAAGAAAAGATGAAGATTGATTTCCTTATGAAAAAACAATCTCTGTAACCACTGACCAAAACTATGTGCTAAAATCAGAAATCTTGACAAAAATGGGAATATTTGTGTTTTTTGTGATTTACAGTTTAATCTTAACCCTGATACAAGGGCACAGTCTGTTTACCTGTGAACCAATTACTGTTTCCAGGTGTACAGGAATGACATACAATATGACATTTTTTCCAAATATGATGGGACATTATGACCAGAACACTGCTGCTGGCCAAATGAAGGTAAGTTGCCCCTCCCTGTTTTGTAATATTTGTTGCATTCGAGTAATATCACTGGGAGCAATTGGAAAGGAATGATTTGTAAACAGATAAATCTTTCTGCCATCCTGTAATGCTTGGAAGGGAAGGTAGGTAATGTAAAGCAACTAACTGCCCATTTGAACCACCTAGGAAGTGCTTCTCCACCCTCTTGCAGCCTCCTGGATGTGCAGATAGGGTGTATGACAGCTGTAGGCTGTCTTATGCAGACCCTTGCAAGCCTCTGTGTAGAAGGTGTGCAAGGAAGGGTGCCTGAGGAAGGCATGGGCCTGCCAATAAGAGACAATAGCACATTACTGTGACTGTTCTGGGCCTCTCTGGGTTGCACAGCCAGGATTGTCAGAATTTAGAGCAGCTCCCTGAAATGCCTAAATCATGTACAGTGGCAAGTAGAACCTTGATCAGTCCAGAATCCAAAGGGTATAAAAGTGTCTTGAAGTTGCCTTTCCCACCCCTCCCAAGAAGCTGCTTTGTGTGCTCTGCATCAAGGAAGCTGAGCACATAGTCTCATCCTACTTCCCATTGTTTGTTTCCTGATGTGTCCTGACTGAACTTTATATTAAAAAACAAAAAAACTTGCATCTGTTTTGAGAGTTGATGAAAAGAAGCACTTCATATACCCAAATAAATTTTCTGAAAACTTATAACACACTTAGTTTTTCTGGGAGCTTGCCATCTGCAGAAAAACAGTTGTGATAGTAGCAGAAAAGTTCTTGTTGAGAGACTTGTAAAACAGGTTTCAAACCTGTTTTAATAATGGCTTAACGGGAGGGAAAAACCCTCCTAATACAGGGCTTGAAATACTTACCAGACATGTACTTGCCAGAGGCTAATGCAAAAGATGGAGGTGGCAGAGGGGGCACAAGGAAAAACTCAAGCACTTTTATCAGGGGCTGAGGACCCGATAATGGATGCTACCAGCAGGCAGGCTGAGGGATTGAGTAACTGAAGCAATAAGACAGGTTTCAGAGTAACAGCCGTGTTAGTCTGTATCCGCAAAAAGAAGAACAGGAGTACTTGTGGCACCTTAGAGACTAAACAAATTTATTAGAGCATAAGCTTTCGTGGACTACAGCCCACTTCTTCGGATGCATATAGAATGGAACATATATTGAGGAGATATATATATATATACACACATACAGAGAGCATAAACAGGTGGGAGTTGTCTTACCAACTCTGAGGCCAATTAATTAAGAGAAAAAAAACTTTTGAAGTGATAATCAAGCTAGCCGAGTACAGACAGTTTGATAATAAGTGTGAGAGTACTTACAAGGGGAGATAGAGTCAATGTTTGTAATGGCTCAGCCATTCCCAGTCCTTATTCAAACCGGAGTTGATTGTGTCTAGTTTGCATATCAATTCTCAAATATCAAATCAAATACTCACCAGCAACCACACATCACTGAACAAAACCACTAACCCAGGAACCTATCCTTGTAACAAACCCCGATGCCAACTCTGTCCACATATCTATTCAAGTGACATCATCATAGGACCTAATCACATCAGCCATACCATCAGGGGCTCGTTCACCTGCACATCTACCAATGTGATATATGCCATCATGTGCCAGCAATGCCCCTCTGCCATGTACATTGGCCAAACCGGACAGTCTCTACGCAAAAGAATTAATGGACACAAATCTGACATCAGGAATCAAAATACTCAAAAACCAGTGGGAGAACACTTTAACCTGTCTGGTCATTCAGTGACAGACCTGCGGGTGGCTATATTACAACAGAAAAACTTCAAAAACAGACTCCAACGAGAGACTGGTGAGCTAGAATTGATATGCAAACTAGACACAATCAACTCCGGTTTGAATAAGGACTGGGAATGGCTGAGCCATTACAAACATTGACTCTATCTCCCCTTGTAAGTACTCTCACACTTATTATCAAACTGTCTGTACTCGGCTAGCTTGATTATCACTTCAAAAGTTTTTTTTTCTCTTAATTAATTGGCCTCAGAGTTGGTAAGACAACTCCCACCTGTTTATGCTCTCTGTATGTGTGTATATATATCTCCTCAATATATGTTCCATTCTATATGCATCCAAAGAAGTGGGCTGTAGTCCACGAAAGCTTATGCTCTAATAAATTTGTTAGTCTCTAAGGTGCCACAAGTACTCCTGTTCTTCTTGAAGCAATAAGGTGGGAAGAAAAAGCTCCTTTGTTTTTTCCAGTAAATTTGAGACCATGACCATCCTCCAGCTTCTGGTCGGTTTCACTGCTAGGTTGAGCCCTTTGTCAGTTCCACTGCTGCCCAATCATGTCAATTCCTTACTGGTGCTAGGCTCCGGAGCTTTTCTCTGATGAAGACACTATAATGGATGCTGGAAGAAGGATAGAGCAGCAGAGTCCCAGTCCCTCAACAGCTGCCAGTAGTTCTGCATGGCAGCAGTGAAACTGACTAGAGTTGTTTAAGGTTGATTCTGCTGCTGCTTGGGGGCAGTTCTGTATACTGGCAGAGGCCTTGGAGTTGTGCATAAGTTAATGCTTGAATGGTTATCTTTGCAACCATAAGAGGTAGAAACCAATTATTTTTAAATTAAAGCTTGAATTCTGCAGGAACTTGTCTTTGTCCCCACCACCACCACTTCCATGAAAACGATCCTTATGCATAGCTATTTGGATTTTGTCAAGACCCAGAAAGCAGGAATGTTTAAGGCACTGGGCCTAAATTAAGGTGATTCAGGGTCTAATCCTGACTTTGCCAGAGACTTGTGTGACCTTGGATAAGTTTGTGCATGGAGGGGACACTCTATATGCAGCTGTCTCCAGCTTTGTGTGCAGAAAGGGGGGGTGGCCCCTGTTTGCACCATTTTGTTTTCTCTCATTGCTTTTGGCCTTGTGGAGGCCTCCACACAGGGTCCTGCTTCAGAATAATGAATGGGGACTTGGCAGGCCAGTGGGGAGAAATGGGGTGGTCCAAGGGTGCATATCTTTCTCTTTCTGGCTTTGTGAAAAATCTGTGGTACAGATGATAGCCACAGGCTATATTACCTTATCTATATATCCCCCCTTCACCTTTTCCATGGCCATCTAGAGGGGGAGAGGAAGTTTCTTGTATAGTTTCACTGGAGCTGGGGAGGTGTGCTGGGGGGGGCAAAGCTAGTGCTGAGGCACAGGGCCTCTGCACAGGTGGCTCTACCTTTCCCCTTTGTCTTATCCACTCCTTTGACAGGGTGATGTGGGGTATATTCCATGGTGGTATTCTTTCTTTCTTCAGACATTTCTCCCAAAAGAGAAGATGTGAAGGTGCTCTGCCTTAGTTCACCATCTGTGAATGGGCATGCCACTTCCCTACTTTGCAACAGAGTTGTATGGCTAAGTTCATTAATATATGTGAGGAGTTTGTATACTGTGACGGGTGACATAGCAAAGCCTAGTAATAAACTGATACAGAATTGGGCCCTAAAGATTCCCCCCCTTCTTAAATCACTATGAAAACAGACTAAACTGTTCTTTCAAAAGTTTACAACTGAACATTGACTTAATACAGCTTTGAAACTTCACTATGCAGAAGAAAATGCTGTTTTTCCTTTATTTTTTTAGTAGTTTAACACTGTACTGCACTGTATTTGTGGGGGGGGGGGGGGGAGGTGTTTGTGACTGTGCTGCTGCTTGATTGTGTACTTTGGTTCCAAATGAGGTGTGTGATTGACTGGTCAGTTCATAACACTGGTGCTCATAACTCTGAGGGGCTACTGTAAAGCTCATAATCCAAAAACAAATGCACAGTATTCTGTGGTTAGCGTCACAAGTGATACCACTTTTCAGGTGGCCACCAGCAATAGGAACAATCTAGGGAAAAAAGAATGAAGGCCGCACTTAGAGGATAGGGTACTCTATCCTGAGAAGCAGTGACTCTGAAAAGAATGTAGCGGTCATGGTGGATAATCAGCTGAATGTGAGCTCCCAATGCTAATGGGATTCTTGGGATGTATAAACAGGATAAGATCAGGGCGGTTATCTCTGTCTGGTGCTTGTGCAGCTGCTATTGGAATACTGTGATTACATCTGGTGTCCACTATTCAAGAGGGATGTTGAAAAATTGTAGAGGGTTTAGAGGAGAGCCTCAAGAATGGTTACAGGATTGGAAAACATGCCAGATAGAATTCCTTGAATTTTTCACTGTGTGGTTTATATTAACAAAGGGAAGGTTAAGGGGTGACTTGATCACAAGTTATAAATGCCTTTGTGAGGATCAGAAATTTTGATAATGGGTCTTCTAGCAGACAAAGGTATAACAAGATCCAGTGGTTGAAGGCTGAAAGTTGAAGCTAGACAAATTCAGACTAGAAATAAGGTAAACTTTAAACAGTGAGAATAACCAGTGGAACAGCTTAGGATTGTGGTAAATTCTCAATCACTGGTAATTTTAAAATCAAGATTGGGTGCTTTTCTGAAAGATATGCTCTAGTTCAAACACGAATTAATTCAGGGAAGTTCTCTGGCCTGTGTTATGCAGGAGGTCAGGCTAGCTCATAATAGCCTTACAGTCTAAGAATAGGAAGCCCAGAAATATCAATTGTAATTATTTTTCAAAAAACATTGATTTTATTTTTCATTTTTCCTTACGAATTTTTGGATTGTTGGACTTCTCTCAGGCTATTTTGGTCTTATTTCTTAATTTAGGTCTGTTGAAACAAATGAAGTTGTTTCAGCTCAGACTCAGAGAAAACAATAAAAGTCACCATCTTACAAAAATGTTTTATGCTGTGTGGTATTATAGCTATGTTGTTCCCAGGATATTAGAGAAGCAAGGCAGGTGAGGTAATGGAGCAACTTCTGTTGGTGAGAGAGATAAGCTTTCTAGCTTACACAGAGCTCCTTTTCACGTCTGGGAATTGTATTTAGCTGTGACTTAGTACAACATGGAACAAAAAAGGCTCCAGAGGCGATCCCAGCAATTATAGGCTAGTAAGACTAATGTCAGTACTGAACAAACTAGTTGAAACTATAATAAAGAACAAAATTGTCAGACACATAGATGAACGTGATTTTTGGGGAAGAGTCAATGTGGCTTTTGTAAAGGGAAATCATGCCTCACCCATCTAATAGAATTCTTTGAGGGGGGTCAACAAGAATGTCCACATGGATGATCCAGATTTTCAGAAAGCCTTTGATAAGGTCCCTCACCAAAGGCTCTTAAACAAAGTAAGCAGTCAAGGAATAAGAGGGAAGGGAAGGTCCTCTCCTGGATCAGTAACTGGTTAAGACACAGGAAACAAAGAAGTAAATGGTCACTTTTAGAATGGAGAGAGGTAAATAGTTGTGGCCCGCAGGGGTCTGTGCTGGGACCAGTACTGTTCAACGTACTCATAAATGATCTGGAAAAAGGGGTAAACAGGCGGCAAAATCTGCAGATGACACTAAACTACTCACGATAGTTACGTCCACTGCAGACCACAAAGAGTTAAAAAAGGATCTCACAAAACTGGGTGAGTGGGCAACAAAGTGGCAGATGAAATTCAATGTTGATGAATGCAAAGTAATGCATATATAAAATTATGGGGGTCTAAATTAGCTGTTACCACTCAAGAAAGATCTTGGAGTCAATGTGGATAGTTCTCTGAAAACCTCCACTCAATGTGCAGCGGCAGTCAAAGAAGCTAACAGTGTTGGGAATCATTAAGAAAAGGGGTAGATAATAAGTAAGGCTAGGATTTAATCACTGGTATTTTTAGTAAGTCATGGACAGGTGATGGGCAATAAACAAAAATTTACATCCCATGGCCTGTCCACGACATTTACTAATATCTGTGATTAAATCTTGGGGGGGGGGGGGGGGGGGGGGAGAGATGCTGCTGGGGGGTTGGGAGAGGCAAAAGGGCAATTGCTGTTGGGGGAGGGGTGTGTGTGGAAGGGAGGAGTGGTGCTGGGGGCCAGCAGCCGCCCAGGCTGGCCAGGGACTGGTTCCAGGGGCCAGCAGTACTGTTATGCTCGTACAAAGCACATGGGATCTTTATAGAGGAAGGTAAATACACACAGCGTTTATTGAGAATACCACAGTAGCATATGCTTTTTATATTTATAAACACACACACACAGTCCTGCAGTGATGTTTATAGTTACCAGTCCAGAGTCTGGATCAATCTAGTGGCCAGCCAGATTGGTCGCAGAGAGGAGCGGGGTTTCTATCGGTCGTGATCTAATGCTCCTGGAGTGTGGCAAGACGAACCCAAAGTCCTATGGCAAAGCACCCTGTTCTTATAGGATTTCCTCTTTGTTGAAGCCTATGGATTCTGCTGTGTCACTTTGTGACCGGTTACTTCTTAATTGGTGTAAACATTCCAATACACCTCCGAGAGGGGTCATCCTGTTCTTTGTTACGATTTAATCAATTGTCTTTAGGGGTGCCAGCCTTTTACCTCAGGGTCGTCAATCTGCCCTTCCTTATGGATGCGTGTTGATGATTCTTTGATGTCCTTTAAGTTTCTTCACTCCTTCTTCCTTGACTCAGGCTATAACAATGGCCTTCACACCTTATCTTTTTCTAATGCATACATTCCTCATTCACACAAACAGATTGAGAATACAAACAGTAGTATTTTATATTGAGCAAAAGGACATTGCAACTTAAACCTTGCTAAGTTTTACAATCAATAACCAAGCCAATTTACATTGAGACCCAGGCCTTCAATGGTCCTCTAAGCTACTTAACATAGACACAATAGAGAATCCTGTCTCTTACTTCCTAATTTGTAATACATATAGGAAACCATAGTAGCTTTATAACTTATTATAAAACAAAAGGATGACCATAATTAGTCATAAGGATTGTTCTGGTCTGTCATTCGTTTCTGCTATTCAAAAAGGGTGGCTGACAGGATGAAATCAAATCATACATTAATTCTCATAGTACATTATAAAATCCAGCTCCTACAGTACCAGCGGCTGGAGCAGCAGCTGGTGTGGCTGTCCTGGGGGCTATCTGCTAGGGTGGTCCTGGGGTCAGCCACACTGGCCCCTGCAGAAGTCACGGAGGTTGTGGAAAGTCACAGAATCCATGACTTCTGTGACCTCCATGACACAGTCTTAATATTAAGACAGAAATTATCATATTGCCTCTATAAATTCATGGTACACCCACATCTTGAATACTGCATGCAGATCTGGTCACCCCCTCTCAAAAAAGATATATTGGAATTATAAAAGGGCAACAAAAATGATTAGGGGTATGGAACAGTTTCCATATGAGGAAAGATTAATAAGACTGGGACTTTTCAGAGTGGAAAAGAGATGACTAAAGGGGGGATATGATAGAGGTCTATAAAATCAAGACTGGTGTGGAGAAAGTAAATAAGCAAGTGTTCGTTATTCCTCATAACACAAGAACTGGGGTCACCCAATGAAATAAATAAGCAGCAGGTTTAAAACAAACAAAAGGAAGGACTTCTTCGCACAATCAACCTGTGGAACTCTTTGCCATAGGATGTTGTGAAGGCCAAGCCACTTACAGGGTTCAAAAAAGAACTAGATAAATGCTTGGAGGATAGGTTCATCAGTAGCTATTAGCCAGGATGGGCAGTGATGATGTCCCTAGTTTCTGTTTGTGAGAAGCCAGGAATGGGTGACAGGGATTGGATCACTTGATTACTTGTTCTGTTCATTCCTTCTGATGTATCTGGCATTGGCTACTGTTGGAAGACAGGATACTGGGCTAGATGGATCTTTGGTCTGACTCAGTATGGCTGTTCTGATGACTTGTCAACAACAGGGAAAGTGTCCATAATAGCTATAGCAAAATACATTATACAGCCAGAATAAACTATTAATGAAGATGGAATAAACTACTTTACTACAGCTATGATGGTCAATTTCCCTGTGTAGACAAGCCCTAAATCTTTAGTTTTCCCAGGTCACCTGATTACTGGCAATAACCTGCACAATTTTTCAGCCTTCATAGTATGTGCATCCTTAAGATATCTATAAATTTAATTTCTAGTCTTTACTTGTTGGTAAGTTGAGATATATGTAAATCAATCCTTCCTGCTAATCCATCACTTTTGTTTTTCTTCTTTGAACTCCCTTCAGTTTGTCAGTGTCTATGTGCTGATAGTCTGAAATTGTGAACATGTCTTTTAGAGAGACAAGGTAGGTGAGGTAATATCTTTTGTTGGACTAACTTCTGTTGGTGGGAGAGACAAGCTTTCCATCTTAAACAGAGCTGTTCTTCAGGTGTGGGAAATGTACTCAGTGCCACAGCTAAATAAAAGATGGAACAGATTGTTTAGAACAAGTAAACACATTTCAAAGGACCATTCAGGGTGAAGTGGTCTGCTTCCCCCCTATGATTTGAAAGGATTAAGGGGGGGAGGGAGCTAGGAAGGAGGGTTAAGTGGGTCATAAATTGTTGTAATAAGCAATAAATCTAGTGTCTCTATTCAGTCCATGATTTTTAGTATATATTGCAAAGTTATAAATTTAAGCTCTTAGGCTCATCTTTCAAAAGTGTTGTGCAGGTTTTCTTTGAGGAGGAGAACAGAGGTCAGCTATAGAGTGGTGGCTTTGTGAAAAATGTTCACCCACAGGTGATTTGGTGTGTTAACAAAAGAGAAGCTTAAATTTAATAACTGCTAGATACTGAAAATCATGGACAATAGATGCACTGGATTTATTGCTTACTATAGCAATCTGTATAACCCACTTCTTTTTCCGCCCCGCCCCTTCCCCTTCTCCTTGAATGGTCCATTGAAATGTGTTAATTACTTATGCTAAAACAGCAACTTAAGAACGGCCATACTGGGTCAGACAAGTCCATCCAGCCCAGTATTCTATCTTCTGACAGTGGCCAATGCCAGGTGCATCAGAGGGAATGAACAGAATAGGTGATCATTGTGATCCATCCCCTGTTGCCCATTCCCAGCTTCTGGAAAACAGAGGCTAGGAACACCATTATGTGTGTTGGCTAGTAGCCATTGATGGGTCTATCTTCCACGAATTCATCTAATTCTTTTTTGAACCCTGTTATAGTCTTCTCTGGCAAAGAGTTCCACAAGTTGACTGTGTGTGTGTGAAGAAGTCGTTCCTTTCGTTGGTTTTAAACCTGCTGCTTATTCATTTCATTGGGTGACGCCTGGTTCTTGTGTTATGAGGAGTAACTAACACTTCCTTACTTACTTTCTCCACACCAGTCATGATTTTATAGACCTCTATCATATCCCCCCCCCTTAGTCATCTCTTTTCTAAGCTGAAAAGGCCCAATCTTATTAATCTCCTCATATGGAAGCCGTTCCATACCCTTAATCATTTGTGTTGCCCTTTTCTGTACCTTTTATCAATTCCAATATAGTTCTTAGGCTCAATATCAGGAAAACTTCCCGGCTGTAAGATTCATTAGATTTTAATAGTTTTATAGAAGGAAATGATGTAAGGCCATTTTCAAAGTATTTTAAAATTAGACTATAGGATATTTTCTACTGTTTTGTATAGAGACCAGTCCTGCTCAGGAATGGAAAAAATGATCTAATCTTGTATTTTCCATTTCTAAATTCTGAGGCAGGTGTTCATGTGTCTGTTATCTATGCTTACAGTGGAGAACTAAATGAATCTAGCTACAGCAGCAGGAAAAAATAAGTTAACAGGCACTTTAATTCTTCTAGGATGTACCAAAAATAATATCACTTAAATTATTGAAGCCCAGGTAGAAAATAAAATAAGGACAACACTTCTGTACCAAAAAACACTTCTGTATTTTTCCCCTTCTGTAAACAGAAATTAAATTGATTCAGTATTGACATAATAGATTGTAAAATGAAGAAAACAGTGGAGTTGGGAGAAATAAATCTTTCATGGTTAGTTCAACATTAAACAACAAACCCATGCAACTGGTAAACATTGACATCTGTTTTTAAATTACCGTATATCTTCAGCACATGGAAGGGGTTGGTAGGAGAAAGGAAATGCAGTGGCTACAAATAGGGAGTGTCAGGAAATCTGTAAGAAGACTGTTTCAGAATATTAACACACTGAAATGTGGATAGATATTCTTTAAAATTTTAAGTAAAAAATTATCTGGAAGAAGACAAAGGAGATGATGGACTAAAATCGAAATTTTGAAGATTGTCTTAAAGAACAATATAGCATAGTGCTCACAAATAATAGTGGCACACCGCCGATGTAAGATGCTTATATAAATTCTTTCATGTACTTGTAATTTAAGACATTAATGTAATAAGGTGAAGCTTCACCAGAAGGTGAGAAAAAAATTGAATTATAAATATAAAACTGACAAATACTATCCAAATTATCCTACATGCGTCTAATAAGGCTAGCTTCAAGACTGGACTGCTTGCTATTTGAATGGCAAAGTGGTTTACTTTCTCCAGGGAAAAGTTGTTGGCTGTATCTCCTTAGAATCACTCTGAAAGTTCAGGAGATGAGCAAATATCTATACAAGCACCAGCATGAAAGGTAGTTAGTTTATTTTTCTCTTTAGTGTAGAGTTTTATAATGTATTTTTCATTTAACAGCAATGCAGGTAGAAGATGGGAAATTGTTAGGAAGCATTTATTTGCATGATGTGATGGGTATGCTGACTTTTGCTGGCCCTTTAGATGGTGGTTTCAGGTGTATTTGTTTTAACCATTATGCAGAAGTGCATAAGGGATAACTTCATTTGTGTACAGTACATAGTGAAGATTAATCCACCAGTTTTGGTGTTAGTAGTGGTAAGCATGTCAGTAGGAAAAGTACTATGCCTTTATTTAACCTCCGGTCAGTATGGCTATTCATGTACTTGAAGTTAAGCATGTATGGAGCAGAAGGAAACGATCCCATAGTTGAGACCCTCTTTCCAGATGATGTCATGGTATCCTTTTGCAATGAGGATACCTCTGTGAGGGAGGGATCTCCAGTTATTAGGAAGAGACAGGTAATAGTAGTGGGGGATTCAATTCTTAGGAACTTAAATAGCTAAGTTTGCAATGAACGGGAGAACCGCATGGTGTCTTACCTGATGGGTGCAAAGGTTGCAGATCTCTTGAGACATCTAGACAGACTAATGTGTAGTACTGAGGAGGAGCCGGTGGTCATGGTACATGAAGGTACCAATGGCATAGGGAAGGATAGGAGAGAGGTCCTGAAGGTCAAATTTAGGCTGCTAGGTAAGAGATTGAAGTCCAGGACCTCCATGGTAGCATTCTCTGAAATGCTTCCAGTTCCATGTACAGGGCCAGTAAGACAGGCAAAACTGCAGGGTCTGAATGCATGGATGAGATGGTGTAGGGAGGAGGGGTTTAGATGTATTAGGAACTAGGAATCTTTTGGGAAAGGGGGAGCCTATACAGAAAAGATGGGCTCCACCTAAACCAAAATGTAACCAGATTGCTGGCATCTAAAAGCAGTTTTTAAAGTAAGGGCTGTGGGAAAGCTGACCGGTGCGGAGTAATATGTGTTTTGGACTGAGACATCCCTTTTGGGTGGGGGTGGGGGGAGGGAGATCTATTCATGGAGATTCTATATGTCCTAGTAAGAAGATGATAAAATATGGATAGGATCTGATGAGAAACAGTTAAATGAAAAAAGTCTCAATTACATCGCATAATGGCAGACAGCTAAAAAGTGATGATTTTTTAAGTGCTTAGATACAAATGCTAGAAGTCTAAACACTAAGATGGGTGAACTTGAGTGCCTCATATTAAATGAGACTATTGATATAATAGGCATCACAGAAAATTGGTAGAATGAGGATAATCAATGGGACACAGTAATACCACAGTTCAAAATATATCTGAAGGAGAGAATAGGTCATACTGGTGAGGGAGTGGCACTAATGTGAAAGAAAGCAGAGAGTCAAATGAAGTAAAAATCTTAAATGAACAAAACTGTACCATAGAATCTCTAGGGATAGTAATTCCGTGCTTCAATAATATAGCAGTAGCGATATACTACTGACCACCTGACCAGGAATGGTGATAGTGACTGTGAAATGCTTAGGGAAATTAGAGAGGCTATAAAAATAAACTCAATAATAATGGGGGATTTCAGCTATCCCCATATTAATTGGGTACATGTTGCTGCGGGACGGGATGTGAAGATAGTTTCTTGACATCTTAAATGACTGCTTCTTGGACCAGCTAGTCCTGGAACACACAAGAGGAGAAGCAGATCTAGATGTAGTCCAAGTGGAGCTTGGGATCTGGTCCATGAGGTGAATATAGCTGAACCGCTAACATAGTAAAATTTAACATCCCTGTGCGGGGGTGGAAAACATGAAAGCAGCCCACCATGTAGCATTTAATTTCAGAACGGGGAACTACACAAAAATGAGGGCGTTAGTTGAACAGAAATTAAAAGATACAGTGCCAAAAGGGAAATCCCTACAAACTGCATGGAAACTTTTTAAAGACACCATATTAGAGGGAGTGTTCCCGCAGCAGCGCTTTGAAGTTTCCAGTGTAGACATACCCTATATGAATTCTTTGCATTGGTCTTCACTGCTGAGGATATGAGGGAGATTCCTAAAACTGAGCCATTCTTTCTAAATCACAAATCTGAGGAACTGTCCCAGATTGAGGGGTCCTTAGAGGGGGTTTAGGAATAAATTGATAAATAAAACAGCAATAAATCACCAGGACCAGATGTTATTCAACCAAGAGTTCTGAAGGAACTCAAATGTGAATTGCAGAACTACTAACTGTGGTATGTAACCTGTCATTTAAATATCAGCTTCTGTACCAGATGACTGAAGGACAGCTAATGTGACACCAATTCTTAAAAAGGGCTCCAGAGGTGATCCCGGCAATTGCAACCTAATTAAGCCTAATTTCATTATCAGGCAAGTTGATTGAAACTATAGTAAAGAACAAAATTATCAGACCCATAGATAAACACTATTTGTTGGCAAAAGTCAACATAGTTTTTGTAAAAGGAAATCATGCCTCACCCATCCAATAGAATTCTTTGAGGGGGTCAGCAAGCATGTGGACAAAGGTAATCCAGTGCATATAGTATACTTAGATTTTTCAGAAAGCTTTAATAAGGTCCCTCACGAAAGGCTCTTAAGCAAAGTAAGCTGTCATGGGATAAGTGGGAAGGTCCTCTTCTGGATCAGTAGCTGGCTAAAAGATACACAAACAAAGGGTAGGAATAAATGGTCAGTTTTCAGAATGGTGACCCCCCCAGAGGTCTGTACTTGGACCAGTACTTTTCAATATACTCATAAATGATCTGGGAAAAGGGGTAAACAGCAAGGTGGTGAAACTTGCAGATGATACAAAACTACTCACGATAGTTAAATCCACTGCAGACCACAAAGAGTTAAAAAGGGATCTCACAAAACTGGGTGACTGGGGAACAGAATGGCAGATGAAATTCAGTGTTGATAAATGCAAAGTAATGCATGTTGGAAAACATCCCAATTATGCATATAAAATGATGGGGTCTGAATTGGGTGTTACCACTCAAGAAAGAGATCTTGGAGTCGTGTATAGTTCTCTGAAAACATCCCCTCAATGTACAGTGGCAGTCAAAAAAGCAAACAGAATATTGGGTATCATTAGGAAAAGGATAGATAACAGAGAAAATATATTGCCTCTATAAAAAGTCATGGTATGCCCACATCTTGAAAATTGCATGCAGATCTAGTGGGCCCCGCTCAAAAAAGATATCAGAATTGGAAAAGGGCAACAAAAATTATTAGGGGTATGGAATAGCTTCCATATGAGGAGAGATTAATAAGACTGGGACTTTTCAGCTTAGAAAAGAGATGACTAAAGGGGGATATGATAGAGGTCTATAAAATCCATGACTGATGTGCAGAAGGTAAATAAGGAAGTGGTGTTTACTCCTTCTCATAACAAGAACTAAGGGTCACCAAATGAAATTCATAGGCAGCAGGTTTCAAACAAACAAAAAGGACGACTTTTTTCCACAGGTTGACTATGTGCTGAATGACATTCTTTGTCACAGATGTTGTGAAAGCCAAGACTATAACAGGGTTAAAAAAAGAACTGGGTATGTTCATGGAAGATGTGTCCATCAATGGCTATTAACCAGGATAGGCAGGGAAGCAAAACCATGCTCTGAAATGTCCTTGGCCTCTGTTTACCAGAAGCTGGGAATGGATGACAGGAAATAGATCACTTGATTACCTGTTCTGTTCATTCCCTCTGGGGCACCTGGCCTTGGCTGCTGGCAGAAGACAGGATACTGGGCTAGATGGACCATTGGTCTGACCCAGTATGACTATTCTTATGTAAGCCTTTTGCAGGATCAGGACCTAATACAATACGAAAGTTTAATATATGATTGCAAACATTAAATCACAATCTTAAGCATCTTAACTATGATAAAGAAATAGTAATAAAGCCTACAAGTGACATATGACAACTTCAGGCAGAGGAAGTAGTTCGGTATTTATGGGTGAGGCAGGAGACTTTCAAAGTTGTAAGTCAAGTTCAATCTCAAGATTTGTGTGTGTGTGTGTGTGTGGTTAATTTAGCATAATTACTGTTTATTTTCTTAAAATTTCTTACAACAGCTTTTTGAAAAATTCTTTTTTTCCAGCATTTGAATGCTGAGCTACATTGCTTATATCTGATTACATTATCCAACTCTTCTTTCCAGAAGAATTAGTAAAATGGTAGCTCTTGAGACACAGAATACCATTCACGTTTTTAGATGTTGAAACAGTTGGATGTTTCTAAAACTTGATAAGAATCAATTTTAATACATATTTTCACACTGTCTGGAGTGACTCACAACTGTGAGTGCCTAACTCTGGGCAGACTGAAATGTTTTTATTCACACACTGGCCACTTGCTTTGCGATTAGCATTCCCAGTTAGTCCTTTTAAGCATTTCACAAGATTTCTTTGAGTAATTTATTTACCGGGTTATATACAAATGCAAATATTTGTAATAACAATGTATTTCACTAGTTTTTATTAATTGAACACCTCAATACAGTCTTATTGGCACACACTTGAATCTAGGATTATCTAATTACAGGAGTATACATAATCTCAATGTAGTTATAGGGGTATGTAACAGCTGGTTACAGATAAGTACAATAACATTAGCATCTCTTTTGATCTCTATTAGCATACGAGTGAATTAATTTGAATATATACTAATACGCTTAACACTTCTTTGATATTCACACACAAGTTAATTGTCCTATGGCTCTGGCCTGAGCTAGCCTGTCAGTGTCACACACATAGTTATCAAATAACTGAAACTAAACAATACAGTTTTCCTTAACTAATGGATGATCTAATGGGCCAAATTCATCCCTGCATTTAGGTAATTGGTTTTACTTCTGAGATAATTTGGTTTATTGTGTCTTCCAAGCACGGAGAATCATAGGACCAGAAGGGACCTTGAAAGGTTATCTAGTCCAGTCCCCTGCACTCATAGCAGGATTAAATATTACCATCCCTGACAGGCATTTTGTCTAATCTGCTCATAAAAAAATCTCTGATGGAGATTCAACAACCTCCATAGGCAATTTATTCCAGTGCTTAAACTTCCTAACAGTCAGGTGGTTTTCTTAATGTCCAACCTAAACTGCTCTTGCTGTAATTTAAGCCCACTGCACCTTATCCTATCCTCAGAGGTTAAGGAGAACAAATTTTCTCCCTTCTCTGTGTATCAACCTTTTATGTACATCTCTACCCCGATATAATGCTGTCTTCGGGAGCCAAAAAATCTTACCGCGTTATAGGTGAAACCGCGTTATATCGAACTTGCTTTGATCCACCGGAGTGCGCAGCCCTGCCCCCCGGAGCGCTGCTTTACCCTTTTATATCCGAATTCGTGTTATATCGGGTTGCGTTATATTGGAGTAGAAGTGTACTTGAAAACTATCATCATGTCCCCTCTGTCATCTCTTCTCCCAACTTGTGAGTAACTTCACTAACATCTAACCAGTGAAGTGAAATAGTTATTCTTTAAACAAATTTAGTAGAATTAAAAAACATAAAGTGAATAATAAATTGCACTCCTCTGGTTAGTCTCTTGAACTATGCTGGCACTGTACTTATGGTGTTTTTGGAGTAATCTTTCTAGTGGCTTGTAAAGTCTGCCTAGCTCCTCTCATCCTCTCCCCCAAACTCCAGCCACTTCTGTTTGTTTGAAATGTTGATCTTTAATGTGGGGTGGGGGGAGACAGAGGAGGTCTGTGTATTAGCGACATATGCAAGTCTTATCTAGATTTGGATTCCTTTAGAATCTGATGTGTCTTGGTGGTCTTATTCAGCTTTTTTAATGGAAGTCAAAAGTATAAATTCAGAGTAGTTTATACTAATTCCGATTTTAAAAATGTAAACCATTTTGTATATGAGGGTGGTGAGAGATTGTAAAATCAAGACTTCTAGCTCCATAGTTCACATTAGGTATAGCACTGAAATATTATAAGAGTTGTTGGAAAGGAAAGTACAGCACCAGAAAACAGAAGCTTTTAAATTAATATTCATTTAATACAACTGAAAATGAGCCACATTAAACAGAAGAATGGTAGACTGAGAGCACTTGTACATTGGAAACACGCATACACGCATTCCATCTTTAAAAGACCAACTAAATTTTTATTTCTCTGAAACAGGTTGTGATTTTTTGCAACATATCTGTTAGTTACTAAAAGTGTTTAGTTCCTGCTTGACTGTAGAAGTAAAGACTTTTATCCTTCAACACTGAACATTTAGGCTAAATCTGCAGATCTCAAACTTTTTAGAGTTTGAGTTTGAGCAGCTGCCCTCTGGCAGGGTGTTTGGGTAGAAGAAAGATGGGACTGTCACAAAATAACAGCTGTTGTAAAGTTCTGAGGAAAGGACTTGGTTTCCTGCCTCAGTCCCCTTCATCTTTTTAAGGTTTAATTATTGTGATATATTATATATTTTTTAAAATATAACTATTAAATTATTTTAGAAATCTTGGTATACTTAACTGTGCTTGTATTTTAACATGAGGATTGGAATCAGTAAGGTGTTTCCTTGCCTTTCTGTTTCTTAGGATTGGGGTGTGTCTAGAATCATAGAAGTTTAATTACTATGTGTGTACGTCTATATAGCAAAAATTCCCAGCCAGTCATGTTAAAATGCAATTTTAGACATATCTTGTGTGGGGAAAATTCTGATCTCACAAACTATTTAAAAATACCCATGTGAAAGATCTGAACAGTTTTCCTATAATTAATTGAGACATATGTAGCACTATTTTTCTTTCAAGCAAAAACTTTTACATAACTTTTGTCAAAACTTAAGGACACACACAGATTCACAAGGGGGCTTAAACACTTAACTGCCACGTTAGGTACCGAAGTTTAACATTTAGGTGCTATTGGCATGCACAAAATCACTGGTGAGATGCTGCCTCCCCTTGTAGGTGCCTACGTTTCCACTGTTAAAGTCCCCCAGCTGCCTTTATTTCTGTCCTGGGACATGCACACAGCCTAAGTCCTGACAGCACCAAGCAGCTCAGGGCCTAGCTCTCACCTAAGCCCCAGTGAAAGTTCCCTTACCTATCTTGCCTGCAGGGACTGAGCTGGTGGCTATGCTAAAAGTCTGCCTAAGAGCATGCCTACCAAATTAGGCCCCTTTTACCCAGTGGCTAGAGCAGTCACCTAGGCTTTGGTGTTCAAATCCCCAATTTGCCTGTTTTGGAGCAGGGACTTGAACTCAGGTCTCCCCACTCCCCATAGGTGAGTGGCCTAACCAATGTGTGTCCCATTGAAGCCATTTTGCTTTATATAAATAAGTATTCATTGGGCCAGAGAGAGAGAGAATGACTCTATAGCCGCTGTGGTTAGTACACTCTCCTGGGAGACCCAGGTTCCAGTCCCTGCTCCAATGGATATTTAAGTATTTTATACAAAGTGGAACAGCTTCAACAGGAGAGACACAACTCTTCCCTCCGCACCCACAACTACCCTATAGCCCAGGGCACTCACCTGGGAGTAGGGGAGACCTGACTTCAGTTCCCTGCTCCAAATCAGGTAGACTGGGGAATTGAACTGGGGTCTCCCACGTCTTGAGTGAGTGCTCTAACTACTGGGCTGTTGGGGGCAGGCCTCTTTCTCCTCACTCCTCCCCTCCCCCGAGAAAGGGCTGACCTGGCTTTGGCACCTAACTCCAGGAATGGGTTTATGTCTGGAATCCTGAATGGAGATAGGCACTAACTCCAGGCCAAAGGCAAGTGCATAATTGCCTTTGAGGGATGGGACTTAGGCCACACTCATCTCATTGGCATTTCCTTCTGGCTTGTTTAGATGGTTCTCAATTCAGCTTGCTGATGTCTGTGAATTCCTTTTTTGGCACCTAGCTTTCCCCATGCATTGTGAGGGGAGCCCGAGCCCCTAACTTGCTGCTGTGAATTCCTCTATGTGCATAACTCTCAGCATTGCAGTGTCCAAGTACCCTTTTTGAATCTAGCCCCAAATGTGCTTTTTGTAATTCAGTGGTGCACTCTGATGTAATAACAGGACTTAACACATGTATTTTAAGTTTTCAAAATCTTATACAAACATTAATTACAGAGAAAATATACTTAACACAAGAACAGGTCTTCTGCTTTTTCTGCTATCGCTATAATGTAAACTCTCATCCCAGAAGCACTGGTATTATAGAATTACCCTGGATTCAAATGTACAACAGTTGGTGGATCCTACATATATGTAAAGACAGCAGTCATCATACAGTCAGTCTCCCAAATAAAACCAAACCAAAAATGTTTTCTGTTTTTCCATTGTTCTTTCCAGCTGTACCTCTAGTTGTGTAATTTATATATTCAGATTAATCATCTAACAGGGGCATTCTGTATAGTTTTACTCTGGTCAGTGTACTTGCGAAACTAAGAATTCAGTTTTAGGCCCCAAACTTGCAAACTGGTCCTTATTGATGCAGAGATCCTCTTGCAGGATAGGGGTCTAAGTTTGTCTATGGAAGGTAGCTAAACGGCATTAAAATGGTTTAAACATAAGTTCAGTGAGTTGCAAAAAATTTTGTTTGAAGGAGCCATGTGTGCAATGTACATTTGCATCTTGAAATCCAGAAATTGTGAATTTTAAGTTGTCAAACAAAAGGAACTGTGTACCAAAGCTTCTCAAAACAGATAATGGTTTTGCTTTCTCAAACCTCCAAATTTATTTTCTGTCATTGCTTGTCAAATCATAAACAATTCACTTAGGGCAGGATGTTTGCTGCTTTGAGATCCTTCTATTGCCATTTCAAAAGTAGGTGTCAGTCTTAATGCTTGAGGTACAGGATCTGAAGTAAGTAGACCTCTACTCCATAGGTGAACAGTCTATAGTCAGGTCTCTGTGGATATGTCTACACAGCAATTTGGAGTGAGTCTCCCAGTCCTGGTTGACAGATGTGGGTTAGTGGGATTTGCACTAGCACTCTAAAAAATAGTTGTATAGATAGCACTTTGAAGTTGCAGCTTGGATTAGATCTCAGGCTCTGAAGCTTGGGGGGAGGGGGGGGCTTCAGAGCCCAAACTCCAGCCTAAGCCACAACTTCAAAGCGCTATCTGTTCAGCTTTTTTTTTTTTTTTTTTTTTTTTTTTTTTTTTAAGAGCACTACTGTGAGCCCCACTAGCCTGAATCTGTTGACCCATGCTGGGAGGCTTGCTTCAAAATATTGTGTAGACATACCCTGTAAGATCTGTAAATATTTTGCTAATTAGTGGACACCAAGTTTCCTTATTATTAAGTAGGCCATCATGCTGGGGTGTTATTACATCTTCCAAATAGGTTGGTCCCTGTTAATGCTTCATTTTTTTTAAACTTGATTGGTAAGACCTTTCTAGCTACCCTTACTTATTCGGTGCTTCTGAATTAGAAAAATGTACTTTTAGGTTAGATAATATTTTCATTTAAGGGGACAGAGTATGAGAAATTTTTAATTAGCAGAATGATAAAGTAGCCATTTATTTTGATGATCTAAATTGTTAACTCTGAAACCTAACATTGAAAACTTCTGTGCCAACTTTATTTTTTCTAAAAGTCATGAAATAATTAACATAGTCCCTCATCTCTCTGATCAGCAATGGGAATTGTCTTCAGCGTAACTTGATTTCCAGCTCTCTAATTGGATTCTTTTAAAGTTACTTCGTAGTTTGGGTAAAATTCACTATATATCTCCAGAAAATAGGCTATTAAATTCCTATACTTTTATCAAGACCAGTTAGGTTATTCTCTTTGTATGAACCAAAATAAGAGTCAAATAATCTGTTATGCAAATTGCATTGTGGCTGCGATATGCTTTGTGTGTAGTCTTTCTAGATTGATCAGAGTTTCTGGAGACTTGTAGCTAACCTAGCCAATTTTACTTTGTGACATGACAGACTCTTAATTAACCTAAGGTCCATGTTCTCTCATGAATTTTTTTTTATTTTTATTTTTTCTAGAGAGGGTTGGAAATTCCTTGAATTTCAACTCTTGTGATTTCTGGGCTTCATTTTGTTGGGTGGGTCGAAGACCGGCTTCAGCGTTTTTATCTCTGTACTTGATCGGTGATGGGATTCAGCCTCCTAAACCAGAGGATCTTCTAGTTTATATATGGGGTTCAGTACTTCCCACCAATGCCTGATTTCTCCCCCTCGCCGCCCCCCCAACACACACCTCTTCATACCCTTTCCTCATTTGGGCAGCAGTGAAGGTTGAGGGTATAAGTGTTAGGGTGTGTATGTGACAAGTAGGCCCCTTGGTAACGGGTCCCATGTTCTTTGCAAACAACTCTTGTCTCAGACCTGACAAACTCACTATGCCACACACCTCTTGTAGGGTATTTAGCTGTAAGGGGTAACGTACCGTATCTATTGAAAGCTCATAACTTATCAAGACTCATAATCATTACAAGATGTATGAATGAGTAATATTTAAGAAATAATGTAACTATATTAAAGGTATGCTTTATGGACTTGGAGTAAAAGTTAGTCACCTGGGGATAATATGTCTTGGTGATGGCCCATTCAAGGAGGACCAAGTTGTCATCCCTCGGTTAGCTTCCCCTCCGTTTTCTAGCTTTGCTCCATCCCACGACTATCAATGGAAAACCATCCGACACAACTGAAACCACTTCCAGGCAAAAAAGGAACATTGATTGCCAGCTCTCTAACTGGATTCTTGCCCTACCTATGAATAAAGACAAAAGACTGTTTTAGTAAACAAGGTGGGTTGAGGCACTCTGTATCCATTCACTGAGGAAATATCTTATGGGGCAGGGGTATTTTCATAATAGTTTGGATCTTGGTTCCTGTGAAGCCAGCAAGCTCTATAACAGACTGAACTTTGGGGGAAAACCTACTTTATTAGATAGAAAAGGAAACTATTAATAAGTGTAGGTCCTAGTTTGTATTTTATTTTGTTTTGTATTATCATTTTGTTTCCATTTTGTTTCTTGTTGAATCTCTATTCTTAAATAAACCTTCATTAATTTTATTACAAGCACTGTGTTATGTAGGAGTGGTGATTTAAGGTAAAACTAGTAAAATGGGGTACACTGCTCCTTTGGAGGCAGAGGATCTGGAATTTATGTGAATAACCAGGGTCACGGGCTGGATATCACAGGGAAATGCTTCAAAGGAACTGAGGGCTGGGGTGCATCTATTGTTAGGCACCTACGCAAAGATAGGGCTGGCATAGCCCAGAGGAGAGTGCTTGAGTGGCTAACAGGCTGATGGTGTTAGGGAGCTGACAGCCACCATGGGCAAGGCTACCTCTTGCTAGAGTCAGGAGGTAATAAGGCGACTCACAGTTCCGGGTACCCCAAAGATCGTGACAGGTGGAGTAGAGTATATCATGGGGTGCAGCTGTTCCTCTACTTGCTGCCTCAGAATTCCTGGGAAGGGCCATCCGCACACAGCTCTGTTGGATAAGCTTTCATTGAATACTAATGAACATGTCTGTGTGGTGGGGGGCAGAAGGGAAGCATGCTGGTGAAGCCAGAGCTCCTCTTTTCCCCCAAGCCTCATCCTGTGCCATCCCACCAGGATACACCTGTATGCTCGGAGGCAGATGGAAGATTAATGGCTCTTCAGTGTATTAGGACAGTCAGGTTAACTACTACCACTTCTGTAAGATCCCACAAGTGAAGAGATTTCTTTGGATAACAGCAGTATTGATATTTTAAAAATGTGTGTGCTCCATAGCAAAAGAAATTCAGTAATTCAATTATTAGTGTCCTGTGAAATTCTTTTTATTTTTTATTTCTCTGGAATTTTGTGTTCGAATATAAGAATGGCCACACTGGGTCAGACCACTGGTCCATCTAGCCCAGTATCCTGTCATCTGACAGTGCCCAGTGCCAAATGCTTCAGGGGGAATGAAGAGAACAAGGTAACTTTTTGAGTTATCCAATCTCTATTGTCCAGTCTTAGCTTCTGCGAGTTGGCGGTTTAGGGACACCCAGAACATGGGGTTGCTACTAACCATTTTGGCTAATAGCCATTGGTGGACCAGTCTTCCATGAACTTACCTAATTCTTTTTTGAGACCCATTATAAGTCTGGCCTTCAAAACATTCATGGCAGTGAGTTCACACACTGCAGTCAACCTGTGGAAGATGTACTTCCTCTTGTTTTGTTTTAAACCTGATGCCTGCTAATTTCACTGGGTGACCCCTGGTTCTTGTATGCAAAGGGGTCAATGACACTTTCACTTTCTTCACACCAATTTGAGGACTTCAGTGACTCAGTCAGAGGTTATGGGTCTATTGCAGGAGTGGGTGGGTGAGATTCTGTGGCATGCAATGTGTAGAAGGTCAGGCAAATCAGTGGTTTTCAGACTTTGTTTTGGTGACCCTTTTCACACAGCAAGCCTCAGAATGTGACCCCTCCACCTTATAAATTAAAAACGGGAGGGGGAGGGTTAAGTTAATTTAATGGAGGCTCGGGGCTGTCAGCCCCATGGAGCTGCCAGCTCGTGACCCACATATAACCACCTTATGACCCCCTGAGAGTCATGACTCCCAGTTTGAAAACCCTGGACTAGATGATCATGATAGTCCCGTCTGGCCTTATAGTCTGAGTCTGAGACTGGATCATCTCTGTCTGCGTGCTTGTTGAATTCCAATAGAATAGTGAGGCTTGATTTTCCCTTTACAAAAGCGGTGTTGATTCTTCCTCAACATATTATGTTCAGCTATGTGTCTGATTCTGTTCTTTACTATATTTTTCAACCAATTTGCCTGGTGTTGAAGTTAGGCTTACCAGTCTGTAATTGCCAGGATTGACTCTGGAGCCTTTTTAAAAAAAAAAAAAAAAAAAAAAAATTGGTGTTATATTAGCTACTCTCCAGTCATTTGATACAGAGGGTGATTTAAGCAATAGGTTAATACCACAGTTAATAGTTCTGCAATTTCATATTTGAGTATTATTTTGTCCCCTGGGCGGGGGCAGGTGAGATTGGGTCCTGTCTCCAGGGGGTGGGAGGCTGGGCTGGAGAGCTAGCTTACTCTCAAGAGCAAGCCCATTCCATGCTCATCCCACATGGCTCCTGTTTGGTGGAACTGGGTCTGGCACCCCACTCTGGGCATTGTGACCTGGCTCATGGGGCTGCAGTACTACACAGGTTTGGCCTGGCCACCCCTCCATCATGATAAGCATGGGGCAGCTAGGCCAAATTTGAGTGAGTTGTGCTACAACCCTTTGCATCAGGTCGCAATGCCAGTCACTGAGATTTGGCCTGGTCAGATGTAAGTGGCACTCTGATCTGGTGTGCCAGAGTGATTTTGTTTTGTTATTTTATACATTGTTGTTTTATGTTGATTGCTATTTGCAAAAAGCATAGAGCTCTACCAGTTATATCCATTTATTATAGTATGGATATAAATATATGAAGAAGGACATAGCACCTGAACCCTGAGTTAGCTTTATCATCAGCTAGTTGAGGTTTGCCCTCCCACTGGAACAATTTATAAGGTTGTGATGGGTCACTGGAAATTTTTGAACGGCGATTGGATGTTTTTCTAAAAGATGATGTGCTCTAATACAACCGTAGCCATTGGACTTGAAGCAGGAATTAATTCAGGGAAGTTCTATGGGCTGTGTTATGTAGGAGGTCAGATTAGATGATCATAGTGGTCCCGTCGAGCCTTAAAATCTGTGTATCTGGGGTATATAATAAAGTTATTTGAAGGTCTACAGTGTATTTTTATTTTTCTCACATTTATGCTCTGTATAATCTACATGGAGAGAGCTATATATAACTGAAAGTTTTGCACAAAGATTTCAGATCTGTAGTGCTTAGAATAGAAGCATTTTGTTATGATGGTTTTGAATTGTAAGTGACATCTATAATTTAGGTTCAGACCTCAAAATGCAGTGTGGTGTGTTTTTGTTGTTTGTAAGCCATTTGGGAAAGCTGGGATTTTAAATCACTGTACTTCAGTTTTTCACAGCAGCTACTTTTATTAAGATTTAAATGATGATTTCATATTTATACTGTTTCTAAACTTTGTGACTGTCTATAAAAAAAGTATATATATATTTTTAACTTGGAAGAAGTATAATAGGGAGGGCATCTTTACAACAATTAAATTATTTTAAAACTCCTACTCTTACTACTCTGTGTAAAATAACTGTAACAGGCTAAAGCCTAGAGAAATATAAAGAAAAATGTGTGTGTGTGTGTGTGTGTGTGTTTTCAGAGGCACAAGGCAGTTAAATGGCCAACTCCTGTTGGCCTTCAATAGGAGTTAAGCAGCTAACTGCCCTTTGTGGCTTTGAAAATATTTTCCCAGGTGCTTTTGCTCCCTTCTGGTTGGAATTCTGACTAATGAAAGATAGGGATTCGAATGGAATTGTTAAGTCATAGCTACAGTAATGGTAGTCATAGGTAGGGTTGCCAGACGTCCGGTTTTCGACTGGAACGCCCGGTCGAAAAGGAACCCAGCGGCAGCATGCAGAGTCTCCCTGGCCACCCATGTGCCATGGGGCTGAAGGAACCTAGCAGCCGCTTCCTGGGAGCCGCAGAAAGCATGGCTGGGACCTTGATTCCCGTCCCGCACCCCAATCCCTTGCCCCAGCCGGAGTCCTCTCCCGCACTCAAACTTCATCCCAGAACCCATACCCCCTCAACACCCAGACCTAGCCCTGAGCCTTATCCTGCACCCCAAATCCCTCATTCCTAGCCCTATCCCAGAGCCTGCAGCCCCAGCCAGAGTCCTGACCCCCTTGCACTCCAACCCCCAGCCCAGAACCCCTCATTTCTTGCCCCACCTGGAGCCCACACCCAGAGCCCATACCCGCACTCCAAACCACTCATCCATGGCCCCACCCCAGAGCCTGCATCTCCAGCCGGAGCCCTCACCCCCCTCCTACTCCCCAATCCCCTGCCACAGCCCGGTGAAAGTGAGGGAGGGTGGGGGAGATCGAGCAACAGAGGGAGGGGGGATGGAGTGAAAAGGGGCGGGACCTTGGGGAAGGGGCGGGGAAGGAGTGTTCGGTTTTGTGCAATTAGAAAGTTGGCAACCCTAGTCATAGGTTACAGGACCAAAAGGGACTGCTATAATAATGCTGTCTGACCTCCTATTTAACACAAGCCAGATCCCTGTTCCTGCTATGCTCGTTGTCAGAGCAAGTAGTTGCTAGGCCTACTGCTGCCCAGATCCCTGACACCAAGTTCCTTTCTCCTTGCCTGGTTCCTGTTCCTTGTTCCTGTTACCTTGCCTTGTTTCTTGTTCCTGCTTCCTTTCCCTAACTCCAGTTACTGACTTCAGTTTGACCCTTGGCATGATTCCTGACCACGACCCTGACTCTCCTTGAGGCTCTGACCACTGGGTCAGACTGCTCACATTACAGGCCCTGACTGGGACATGCAAACAGCCTCTGGCATGTTGCAGGGGGTGGAATGGGAGGGCACTTAAACCCCCTGACAGGGTGGAGAATGGTACTGCCTTCCAGAGCCCACACCCCACATCCTGCCGTAAGTGCAGGGGATTGGACTAGATGACCTCTCAAGGTCCCTTCCAGTCCTATGATTCTATGTTTCTATCCTCTCCTGCACTCCAACTCCCTGCCCCAGGTCGGAACCCCCCTCCCGCACCCTAACTTCCTCCCGGAGCTTGCACCCCAATCCCTGAGTCTGAGCCCAGAACCCCCTCCTGCACTCCAAACCCCTCATCCCTGACCACACCCCCAGCTGGAGCCCTCACTCCCTCCTGACTCCAACCCCCTGCCCCTGTCGGGAACCCCCTCCCGCACCCTGAACCTCCTTTCTGGCTCCGCCCCGGAGCCCACACCCCAGCCGGAGCTGGATGGGAAATGATTTTTCTCTGGCCCTTGTAGTGGGACAAAATTAAGACCTTTTGAAGTTTTTGACAAAATTAAGAGAAACCCCAGAAAATCCATTAGCCTGGTGGTTAGGGTACTCCCTAGGATGTGGGAGAAACTGATCTGGAGCAGGGACTTGAACCTGGGTCTCCAGCATTCCACCAGGCTATTGGATATTCTGGGGTTTTTGCTTGCTGCACATTATACAAGAGTTGTGCCTGCCTCCTCAGCAGAAAGTGCTCAAGTCTTAGGGTTCCAACACAAGACAATTGCAAAGACAGGTGGTCAAGTGCACATACTTTCATAAAGCATTACTTTCTGTAATGGAATCTGCAGATGAAGTGCACAGCCAGACTGTTCCATGGCGTAGTGCCAACTTAACTTTTTTTATTTTAATGAGGGGCTTTTCTGTTTGTTTTATCTTCCCCATCCCAAACACACCTCTAAATTTTATTACTTATGTATCATGATTGTTGGACATATAGTTTTGTGAGGAAAAAAATGTGTTTATTTGTCAATTTATTTTCTCTTAAATAGCATGTCCACCAATCCCATTCTCCCTCAGGGGATCTTTACTGTTGAACGTTAAAGCATCTTGGTTTGAAAAACAGCTTGTTAATGTTAGTTTCCATTGCAGAGTCAAAAATTGACTTCTCCCTCTCCCAATCGCTGACTGACAGCTTTAGAATTATTTCTAGCTGCCAGAAGGTATAATAAGGATTGGGAGACATACCCATCTGTTTCTTTCCAATTAATGGATAACAGTTTTTCCTTTCTGTCCCATTTGCTTATACCATACATTCTGCTCCACTGTGAGAACTCCTCATATTCATCCGATTTATCTACAGATTTTCATATGGGTCATATATTATCATATGGGGTTCCGACCTGAGAGAGACCAAGTAGGTGAGGTAATATATTTAATTAGGCCAACTTCTGTTGGTGGAAGGGATAAGCTTTCAAGCTACACATAGCTCTTCTTCAGGTCTGGAAAAGGTAACCAGAGTGTCTGAGCTAAAATACAAGGTTGGACAGATTGTTAAGCACAAGAGGTTCACACATTCTGTAGGAGACCACTTAAAACGAAGTGGACAGTTAAGGGTTAGCAGGCTGTAGGGCAGGAGTAGTCAATAGGTGGACTGTGGGCCAAATCCAGACTGCCAAAGGCTTTTAACTGGACTGTGCAACTCTGGGGGGGGCCATGGGCAGTTAGTGCAGGGGAGAGGGGTTAGTGGGTAGAGAAGTGACTGGCAGTGTTCTTGAGCTTGGGAGAGCTGGGGCTGCAGGGTAAGGTGGAGGAGCCTGCACCAACACTCACCCTGCTGTTGCCACCTCTACCACCCTTTGGCCACCACTGCCTGCGACTGAGGAGCAGGAGTGAAGGCGCTCGACTGCCTGCCCCACAGGGGCCACAGTGTGCTCAAGTGGCCAGAAGGCACAACTGCAACTCAGTCCTGCCTGCAGTTTAGCCCAACTGTGGCAACCGTGCTTTGTGTGCCCCTGGTCAAAGAGGGTGCCATTTAGGGAGGGCAGGGGGTGCACCCCCCGGTTTCGTGTCACCCCCTGGGTGGTCGGGACTCCCACTGCCCCAGAAGGTGCCTGGGACAGACATGTAACTCCCTAAATGGAGCCCAGGGCTGACAGCAGGAGCCCCAGCAGGCAGCCAGGGCTGACACATAACTTGGGGTGGGGGGGTGTGGCCCCCCCATCCACCTTCCCTAAATGGAGCGCTGCCAGGCTGGAGCCCTTCCCACTGGAGTCCGGACCTTGACTATACCTTGACCAAGAAATGTGGACCTTCACAAAAAATATTTGACTACCCCTGCTGTAAGGTGTGTTACAAATCCATAAAACCAGTGTCTCTCTTAAGTCCATGGTTTTTAAATTTGCTGATCTGTTTCTTTTAAAAATTACTAATCAAAATCATTCTTTTTTTTTTTGTAAAGCCTTTTCTTCCTCTTGTGAATCTCCACTGTTCTCCAGATGTCCACACATTTCTGTGCAAAGCATTTGTGCCTGCCTGCGTGAAGCAAATTCATGTGATTCACCCTTGTCGAAGACTTTGTGAGAGAGTGTACTCCGACTGCAAACAGTTGATAGACACTTTTGGGATCACCTGGCCGGAGGAACTGGAATGTAACAGGTGTAGTACCTTTTAATCTGACAGGCAATGAAGGTGACATTTTCAAACACTCCAGATTTGACCCACAGCTGAACTGAAAGTCTGAGACCGAGAATGTGTTAATATCTGCTTCAGAGTAGTCCCCACACCAGTGGGGACCCTGAGAGGTTACATGAGCAAGAGAGAAATTTCTCTTCAAGAAACTTTATTAAACTGATCTCCTGGATTTCCTGTTAGTGATTTTGGCTCAGTACAAAATGCTTAAAACATATATTTGTCTGCTTCCTTATCTGTAAAATGGGATAATAGTACTTACCTACTTCAAAGAGGTTTTATGAAGAATTATAGAGTTTAAGGTCAGAAGGGACCACCATATCATCCAATGTGACCTCCTTACTCCTGAGGGAATTCTGCACCAAAAAAAATTAAAAATTCTGAACACAGTATTCTAAAATTCGATAAAATTCTGCAAATTGTATTTGTCAATAAATAAATGTGGAGGCTGCAACATGGCAGTGGGGAGCACAGGCCACTGGCTACATGGAGGTGGAAGATCACCCTGCAGCTCCTTCCCCAGGACATAGACTCAGCAGTGAGGCAGCACCTGACCCTGACACAACACAAGGGCCAGTTCTGTCCCAGAAACACCACAGGGCCCTGCCTCTCCACCCAGACTCACCAGGTGTGGGGCAGGCAGGTTCAGCCTGGCCAATCCAAATGTGGAGGGGCTTAGTGTGGGGGGATCCAGGTGTGGGTTGGGAGAGTTCTGTGTGGGGCAGTTTGTGTGTGGGAGCTCTGGGGGAGTCCAGGTTTGGAGGGATAAGATGCACAGGGGCTTGTTTGGGGGGGGGGGGGGGTTTCCAGGTTCAGAAGTAATGGAACTCTGCAGAGAGGGGTGAAGGTGGTTGAAGTTCAGCGGGGGGGTGGGGTGTCTGGATGTGGGGGGGTGGGGCTCAGCGGGGAGGGTCAGGTGTAGGGGGCTCAGTGGGGGGGTCTGGGTGCTGGGGGAGTGGGGCTTGGTGGGATGGGAGTTTGAGTGTGAGGGGTGGTCCAGGTGCAGGAGGATGGTGGTTTGAGTGCAGGGGGCTCAGCGAGGGGTGGTCTGGGAGCAGGGGTGGGGATCTGGATGCAGGGGTTGAGGCTTGGAAGGGTGGGGATTCGGATGTGTGGGGGGTGAGGCTCGACAGGGGTCTGTGTATGGGGGTATCCAGATGCACAGGTTGTGGGCAGTGGGAGTAGCTCCCCATACCGTGACCTCTACTCACACCGCTGAGGAGCAATGTGGCAGGAAACAGGATGTCTGTAAGGAGTTTCCTGCAGCTGGAAGAGGTTTTTGGAGGTGAGTTTGATCCGGCTCTGGCTGCTCCTTAAAAGGGAAGAAGAAATCCCATCCTCCCCCAGCCCAGCTGGGACTAGCAACTGGGCCCAGCACAGGGTAGGAGTCACCAGCTGGGGCATACCCAGCCCCACCCCCTGCAGTGATTTACCTTTTCGCCAGCTGCTCTGGGTGCCTGAAATGACGCACCCACTCTGCTGGAGAGGGGCATGTGACCACTCTTGCAGTTTCCCTTTGCTTCCCTGTTATAAAGTAACTTTTTTCTGCAGGGAAGCAAAGAAATCTACGGGGGACACGAATTCTGCGCACACGCAGTGGTGCAGAATTCCCCAGGCTTAACCTCCTGTATATCGCAGGTCATCAACACCCCCCAGCGTGCGCGCGCGCACACACACTAAACCCAACAACCGAAATTAGACCAAAGTATTACAGCCCCCAAAGAGTAACTGTACAGTACTATGAAATATAAATCACTGTCTATACATCAGCTAAGTGGTTAAGATTAAAATAAAAGCCTTCGGTACTTAGTGAACAAATTAAACCTCCCATTACTTTATCTATGCTGCATGCCAATATTCAGTATTTCACAAAAATCTTTGTTTCTTTTAGCCCCCAGAGAGAGAATCATAAATTCATAGATTTTTAGGGCCTGAAGGGATCATTATTATCCTTTAGTCTGAACTCCTGCATGATACAGGAAATTGAACCTCACCCAGTAATTTCTGTTGGCAACTATAGCATTTGTTTTTGAAAGGTATCCAGTTTTGATTTAAGACTTCAAGTGATTGAGAATGCACCACATCCTTAGGTAAGATGTTCCAATGGTTAATTACTCTTACTGTTAGAAATAAAATATGCACCTAATTTAAATCTGAATTATCTAGATTCAGTTTCCAGTCATTGGATTGTTATGCCTTTTTCTACTAGATTAAAGGGCCATCTACTATCAGAAATCTCTTCCCCATTTAGGCACTTGTAGATCATAAGTCACCTCTTTACTGTGCATAGCCACAGGGAAGAGAGTCTGTGATAGTAGGGACCCAAGGGCAGGGGACAGGTTGAGCAGTAGCATGGAAAAACGGTATGGAGGCCCATGGGATATTCAGGCTCCGCAGCATTTCAGACTCTCACCCCTGCCCCTCTGCAGAGCTACAAACCTCTCTCAGAATTGTTCTGTAGAATTCGCCATCTTAGAATCTTATTCAGAGATTCAGTATATTTTCTAAATTATATTTTAAAATCAAATACTCAGTTTTTTCCAGGAACCATTGCATCTCTAAATTATTCTACTACTGACAATAGTAACTTAAAGTTAATAGTTTCTACTGCTCATATGCGAAGTGAGGTGGTTCTTAACCCATTCTGTCCAGTTCTTAACACAGAGTCCATAGCACAAAAAAGACCCTTTGGGTCAGCAGTAACTGGCACTCTTGTTGGCAGCCTCAGAAAGGCCAAAGACTGAATGAGCCTAGAGAGTGTTAAGAGAGACAAGCACTAATGAGAACCCTAAGATAGACACTCCTGACTCCTTAGAGATGACTCCTCCAGAACAAGGATAAAGCAAATTGGTATGTTGGTGAGATAAGCTTGTACTGGTGCAGTGCATGATGTTCCAGCTGTATGGTTAAAAAGGACTTCAGTCTCTAGAATTCTCAGGCCAATCTAATTTGTCCAAAAGAACCTTTATTAATGGTGGTGATGAAACAAAGAGCCCAAGCTGAGTTTGTCTATCTGGCATTTAGGGGGAAAAAACCTTTCTACTTTTAAACTGAGCACATTTCTTATGGAAATCACTGAGAAATCATGATCATGGAACTCCACCATGCCATTTTTACAGAGGCCCTCTTAATCTAATCTCACTCTCATGGCTAAATTGTGGAACTCAGACTCATTGGTGAGTAGTTGCACACATGAGTAGACCCATTCTGAGTAAGTGTGTTCCTACTCGAGTAAAGATTGCATAATCTAGCCATAAAATAAGTCCCTCACCTGCTAATGCAGAAATGGTCATTATAAAACAGATAGTTATTTTGTCCAATCAAATTCTAAATGTCACAAGCTATATTTAAATTAACTTTTTTTTAAAGTTAGAGGAAAAAATAATTACAATTGTGTTCAACTTCTTATACTAGTTCTCCTTTTATTTTTCCTGTTTCTTTCAGTTAGGTAATTTCCAGTAATGTATTATGAATATCAAAGTCCTTATCAGTTCTATGATAGACAGTCCTCACCATTTGACTGCTTCTGTAAATATTTCCCCCCTCAGGTAAAGTGTTATCAGCTGATATAAAACCAAGCAGATCCATTAGTGAAGGCAGAGTTATTGTTAAAAAGGTCATCTCTCCATTTCTAATAATGAGTCTTTCCCTTTTTGAATGGATTTACTCTGCTATTATGAGATTTCTACAGAATGTTCTAAATTCCCACTAGCCTGAATTGTTTATCCCTTCTTTGATCTCATAGTCTTGATCTCTCGATTTCAAATTAATTAGCACAGGAAGGGGCCTTACAGAGCTGAGAACAAGAGCAGGAAGAAGTGTGGAGCCACTGGGTACCATGGGAAGAAAGCTTTCTGAGAGTAGGTGATTTGAAACACAATCAAACCACTATTGTCAGCAGTTAAACATTGGGCTGGTCCAATAAAAGCAATGATATTTCCATCTGTATATGCCAGATGTTCAACATTCCACTCCTATATTCGGATTGGAGCTTGTGAATCTCAAACAACAATTTGTCAACCAGATATAAAAATCTATGATGGGTGTTTTTCACACGTTTACATATATATAATTTTGATGTGGAATAAGACCAGTAAAGAAACAACTGCAAAATGTCTTAAATTTAAGTGTTTCATAACCAGGACTGGCTCTACGCGCCAGCAAACCAAGCACGTGCTTGGGGTGGCACAATTCCAGGGGCAGCCCTGTTCATAACCAACTGAATACAAAACCAAGGTTTTGTAAAGAATAGTTAGCTTGTGTTCAACTGTTCTTCTAAACTTAACATTAAAGATTTTATTTAACTCTGCTAAAAGTTTTTTCTAAATGCCACCTGATATTGTTCTCATAAGCTAAGTTTTGGATCATGTATAAAAATATATTACTCAGAAACAGTTTTTTTTTTCACACTTAAGAAGAATAGCAGTAAAATAAGGGAACGCTTGATAGTGGAAGAGTATTAATGTACATGCACTTTTCTTAATCTGTGTAGACTGGAGGATTGTGATGAAACTGCTCCTGTCACTGCTGCTGTAACCACAAAGGTCCACGGAACACAGAAGACCCCAGGGCAGGCTCGAAGGGACTATGGATTTTGGTGTCCACGGCATCTGCAGACTTCCAATGAACAAGGCTACAAGTTTTTGGGAATTGATCAGTGTGCACCCCCATGTCCCAATATGTACTTCAATAATTATGAGCTGGATGTTGCCAAAAGCTTCATTGGAATAGTTTCAATTTTTTGCCTTTGTGCTACTCTGTTCACGTTCTTGACTTTTCTGATTGATGTTAAAAGGTTCAGATACCCAGAGAGGCCAATCATATATTATTCAGTCTGTTACAGTATAGTGTCTCTGATGTACTTCATTGGCTTTTTGCTGGGAAATAGAACTGCTTGTAACAAGGCAGATGAAAAGTTAGAAATTGGTGAAACAGTTGTTCTTGGCTCTCAAAACAAAGCCTGCACTGTCCTTTTTATGGTTTTGTATTTTTTCACTATGGCAGGAACGATATGGTGGGTGATTCTTACGATCACTTGGTTCCTAGCAGCAGGAAGAAAATGGAGCTGTGAAGCTATTGAACAAAAGGCAATGTGGTTCCATGCAGTTGCATGGGGCATACCTGGTTTTCTCACCATTATGCTTCTTGCAATGAACAAAGTTGAAGGGGACAATATCAGCGGAGTTTGCTTTGTTGGTCTCTATGACCTGGATGCATCCCGATACTTTGTTCTTTTGCCTTTGAGCTTTTGTGTTTTTGTTGGTCTCTCTCTCCTTTTAGCTGGAATTATTTCTTTAAATCATGTGCGGCAAGTCATACAGCATGATGGCAGAAACCAAGAGAAGCTAAAGAAATTTATGATTCGAATTGGAGTCTTTAGTGGCTTATACCTGGTACCACTGGTGGCACTTCTTGGATGTTATGTTTATGAGCAGATGTATAGGAGAATCTGGGAGACCACTTGGGTCTTTGACCATTGTGATCAGTACCATATTCCCTGTCCTTACCAGGTAAGGAGTAATGTTTTGTTTCATTCATATTGTAATGTTAACATAAAAAAGACACTGAAATGCATTATGATATTTGTAACAACATTTAGTGGGTAGACTGTAGGTAAAGAGAGCCAATGAAATGCACGCAATATAAAATTCATAGACCAGTTAAATATTTTCAACATAAATATTGGTTCAGTCAATTTATTTAATCTCTAGCTAATCAGGTTGATGGCACTTAGCACTTAAAATCTTTTTAGAGTAATGAGTTTAAATTTTTAAGTTATTTGAACTTAATCATAAAAAATTGTTCATGGTTCAAACTTTCTACATAATAGGCAGCTATTCCTAAAACTACTGCCCCAAATTTTCTAATTTAGGTGCCTAAAGTTACTCAGCATTTCTGAAAATGAGGCTGCCTTGAAATATGGACTTAAGCAACTAATTTTAGCCATTCGAAGTAGAACATTTTGGTCAGAGCCACATTTGATTTAAAATCAGTTTTGTCTTAAGTTGTACAAGTACAAAATACTGAGCTTTTCACTCTTTATTTCTCACAACTATGACTACATATGTCCAAGTTGATTTTTGGTAATGTGGACTTAAGTTTTAGAAATGTTAAAAATATATATCTTAAATTGCTGAGATGTTCAAGTTTAAAATTTGACTTTTGATTTAAAAATTGTCTTCAGAAAGACTTTAATATGCATACCAACTGCATGTGTGCAGTACTCTCTATGGATTACATTTTGTTTCTAATGCATAAAATTCTGTCATGTCAAGTAATTTTGGGTTTATGCCTCTCTATTTATGAGCTGGTGTTTAAGAAGGAAATATCAATAAGAGAATTGTTAGTTTTTCATGTCAAGTTACAAACTTCAGTTGCCTTGCATCTCACCATTAATGTTTATACTGCAATGAGCTACCATAAAAACAAGGAAAATAAACACAAAATTCTTAGAACGTTAGGGCTTGGTCCTGCAAGTTTCTGAGTACCCTCTACTCTTATTGAAGTCAATGAGAGTTGAGTACAGCCCCGCATAGGACTGGGTCTTTAATACTTATTCTTGCTCCCATTTAAAGTCAGTGACAAAATATTCACGGTCTTCAGTGGATAAAGCATTGAGCCCCTTGTCAACTTAAATCCTCCAAAGTAAGGAAGTTCAGAGCTGAGGTATCTATTCCTTCTTTAACAAGTTTGCCTTGCAATGCTTAAATATAGCAGCACAGTAATAAGAAATTAATGACATAATTATCAAGGATTATTTAGCTTATTGGAGAGAGTAAATAGCAACAGAACAAACATATGCAATCAAATATTATACCAAGAAATATACAATTGGATCTGTTCCTTTGTGTTGTACTTGTTGTTTTCCAGTGACAAAAACCTATTAACTACAGAATGGCTTCTCTTTTTATCCTGATTAGTTCAAAATAAAACCAAAAGCTTCAGCTTCAACAATTACTGGTACCTAACTAACAAGAGTGACTAGTGCTTTGAAGGCTAGGATACAGAGACAAGTGGATTAATCAAGAAAACAAATTACATTTGGGGCATGGGAGAGGAAGTTAAATAACCACTTAATGAATTAAATGTCTCAGCAACTGTGTCCCTGTTCTGCACATAGGTGAATTAATGTTGCAATAAACAGCAGAAAACGCTGGTATACTGTCAGGGGTAAAAGTAACTTAAGGGACTTACCAGTACACACGGCAAGGGTCCTGAGCAAGGGTGGAGGGGCCTCCACCGGAAAGGGCGGGGCCTCCAGTGGAAGGGGCGGGGCCTTTAAATCACTGGCCCTTTTAAATCGCCACCACTACCCCGGGGCTCTGGCTGTGGTAGCAGCGACCGGGAGCCCTGGGCCCTTTACATCACCGCCAGAGCCCCATTGTAGTGGTAGCTGCGGCGGCTGGGAGCCCCAGGGCTCCGGCGGTGATTTAAAGGGCCAGGGGCTCCAGCCGCAGCCAGGAGCCCAGGGCCCTTTTAGATTGCTGGCCTGGGGAAGCTGCTCCCTGCTGGTAGAGTTGGCTGTGTACCGTCTCTTGCCGGTATGCCGGACTGAACTGGACTGGCTTACTTTCACCTCTGTATACGGTCCTGAGGCTCTCTGAAGATCCTGATTCATGTAATTAACTCTAACTCATCCACTCCATCATCTCTTCTGTATCCAGAGGAAGCTCCCAAATATGCAGTGTGTCGCTGGAGAAACTGCTTAATAATACAGTTCCCCCCTCCAAATAATCTTTTCTTCCAGTTTTTAAAAAATTCTCCCCTTATGCCTCACCTCCTGTCCACATCTTCAACTACATCTCCATATGCAAAGATTAACCAGATCTGACTCGACTGTGCATGTTTTAGTTCAGTCCATAGTGTGTCTGAATGCAGTATAGCATAGCTGGTGTAAAATAGAAAGTACTTCAGTATGCTCTTGTACATGGTTTCTGTTCATTTTCTGCACTTTGTCAAGAGTCCAAGTGTCTGTGTGTGCATTTGTTTATTAAACTTTGTTATCTTCCAGGCAAAGGCATTAGCTAGACCAGAAATATTTTTGTTTCTGATGAAGTACCTGATGACGTTAATTGTTGGCATCTCTCCAGTATTCTGGGTGGGAAGTAAAAAGACCTGTTCTGAATGGGCCAGTTTCTTCAACAGAAATCGCAAGAGAGAGTAAGAGCAACTCTTTGTATGTGGTACTGATAAGCTTAAAATAAATGTATTTGTAACATGTGTCCCTTTAAATATATGTCTGGTGATATAGAAAAAATATTGTTGTTTACTCTCTCAGGGCCCAATCCTGCAGTTGGGCATAGGTAAAATTCCCACTGGAATCAATTCAAGTTTTATCTGTGCAATGACTACACGATTGGGCCCTAATAAGATAGAAAATATACTTCCCTACTGATTTGGTCCTTTAAATTGAGCAAAAGGGATTTTGCTGCTTTTAACACTGACTAACATGGCTGTAACTTTCAGTTAAATCAGGGAAGACCGCATGGCCTATCAACTCTGACTCCTTTCATTTTCCAGGTCTGCTGCTTACATCATTTGCACTAATGCTTTAATCGTATCTTGCAGTCATAGTCCCTCCACCATTTTTCTTAGTAGCTTACTCTGTTGCCCTAATTCTCTTACTATTTCTAATGTCCTACCTTAATTTTTTCTTCTATTGTTTCAGACCACTGTGTTGTCTTCTACCCCCTTTTGCACAAGAGTAATTCCATTCCTTTATTTAAACTTACATAGAGTTCTCTTTTGTAGGAGATGCATGGGCCATATCCTTTTCAATATAAGCAGACTATAAGTTCAGGTCTCATCCCTTGTAATTATTGTATCCTTTTCTTTTCCCCTGATTTATTTTTCTTTAGATTTCCTATATTCTTCCTAAACTGTGGATGTATTTTTATAACTCTTTATTTCCTTGGACTTGCCCAGCCCACATTACTTTGGTTTTCTTTAGCTCCTTTTATTTGAAGTCTGCATTCCTGGATGGTGAGCTTATAGCTTCCTTTCCATCTCCCTACTTTTCCATTTCCTGTATAAGTCTTTCTTATGTTTCAGCTGTAAACGACTTTCAGCTAAGTGATTAAAAAAAATGTTGCCCATTTTATACTATTTACCTTTTTTTTTTACTTTTAACAAAGTTTGCTTAAGGAAAACTTAATTTGGTGACGTAGCTACCTATGAGCTAATCCTGCTCTCCTTTTTCACATGGTTAATCTCATTCAAGTTATTGGAACTATTTGCAAGAATGAGGCATGTAGGATTTTGCTCTATTTCTGTAAATTGAATTGCTCCACATATATAATTACTTAGTAGCCACAACCCCCAGATTTCCTCCCGATCGTCAGAGGTTATCATTTCCTCGGAATTGGTTAACATTAGAGCCAGGTTTGTTACATTAGAGACACCCCCTTTGTTACTTCCTTCACATTTTGGAAAAAGAAGCAATCTTCCACTGAGTCTAAATGATCTTTGATGAACTAGTCATATGCTTTTTGTTTTTTCAGTCCAATCAGTGAGAGCCGAAGAGTGTTGCAAGAATCATGTGAATTTTTCTTGAAGCACAATTCTAAAGTTAAACATAAAAAGAAGCACTACAAATCCAGGTCACACAAACTGAAGGTTATTTCTAAGTCTATGGGGACTAGTACAGGTGCTACAACAAATCATGAAACTTCTGCAGTGGCTATTACTAACCCTGATTACTTAAACCAAGAGAACTTCACAGAAATTAAAACCCCTCGAGAAACAGCTGAGAAAGAGATGGAGGCAGATGGAACATCCACCCAGAAAGTGGAGGAGGGGGAGAATGCTGGTGGTGAACATGTCCTACAAATATTATCTACTTCTAAACTGGCTATGGAACAGGTGGAAAAGAGCAGCAAGGCAGACAACACAGTTGATATGATTAGCTTATCTGAGAGTATGAAAAGAATGTGTGAAGGAAGGTAAGATTCTTATTTTTTATCTAATTTTGGACTTCAGTTTTCTGGTTTATGTTCATACTACCAATACTGTGGTATATTTTTGTGTCCTTTTCCTTTGAAGACAGATTGTCCAATAACTAACAATACCTGCAAGGAAAAAGTAATTCTTATAAACTACTTTCCACATGACCATGCAGATGATGTGTTTCTGTATGAGGATATATGATTTGGGGATTTTTTCTAGCAGAGGTTTGAAATACTAGAGCTATTATCTTGGGATAGGATGTGCCTTATATTTAGGGCCCCACCAATTTCACGGCCATGAAAAACATGTCACAGACCGTGAACTAAGCCCTTCCCCTTGAAATCTGATCTCCCCCGTGCTGCTGGAAGCACCCCAGCCAGGGGCTCCGAGCTGCAAGTTCCAGCAGGGCTGGGGAGGAACAAGAGAACTTGTCCTTCCCCTGCACAGCCGCTCTCGGGGGGTGATCAGACCAACCTGCAGCAAGGGGAGGCACTCAGAGGAAGCTCTGGGACTGGGTAGTAGCCCCGGAGGTTCCTGCAGCCAGAGGAGACGTGTAGAGGTTGGTCTGATCCCCCCACTGAGAGCGACTATACAGGGGAAGGACAAGTCCTGTCCCTTTTCAGCCTGGCCGGGACTCTCAGCTAGGAGTCTCTGGCTGGGACACTCCCAGCAGCAAGGGGGAGATTGGACCCACCTCCACCTTTGGAAGACCCTGTGGCTGCAGGAAGGTCTGTGGCTGCTGAAGGCAGCGCAGAAGTGAGGGTGGCAATCCTATGCCCCCCCCCCCCCCCAACAGCTTTGTGACCTCCCACAACCCCCTTTTGGGTCGGGACCCCCATGGTTTCAACACTGTGAAATTTAAACATCTGAAAATGTGAAATTTACCAAATTTCAAATCCTATGGCCATGAAATTGACCAGAATGGACCATGAATTTGGTAGAGCCCTACTTATATTGCTGAATAGTGACCTCTAAGACAAAGAAAGGAACAGCACTGAAAGGCTTTGAAAAGCGTTCCCTATCCAGTGCTTGCCAAGACGTCTGTGGCTGCCATACAGCTTCTTTGGATGGGTGGCTGGTATAAAAGACATTAGTGATGACCATCTGGACTCAGGAACACAAAGGCCTATTAAATGGCTAAGGAAAGAGTATTCAGAACTATATTAATGTCTTTTAAAAGGAGTGTCGTAAGTCCAATGTTTATTACCATTTTGTTGCTAAATGTGTTTGTGTTTCAGTCTAAAACATTATAAGCTTAAAATTGTTTCAGTGTGTTTTGTTTTTGTTTTTAATTACATACAGGGTATCTCCTAAAAGTGATTTTACTGAAACTCATCCGCTACAAGTCAGTCATTCACAACTACCCAGTGTTTCACAACCAGGCAGTACCAGCGGCTCCATATCAATGCTTGTCCACTCAGCTTCAGACACTAGAAAAGATCAGGATTCTGGAAACAGTTCAAATCCTTGAAAGATTAGAATTTCCATATGAATGATTTCAGTTTATGAAACTGTTATGGGTTTGTATTACACTGGAGATTACTGATGCTCTGTGCCTTGTAAAAATACCACATACATATCCCTTGTTTTGCACTTAAAAGTTACACTACATAGTGGGGAGGTCTAGCAATAACCACTGTATTTAACCTCATAAGAGAGTACTGGAAACTGAAGTTCTAATAGCACTCAACTGGGCAGGTCAGCAGTAATTTAAGAGAAAAAGAAATGAGAGAAATAAATCTTTTCTTTTCCAATACATGAACATGCTGTTAAATGACAGCAAAAATAATTGATGGAAGACAGTTGCGTTACTTTGAAGCATAAACATTTAATTTGCTTCACTGGTGTCTTTCAGTCTTCCTATTAACATTTCTTTTTCTTTTTAAAGTAACTGCATCTTAAACAGCTGTCTCATTTAGAATAATTAGAAGTTACACAAATCTATGGACATCTTTAATGTGTAAATGTCTCATGATGTACTAATCTTAGCACTGTATTATGGTTGTTTCTACACTGAATCTGAAAAGGATTCTGGAATTATAGTGGTTTATTTTGTAGTTAAAAATGAATCTTGTAAATAACTTATTTTTATAAACTCAACATTAAGAACTACTGTTTTGTTTGTTGCACAACTCTGATAATTAAGGTGCTTCCTTCTAGTACCAATAAGATCAACAATATTGTGCTGATAAGATGACCTGATTTCCTTCTGAGCAATAGTCACTACAGGATAATATAAGCATTAATATAACCTCCACATCTAGAGCAAGATTGTGTCTGATCCTTCCACAGATGAGAAAGGAGAGACACCTTTACTTTTGCACACCTACTGTTACCCCCAAAACAGACCCAGAGTACCCACTGAATAGCTCATCTATTCTCCCATTCCCGGGTTTACCAGAGGTTCCTTTCAAGGTAACCTACTTACCTATTAATCTATTTCTGCAAGGTAAAAAGTGGGCCTGCCCTAGAGGAACTACTTGGGTTCACCAGGTTCTCTTCAAGAGACTCCCCAGAATAGCTTAGACCTGTTATCTCTGGGAGGACATGGATACGGCCTTCCATTATAACTGACACACAGGCAATACTTTTTCTAAAACAAAGTATTTTTTATTTATCCTAAATTATATTCCCTGATTCAATCATCACTCTTGGGGGAATTCTGCACCACTCTGCATGTGCAGAATTTATGTCCTCCGCAGATTTCTTTGTTTCCCTTCAGAAAAATGACTTTCTGACTGGTAAGCAAAGGGAAGCCACAAAAGCAGTCATGCAGCCCTACCAGCAGTATGTTTCTGGTGCCCTGGGCAGCTGGCAGAGAGGTAAATCACTGTGGGGTGGGGGCAGGACTGGGGAAGACACGGTCATGGCTCCTACCCTGCTAGGCCTGGCTGGGCTGGGGAGGACAGGACTTCCTCTTCCCCTGCAAGGCATCCAGTGCTGGATCAGACTGACCCCCAGATTTCAGTTTGCATGAGCACGTTCCAATTGTCAGTTTATTAACCTCAATATTATGGTCTGCTGTTGCCACTCTATTTCCCTGCCAATTTAGTTAATCCTACCTAATCTCCCTGCCGCTGCCCTATTTTCAGCTAATCGTGGCAAAATGATGCCCACCCAGGGCTGTGCTGAGAAAACAGAATAGAGTAGTTCAAAAATCTCTTATATCACTACACAAGGGCTGAGCTAAGGGATAGTAGGAGTGGGAGAGATTTGTGTCCGTATCAGTGCAAAGAGATGGGGCAGAGAAGCGGCAGAGATATAACCCTGCCTAACATTTTCACTGTTCTCCTCAAAAAGATGCAGCCTTTGTGCATTCCATACAGGAATGGTGCATGAGGTGTGCAGCTCCACTTCAGAAAGGATGCTTCCCAGATCTTCTGCTGGAGTGGTGTTTCACTCACCCCCAGTGAGGAGGCACAACAAAGCTCTAAGTATACAAGGACGTCATGTTCTGAAGCTCATTTTTCTAAAAATCCAATGTTAAAGATTCTCTGTAGAGAAGTATGATCTTGCAGAAAAAGCAACTTTTGAATATTAACATGCAAATTCATCAGATGAGGTTTTCACTTAAAACCGGACAATAATGCATTTTCCACGTGCCATAATTTTTTTCCCCATGCTTTAATGGTCTGTTTGTGTATATATAGAAATACCACATTTTCTTTAGATTTTTTTGGTATTAGGGCCCAATTCCCCCACTCAGAGTAGTCCTTATTACCGGAGGTAGTCCCGTTGTTTTCAATGGGACAATGCACATGAGTAAGATGACTGGTGTGGATAAGGGTTGCAGGACAGGGCCCTTTGGGTGAAATTCTGTCTCCAATGAAGTCAATGGGAGTTTTGCTGTTTCAGTGGAGCCAGGATTTCACTTTCCATCTGTAACACTAATGTTGATACATTCTATAGGGCTCTTCTGCATTTTGCCTTATTGGTAACAGGAGGGCTCTTAGTGTGACATATCCACTCCGATAATGTACAGTGAGGCTGTTACATTCCACTTTGAACAGCTTTTTGGGGGGTGGTTTGAACATTCAAGCAAAATCACATAAGAGAAAGGTCCTGTAAATACTCATTGAATAAGAAATTGTAGTTCTGATAAACCAAAGTTACTTGTTTTATCCAACGTGTATTGAAATTTGAACGTGTTTATGTTGTCTCCTGCATTTTATAATTTGTAATTTATTGCCTTAAATAAGGGATGTTCTTTTTTAGTGTTCCCTTTTTATTTTTAGCACACAATATTCTTGCTGCTGAGATAGAGAATGAGAAAAATATGAAATATCCTCTGTGAAGAAACACACTAAATATTCTTTATTATCTTTTTCTCCTGTTTGTAAACTGAAAACTTGATATATATTTTTAATAGTTTTGTTTTTACTATCTTTGTTAGTAATAAAATATTATATTGTTCAATAGGAGCTCCTGAGTTGATTTTATTGTTAATACTTAGTTCTCATAAATTGGCTTTATTTCCCCTATTGTCATAGTATCTGAGCACCTCACAGTCCCTAATGTGTTTGTCCTTACAACACTTCTGTGAGATAGAGAAGTACTATTATCCACATTTTGTAGGTGGGGAAATGAGGCATAGAGAAACAAAGTGATTTGCCCAAGTTAACTGTAAATGTGTGGCGGAGCAGAGTATCCTAACCACTGGACCATTCTTCCTCTCTCTGGTCCTAATCAAAGGCCTCCTTTAGAGTACAATAAATATGTCCTTACTTAGGGTCATTTCGGTGTAGTGTTCTGTCAGTGCACAAGTACATGTCAGTAGTTTGACTTGAGATGATTTTCTTTTAATACTCATTTAAAAAATTAGAAAAGAGTACAAGAGCACTAAAAAGTTGAGTACAATAAATACTTTGGATTTGTATTACACTGCATTTTCAAAGCACTGTACAAATGTTAACGAATTAATAGTCACACCCTTTTGAGGTATTGTATGTATTCTTATTTTACAGATGGAGAATCAGACACAGAAAGTAAGTGACTTGCTCAAGATAGAATCTCAGCAAGTCAATAGTAGAGCCATATTTTAGATTCCCCCCCATGATACAACCAATTGAACATGAGCTCCTAGTGCAATGCTGTAGCTAAGGTGACTAACATGATCCTTGAATATATAATCAGGAGAATATCAAATAGCGGTAAGGAGGTAGTATTATGGCATCAGTGAGACTATTACTGGAATACTGTGTCCATGTCTGGTGTCCACGCCTCAAAAAGGATGTTGAAAAATTGGAAAGGCTTCAGAAAAAAGCTACAAGAATGATTCAAGGTCCAGAAAACCTACCTCACTGTGAAAGGTTCCCTCCCAGCACACAGCCCCTAGCTATTCCCCTACCTGTACCCTGAGCTCCTCCCCTGCTTACACACAGCCCCTGCACCCTGAGCTAGCCCCCTGCCTGCACACAGCCTTTAGCTACCCTCTCCCTGCACCCTGAGCAGTTTTCAAACTTGGAGCTGAGCACCCCCTACTTTGAGTTATAATTTTTGGTTGTGCCCGCACCCCCTCTCCCCCCTGCAACCCAGACAAGCTGGGTGGACTGCTGAGGTTAGTCAGGGGGTGGAGGTGGTGGTCCCTTGCCAGGGCCCACCATGCAGATTTGACCCCGCAAAATAAAAGTCAAACTACACCTATGGAGCCACCCTTCCCCATCTGGCAACCTCCAGGGCTAAAACCCCAAGCACCCCCGCCCCCCACACACTGGGTCCTGGAGTTTTTCTAGCACATTGTGGGTGGGGTGATGGGGCTCAGAAAGAAAAGGGTTGAGAACCCTTTGCCTATATTAGGTAGGTCACACTAGATTGGGGTGGGCAAACTATGGCCCCCGGGACACATCTGGCCCTCAAGCTCCCACTGGGAGCGGGTCTGGGGCTTGCCCTGTTCCTGCACTCCAGCCGGGGAGCAGGGTTGGGGGTCGCTCCGCATGAGCCGCAGCTACCAGAAGCAGCGGCATGTCCCCCTCCAATTCCTACATTTAGGGGCAGCCAGGGGGCTCCGTGCGCTGCCTCTGCAGCTCCCATTGGCTGGGTTCTGGGGCTAATGGGAGCTGCAAGGGCGGCACCTGTGGATGGGGCAGCATGCAGAACCGCCTGGCCATGCCTCTGCGTAGGAGCCAGAGGAGCGACATGCCACTGCTTCCGGGAGCTGCTTGAGGTAAGCGCTGCCTGGAGCCTGCACCCCTGACCCCTCCCATGCCCCAACCCCCTACCCCAGCCCTGATTTCCCCTCTCATCCTCTGAACCCCTCAGTCCCTGCCCGAAGCACCCTCCTGCACCTGAAATCCCTCATCCCCAGCCCCACCCCAGAGACCACACCTCCAGCCAGAGCCCTCACCCCCTCTTGCACCCCAACCCCAATTTCAGGAGCATTCATGGCCTGCCATACAATTTCCAGACCCACATGTGGCCCTCGGGCCAAAAAGTTTGCCCACCCCTGGACTAGATGATGATAATAATCCCATCTGGTTTTATAATCTGCAAGCCCCCTGCAATACATCATGATGCCACTCTCTATTTTTTTAAATTTACGCAAAGTGAATCTCCATGATAGAGCACTTTAAAAGTGCATTACAATTAGCTCCCAGGTCACATGTGAAATAAATAAGGCCAAGACTTAAAAAACAGAATACTGTAATAAATCTTGTGTGATATAACCTGTCTGCTAAATTAGCAGTCCTTCAATTAGTTTTGCAACAATGTATTTTCCGTATAATCTATTTTACTTTCCTTTTTTATTTATCTTTTTAGAGTTTTTTGGGATGCAGTTTACCAAAAAGTTGCAATACAAAATAATGCTGTAGGATATATAAACTAACTGGAAATCATCTAGTTTTGGAGCTAACTTAGTGGTGAAATGTAAAAAGTAAACCAACAAATGGCAAAAAAATAAATTAAATAGTTTAATTCTCCGACTTGTAATACTTTTAAGGTGATGTTAGTAAATTTGGTAAGAAAAACAATTGTAGGGTTACCATATTTTGTGCCTCCAAATGGAGGACACTCCATGGGGCCCCGCCCCCGCCCCCAGCCCCGCCCATGCCCCCCCAACTCCGCCCCCTCCCCAAAGTCTCCGCCCCCTCCCCTGCTTCCCGCGAACATTTGATTCGCAGGAAGCCTGAAGCAGGTAAGGGGGAGTGTGGGGGGAGGAGGCGCGGCCCAGGCTGGCCCCCGGGCGGCTCCAGCCCGGGTCGGCTCGGGCCCTGGGGTGCCGGCCCCGGCCCCCGGCCGACCACCCCCGGCCCACCCAGCACTGCCGGCCCCCGGCGGCCCGGCGCACCTCCCGGCCCCGCGACCCCGGCTCCCGGCCCCGTGACCCCGGACCGGCCCCGCAACCCCGGACCGGCGCCCGGCCCCGGCCGCCCGGCCCCGGCCCGGACCCCGGCCCGGCACCGCGCCCCCGGCTCCCCGCCCGGCCCCGCGCCCAGCCCGGCCTGGCCTGGCCCCCGGCCCGGCACTGCGCCCCTGGCCCCCGGCCCGGCACCATGCCCCTGGCCCCGCGACCCCGCACCGGCCCCGGTCCCGCACTGCCAACCCCAGCCAAAGAGGCCCCGGCCGAGCCCTCCCTCCCTCCCGATTTTCCCGGACATGCCCGGCTTTTGGGGATTTCCCCCCAAAAGCCGGACATGTCCGGGAAAATCTGGACGTATGGTAACCCTATTGTAACAATTGCATATGATTTGTAGTTTTATACTATCCTTTTAAATTTACAAGGAGCTTGACCATTTGGAAAGCACTCCTGGGCTGAGTGGGAAGAGACAGTTGAGACATCATTGCGTGTTTTTAGTTTGAAATTTGGTCAGTTGCTTCACAGGGAAATGCAGGTCCTTCCTCTTTCATAGCCACCGAACTCACCAGTGCTTCATAGGCAGCCAGGCCACCTTTTAGTTGAGTAAGAAACTAAATCAGGAATTGTTTAAATGTTCCCAATTCAACTTCTTAAGTAAAACTAAAAAAGCAAACCTAGCTTTCTACAAAGCACTGAAGACTTCAGGAGCTGAATGGAATGAGGAATCATATTTCTCTTTGAAGTTTGACCACCCACTCTCACCAGACCATTTCATAAAGCCACACATCTGTTGACCGGCACTAGTTGCTGTGCTCAATAGTGCTTTGAAGGTGTCAAGCTGCTTTTTGTTTGGCTGTGTTTATTAGTAAAAATCTTTGCCAATATTAGCCTCTGGTATTAGCAAAAACTTAGGACTGGCACCAAAGGTGATTCATGGTTTAGAATCTCACAGGATAAAATGTTCCTTTCTGCTGTAGCTGTTTTTGCATTTATGCTTGCTTTCTTGTTTGCCTTTCATCACGTTCACCCTCTTTCTTATTTTTTCAGATAGAATAAAAGACTCATTATACAAGCCTTGAACTTTTTTAGTCTAAACATAACTGTATTTAAAAATCAAAGAAGTCCTGCTACCTACACCTCCCCTTAATGTGCTGCCTGCTTTGTATGTCTGGAAGCTGTATTAGGAGTTACTGTTTGATTCAAAACTATAGAAAAATGAAACCTAAATCACAGTAGTAAATGTAGGAGCAATTTTCTGCACACCACAAATGCTTCAGTGTATTGACCGAGTTTCTTCTCTATCACTAACTGGAGCATTAATCATATTTAAAATATTATAAATTGGAACATTGAATTTTTTGGCAATGACAATTACATCAGAATACTTCACTACGTTTGCTCTCTGCAGTTCAACTTTGTTCAAGAAACAAACCTAAAAACCAGCATGCCTATAAAAAAGGAATGCATGTAATAAGAGGGCAACAGTTTTGATTTGCCCTGTGTACCCCAAGTTTCACCTTACTTAAAAACTACTTGCTTACAAAATCAGACATAAAAATACAAAAGTGTCACAGCACACTATTGCTGAAAAAATGCTTACTTTCTCATTTTTACCATATAATTATAAAAAAATAAATTGGAATATAACTATTGTACTTACACTTCAGTGTGATACTTGAGCCTGTTGTTTACTTGTGAGCCTTGTCTGAAGCAAGAGCCCCAGGCGGCAGGGCTGAAGCCCCACTGCCCAGAGCTGAAGCATGTAACTTAGCTTCTCAGGGCCCACTGTGGCATGGGCCCCTGGCAGTTTCCCTGCTTGCCATCCCCTAATTCGGCCTTGCACTTGTGACCCCCTAAACCCATCCTGTGACTCTCCTGGGGTCACAACACCCAGGTTGAGAAACACTGATCTAGATGAGTTGAGTACCCGCTGGAGGCCCTGTGTGTACTCCCAGGGGTACACGTGTCCCTGGTCGAGAACTATTGCTGTAGATAACCAATTTCTTGGTGTGTTTGGGGTGATTACTGGCTCTGAAGATAGGTGTGGAGTAAATCACCTTGCAAGGGCTATTTGTACTTGCAAAGCATTTGTGGAATATTCCTGGGAACCACTGAAGGGGAACCTGAGGTGAGCATGCCTGTTGCTGGGGAGCCACCCTGTCACAGCATCCTCTACTGGACCTCAGGTGACTAAACAAGTTCATTCATTGGTTCTGGTTCACAATGGGTACACTTGCTTCTATAATCCCCTCCCTGGGTCCCATGGATTGGTTTGCAACTCTTGATTTTCAGGATGTGTACTTCCATATTTCCATCCTTCTGTCCAAGGAAAAACCTAAGATTCATAGTGAAAAGCACTCGTTAGCCATTCAGTCTGTTACCCTTTGGCCTTTCTACAGTTCCAAGAGAATTCACCAAGTCATAGACAACTTGTGCCTCCCCGTACTGGGGGGCACAATCTAAAGGGGAGGACACGTGACTGCCCAATGTGTCTCCTCTCCCATCCTGCGCTCAGCCCAGGGTCTCTGCACTCTCCCCGCTCTACATTATTTGCAAGGGGGGGCCCCTCTGTCCTCCTCCCACTGCGCTCCCCCCCTCTCAGCTTGTTTGGCCGCTGCCCCTGGCAGCCGGGCCTGGGCGGGGAGCGGGATGGAACTGAAGCTGGCCGCTCTCAGTCCTTACTTCCACTCAATCAATAGAGTTCTCTGGAGCACTTTGAGATGCGAGGTCAGCAAGTGCACACCTTCCTTGCAACAGATTTGACACCATGAGTTATATTGGCGCTATAGACTCATCCAATTACATCAGTGAAGGTCTGTCTGTCTCAGTGTGTTGGGTCATATGGGCTCTTGCACTTATGTGATGCCACGTGCCAGATTGCATCTTCTTCCTTCCCAAGGCTGGCTGAAGTCAGTCAATGAGCCAAACAAAGCATGGATTTGCCAGTAATTGTTCCCAGGAATGTCCTTTCATCACTACTCTGGTGGAATGATCCTCAGAATGTCTGTCGGGGGTGATGTTTGCCTCTGCAACTCCCACAAACATCCTGGTGACAGATGCCTACACAGGGCTGGGGAGCACATCTGGCTCACCTGCAGACCCAGGTCCCTGATGGAATCCCAACTACATATAGACATACCAGAAGTCAGAAACATTAATCTAGCTTGCAGGGCATTTTAACCTCTGATTCAGGGCACCACTGTCCAAGTTTTGACAGACAAAACTTAGATAATTTTTTCACATCTTCACTCATAGAGCTGAGAAGCGATGCACTACATAAACAGACAAGGAGGAACAAGATCATCCCCTTTCAGAAGTGGGCCCCGCCCCATCATAGACCTCTTTGCAACCAATGTAAACAACAAATGTCACATTTTTTGCTCCATGGAAGGAATGAGTCTGAGTTTTTTTCAGATGCATTTCTGATTTGTTGAGACAGGAATCTGCTCTTCTTGTTTCTCCTAATCCCTAGAGTACTCAGGAAAATAAGACTGGCATGGTGTGACGGGGTGCGACTCACTACTCTGGCACCTCCTTCTGGTCATCCCAGGCATCAGCACTTCTAGCCAATGCACCCTCTTCAGTTGGTGCCTCACCCGCTGTCACTTCTGCTCCTGGACCGGTGTCACTCCAAGAGCCACGGCGTCCTCTTCAGGACACAGCTCTCCGGCTGTGCAACACACTGTGCTCCCCGCTTCCGGGGGACAGTACTGCAGTCCAACTGTCCAGTCACTTCCTCAGTGGTGACTGGGGGGGGACGATGACCCAGTCCTGCCCACTACTCCAAGTCCTGGCCCAGGGACCCTGTGGATGGCAGCCATGCACTGTGTCCCCTCCAACCTCTCAATCTACTTCTTTGGGCCACTTCCCCGCAGCTCCAGCATCATCTCTGCCCTTATCTCAGGGCCTCAGCATGCCAGCAGTCAGCCAGGAGCTCGCTGTGACTCCCCTGATCCTGCCCAGCAGTGCTCTGTCCAAGGTGCTAACTTTCTTCCTCCTGCAAGGCAGCTAGTTCTTCCTCCTCAAGCTCCAGGGAGCAACCTGCTCTGCCCTGCAGCTCTTCTTATATGGGCTTCCCTGGCCCTGATTGGCTGCTTCTCACAGCCCTTCTCCTATTGGCTGCTTTCCGTGAAGCCTCCCCAGGGCTCCAGTGTGGGGTGGACGCCCCATCACACATGGACACAACAACCTTGGTATTCAGACATGGTACAGCTATCAGGTCAATCACAATTCAAGCTACTGGTTACTCCAGACATCACATCACAGGACCAAGGTCTGATTCTACACCCTGGGCCCAGTGTTTCTACATCTCACAGCTTGGACACTAGCTGGTTGAGCCTGGAAGATAGCTGTTGCTCTGAAGAGGTGCAGAACATTCTCATTGAGAGCTGAAACAATCAACAAGGTTTATTTACAAAGCCACGTGGAAACAATTTTCAATACGGACTTCTGTGATCTTAACAGTATTCCAGTGCTAGAGGGCAAGGGGCTCCCTGTTATCTAGGAGTGAAATTCAGCTGACCAAACCAGTCCAGTGTACCCCAACTCACTAATGTCATATCTATATCCAATAGGTGTTATGTAAGAACAACAAGGAGTCACTAATAATACGTAGATCATTTATATTCTTGCATGGTGTATGCACAGTAAAACCCATAGGACTGTACAGTTGTGCTGGAAATATGGGACTAAGGCTATGCCTACACTGCGCACTTTACAATGGCACAGCTGTGCCACTGCAGCTGCGCCATTGTAAGGCGCTCTGTGTAGCCGCTCTTTATCACTGGGAGAGAGCTCTCCTAGTGACAAAATAAAACCACCTCCAATGACGGGTGGTAGCTTCATCGCTAGAATTGTTGTCCACACTGGCGTTTTTCATTGTTAAAACTTGTGTTGTTCAGGGTTATTTTTTCACACCCCTGAGCAACAAAAGTTTTAAGAGGAAAGTGCCAGTGTAGACATGGCCTGAAATGTGTTTGAACCAGACAAGTCTGGTAAACAGGCTTTTCTCAGACAAAGGAAAGACTGACACCTCCATCCAGGTGAAATCAAAGTCAATTTGTTATTCATTTGCATATCAGAGGTTGCAGGAACAGATCAATTTGCACTGTAGCAGTCATCAGGGTGGAGGAAGCAGCACAGAGCCTTATTCTCCAGACCTCATGGCTCCTTTACTCAGCATTTCAAAGGTTCACTGACCTATGAAAGAGAGGGGCAAAGAACCTCTGGATTATCCTTCATTTTAGGAGACAAAAGAGTCAGGCAATTTGATCACTGTGATGGATCCTGGCCAGTAAGAGCTGGAAAGGCAACTGTGGGTGAAATAAATCCTCTTGAACAAAGACTCTTTTAGATGTGTGTTTTTACGTTTTTGCTTGTAGCCATTTTTACTTTTTTCCCTTTTACTTGGTATCACTAGCTCCAAGTTCTTTTGTAATAAACTCATTTTGCTTTCATTATAAATCATCAGTGCTGTGTAATCTTGGGCAGCTGGTGACCCAGCCATTGGGGGAGGCTAGCTCCTGGCCCCTCCTCTTGTGCCAGAGGCCCCACCCATCTCCCTCTGTCCCCGCCCCCCCCCCCCCCCGCAGGAGCCCAGAGTACCCCTAGTGCAGCACCTGGTCCCAGCACAGCACTCCCAGCCCCAGTGTGCTGGGTGACCAGCCCCAGAGCACCGGGCAGCGCCGTCCCCAACCCTGGAGCACTAGGTGGCATGGCTGCAGTGCCTGCAGCCCCAGCCCCAGCTGCCTTGAGTCCCTGTGGGAGGCAGGACAGCCAGCCTGGGCCAGGGCAGACTCAGCACAGGGAACTGCTGGGATGCTGTTGGGGTCAGAGCTCTGGCCTAAAACAGCACAGCAACAAGACACCCAGGGTTACAAAGCACATGGTGACCTAACCCCTTACTGGCCTAGGTGAACCCCAAAACATCACAGCTTCTCACCCTGTGGACACATCTATTTCTATCATCCCATCCTACAGTAACCAAAATTTTGAAGGGGCTAATGCCTTATTTTCTGCCATATAAGAATTTTTACCCTTCTTGGGACTTAAGCATAGTCCTATCTCTGATGGAATCTCTGTTTGAATCCATGTCCTCATGTTCTGTGTATCATTTGTCTATTAAGACAGCATTTTTTATCTATTCAGCTACTACCTCTACTCTCAGAATGAGAAAAATCCAAGCACTGATGGCAGGACTATTTATGCAACCTTCCATAAGTAGTTACTTTTCACCCTCATCTTAAACTTCTGCCTGAAGTGGTCTCAGACTTTCACTTAAATCAGTGTATTCACTTACCTGTGTTCTTTCCAAGACCTCACTCGTCCTCTGCAGAGGCTAAACTCCACACTTTGGATGATTGAATAGCAATCTTGTAGTGCCTCAATAGGACAAAAACATTTTATAAATCACCAAAACTATTTGTATCTTTTGCTAATAAATCCAACACAAAAACTCTCAAAATGGGTGTCAGACTGCCTTAGCATATCATCAGCCAGCATCTGGCCAACCTCTCCCCAGACATCTATTGATGAATTGGGGGGAAAGGCCTCAGGACCAGACTGTATTTGTGTAACCCATGCCTGCTTGGTATGGCACTCTGTCCTTCTCTAGTGGCACCTAGCCCAGATAGGGATTGTTGAGTCTGCTACAGCATTGGCTAAATACCATGTGACTTTTAGCTCATGCAGTAGAGGCTTATGCACTAAGCTTCAGAAGTCCCAGGTTCAATCCCGCCTGCTGACAACTGGGGTCTATTGGTATTAGATTTGCATGAACACACCTACTCTGCTTAGATGATCAGCAGACAGGCCTGCTTTTTGAAAGTGATCAATTTCAGCTGTTTTGGGTTAAAATCTACTTTAGGTTGAATGCAGGGGTAATGAAATGTTGTTATCCTTATTGTATAACTAACGGGTAGCAGAATTATACTTAATATGCCCTATTGTGGAGGGAGTCACTTGCTTGGGGGGGAGTAGTGATGTCAACTCCAAAAGTGGGGACTGATTGAGATGCCTTGTTTCTGCTCAGTGAACATAAGCTGAAATCACTGATGAGCAGGTCTAAGGGTACGTCTACACTTACCTCCGGGTCCGGCGGCAGGCAATCGATGTTCTGGGATCGATTTATCGCGTCTGGTCTAGACGCGATAAATCGATCCCGGATCGATCCCGGAAGTGCTCACCGTCGATGCCGGTACTCCAGCTCGGCAAGAGGAGTACGCAGCATCGATGGGGGAGCCTCCCTGCCGCGTCTGGACCCGCGATAAGTTCGGACTAAGGTACTTCGAATTCAGCTACGTTATTAACGTAGCTGAATTTGCGTACCTTAGTCCGAAGTGGGGGGTTAGTGTGGACCAGGCCTAAGGGGCTGAACCTTAGCCGTTGGTGTGGGGACAGTGCTGCAGTGAAGGAGAATGGAACAGCAGTGATGTTCCCCATTCCTTGGTAAAATCACTAAGAACTGAAGTCATTGAAAACTAGGCTAAGTGGGGGAACCTCAGCATACAGCATTGCATCAAGAGGAAGAGACAACAGGGAGTAGCAGCAGTAAAAGCCACAGTGTCAGCAGCAAGCAGTGGCAGAGATAACAGCTAGGGCAGTAAACAGCAAAGACGGTAGCAACAAACAGCAGCAGTGGTGAGCAGCAGCAACTGGCAGTAGAGATGGCTGTGGCAGTGGTGAGCAGCAGCAGCTGCATTGCACAAGTCCTTGTGCTGATTCTTAGGGTACCCAGGCCTGTGAGTCATCTTGTTACCTCCTGCCTCCAGCAAGTGGTAGCCAGTATCAGCTCCCTCACACCACCAGCCTTTTGGCCATTCAAGCACTCTCCTCTGGGCTCTGCCAGCCCTAAATGTACCTTGCAGGTCCCTGAGTCCCTTAGAACCATTGCCCTGTGATATCCAGCCCCTGACACTGGCTATTCCTAGCAATTTTCTGCTCACAAAGGTACAGTGTACCCCAGTTTACCAGTTTTATCTTAAATCACTGCTCCTTTAAACCACACAGCACTTGTGAGCATTTATAATAAAATAAAAATAGGTTTATTTAAGAAAGAATAAAGATTTAATAAAAAATGAGAGATGGGCAAAACAAATGGTTCCAATACAAAACAAAGTCATAAAATGTGAACATGGGTCTAGATGTATTAATACGTTTCCTTTCCTATCTAATAAAGTAGACACACACCCCGCCCCCAGTCAGTGGCGGATTAATAATTTTGCCGCCCCTAGGCCGGGAAATAATTGCCGCCCTGGCCTCGCCCCAACACCGCCCTTTTCCCGCCCCAACTCCGCCCCCATTCCAACCCCCTCCCCAAAGTCCCCGCCCCAACTCCGCCCCCTCCCTTCCCCTATTGGATCCCTTCCCCAAATCCCCGCCCCTGCCTCTTCCCCCAGTGTGCGGCGTTCCCCCTCCTCCCCCCTCCCTCCCAGCTGTTTCGCGGGCAAGCGCTGGGAGGGGAGAGAAACAGGACGCGGCGACACGCTTGCAGAGGAGGCAGAGGTGAGCTGGTGCAGGGGGGGTTGGGCGCGGAGGGGAGCTTCCACCCCTGCAAATTTGTCGGCCTAGGCCTAGGCCTTGTCGGCCTAGGCAATAATACGGCGCTGCCCCCAGTCCCAAATTCAGTCTATTGCAGAGCTTGCTGGTTTCACAAAAATCAGGATCCAAATGTTCATGAAAATATGTCACTCCACCAGGGGTTTCCTTATTAAAAGGGTGCAAAGTGCTTCTCCTTCCTCTTTGTTGTGCTGAAAACAGCCTTTTGTGTCTACTCACACACAAGACAAACTCCTGCCTTGTTGTAAAGTTCCTTTTTTACCTTTACAGAGGTTTCAATCATTAAACTGGGAAACCATCAGAGGCACTGCAAAGTCTTACTACTTAGCAAGGCTAAACAATTGAGCCTTGCATTGCATCACTGGCCAAACAGGGCAGGCTGACAAATCCCCCTTGCCTGAACGGGTCATCACCCAGACACATGGCAACTAATTTCTACTCCCCATCCCTAAAGTGTATTTCAGTATAAATACATTATTTCATAAATATTATCTATACATACATCTTGCAATGATTATGAATTTTAAAAAGCTATGAGCTTTCTGTAGATACCTTACATGTTACTCCTTATGGATAAATACCCTGCAAGACGTGCTTGGATTAGTGAGTTTGTCAGGTCTGAAGCAAGAGATGTTCTCAAAAGCCAGGCGCCCCTTTGCCAGGAGCCCGCTGTGTCAGATCCTCCCTTCAGGGATCTGAGGTGAACCCACATAAACGCACCCTGAATTCTGTGACTTTGCTGTCTTTGAACAACCGAGTACAGTGCAGTGGAGGGCAACATGAACTGACACATTTTGTAAAACCATTACATCTGCCTTCAGAACTAGTTTTAGAGTCAAGTCTTAAAAGATTACATGTCTTACAAAGAACTACTATACATACTACACCCCTAAATGGCGAGCTGTGCCAGGAATCAACCTCTTTCAGTCAACAAACATCTAACACAGTTTATCCCTGCCAGTAGAAGTAACCAACAGAGAAACAGTTTTCTAGTGTCCTTTAAAATACTATTACATGTGTTTTATTCAAATCAAGTGCACACATGAAATGTATTTAATTAAAATTTCAAATATAGCTATTGAAAAGAAAGTTTTTATCAATGAAGAGCACAGTCATTTTCTTATATTGTTCTGAGGCTCTTTGTAAGAAAATTAAATATATTTCCTAGCCTGTGGTAAGTTTTAGTTCCTAGAAAACTCATATTTTGGCTTTCTACTACTGAAGTACAGACTGTTCTTTCTTTCTTGAATCAGACACACAGGCTGCACAGTACTATTTGAAATACCCAACTGTCTTCTCTGATCGCAACCTTTAAAAAAAAACAAATTAACTTTTAGGGTCGGAAGAGACCTCAGGGAGATCTAGTCCAACCCCCTGCTCAAAGCAGGACCACCCCCAACTAAATCATCCCAGCCAGGACTTTGTCAAGCCAGGCCTTAAAAACCTCTAAGGATGGAGATTCCACCACCCGCCTAAGTAACTCATTCCAGTGCTTCACCACCCTCCTAGTGAAATAGATTTCCCTAATATTCAACCTAGACCTCCCTCACTGCAACTTGAGACCATTGCTCCTTGCTCTGTCATCTGCCACCACTGAGAACAGTCTAGCTCCATCCTCTTTGAACCCCCCGTCAGGTAGTTGAAGGCTGCTATCAAATCCCCCCCAGTCTTCTCTTCTGCAGACTAAATAAGCCCAATTCCCTCAGCCTCTCCTCGTAAGTCATGTGCCCCAGCCCCCTAATCATTTTCTTTGCCCTCCACTGGACTCTCTCCAATTTGTGCACATCCTTTCTGTAGTGGGGGGCCCAAAACTGGATGCAATACTCCAGATATGGCCTCATCAATGCTGAATAGAGGGGAATACTCACTTCCTTCAATCTGCTGGCAATGCTCCTACTAATGCAGCCCAATATGTCATTAGCCTTCTTGGCAAGCCGGGCACATTGTGACTCATATCCAGCTTCTCGTCCACTGTAATTGCCAGGTCCTTTTCTGCAGAACTGCTGCTTAGTCAGTCAGTCCCCAGCCTGTAACAGTGAATGGGATTCTTCTGTCCTAAATGCAGGACTCTGCACTTGTCCTTGTTGAACCTCATCAGATTTCTTTTGGCCCAATCCTCCAATTTGTCTAGGTCACTCTGGACCCTATCCCTACCCTCAAGTGTATTTACCGCTCCCCCCAGCTTAGTGTCATCAGCAAACTTGCTGAGGGTGCAATCCATCCCATCATCCAGATCATGAATGAAGATGTTGAACAAAACCAGCCCCCACCTTCTGCCTCAACCAGAAATTATGGGCTTGATGCAGAAATCACTTGGTAAAATTCTGTGGGTTGTGATATGAAAGAGGTCATCTTAGAATGATGATAGAATAGTTCTCTTTGGCCTTAAAATCTATCCATATTACTTGATTGAATTTCATGCCATCTGACTATTACAGCTAAACCTGCATAATGATGACTGTCCTCAGATATGCAAATAGAGAGCATTTAAAGAAGTCAAAAATCACATCCCATGCAGACTGTCAGAGAATAGGGTTCAGACTGGATTAGGTTTGGGACTATGTCTACCTTAATTTCTTCCAGATGGCAACCCAGAATGGCAGACAAATGAGTACTGGGGATTTTACAACAGGCATACTTATTGGAACTTGCAGCATCTCCTACACTATTTCTCGCTGACTCACTTTTCTCGCTCAATGCTCAAAAACATCCAATGTTCATTAAATAAATAGAGTGCATGCTACAACTAGTGGAAACAGTCAATTCCTTCACTATAAAAAAGTTCTCGGGGGTGTCCTCATAGTAAGGAAAATTTTCTGTAAGAGTTAGTGGTTTTAGATCTCAAGGGTCTCAAAAATAGATGAGGATAACACAGTTCACAATGGAAACATTTACTTCAACCATGGATGCAAATATTATTAAGCATTATTTAATGACATAAATGTACATAGCTGGTCCAAGTAAGTAGTAGTCCCAAGTCATGACTATCTGTTAGCTGTTGTTTGGCCATTGTGAGGTGAGTTGGAAGTTTCAGTCCACTTCCCCGTGGACCATACATCACAAAATCACCACCCCATTTGGCACTGATTGTACGTGGACTGCCATATGAGATCTAGCTTTGTTTCTTCACCGGAGCCTCTGACAAGTTGATGCTTCCTGGAGACATTTCAGCCAGCAAGGAGCCTGGGAGAATGTCTGAGACAGACAGACAGACAGACAGACAGACAGACAGACAGACTCTCTCTCTCTCTCTCTCTCTCTGATGGTTGTTCTTGCATGAAAATAAAGCAGAGAGACTCCCAGGAGCAATGTCCAAACACAGCCGGCACTGAGTATCTAAATGAATTTCAACTGGTAGGATAAACCAGGTAGAGGGTAGCCATGAGGGGAAATGCCTACCCCCAACATACTAAATCCGTTTTGGCAGACTGGGTGGAGGAGACTTATTGATCCAATAGTTGGAAAGGCACTGCAACAACATATTGTTGAGTATGTAAGGCTTGACAAGGCACAAAACATGTCAATGGCTATCTACTGCAGCTAATGAAATTCCCAGTCTTTGCGACCTTTTGTGCCACTAGTCTTTGACTTCAGCAGCTGAGAGAGCGAGATGTAATGGTCTTTTCACTTAAAAAGCCTTGCACACAGGCATTCACACATATGAATACAAAATAGTAATGTGAAATATTCAAGAATATTTCATCCTTGTGGAAACCTTACCTCTATAATCCTACTCAGGCTGATGTCTGCATGGGTTATCTCTCAAGTAACTGTCTGACTCTTCCAGTCCTAATCAGTGGCAACAAATAACATAATTTATTTTGGATTGATTTTATTTCTAATATGACTTCATAATAAACTATTATTTTAATTAATGCAGTGTGAGATGAATTATATTGGTTGTAGTTCTTAGTATTGTGGCATTTCCTTGAATACAAGATCAAAAGTACTCAGTGAGAGGCAATATAATGTTATTTCATAAAGGTCTAATTTTCTTCTGCTGGGAAAAAAGATTTTGTGTCCTCTATGCTCCACACCTGTTAAAATGAAATAGATCCTGTCATCTAAACATTCATATTTAGATAGTATTTTCAAAAGTAACAATACTCATGCCACATTATGCCTCTGCTGGGAATCTTTGCTGTAGCTAAAATAGCATCAATCTGCCTTCTGTAGAATTGTTCTGAGAGTTCCTGGATAAACAGCTCCTTAACCAGAAAGATATTAACTGTAAAACAGGGCCACAAAGGTTTAAAAGGAGGGTTATAATAGTAGGATCTCTAGGGTTGTCAGACAAATGATAGAATAATGAAAGAGATATGAAACGTATAAAGCATCTTCCAAATATAGGCCTACGTGGCAATTTTCTGGATTAATCTATTTTCTGCATGGCAGCCATATTGATTCACAGGACAGTAACAACTCCATAAATCTATTTTTAAAATGGTGTCTAAATATGAATTTGCATAAGATTGTTGACAGTAGCTTTGGTAGATCATTCCTATTTTCAGAATTAGTTCATGAATACCATTGTATGTTTTAACTGAGTGGCACAGACAAGGGTGGCAGAGCCTGACCAAATATGGGAGGGCCAGGGGCCTCCACCCCACCCCTCCTCTTCTGCCCCTGGGTTTTCAGAACCCCTAACAGTGGTAACTTAACTATTTCACTCCAGACAGTATCAGGAATAAATCAATAGGAACACAGCAATTCTGTCTGATTAAGGATTAAATGCAAGTAAGTGTGCTTTGTCTAATACTGCAGTTTATTAGATTTAAGCACACACAGACATAAGCAATAGTTTTAGAACATCCCAGATATTTATTTAACATCTGGAACGGTACTGAGTAATTAACAGCAGGTTTGCAGTGGCCAGTTGCTCACCCACCGGTGAGCAAAGGTGCCAGGAAAAATGTCTTCAGAAGACTACTTCAAAGCAGCCCAGTCGTGGCGAGTGACAGGGGAGGGCAGGGGGACCCTGCTGCAGCCCAGCTGCAGTGGGTGGCGGGAGCCCCCCCACAGCACCCCAGCTGAGGGGGGCGGCAGGAGCCACTGCAGCTGCCCAGTCACCAGGGCAGGGATTGGACCTTGCAGCAGCCCAGCCGCTGTGGGTGCTGAACACCCTCCTCCCCCTCCCCCCCCGCTTCCCATTTCATCAGGGATATTTTTAATAAAAATCACGGACAGGTCACGGGCTTCAGTGAATTTTTGTTTATTGCCTGTGACCTGTCCATGATTTTTACTGAAAATATCCGTGACAAAATCTAAGCCTTAGTTACAATGACCAGTACTGAATTATTACTTTTCCTAACTTTCAATAAACTTCTAGTATCAGAGGAGCCCAGACTCAAGGTTTTCCAACCAGGAAAAATGATGTCTTTTAAAAAGGTTTTTAGTTTCACTTGTTTATTTGTCTGTCCCCTCCTCCCATTCTGATTAGCAGAAGCTGTTACTAGTTTTGACCTTGCTTCTGAAAGCCTGTCTTTAAATTAACCCTCAACTATGTGGTATTTTATTTCATTACTACATGGTGGCTGAATGCACATAATATGGCTGCAATTCACTTAATTACATTCTGGAATATACACACCCCTTAAATCCAGGGCAACACCCCCCCCGGCCAAGCCAGAAGCCAGAGCAGGCCAGGAGCTGCGGACTTTCCATCTGCCTGGCATGGGGAGGGTCAAGAGCAGCCCCTGGCCTATGTCCCGGCCCCACCGGCCCCCTGCCCAGGGCAGGTGGAGGGTCCACAGTGCAGCCCCACGCCTGCCCGCGTGGCTCTCACCATGGCCGCACTATGGCCCCCCAGCTGGAGCTGGGTCCAGGTAAGAGCTGTACATGGGTAGCTGTGGGGAGCTGCAGAACCTCCTGCCCTAGGCGGGAGAAGGGAAGCCCATGGGGTGTGGACACGGGCTGGGGGCTGATCTCGACCACACCCTACCCTGGGCAAGTGGAGGGTCCACAGTGTATGGCCTGGCCGGCGGGGGGGATGATGACAGAACCTTGGGGGGGGGGAGTAGGTGCAGGGGTTTTGGTTGTGTGGCACAAATGGTTCAGTTGTCTGACTCCATGGAAGGGGCTGAAGGCTGCATGGTGCTGACGGTTCAGTTTTTTGACTCCGGGTGATGGTTCAATTGTTTGACTCCACATGAGGGGCAGTAGGCTGCGTGGTGTAGACAGTTCAGTTGTCCAACTCCATGGGAAGGGCTGTAGGCTACATGGCGCAGACAGTTCAGTTGACCGACCCCACAGGAAGGGGCTGTAGTTTGCGTGGCACAGGCAGTTCAGTTGTCTGACCCCAGGGATGGGGGTGGCGTGGTACAGTTGTCTTACTCCAGGGACAGGGGCTGTGTGGCACAAGCAGAACAGTAGTCTGACCGCAGGGAAGGGGGCTGCATGGCACAGGTGGTACAGTTGTATCTTGTCAGTGCTAAGGGTCAGTGGCACAGGCAGTACAGTTGACTCCAGGGAAGGGGGCTGTGTAGCACAGGCAGTACAGTTGTCTGACTCCAGGGAAGGGGGCTGCATGGTATCGGCGGTACACTCATCTGATCCCAGGGAAGAGGGCTGCGTGGCACAGGCTGTACAGTGATATGTTGTCAGTCCTAGCCGTCAGTGGCACAAGCAGTACAGTTGACACCAGGGAAGGGGGCTGCGTGGCACTGGTGGTACAGTTGTATGTTGCCAGTGCTAAGGGTCAGGGGCACAGACGGTACAGTTGACTCCAGGGAGGGGGGCTGCATGGCACAGGCAGTACAGTTGTATGTTGCCAGTGCTACAGGTCAGTGGCACAGGCGGTACAGTTGTATGTTGCCAGTGCTATGGGTCAGTGGCACAGGCGGTACAGTTGACTCCAGGAAGTGGGGCTGCATGGCACAGTTGTATGTTGCCAGTGCTAAGGTTCAGGGGCACAGATGGTACAGTTGACTCCAGGGAGGGGGGGCTGCATGGCACAGGCAGTATAGTTATATGTTGCCAGTGCTACAGGTCAGTGGCACAGGCGGTACAGTTATATGTTGCCAGTGCTACGGGTCAGTGGCACAGGCGGTACAGTTGACTCCAGGAAGTGGGGCTGCATGGCACAGTTGTATGTTGCCAGTGCTAAGGGTCAGGGGCACAGGCGGGCGGTACAGTTGTATGTTGCCAGTGCTAAGGGTCAGTGGCACAGGCAGTACAGTTGTATGTTGCCAGTGCTAAGGGTCAGGGGCACAGGCGGTACAGTTGACTCCAGGAAGTGGGCCTGCATGGCACAGTTGTATGTTGCCAGTGCTAAGGGTCAGTGGCACAGGCGGTACAGTTGTATGTTGCCAGTGCTAAGGGTCAGGGGCACAGGCGGTACAGTTGTATGTTGCCAGTGCTAAGGGTCAGGGGCACAGGCGGTACAGTTGTATGTTGCCAGTGCTAAGGGTCAGGGGCACAGGCGGTACAGTTGACTCCAGGAAGTGGGGCGGCATGGCACAGTTGTATGTTGCCAGTGCTAAGGGTCAGGGGCACAGGCGGTACAGTTGTATGTTGCCAGTGCTAAGGGTTAGGGGCACAGGCAGTACAGTTGTATGTTGCCAGTGCTAAGGGTCAGGGGCACAGGCGGTACAGTTGACTCCAGCGAGGGGGGCTGCACGGCACAGGCGGCACAGTTGTATGTTGCCAGTGCTACGGGTCAGGGGCACACAGCCCCAGCACACTTACCCAGTGAGTGCCGGCTGCGGGGTGCCTGAGGCTGGCGTGGGAGTGTCGGGCAATGCGGGGGCGGGAAGCCCCGGCGGGCCTGTGGCTGTGGCCGGACGGCTCAGGCTGGGAGTTGCTGCCGTGTTACAGGATGGAAATTCCTGGCGTCCCCAGGGAGGGAGCTCAGGCTCGGGGCTGTGAAAGGCTCATTTATCCAGCGCGCTGCAGACACTGACTCATCCCCCCCTCTCGCTAGCTCCGCTCCCAGCCAGCCCGGCCCCGCGCCCCCGGCTGCCCCGCACCATGCGCTCTCCGCCCGCCGCTGCCGCCGCCGCCTCGCTGCTCCTGGCCGCGCTGCTGCTGGTTGCCCCGCCGCTCGGGGAGTCCGAGAGCCCGAAGGGGAAGCACAAGGCGCTGCGCCAGAGGGAGGTGGTGGATGTGGTGAGTCTGCCCGCGCTGCACGCGGCTCGGAAATAGGGGATGGGAATGGAGGGGTCTGGAGCAGCGGGAGACTCTGGAGCAAGGGGTCGGGAGAGAGGGACAGAGCAGAGGGGGCTGGGGAGGGGCTGTAGTGGGGCTAGGAGTAGATGATGGGGCAGAGGGGGCCTGGAGAGGGGTTAGGAGGGCTGGAGTGGGGGCCTGGAGACAGAGGGGTCTGATGTGGGGGGAGCTGGTGGACAAGGTTGGGAGTGATGTTGTGGATTTGAAGTGACAGTAACAAGTGAGGAGCTGCTGCGGAATCTTCCCTGCTCCTTTTTCGTTCAAAGAGTTGGAACCACCCAATCCTCTCCTTTGCTTTATCCCAGGAAGAGGCTAGTGCAGCTCTAGGGGCCAGTCTCTGCAACGTGTCTATTGTTGGGAGAACAGCTCCTTTCTGCCAGCCAGGACAGTTCCCCTTTCCCAAACCCAGTTGTAACTTGAAGATCTGACCATAGTCTCAGTTATGCTGGGTCATTTTTGCAGGAAGGATGAGTAATTTGATTTAGCTTCTTTTCTACATTTTATTGCTCACTAATTGTGATGATTCAGGGAAATGTTTAGAATGGATTTGTCTTCATGGAAGCTATTTCTTTCCAGATGCAGATTGTGTTCCTCAGATTTTTACATAGCAGAGTCGGGAGTCTGTGGTTAAAGTAATACATACCCTTCTCTCCAGTCATGTCCGCATGAGGAAGCAAGGCCAAGTTAGTGTGGCTGGATTGTTTCAATAAAAAAGAGTGGACTGTGAACTGCTATCCTTCCTTACTAAGACATCACCTATGCAAAACTGAAATTTTTAAGCCCTGATTAACTAAACTAGAATAGTAAATAAAGGACAAGATAAAGAAAAAAAGGTTACATTTAAACTAAAGAGCCACAAGCACTGAACAACTCTCATTTTATTAAATCCCTCTTTCCCATGTGTAAACAAATTCACACTGGTGCTTATACATGGCACATTTCTGGATGCTGTTTCATTGCAACTACAAATGCACTGAAGGCTATATAGAGCCATAGAAAACAAATGGCATGGATTTTTCTTCCCTCCAGACAAAGGTAAGTCTTTGCAGGGATCCCACACTTGTATTCACTAACAACTATATTTTTTTAGGATGGAAAGGATGCTGCTGTTTTTGGTATGTAGATGGCATTGTCAGCAGATGTACCTAGATCATACCCTTCAAATGTACTTCAGTTTGAGGGCTATCACTAGTTTCAGTCCTAAACCCACCTGTGTTACACACTGCTTTGGTGCCATCTCACTTTCATTGTTGGACATTTTTTATATAAAAAATAAGGACTAATGAATCTGAGATTATGGGAAATTAAAGGAGTGAATCCCACATCTTAAGTTTTCTGTATGAACAAATATTTTTGTGTTCCTCATCTTGAGTATTTGCCTGGCACTGCATCCTGCTTTTCAGCCTTGGCTGGCTGAGATCTATAACTCAGATAAATTGGTGGAAGCTAAGGAAACATACTTAAGTAGATGTATACTAACTGTGTCAGATAAAATAACTTGGACACAGACTCCTTCAAAAATAGAACCAAAAACATGACAAGGGGCCGCCTTGCTTCAACAGACACAACATTGTCATTTTACAACAATATGCTCATTCCACTTCAAAAGCAGCATACCATATGTGAAAATAATTGATCTGGTGAGTACAGATCGGTTTGGCTGAAGAGGAGACCAAAGCCCATGTAATTATTTTGCATATGTGAGTTTCTAGGTCTGCAAAAGTTTAAACCACCCTCTCTGGAAATATTCAAAATTTCTTTAATGTTAGATCAGTTTGGAGCACCCTCTTTTTGGCTAGCTCTGCCCCCTGGTGGAATCTAAAACTAAAATGTCCAGGTCAGGCATGTGTCTGACGAAGTGGGTATTCATCCACGAAAGCTTATGCTCCAATACATCTGTTAGTTTTAAAGGTGCCACAGGACTCTCTGTTGCTTTTTACAGATCAGTTAAAGTGGTGGTTCTCAACCAGGGGTACATATACCCCTGTGGGTAAGCAGAGGTCTTCCAGGGGGTACATCAACTCATCTAGATATTTGCCTAGATTTACAACAGGCTACATAAAAAGCACTAGCGAAGTCAGCATAAACTAAAATTTCATACAGACAATGACTTGTTTATACTGCTCTATATCATTGGTTTTCAAACTTTTTTTCTGGCGACCCAGGAGCGGGGGATGAGGGGTTTGAGGTGTGGGAAGGGCTCAGGGCTGGGGCAGAGAGTTGGGGTGCGGGGGTGAGGGCTGTGGGGTGAGGCCAGGAATGAGGGGTTCAGCATGTAGGAGGGGGCTCAGGGCTGGGGCAGGGGGTTGGAGTGCGGGAGGGGGTTAGGGCTCTGGGCTGGGGATGCAGGCTCTGGGGTGGGGCCGGGGATGAGGGCTTTGGGAGGGGGCTCCGGGGTTGGGGCATGGGCTTACCTCCAGTGGCTCCTGGTTAATGGTGCAGCCTGGGTGCAGAGGCAGGCTTCCCGCCTGTCCTGGCACCATGGACCGCGCTGCGCCCCGGAAGCGGCCAGCAGCACGTCTGGTTCCCAGGCAGAGGCAAAATGTATCAAATGAATTGGTACAAGCAGTACTGTAAGAAATTAAGATGTCTTCACATAACTGTGTCTTGCTTATTAGTTTTGTAGGGGCCTCTGAGACCAGACTAATATTCAATGGGCCTTTTAAAAGATCTGTTCCTTGATCAAATGTTTCACTGGCATGTTCTTATTACTGCATTTGCCAACAGTGCATCTTTCTTTTTGAATATTGTAGGAAATGTCAAAAGTTCATTATTCTGGATCTCAGTTTACTTCCTTTGCAGGACTTTCCATTTTATGTATTTATTATTTGGTCTCCACTGCCCATTAGAATTCTGGTTTAAGCTCCCAATGCCTGATGGGGCAAAAACATTGTTGGTTTTTGGGTGGTTTTGGGTACATGTTGTCTGTTGCCCCTCCCTCTGTGAAAGCAACGGCAGACAATCGTTTCGCGCCTTTTTTCCTGGGTTACCCTTGCAGATGCCATACCACGGCAAGCCTGGAGTCCACTGCTGTTGTGGGCAAGTCTACTGTGGGGGCTGTTGTGATCCAAGTAGCCAATGCAATCATTGATGTTCTGTTATCAAAGGTAGTGATTCTGGGAAATGTGCGGGCCTTTTTAGATTTTAGGTGCATCATATTCCTGTCCTTTGTTGCTGGTGAAGAAGTCTTGCAGTTGTACATTCCAGTCTGGTCGGTGCTGTAATACCCCATAGCACTTCTGTGGTTGACATATGTAACAGCTCCAGGGCTCTTGTTCTTTTGCCTTGGCCAAGGCAAAGTTGCCCTACCAGGATCTCCAAGCATTTGACGCAGAAGCACCTGCAGCAGCTGGCATTGCTACACAGCAGCAACTGCTTGCCTTCGCAGCAGATGGTGCAGTAGGACTGGTACCCGTCCTCGTCGGACATGTAGCTTGGCAGGGGTTCTGGGAATGATTTCCCTGCCCAGCTCCTAGCAAACTCCAAGGCATGGTGTACGGCTCCACCACTTCCCATGGCTCCCATGACTCATGAAGCCTGGACAGTAGTAAAGAGCAGTTCAACTATAGGCTGAGTAAGTGCAGAAAGGTGGTAGAATGTGCCTTTGGATGTTGTCAGAGAAAAACAGAGTTCTCACTCTCAGGTTGGGTGCAACAAGTCAGATATTTTATTTTCTCTAGCAATTGCATGGAGGGAGAGAGCAAAACAGATCTCTCTCCAGGTAAACAATTACAGCAAGCATTTATACCTTTTGTTACATACAATAATGGATGACAGCTGCATTTTGTTTATACATATGTCCTCCTGATATCTTATTTTCCTCAACAATTTAGACTATAGTCTACATTCTATACTTATCTAGCAGAAGGTCACAACAACTTCTCATACAGTTCTTTCCCACTCGCCTCACACAATCCTTGCTTCTACAGATCTTGCATTATTAGGGTTACAGCTAGCCTGATTCTTGCTTACACAAGGGGACTGTTTGAATATGAAATCCCCTTCAAATCGCTGTCAGTTCTTTCTCTACTTCCACAATGTTTAAAAGCTCACTGGTGCTGTTGGTCAGACTTCAGTGCAATCAACATTCCCATTGTTATTGCTGCTTGCTGTGTGCTCCATAATATCTGTGAGAGTAAGGGGGAGATGTTTATGGCGGGGTAGGAGGTTGAGGCAAATCGCCTGGCATCCGATTTTGAGCAGCCAGCCACCAGGGCGATTAGAAGAGCACAGCAAGAGAGTTGTACATCAGAGAGGCTTTGAAAACCAGTTTCATAAGTGGCCAGGCTTCGGTGTGACAGTTGTGTGTTTCTCCTTGGGTACGTCTATACCCAGCCGCTAGTTCGGCGGCTGGCAATCGAACTTCTGGGTTCGACTTACCGCGTCTTGTCTGGACGCGATAAGTCGAACCCGGAAGTGCTCGCCGTCAACTGCGGTACTCCAGCTCGGCGAGAGGAGTACCGCGGAGTCGACGGGGGAGCCTGCCTGCCGCGTGTGGACCGAGGTAAGTTCGAACTAAGGTACTTCGAACTTCAGCTACGTTATTCACGTAGCTGAAGTTGCGTACCTTAGTTCGATTTGGGGGTTTAGTGTAGACCAAGCCCTTGATGCAAACCCGCCTCCTTTGTTGATTTTAATTCCCTGTAAGCCAACCACCCTCCCCCCCTTCAAAATAAAGTAACTATTGTTTTGAAACCATGCATTCTTTCTTTATTAATTAAAAAAATGCGATAATGGACAAGGTAGCCTGGGTGGGGTGGGGGAGGAGGGAAGGACAAGGCCACATTGCTTATTGTAGCCACACTAAAAATCAAACTGTTTGAATGACAGCCTTCTGTTGCTTGGGCATCCTCTGGAGTGGAGTGGCTGGGTGCCTGGAGCCTTCCTGCCCCTCCCCTCCCCCCCGCATTCTTGGTCATCTGGGTGAGGAGGATATGGAACATGAGGAGGAGGGTATGCGGTTATACAGTGGATGCAGCAGGGATTTGTGCTCTTGTTGGCTTTCCTGCAGCTCCAACAGATGTTTCATCATGTCTGTTTGCTCCCCCATTAGCCTCAGCATCGCATCCTGCCTCCGCTCTTCACGCTCACTTAATTCTTTCCTGGCCTCTGCCACTGAATGCCTCCATGCATTAAGCTGTGCCCTATCAATGCAGGAGGACTGCATGAGCTCTGAAAACATGTATTCGCAAATGCGTTGGTTTTGCCTTCTAATCTGTGATAACCTCAGGGATGGAGATGATAGGGAGAGCGTAGAAACATTCTACACTCTACGATTCTGGGGGGACTGCATGGTCACCTGACCAAACAGGAAATGAAATTCAAAAGCTCCCGGGGCTTTTCCTGCGTACCTCGCTAGTGCATTGGAGTTCAAAGTGCTGTCCAGAGCGGTCACAATGGAGCACTCTGGGATAGCTCCTGGAGGCCAATACCGTCAATTTGCGTCCGCACTACCCCAAATTCGACCCAGCAAGGTCGATTTTAGCATTACTCCCCTCGTCAGGGAGAAGTAGAGAAGTCAATTTTAAGAGCCCTTTAGGTCGACGGAATGGGGCTGGTTGTGTGGACGCAGTTATTTTTAAATCAACCTAACGCAGCTAAATTCGACCCAACCCCGTAGCGTAGACCAGGGCTCAGTGGAGGGATGAAGATTGGAATAAGCACCCAGTCAGCAGATGGGAAAGAATGTTCAAGATAAAAAATGTAGTGGACATCATCAGTGTCTGAAGGTTCCTGTTGCAGCTTCTTCTATGACTGCTTCTCCTGGGTTTGTCTGCACCCCCCAAATTGTCTCCTCCCGGGAGCTTACATGGGTGAGGGACAGGTGGAACTGCATGGGGTCCACCCTACACAGCTCTGGGTCCAAAGAATGGTTTGAGGATTGAAGGCAGAGAAGAGATAGCCCCATCTGAGTTTCATCTTTCTCTCTCCCAAATGTTACGTTTACATTATTAAATATCATAGTCTAGTTGTTTAAAATGTAGTGAGACCAGATGTCCCAATTTTATAGACAGTCCTGATTTTTGTGACTTTTTTTTTTATATAGGTTCCTATTACCCCCACCCCTTGTCCCGATTTTTCACACTTGCTGTCTAGTCACCCTATTCAAATGTGAAAGCAAAATGTACCATCATGGTCTGAGGCTAACAATTGACCATATTAATATTGGAATCTGGGGAAACTTTTTTGGAAGGTAGGGGATATTGTACACTTTTCCATGCAGTTTTGTAGTTAACATAAATGAATATTTTCTCTTAATGAAACTACCGTCCTGCATCTATCTTTGATACCCCAATAACAGCAAACTCAGCTGCCAGTTTTAACATATTCATTTAATTTTCAGTATTTGAGAGGCAATGTGATTTCTTGCTATTCTTTCCTCACTAATAGAGGAATTTCCTGGCCTTCTATAACAGACTCCTATCTTGTACAAAGTAAGCAACACTATTTTTAAGCCTTAGAATCAATAAGCAAAGTGTGAAAAAAGTTTGTGTTTTTCAGTACAATGGAATGTGTTTACAAGGACCTGGTGGTGTTCCTGGACGAGATGGAAACCCTGGCATCAATGGAATTCCTGGGACACCTGGAATCCCTGGTCGGGATGGGTTGAAAGGAGAAAAAGGAGAATGTATGCGAGAAAGCATTGAGGAGTCTTGGACACCCAACTTTAAACAGTGTTCATGGAGTGCGCTGAATTATGGCATAGATCTTGGGAAAATTGCAGTAAGTAAGCACCTGTGATGTTGCAGTCTGATGTTAAAGCAACACCACAGCAGACATTGATGGAAACTTTCTTCAACATTCAAGGTTGATCCCATCTAGAGTTTTAGTTCAGGCCCATTTCTAGTATGTGTAATAACTGATTGGACATTCCAGGTGGCTTATTTCAGTAATAAAGCTGCAGGTGAGAGAGCTGGGTTGTTCTAGGTACATACAGCAGACCTGAATTCAGTTTTCCCTTTTGAAGCAGTAGAACTGGAAGCCAAGATATTTGCTGACTGGATTACAGAGGTAACTGGCTAACCTACTGGTGAGACTTGTGCAGCATTGACAAGTCCTAACCAGTTCAACAAAAGTACTGTGATCCTTAGTGCAGGCCTCTGAGTATGAGATTTTAAAATAAGAAAAAAAAAAGAAGAAGACATTAATAGGTATGGAAGATGACCAGAAAGAAGAAAAAAAATTCCCAACTCCATAGTAACTATACATCAAGCCTGAGATTGGTAGGCCTACTTTGTTTTAGTAGTACAGTTGCAGTCACAGTGTGAGAACTAATTCAATAGATACAATAAATATCTAATTTCTATTTACTTTGGAACTGCCCCTTAGTGGGCCCAATCAGCAAGTTATTCAGCATTGGGTAGGTGGAGGGGCACACTTAAAAATTCAACTGAAAATGTTTTCTACTAAATTGCATAGACTGTCAATATTGAGTCTTTCAGTTTTCACAAAAACAGTGTCTTGTGACTACTAAATCCAGGGAGCCTAAATGATGAAGAGAGAAATCATAAAATTATATTATGCAGGGATTCAGGTTTCAAACACATCCCTTGTTTCCTTGCATCAGAGTATTGCAATAGGATGGACTGATTTTAAGTCACCAGTTTTAATCATGATTTTAACCTTGATTTCAATAATTGATTTGAATCTTGATTTGCATTTATACTTTTGAGTTATTTTTCTAAAGAAAAGTTATTTCTCATTAGTGGGTAACCGTTAAAATATGTTGATTGACAACTAAAGGTAGCATTTACATGAAATTTGACACTTCTTTATGCTAACCACATCTATCTATATTTATTTAAGAAATTATACTGCATAATTTACATTTATTAAAATTTCTAAATTTTTTATGTCTGAAAATAATGAAGTGTGTATTTATTTACTAGGTGATTGTGGGTTTTTTTTACTTGTGATTTATTTTAAGCTGGACTTGAGTGGAAATGGGACTTCAAGTCAAAATACATACACACAGCTTTTTAATTTTATTAGTTAAATAAAACTAAAATGTGGAGGATACATAAGGAAAAAAATTTATCAAAACATGATTTGCATTTAAAACTGAGTTATTAAACAAAAGAAATAGCTGTAGTTGTTGAAAGGAAAAGAAGCAGTGAGAGGCAAAAAGGCATCCTTTAAAAAGAGAAATCCTAATGAGGAAAATAGAAAAGAGCATAAACTCTGGCAAATGAAGTATAAAAATATAATTAGAAAGACCAAAAAAGAATTTGAAAAACAGCTAACCAAAGACTTCAAAAGTAATAGCAATTTTTTTTGAAAATACATCAGAAGCAGAAAGTCTGCTAAACAACCAGGGGGGCCACTGGACGATCAAGATGCTAAAGGAACACTCAAAGGACAATAAGGCCATTGCGGAGAAACTAAATGAATTCTTTGCATCGGTCTTCACTGTTGAGGATGTGAGGGAGATTCCCAAACCTGAGCCATTCTTTTTGGGTGACAGATCTGAGGAACTGTCCCAAATTGAGGTGTCATTAGAGAAGGTTTTTGAACAAATTGATAAATTAAACTGTAATAAGTCTCCAGGACCTGATGGTATTCAACCAAGAGTTCTAAAGGAATTCAAATGTGAAATTGCAGGACTACTAAGTATTATCTGTAACCTATCATTTAAATCAGCTTCTGTACCAAATGAGTGGAGAATAATTAATGTGACACCAATTTTTAAAAAGGGCTCCAGAGGTGACCCTGGCAACTATAGATCAGTAAGCCTCACTTCAGTACCGGGCAAATTGGTTGAAACTATTGTAAAGAACAAAATTGTCAGACACATAGATGAACATAATTTGTTGGGAAAATAGTCAACATGGTTTTTGTACAGGGAAACCATGCCTACCAATCTACTAGAATTTTTTGAGGGGGGGTCAACAAGCATGCAGACAAAGGAGAGCCAGTGGATATAGTGTATTTAGATTTTCAAAAAGATTTTGACAAGGTCCCTCACCAAAGGCTCTTAAGCAAAATAGGCAGTCATGGGATAAGAGGGAAGGTTCTTGCATGGATTGGTAACTGGTTAAAAGATAGAAAACAAAGGGTAGGAATAAATGGTCAGTTTTCAGAATGGAGAGAGGTAAATAGTGGTGTCTCCCAGGGATCTGTACTGGGCCCAGTCCTATTTAACATACGGACGCTACCCGACTTACGCAAGCGTTCAGTTCTGGAATGCCTTGCGTAACTCGAATTTTGCGTAAGTCGGGAACGTATACCCAACCATTACGCAAAAAAACCAACCCCCCCCCCCCAATTTTCTAGCTTATGGAACTTTTTCTGCAAGTGCAGATTTGCATAAATCGGGTTTGTGTAACCCGCGGAGCGTCTGTTTTCATAAACGATCTGGAAAAAGAGGTAAACAGTGAGGTGGCAAAATTTGCAGATGATACAAAACTACTCAAGGTAGTTAAGTCCCAGCCAGACTGCAAACAGCTACAAAAGGATCTCACAAAACTGGGTGACTGGGCAACAAAATGGCAGATGAAATTTAATGTTGATAAATGCAAAGTAATGCACATTGGAAAACATAATCCTAACTATACATATACAGTGATGGGATCTAAATTGGCTGTTACCACTCAAGAAAGATCTTGGGAGTAATTGTGGATAGTTCTCTGAAATCATCCACTCAATGTGCAGCGGCAGTCAAAAAAGTGAACAAAATGTTGGGAATCATCAAGAAAGGGATAGATAATAAGACAGAAAATATCATATTGCCTCTATATAAATCCATGGTACGCCCACACCTTGAATACTGTGTACAGATGTGGTCGCCCCATCTCAAAAAAGATATATTGGAATTGGAAGAGGTTCAGAAAAGGGCAACAAAAATTATTAGGGGTATAGAACAGCTTCTGTATGAGGAGAGATTAATAAGACTGGGACTTTTCAGCTTGGAAAAGAGGCAACTAAGGGGGGATATGATAGAGGTCTATACAATCATGAGTGGTATAGAGAAAGTAAATATGGAAGTGTTGTTTACTCCTTCTCATTATACAAGAACAAGGGGCCACAAAATGAAATTAATAGGTAGCAGGTTTAAAACAAACACAAGAAAGTATTTTTTCATGCAACGCACTGTCAACCTCTGGAACTCCTTGCCAGAAGATGTTGTGAAGGCCAATACTATAACAGGGTTCAAAAGGGAGCTAGATAGATTCATGGAAGATAGGTCCATCAATGGCTATTAGCCAGGATGGGCAGGAATAGTGTCCCTAGCCTCTGTTTGCCACAAGCTGGGATTGGGTGACAGGGCATGGATCACTTGATGATAACCTGTTCATTCACTTTGGGGCACCTGGCATTGGCCACTGTCAGAGGACAGGATCCTGGGCTTGATGGACCTTTGGTCTGACCCAGTATGGCCGTTCTTATGTAAATGAAGTGATTGTTTCTGGTCACCTCCTTCAAGATTTTAGAACTAGGAGATCTCATCCTCTCACACCTAGATTTTATTCCTAGATTGGAAAAGGAAAACAGGTTCCTGCTTTTTCAACTTCCAATCAGTTTCTTAACTTTGAATGAACAAGTCATTGAACTAGTTGAATAAACTGTAATGAAGAAAAAATTCTCTCTGCACCTGCAGAAGAGGCTACTGTTGTCACAGGCTGGTTTAACACCTCAGCAAACTAATGTCCATGTGCAGAGGCAGTGGTTTGATGTTCTTTAAAACTTAGGTAGCAAATATGTAGCACTTAATATTAAAATCACTTTAAAATATTTAATAAATAGTTAATGAAGGCTTTAACATAACTTGTCAGCATTTTAAATAATTATTTTAAAAAGCAAATATTTAAATTTTAGAAAATCTAGTTTAAAGAAATAATCCCTATTCAAACTTTTTTTAAAAACTAATTTATCCGCCTTGTACAGCATCAAGATAATCCTGTATCTTTTCATCAACCTTTTCTGGCTAACATTTTGTGTTGAGTATGGACTGGTTTGAGAGAGCTGGTAACACTATCCTTACCTGCAAGGAAGGAGAGTGTGGGGAAAGAAAGAAGAAAGAAAGGAAAACTCCAAAGATATTTAGATACCTAACTTGACTGCATACATGGTCTCATATTAAAATATAGGAGCTCAACATTCCCCTAACCTCTGGGGGTGTTTGAAACACAGATCAGTGTTTTGGGGCATTGACTTACTTGTCAGGTGCTGTTTTTTAATAAAAAGGAGCAGGGAAATGAAGGGGGAGAACAGAGAAGGTGATTAACGTATTCTCAAAAGAATTAGTGAAGTGCGTTCAAAAGCCACAGCAAACAATTCATTCTTATTTTCCTTAGGAATGTACATTCACAAAGATGCGCTCTAACAGTGCTCTAAGAGTTCTCTTCAGTGGATCACTTCGACTCAAATGCAAAAATGCATGCTGCCAGCGGTGGTATTTTACATTTAATGGAGCCGAATGCTCTGGGCCACTTCCTATTGAAGCCATAATTTATTTAGACCAAGGAAGCCCAGAGCTGAATTCAACTATTAATATACATCGCACTTCTTCAGGTATGTATGTCAAAGCCATGTGCTTAGGAATGGAGTTCAAGATAAGGATGCAGTTAACAAGTGACACGGGGCACCTCATAAAGACCTCCATTTAGAAGTCTAGGGTCCATAAAGGGGAGGCAAAGAAGGACAGTTGATGATTTTTCCCACCTTTGTCAGAATTCAGTATCAGTATTAAAAATACAGTAACTGCAGTTTTTCTTGTGGATTTGGGTTTACTGCCATTCCATTTTTACGGGTTTTACTAGCTTTAGTCATACTTTACATAAATTCAAGAAGTTAGAGAAGAAGAGACTTACCTTATCCAGTCCAACCCACTGAGCTTCAATAGGATTCTATTAAACAACTACTGCTCCTTCAAATTAGGATAAAAATGGCATGTGTGACACTCTGCCCAACTGCAGTATAACTAAATAGCTCTAGTGCTTTGGTGAAACTGGAATACCACCTTTTAAGTTGGCAGTGTATGTATTGGACCTGTATTGTCTTTTGTGCAGTTATGTGCATCAGGTATGGAATTGCATGCAATATTCTTGGGAAGACAGACTAATTTCTGCTGGAGCTTCCAACACAAACCCATCTTTACCAGTGAGGCCTATCATGTTAAAAGCTAAAACCAAATCATATTCAGGAATAGTTAGTTATCCACATCTTATATGATGTCCTCTTCTAAGAAAGGGGCAAATCACAACAGTTCTTGTTCAGTATCAAAGATGATGATATGGGGAAAATGGGAGAAACAAATAAAATATACCTCCGCCATATGTCCCCTTAATAACTTGAATTATAAACATATACTGAGAGAAATTGTATATAAAACCAAAGACTTGCAACATCTAATTTACCAGATGTTGTAGCATAGAGAATATTCACCACAGTGCAGCAGAATAGGCTAGAAGATTTCACAGGAGAACAACTGCTGCTTGTAAGAGGCCCAAAGTTATGGGAAGTTAGCAGCTCAGCTTTTTGTCTATGACAGAAGGTCTCTGACTCTCTCTCTCTCCTCCCCGAGGTAATATTTCGCTACAGTAACAAGAAAATCCATGAAAACTCAGTGTGGCCATTGTAGGCCTTTCCATGAAGTATCAGAATGGGTTTGTTACCACTGTATTCATGTCTCCCATTAGCATTGCCACTACAATGGAGACCATTGAAAAAGTGAACAGAAATAAGGAACTGTGTATGGTTAAAAACTAGCTCTATAGTTCATAACATTACTTTAAAAACTTTGTATAATGGTTTAAAAAACATTTGGCTGCAGATCGTTTCTACCGAGGCCATGGTACTCTGGAAGACAATGTTCCCCCCTCAAAGATTTAAACAGTAGCAACATAGTAACCCTAACTAATGGCGTTTCTATGCAGAGTTGCACTGAACTGCTGTTCTTTGGCATGTTAACTATACAAGTCAGGATATGGGGGGGGGCGGGGGGGAGAAAAATCAGTGAAATAGGTGATACTGATTATTTGAAATAAGATACGTTTGTCTTTAAACAGTGGAAGGACTGTGTGAAGGAATCAGCGCTGGGTTGGTGGATGTTGCTATCTGGGTTGGTACTTGTGCAGATTACCCAAGAGGTGATGCTTCTACAGGATGGAATTCAGTCTCTCGGATCATCATTGAAGAGCTGCCGAAATAGAAGTTTTTTCTAAACCTCCTTATAACCCATCGTTCCCAAGCCCCCTATCAATCTTTTTATATACATTTTGTACAATTAACTTTGAAATTGAATATTTCTGTAGAGCTTTGTAAGCATTTGGCCAGAATACACAAACTTGCTTACAAGCACCCTAGTTGAATTTTTCCAGCTGAACTATTTAACATGTAGGCACATCACTGTTGAGCACACCTGGCAAGTTCTTCTACAATATAATTTTAGAACAAATATTAGAAACAAGTTTGTCCAGTTGTTTTATTATAATTTGGACCGAATATTTATCACCTTTGTAAAAACTTTACATTAAATCTTTTTATATTGGTTAAATAAATAAGACCTTTTACAAAAAGCGGCAAAAATCCAGGCTATTTTATTGTCAGCAAAATGCAAAGGGTTTTACTTTTTACATGACTATTATGAAACAGGTGTATTAGAGTAGCTTGACAGACATGAAAGTAATATCTGTAGAGAAAATACTATACTTTATTCTTCATTTTAGATTCCAAGAGCATTACTTAAAAGTATCAAATCATATTATACAAACCTGATTGTACTACTGTAGCACAGGATTATTCAATTTTACTGTAGTTCTGATTCAACTCCCATTGATGTTCTTGAGAGTTGGATCCATGCCAATAAGAAGCAGAAAATAACTCATTTTAAAAGATTAAGTTTTCAGCATACCATTTTGGCTTTTTCCCCACTAAGTTAAATAACTCATTAAGAGGTTCTCCACACCCAATTTATTTTTAGTATGAAAGTCAGTTAATACTGAAGAAGACTAATAAGCGTGAATATATTGGACAATTCTCCTACAACAAATGTTGATTTACTTTAATAATTAAGGTATTTCATTTCCCCAACAAACTAGTTTATTTCATAGTCTTCTTAGCCAGTCACCACTTATCACTTTGGTGCTAACATAATTATAAATCAGCAACACAAAAGCATGAAGTGCGTTACATTAATAGGAATGGAAAAAATAAATATTTAAGGGTAGGCTCAAATGCCTCACGCTGTATGGCCTTCAGAATAGTTTGCAAGTGTTAGAAGCAATCACAGTATGAAGGTAATGTGTTCAGTCTCATAAGACTAGATAAAGAAAATGATTATGTTGATCATTCAGCATTTCTCATAGCTAACTGTAGCATTCTAAGTATTCACTCCAAAATGCAGCTGTCAAGTGACAGTACCCACAAAAGTGGGGCGCTTTTAAAATTTTTACAACTTAAAAAAAATGTTAAGTGGTTAGAAAGAATTCAAATTTTGCACTGAAGACACAATCCAAAGGAAAAGTCACAAAAGCATGTATAACATGTGAAAGTGTAATGACTAGTTTTCCCTAGAATTAAAAAGAAAAAAACCTGTACAGCTTAGATTCAGGTTTTAACTTTTTTTTTGTTATTATTATTATTAAAGAAATACTTTGGCTCAGCCAGGTTCTGAAGAGAATATGCAATACATATTCTTTAAGATTGTCACTGCATTTCCCTCTCAAATTTCTACCTCCATTTTGCAGTGAATTGGTACACCTCTACCTCAATGAACGCTGTCCTCGGGAGCCAAAAAATCTTACCGCGTTATAGGTGTAACTGCGTTATATTGAACTTGCTTTGATCCACCAGAGTGTGCAGCCCCACTCCCCCAGAAAGCACTGCTTTACCGTATTATATCCAAATTCGTGTTATATCAGGGTAGAGGTGTACCATATAAACTAACCTGAAACTAGGAGGCTGTCAGGCTCTTCTACCTGGAAATAATATCAGATCAGTGTTGCTGCTGAGGTCCAGCAAGCTATACAGCGGATATATCTCCCTAGAACTTTGTTCATTGCCACTGTTTTCATGGGGTTTCAGAGTATATTCTCATCTTCGAGTGGTTAGCAATGCCCTATTGAATTAGTCCTACATATTATGTACTTGATTTTTTTTTTGTTAAATAAAAACCTCATAAGGCACATGAAGTTAACAACTGCATTATACAGAGATGTTAAGCTTCGTAATTCACATGAGGGCCTTTGAGTAAGTTCAGTTATCATTCAAGTACAAATGAAATGTAAATATAAAAAATGCCTATATAATAAAGAAGGCCAGCTAATGGAACCCTAACAGTATCCCATCTCTGCTGAATGCCAGCAATTTCATGATTTAGACGTTTATGTTCTCAGGTCTGTGTGTGTGAGTGGGAGTAGGAATGGGTTATTTATTATTTGTATTACTGTAGCACATGGGAGCTTTAGTCTCAGACCTGGACCACACAATGCTGTAAAAACATAGAACAAAGATAGTCCCTGCCCCAAGAAGCTTAGTTAGTAAAGACTTAAACATGCAGGAAAGATTACCCAAGAAGGCAGTAAGATTAGTCAATTGAAAAACATTCCTCTCAATATCAAGCTACTCTTCAGATGGTTGAATTAAGAACGCTCAACATTTTAACTTTTGCAATGTCCTAAATTCCAGAATCATAAAATTACTCACTCCAGGCTCACTCCAAATTACTTCTTATGTACAAAGAACTTGTCATAGGTTAGGTTAGCATGCTATGAAAGGATGAGCTTTTGGAATAATCAATTTCCTAAGCAATAAAGAAGGTAAACCAGTTGCCGGGCTCCAAGTTATTTAACTTACAGGTTGAATAATTCTTGTATTTACATTTATTAACTCCTGCCTCTCATTCGATACTTTATACAAAACAATTGAATGCTGTTACAAACATGGATATTTGCAAAGAACGCATTTTCCTGATGCAGAATTAAGAATAACTAAAGTCTGCTAACTCTGAAAAACATGTACCCTGGATCCTGACCCCTGGGATGCCACTGCTGTTTCAAATGTTCTTCTCCCATGCACAGTGCTTATGGTGGAAGACTACATATGTGGTGTCAAGTAATACTCTGAATAAAAAGAACAAGGAGAACCTGTGGCACCTTAGAGACTAACAAATATTTAGGCATAAGTTTTGTGAGCAAAAACTCACTTCATCAGATGCATGGAGTGGAAAATACGGTAGGCGTACACACACACACACACACACACACTCTCTCTCTCTCTCTCTCCCCAATTCCCCCCCCCCCCCCCCCCCCCCGGAACCTATCCTTGCAACAAAGCCCGTGGCTAACTCAGTCCATATATCTATTCAAGGGACACCATCATAGGACCTAATCACATCAGCCACACCATCAGGGGCTTGTTCACCTGCACATCTACCAATGTGATATATGCCATCATGTGCCAGCAATGCCCCTCTGCCATGTACATTGGCCAAACCGGACAGTCTCTACACAAAAGAATAAATGGACACAAATCAGACGTCAAGAATTATAACATTAAAAAACCAGTTGGAGAACACTTCAGCCTCTCTGGACACTCAATTACAGACCTAAAAGTCGCAATTCTTCACCAAAAAAAATTCAAAACCAGACTCCAACGAGTAACTGCAGAACTGGAATTAATTTGCAAACTGGACATCATTAAATTAGGCTTGAATAAAGACTGGGAGTGGATGGGTCATTACACAAACTAAAAACTATTTCCCCATACTAATTTTTCTCCCCTACTGTTACTCTCACCTTCTGGTCAACTGTTTGAAATGGGCCATCCGGATTATCACTACAAAAGCTTTTTTTCTCCTGCTGATAATAGCCCACCTTCATTGATTTGTCTCGTTAGAGTTGGTATGGCAACTCCCATCTTTTCATGTCCTCTGTATGTATGTGTACACACACACACACGCACACGCACGCTGTATTTTCCACTCTATGCATCTGATGAAGTGTGCTCCACTTAGGAAGGAAAAATCAATTTCACACATACAGAATGGGAAAAGACTGTCTAGGAAGGAGTACGGCAGAAAGGGATCTAGGGGTTATAGTGGACCACAAGCTAAATATGAGTCAACAGTGTGATGCTGTTGCAAAAAAAGCAAACATGATTCTGGGATGTATTAACAGGTGTGTTGTGAGCAAGACACGAGAAGTCATTCTTCTGCTCTACTCTGCTCTGGTTAGGCCTCAGCTGGAGTATTGTGTCCAGTCCTGGGCGCCGCATTTTAAAAAAGATGTGGAGAAATTGGAAAGGGTCCAAAGAAGAGCAACAAGAATGATTAAAGGTCTTGAGAACATGACTTATGAAGGAAGGCTGAAAGAATTGGGTTTGTTTAGTTTGGAAAAGAGAAGACTGAGAGGGGACATGATAGCAGTTTTCAGGTATCTAAAAGGGTGTCATAAGGAGGAGGGAGAGAACTTGTTCACCTTAGCCTCTAAGGATAGAACCAGAAACAATGGGTTTAAACTGCAGCAAGGGAGGTCTAGGTTGGACATTAGGAAAAAGTTCCTAACTGTCAGGGTGGTTAAACACTGGAACAAATTGCCTAGGGAGGTTGTGGAATCTCCATCTCTGGAGATATTTAAGAGTAGGTTAGATAAATGTCTATCAGGGATGGTCTAGACAGTATTTGGTCCTGCCATGCGGGCAGGGGACTGGACTCGATGACCTCTCGAGGTCCCTTCCAGTCCTAGAATCTATGAATCTATGAATCTAAGTGGGTTTTTACCCACGAAAGCTTACGCCCAAATAAATTAGTTAGTCTCTACGGTTCCACAAGTATTCCTCGTTCTTTTTGCTGATATAGACTAACACGGCTACCACTCTGAAACTCTGAATAAATAAGACCAACATTTTGAAATAGCCATCTTTAAAATAAGACTTTGAAAACTGCTGTTATTTACAAAAACTAGTGCAAAAGCACAAAACTATTTGTTAACCATGTCTATGTGTCTGAACATGTCCTTTTACTTCAATGTAAACTCAACCTGGAGTTTACATGTAATCTCTGTAACTAAGTGAGAGAATTTGTCTTTCCCTTTAAGAGGAAAAAATGTGGAGAAGTGGCCAGTGACACATTAACTGCTGCTTTAGGTCTGATGCTGCAAAAATTTTGCAAGATGCCTTGGACATTATACTAAAACTGGAGGTTTATCAGATTTTAATATAATGGGCTGGGTGAAAGCCCTTCTCCTCACTGTCTCCAGCCACACTGTACCTTAAAGGTACTCTAAATGTTTGTGCTGTCCCCGCCCCGGCAGTCTCCTCCAGTGAGTCAGGGATTGCACTGCACACACACTGCAATCAGGGCATTTGTAATTCTGAAACCTGACAAATTACACATGGATGGGATTTAGAAAACTCCAGACCACCATGAGGACAAACGTGTACACAGTTCTGTAGGGAGACCGCCATAGAGAGGCCCTGTGTTTGATAGATCTGGAACCTATCACAACTTTTGATGTCCTCACAACCCCACTCAATTAACCCTGGACATCATCAGGTTCTTGCTCTTGTATAGGAAAAGATGATTTAGAGAGATCAGTTAATCGAAGGACAAAGCTGTTGCAAGTCTGCCTTTATTCAGTCACTGTGCTGTTTTAAGGTTGGGATGGGAACAGCTGTTTCAGGCAGAGGCTGCTGATTCACAGAAAAGAGGGGTCAGGAGAGCTCCAATAGAAGAGAAGGCAGTTTAGGTTTTCTGATCCCCAAATTCTTGCATTGATTACAGGAGAAGTTCACAATCTCAAGCTAGACAGTTGTACAATATTTTTCTCGGATTACAAATTTCAAAAAATAAAGGACAGTAAACTCCTTTGGATGCAAACTCCTAGCTTTAATTTAATGATTCTCTTTTCTAAAATTAAGCAAAAAATTAGATACATTTTCATACACTACAAAGGTGATACAGCAGGCAGGAGTCACTCTGATCACATTGGGGATGATTCCTTTGTAAAATCCATGAACTCCTTCTTTCCTTTGGGGGGGAAAAAAGGGCATTTTTAAGCACATTTGAATGAAAAAAAATCACTGAGACAAACAAACGTGGAAGCCCACAATGTCTCTCCCCACCCCCAATATACAGTGTTACACCTCTCCCGTGTCTTCAAATTCTAGCACCTGTGCAACCGCACTGACTACAAAGAGTTTGTACAGATTTAAGTAAGTTCAGGTCTACACTACAGATCTATAGCAGTATAATTACGTCACCCAGGGGTTTGAAAGTGCCACACCCCTGAGCAATGTAGTTATATTGATCTAACCCTCTGTGTAGAAACCGCTATGTCAATGGGAGACCTTCTCCCATCGACATAGGTACCGCCTCTCGGGGAGGTGGATTAACTACACTGAGAGGAGAAGCTCTCTCAATAGCGTGTTAGCGTCTTCACTCAAGTGCAGCTGTGCCAATGTAGTGCTGTACGTGAAGATAAGCTCTAAGTAAATAACTGTTGAGCAGGTGATGCACAAGGAGGAACAGAATCCAATTTACACTTGGCCCTGCAGAACTAACACAGCCAACAGAAAAAAACAGTAATAAAAATGTGTCACTGAAGTTAACAGCCACAACACTGACTACACACCAGGAGCAGATCTGTTGATTAAGGTGATGTCATTTTCAGAATTGCATTTTTACTTCTCTATGCCTACCTCCACGTCCTGCGAATAACATCAACCATTCCAGAGTACCTATTGTGTTGATCCTGAAGACGAGCTCGCACTACTTGATATGGGTATGTTGCTGACACAGCAAATATTTTGGATAGTGCTGCCATGGTAATGTATTCTAAAGCAGTCTAAAATTATAAGAAAGTTACCAATGTTAGTTTAAGTCAAATTACAAATAACTAAATAAAATGCTGGGAACTATCAAACTGCTTTTTAAAGCACGAACAGAGCAATACTCTAGATTTTTTTCCTATAAGAAGGGAATACAAGTTTCAGTAAGTGCTGATGTTTATTACACATTAATACTCGCATTAGAGGTACTTATTTTGGTGTAAAAACTGATTATACTGATGTTCTCATTTATACCACAAGTTCAATAGCATACTGAAGTAATATCCTAAAAAGTATATTATAAATTATTTTTTTGGTACAGTTACTTTTTTATTTGTTTATATTTGTAGAACTACAAACATTCTCCCAAAATATCAGAGGGGTAGCTGTGTTAGTCTGGATCTGTAAAAAGCGAGAAAGAGTTCTGTGGCATCTTATAGACTAACAGACATATTGGAGCATAAGTTTTCGTGGGTGAATACCCACTTCATCAGACGCAACAAAAGTTAATTTAAAAACAAAACAAACAAGATTTCCCAAGTTCTCAAATGAAAAGTGAATTTCCCCAACATGTAAAAACAGTGCTAATTGGCTGGTGATGAGGTAATTTGTACTAAAAGTTGAAAGTGAAAAAACTGAGTATTTTCCTTATTTTTCCTCTGTGATCTGTCAAAAGTGAATATAACATTAACAGCTAATAAAATTGGTAGTTTGTGGCAATTGCACAACAGTACAGTCTCATCTGATCTGTGTTCTAGACAGATCTGGTTTCCAAATACTCACATACTATAAAAGATAAATGTTTCCATTTAAGGCAAATTACCAATTTTGTATCCAATAGTCTGTTTCTATGTTTATTGTATCTCAATTTCAGATCTTCATATGCCATGAACTGAAGTGCTCCATGTGAAGTTCCAAACAGACCAGGCACAAATCCCTAAAACATTTTTATTAAAAAAAAAAAAAAAAGTTAATCTGTAATCCTTGAACGCTAGACACCCTGCTTGCATCTTCTTATTCCAACATACGCTCTGCGCTGCCCTCCCAATACACACAACTCAGACATTTATACTGTTGTAAAACCTAAAGGCTACAACCAGGTTCAGCCCTGTTGTGCTACACACTGTACAAACACATCTATCTAAACGTCAGCCCCTGCCACAAAGAGTTTACAGCAGTAAACACCCCAACACCCCCGCCCTCCTTGCCATAAGGGGGTGAAACTTATCTGGGCCAGCCAGGGCCAAAGATTGTTTCCCAGAAGTGTTGCTGCCCTGTTGTCAGGCAATCCTCTCTTAAGCAGAGAGGAGGCTGGAGGGAGGGAACTAAACCAGCAGCCCCAGATGTCCTGACAGAGAGGACCTTTGATTGGTTCTCTACCCTAGGGGTCTGGGAGAGAGAAAATGGTTCTGTATCCCTCTGGGGTGACAGTTTAGATAGAAAAGGTGGGTGAGGCAATATCTTTTATTGCACCAACCTGTGTTGGGGGGGGGGGGGGGGGGAGGGGAGAAACAAGCTTTCCAGCTATACAGAGTTCTTCTAAATAAAATAAAATTAAATTAAAAATATTACCTCACCCACCTTGTGTCTCTAACATCCTGGGACCAGCACGGCTAAAATCACTGCAAATAGCTGAGAAAGATACAAGGAGGAGGTAGCCCCTCCTTTGAGGTGACAGAGGAAAGGGTCGAGAGAGATGGTGGCAAAAAGAGCACCAGAGAGGAAGGGCGCATCCAGCTCCCCTCACAGATTGACTTTTACTCAATTTTCCCAATCCTCAGTTGGGAAAATCCATCAAACTGGGTTCCCACAGGGCCTGCTATGCCACTGTGAGGGCAGTGACTGCCTGACAGACAGTTCAGCTGGCTGCCACAGCCAACAACCTGATCACTAACAGTTACCTCACCCAGGAGGAAAAGCAGAAAGCTCATATCTAAGATTGTTACCCTAGGAGAGAAGGATTCAGATCATCCTTTGGAGCTGAAAAGCTATTTCCGAGATTCAAATTGCTGTGTGGATCATTGGACCCCTCAGACAAGACACCAGGCCACAGTGCCTGCAATGTCTACAAGTGCACCACTGACAGGTACCTGGACGTGGGACTGACACTTTAGAGCAGTGGTTCTCAAACTTTTGTACTGGTGATCCCTTTCACATAGCAAGCCTCTGAGTGCGACCCCCGCCCTTATAAATTAAAAACACTTCTTAATATATTTAACACCATTATAAATGCTGGAGGCAAAGTGAGGTTTGGGGTGGAGGCTGACAGCTCGCGACCCTCCATGTAATAACCTCGTGTCCCCTTGCGGGGTCCGGACCCCCAGTTTGAGAACCCCTGTGTTAGAGGGCTGACATAACTAGAGTCAGGGAGACTCTCTCTGATCTCTTCACCAAAGGAACAACCTAGTGGATGGACTAGAGAAACAGGAAGGTGAATGGAACAGAACTCTAGAGTCAAGTATCTGAAGGAAAAGGCCTGAGGTAATACAGTAAGGGTGCAGGCTTGAGTACTGGGCACTTGTGTTTATTTTGGGACAGCAAGCTGGGTTGAATGAAGCCTCCTTTACCCTGTATCAACAGAATGACGACGGATTGGGCCTGGGGAGGATCAAGAAAAAAAAACTGCTTAGTTCAGGGAAGGCAAGTTATTGAGGAACCCTATATCAACAGAGCAAATGAATGACCAACCCCAAGCAGGTCTGAAAATTGTGGCTGCAAGGTCATCCGCACAAGAGGCTAAAGAGAAAGCTGTTTCAGGGAGTGCAAAAGAAACTGTTCAGTTCAGGGAGGGCAACCCTGCGTCAGTGGGCTGTGAAAGAGATGCATTTTGCTTTTTGGGATAACTAGAGTCCAGACAGGAGAACTCTTTACTGTGGTTTGGCTGGAGGGCTAGATTCCAAGTCACTCATCCACCATTCCCAAAGCTTCAAACATGGCACACAGAGGGGGAAGCAGCAGGGAAAGTCATTCTGTGCTTTTTTTAAAGAAATTAAAGCCTGAAGTACTCTATACTAGAATATAACAGGCTGAGACAGCCCTAATCTCAAGCAAAAGTTGCTTGATGTGGATAGTTATGTGGGTAACCTTCTTTAGATAACAGCTATTATAGGCTCTTTCAAAGGAAGAGCTTCGCTTGGATCCCTACTCTTGCAGGTAAGGTTAGCACTAGAGAGAAGCATCGAGGGCCAAAACACATACCAAACACATGAAAAATCTGAAAAGCACCCCAATGGAACAGAATTTAAGAAGTCCTAACAGATGCAAGAAATTAGAAATGATCTACATGGAACAGAACAAACATTTATCCAGGCACACCAAAGAATCCCAGAAACTTCAGGTTAAGGAGTAAGAGAAATATTTTGTTTCAGAGTTTTCAGAACTTGGCATTCATTGGTACCTGCTATAACAATCTCAGAGTACTGGGATCAGGTTTCCCTCAGCAAATAAGGGAGATGAACATTCAATAACCTATCCATAATTGCTAAGAGACAGCAAGCCTGTTCCTCCACATTAGTTGGATCAGAAGAACCAGAGTTCTTCAGGTCTCCAAGGTATTGATGACTGTCCTAATGTCCTGGCCTGAAGGAAGGGAGGCAGAATGAAGTTCAAATCAAGCTGTTATTTTGTTTCCCTAAATAAATTCTCATATGGAAAGAATAAAAGAGCCACATTTGCAGTTGTAGCTAGTTGTTGTAGCCAAATTTAAAATCCTACAAAATGTGTGGATCCAGAGCTGAAGATGACACATTACAGGCCTAAATGCCTGGAAATGGGATGTGGGAGGTGACTGCAGTATTGTCCATAGTAATGGAGGGAAGATTAATAACTCTGTTTCAGTCATACTGCATTTAAGACGATGGTTGGACATCATGAGATGTCAGAAAGACAAGCAGAGAGATGGGACTGGATGAAGGAACAGTTTGATCAATATCAGCATCAATTTGCCTTAGAAATTATGCCCTGTTGCTGCCACCTCTCTCCTCTAACAACTAGAAGAGAATACTACAGAGGACAAATTCATGATTATTAAACAAAAGCAGTTCTTGATTCAACTTTTCTATTTTAGCCATAGTATTCCTCTCATCAGAGTTTATGCCCACAATGCTTTTGTCCATGTACCTCATAGTCTCCCCTCTTCCAGTTTCACTACTGCTTATCCTTCTGCAACCTTTACTTACCATTATAAGCCTTTTTTGCTGCAATCCTCTAGTGTGGTAGAAATAGGCTTATGAGACGATGAAAGGTAGCTTTTATAGTAACATGTAACAACTTTCCAATTCCACAAGAGCCACAGTGCTATTACACCCACGATAAATTCCAGAATTCTTATCCATTATGTCAAATTATATTACCTTGTATAAGCCACGTATACCCTCCAGCTTGTATATCTTTATAAGAGCATCAAACATTCCTTTGTACTGGCGCTTTGATGAATCAATGCCAGCATCATACTGTAACACAAGCCGCGTCTTCGTTACCCATATTGGGTTTGTGATACAGAGGGTCATGACTCCTAAGAACAGATGGAAGTTAGGGTAATATTATGAATGCCACGCTGAAAGTTTGTACCATTTTGTTCAATTCAGTACAACAAACAAACACACACCCATCCTACAAGAATACTAAACAAGAAAAATGTAGGCATTCCATTCTTTTCCTCTTAACTTTGAGACCGAATCCTACTGCAATAGTTCTGCTGAACAGAGGGTGGGAGGGGAAACTGGTATAATTTGGGGAGTCTGTGCAGAAGTGCATGCTGCAGACCACAGGACTCCCTGTGTATCCTTATCCACTGGCCCCAATGTAATCTCCTCCTTTACTCCACCATGGTCCAAATGGTGGAATCTGGACATAAGAAGCTAGTTTTATTTTATATGTGCTTTAATAATCTCAATTTAGCCTTATGGTATACAAAATTTTGAAATTAAACAAGAGTAAACAGAAATAAAGTGTCCATGTAATGAACAACCTAACTCTGTCAGAATGATTAACCTGATGTAGCTTTACAGATTACTTTAAGTCATAGGACTGTGAAGTAATGACAAACTGATACAATTTAATGTGTAGTATTGCAACAAGAAATCCTCCAAAATTCCAAGATTACCATCTATATCAGAGAAATGTATACAAGAACATTAGAAATTATTTAGATTAAAAATTGCAGAGATTAGATATTTGTATTTTGTAGGTAAGATATTTTGAGCATTGGATTGGACCTGTAGTGTCAATCAGATCTGGAATTCAGATCCATTTAATATTTCTGGAATTCAGATCCATTTAATTCTTTAAGTATTAAATGGATCTGAATTCCAGATCTGATTGACACTACAGGTCCAATCCAATTCTCATTAAAGCCAATCAAGTTATTGCACTGACTTCAATGGGTGCCTGATTGAGTCCTATATCTGCTTTTGTGTGTCTTGTAAGTACTCAAAATTAACATTAATACATTATATTACAAGGATGTGTTTAATAAATTTTGGCCTTTTATTGCACAGCTGCATATAGGTTATGCACTAGAATTTGTATAAAATATTAAGAAAAGAGGGTAATGCAGCCATAAAACATTTTAGTGGCTGCTATTTGTGAATAAAAATGTAACACACAGCTGTCCAACCAAACAATATTAATTATTACTTTGTAAGTGAACGCAGCTGGACTGAAACACTTGCACTTGCCATCTGGAAGAAAAAGAAACATTGACAGACAAAGGCAAAAACAGCATATGGACAGGCTGAAGGTAAACATTAATCTCGTTAGCATTTTCCTCACCGGCCTCAGCAGCTGACACTAGGTGCTCCGTTGCACCGAGACTTTCTAGCTTTCTTTCCTCCTTATAGGCTTTGATGGCATTATAGCTGGAAGAGGTAAAACATATTTAGATAGAAGAAATACAGATCATTAAGGAAAAGGTTTTTAAAGATTAGATATTACTTTATGCACCATTGCCCTTAGAGAGCACACAGAGTCAGAGATTAACCTGTTTCAGTCAGATGCAATACAAGTTGCTGAATTGCAGCTTTAGGCTATTTAAATATCTTTTACAACAGAACCCTTTAAAGTGCCAGACTATTCCTAGATGACAACAATGGGACTGCACCCTGTAACTTTTATCTGAACTGAAAAATTAGTGTGTGTGAGATGTTTGTAAGACAAAAGACTGCCTCTTCATAAAACCTAGGCAGTAGATATTTATTTTCTAGCACTACATTATATCAGTCTTTATCTACTGGATTCACCTCATGCACTCTGGTCTGCATTCTGGATTTTGAATGAACTTTCACTGGGAGGTGAACAAGTGGAAGTCAAAAGAGAATAAGCTCTAGATAATCAGTAGAATAGTTTTGCACAAATAACTGTCCTCTACTTTGTTTGAATCAACAGGAAATCAGTTTGCCATTTTATAGTTAATGAACAAATTTAAGACACTTTACATTGAAGAAAAGGCCCCAAAAAGCAAAAAACCATCAGCTCACAAAAAATTCTGAGAAGCTGACTTGCACACACTGATTTCTTTATGCATGTCTTAAATGCTTTCCGCTTCAGCAGACTAAATAATTTAAAGTGCCTATTTAATTCCTAATATCTGTCCAAGTTTAGGTTCTTATTTTCTATTTAGCATAAATTATTTCAGGTTCTAGAAAAAAGATTCATGATACTTGACAATAAGAACTGCCATTCTGGGTCAGACCATGGTCCATCTTTCCTAGTATCCTGTCCCCAGTGGTGGCCTGTACCAGAGCTTCAGGGGGAAAAGTACAGAATAGGGCAATTACAGAGTGCTCCACTCCATCCTCAAAAAGAACAGGAGTACTTGTGGCACCTTAGAGACTAACAAATTTATTTGAGCATAAGCTTTTGTGGGCTACAGCCCACTTCTTCGGATGCATAGAATGGAACATATATTGAGGAGATAAATATATACACATACAGAGAGCATGAAAAGGTGGGAGTTGTCTTACCAATTCTGAGAGGCCAATTAAGTCAGAGGAAAAAAAACTTTTGAAGTAATAATCAAGATAGCCCAGTACAGACAGTTTGATAAGAAGTGTGAGAATACTTACATGGGGAGATAGGCTCAATGTTTGTAATGGCTCAGCCATTCCCAGTCTCTGTTCAAGCCTAAGTTGATTGTATCTAGTTTGCATATCAATTCAAGCTCAGCAGATTCCTGATGTCAGATACATTGGCCAAACCGGACAGTCTCTACGCAAAAGAATTAATGGACACAAATCTGACATCAGGAATCATAACATTCAAAAACCAGCAGGAGAACACTTTAACCTGTCTAGTCATTCAATGACAGACCTGCGGGTGGCAATTTTGCAACAGAAAAGCTTCAAAAACAGACTCCAACGAGAAACTGCTGAGCTTGAATTGATATGCAAACTAGATACAATCAACTTAGGCTTGAACAGAGACTGGGAATGGCTGAGCCATTACAAACATTGAGCCTATCTCCCCATGTAAGTATTCTCACACTTCTTATCAAACTGTCTGTACTGAGCTATCTTGATTATTACTTCAAAAAATTTTTTTCCTCTTACTTAATTGGCCTCTCAGAGTTGGTAAGACAACTCCCACCTTTTCATGCTCTCTGTATGTGTATATATAATATTGTGGAGATATATATATCTCCTCAATATATGTTCCATTCTATGCATCCGAAGAAGTGGGCTGTAGCCCACGAAAGCTTATACTCAAATAAATTTGTTAGTCTCTAAAGTGCCACAAGTACTCCTGTTCTTTTTGCGGATACAGACTAACACGGCTGCTACTCTGAAACCACTCCATCCTGTTCTCCACTCTCGGTTTCTGATGGTCACAGGTTAAGGGTTACCCCGAGCATGGCGTTTCATCCCTGACCATCTTGGTTAACAGTCACTGATGGACCAATTCTCCATGAACCAATCCAGTTCTTTTTTGAACCCAGTTATACTTTTGGCTATCACAACATCCCATGGCAATAAATTCCACAGATTAATTGCACATTGTGTGAAAAGTACTTCCTCATTTGTATTAAACCTGTTGTTTATCAATTTCATAGGTGACCCCTGGTTTTTGGATAGTGTGAAAGGGTTTCATTTTTCTATTCACTTTCTCCACACCATTCATGATTTTATAGACCACTTTCATATCCCTCCTTAGAAGTCTCCTTTCCAAGCTGGACAGCCCCGATCTGTTTGGTCTTTCCTCATATGGAAGCCATTCCATACCCCTGATTATCTTTGTTGTTCTTCTCTGAACCTTTTCCAGTTCCACTATATCCTTTTTGAGAGGAGGCAAACAGAACTGGACACAGTCTCCCAGGTGTGGGCACATCACGGATTTATAAAATGGTATTATATCTTCTGCCTTATTTTCTATCCCCTTCCTAATAGTTCCTAACATACGGAGAGACTTTTAGATTGCTACTGCGCATGGAGTGGAAGTTTTCAGAGAACTATCCATGGTTACTCCAAGATCTTACTTAATTTGCCATTTTGTTACCCAGTTTTGTACTGAGTACAGAGATTCCTCTGTAACTCCTCAAAGTCTGCTTTAGACTGAACTATCTTGAATAATTTTGTATCATCAGCAAACTTTGCCGCTTCACAGTTCACTCCTGTAGCGGGGTGGTCACCCGGCTCCCGTCTTAAAGGGCACGATACAGTAACAGTTTTCAAATAATGTTAAGCGCAATTATAAAGAGAACAGTGATCAATTGTTCTCCATATTCACTGACGGTAGGACAAGTAGTAATCAGCTTAAGCTATAGCAAGGGAGAGTTAGGTTAGATGTTAGGAATTAAGAAAAACTTCCTAACTATAAGGAAATTAAATATTAGAATAGGTTACTACGGGAATTTATGGAATCCCTGTCATGGAAAGATTTTAAGAACAGGTTAGACAAACAACTATTAGGCATAGTCTAGATATACTTGCTCCTGCCTCAGTGTGGAGGGATGGACTACATGATCTTGAGGACCCTTCTAGACCTACACTGCTATGTTTTCTATGTTTGCTGACAAAATTTTAAAGAAAATCGAACCAATGATCTGGTCAAAGTCACTGGCTAAGCACCTGGAACCAGAGTTTGTTGAAGTGATAAACCAGCTATTGACAGCAGTACCCTCTTCTTCAGGTGCAGAGACAATATTTTTCATTTTAGTCTATTCAAATAGTTCAATGACTAGTTCAGTCAAAGTTAAGAATCTGATTGGAAGTTGGAAAAACAAAAAACAAAAAACCCCAGGAAAACTTGTTTCCCCTCTTCCAATCCATGAATAAAAATGGGGTGTGAGGATAAGATCTACTAGTTCTAAAATCTTGAAGGACATGGTGACCAGAAATAATCGTGTCAATTCACTAATTACAGACAGTATTTCCTTAATAAAGCAATAAGTTTTAAAACATGTTTTGATCATATTTTTCTTGTGTATCCAGTACATTTAAGGTAGTTTTATTTAACTAATAAAAACTATTTTAAAATGCTGTTTTTGTGTACTATTACTTGAATTTCAATTTCCATTCAAATACTTAGAAAAGATGCATATAAAAATGAATAATCTAATAAAGAAAATGTATAATTCACAATTTTCTAATAAAAATCTAAGAAACCCAAGACTCTGAATGTGTTTTACAGTAAATAATTGCTTAAGTAAGTGTACAGACATAGTGCATTCTCCTGGTTAGCAAAAACTACCCCATTTCATGTCAAGGTTTATCTAGTTGTAAATCAACATTTTTGAATGGTTATACCAACCAATGAGAATGAACCTTTCTTTAGGAAAATAACTAAAGTACAAACGCAAGACAACATTAAAAATGATTACATTAAATCCGAGTCTCCTGCTTGTAAAATAAATCATGAATACAGTTGGTTAAAGGATGATTAAAACTGATTTAAATCAATCCACCCTGGTTCCAATCCAGTACTCTATTTACTAGGCCATGCTACCCTCCTAGGTATGCACTATATTTTACAAAAGTTACAGGTCCCTGTCCTAAACTGCTTACAGTCTAAATAAGACTTAAAATAGCAAGTGATGACAAAGGGAAACATTTATATTTATGCACCCTCACCATCTCCCCAAAATCAAAGTGCAACCTACATTCAAGGATCACTTTGCATAGAATATTAATATTCTACAGATCCACTTACAAGAAAAAGTAGAGTCCCCAGGAGGCACCTGCACCCCAAATGTTTGGAGTTACCCCTTTGTACAGGCCACGTAGTCCTTCATGCTTCCAAACAGTGGTCAAACAGTGTAGAATACCATTGTATTTTGGTCTCAATTCCAACCCGTCACTCACTATTTAAAAAAAGAGATTACATTGAAAAAAAAAAAAATCATTCCATAAAGAGTGAAAGCGAGCTGTATAAAAACTACAATGCAAATAACTTTTTCTCTAGGCTGAACAGGGAAATGTGCAGTATTAAAGAAAGTTGTAGTGAACCTGCTGGCATAGCTATTTACACTAGAACGTCAGAGTTACAAAAAGTTTATGAATGGAGGTTTTGTTCGTAACTCTGAAATGTTCATAACTGTGAACAAAACATTATGGTGGTTCTTTCAAAGGTTTACAACTGAACATTGACTTAATACAGCTTTGCAACTTAGGCTTGGTCTACACTAAATCCCCAAATCGAACTAAGGTACGCAACTTCAGCTACGTGAATAACGTAGCTGAAGTCGACGTACCTTAGTTCGAACTTACCGCCGTCCAGACCCGGCAGGCAGGCTCCCCCGTCGACTCCGCGTACTCCTCGCGGCGAGCAGGATTACCGGAGTCGACGGGGAGCACTTCTGAGTTCGATTTATCGCGTCCAGACTAGACGCGATAAATCGAACCCAGAAGTTCGATTGCCTGCCGCCGAACCAGCGCGGTAAGTATAGACAAGCCCTTAGTATACAGAAGAAAAATGCTGCTTTTAACTATCTGAATTTAAATGAAACAAGCACAGAAACAGTTTCCTTATCTTGTCAAATCTTTTTTTAAACTTCCCCTTTATATTTTTAGCATGTAATAAACTATTGCACTGTATTTACTTTCTCTCTCTCCCTCCCCCCGCCCGCTGCTGCCTGATTGCATACCTCTGGTTCCAAATGAGGTGTGTGGTTGACTGATCAGTTCGTAACTCTGGTGTTTGTAACTCTGAGGTTCTACTGTAGCTGTATTCCAAAGGTGAATGTGAGTTAGGGTTATGGGAACTTTACAATGGATTGATGCAGTTGTCCTGCAGACCTCCTATGGTCAACAGGATGGAAGCGCCTCTCACTTAGAAGGTAACTCTGCTGCAGCGTACCTTAGATGAGTAGCATCCTTGACTTAAAGCATTGTCAGTTTTACAGAGGATGGCGTTTGTCTTCTTTTCTTAATGGCCCTAAGAGATTTATGCTACATCTAACCTATAATCTGAGATTTTTGTGGTCCTCTACGAATACTATTTTTTCCCCCCCAGAAGATTTTGGTCCCTTGGAATTTTTATTATGACTTTAGCAAGAAATCCCCCATTTAAAATGTATCATCCATGTTTGAAGTATGATTTTCAACAGGTCATGATCCGGTGAATTCAAAATCAGTTTTTACCAGAACAATCAAAGGCTATTTCTATGCTAAATTCTAATTTTTTCTCTGCCACTCCTCACTAGCTGGGCTGCATTGCATTTTTTTTTAATTGGAAAAGTGTATCCTTGGCCCTTTTCTATTCATCAGCTGAACTGTTTTTGACCAAACTTTCAAAGACATTCACCTTAAGAAAAGATGGAAGTATGGAGAGTTTTAGCCTGATAGATTTCAGATGGAACAGAAATGTTTGTGTAGCCTTGACTATAGCCACTATAGCAGTTGCTACTGCTCTTACTATAATGTGACTATAAAATTGATGGCTACAGTATTTGCGACACCAGTAATTTACCCCGAAAGTAGGAACCAGAGGTGGGGTTTAGAATGACCTAAACTTCAAACTAAAGCAAACTTTCCCAAGACTGTGTCACAACTAGAAAATCATCTCAAAGTTTTGCAACCAGAGTGGCTTCCTGGCCTGCTTATGCAGAGGAATTATGTCCCCATCAGAAATGGTAGTTTGGTAACTAAAACACAGACAGCATTTTCTGTTTCCATCCTCTGACTCGCCTCATGTACATAATATGTTCTGACAAAGACCAAGTTTGAAAAAAGAAATGGCTCAGCAGGACCTCAAAACAACAGGGAAGTCATAGCCTGGAACATACATTAGGATGGTCAGTGAAGTTGTTGTTTACCCATATAACCTTAATCTCAGGTTATCAATTTAATTACACTTTAATGTCTTCTTAACCACCCTAATTAAACCTAGTTAGATCTTTGGGGTGTAGGACCTCCTACCTAAACCTGTTTTTAAACTTTCACTTTAATTAATAGTTTAGGTTTTTTTAATCACTATCCTAATTTCTCAGTCCCTAATTCCACTTCCTGGTTGAAGGCAGAGGCTGGAGACTCTTCTGGGTTCAACCCTGGCTCAGGGAGAAGGAAGGGATAGCTCAGTGGTATGAGCCAGGGTTGTAAATTCAATCCTTGAGGGGGCCATTGAGGGGGAGGGAAAATCTGTCAGGGACAGTACTTGGTCCTGCTAGTGAAGGCAGAGGACTGGACTCAATGATCTTTCAAGGTCCCTTCCAGTTGTATGAGATAGGTATATCTCCATATATATTTTTTTATTAGGTAAATGAAAACTTAGTTCCATTCCATCTACACTGTTTCAGTGAGAATCCATCTTAGTGGGGTGGACACATATATAGCATCAGAGTTCCAACCAATAATTCAGGGGGACAGCTCAAAATCCACTGGTTGACTAGTGATGTTGTGGGTCTTAAACCCACCATCTGTGGCCACAAGCAGCAGGAATCACATGGAGCACTGGAGTTTTTAATCATTGGATGAGGCCTTGGTGCAGAAAAAAACCTGAGACATCAGCATGCTCCCTCCACCTATTATTTCTGGGAATCAGAAAAGAGCATGTGACGGGCCCATTCCGGTGAGGGAAGGAGTCCAAGTCTCAGTGGTTTGGGATACAGACTTTTGTCCAGTCACACCATAAAGCTCTTGAGAAACAGACAGCATCCAAAGCTTGAGAAATCACAAATACAATCTAAAATGGAACGATCAAAGCCCAAGAACAAAGATGGAATGCAAAACTTACAGGGGTCTGTGGCAGTTAGGAGTAACAGCTGGGCTGAGGTATAGAGAAGTTTAGCTAACTATCACTGCCAAACTAAGGCAAAAATGTGATATTAGATGTCAGGGAAAGTAAGACTTAGAACGGTGGAAGGAGACAAGATTTAGAGGAAGGGACACTGTCCTGTTAAAAAAATATCTTGTGTTACCAGCCCTTTAAGGCTACTGAAACTAGTTTATTTTTCACCACCTATGCTATCTAGTTCTAATGTATCAATGAGATATTCATAATAAAAAGAAATCTAGTCAATTTTGCTTCTACTTAGTCAGTTGCATTTTCCAGTGTCCATATGCTAGGCACAATGCTCCTTCTGTAACTGTAAGAAAAAGTGTTTAAATCCACACCAAAAAAGTACAATTCCACTTGAATCTTTAAATGTTACAGAAAACATTTTGTAAAACTCTTCAAAAATTCACATTTAATTTTGGAGGGTAAATTACCCACAAATCCATTTAAAATAAATGTAAAGAAATGAGTCAGTTATTTAACCTATATATAAACTGATGTGATAAAATAGAGGCTTCAAAAGAACAACTCATCAGTGACATCAACAGTAGCTCATCTGGAAGAGGATGACACACCCTTCTCTGCAGAAAATCTGCAATTCCAACTTCATTCTTTGCTGACCAGCACCACAGCCTATAACAATGGGGCTAAATTAAATACTCTTTTGCCTCGACTATTTAATTGATTGGATCTAAAGACACTAAAACTGCCCAGTTATGTATCACGGGAAAGTCAATGTAACGCATATGGAATTTAATATTGGATATCAAATCCAAACAAGATAACCGAATACTTGTTATAATGGTGTATTAAGGTTAAGTGTATTTTGATGGGTGCTTAGATCCAGTCAGTGTAACAAGATAGCAGTGATTCTTAAACTTTTGTACCGGTGAACCATTTCACATAGCAAGCCTCTGACTGCAACCCCTTTTACAAATTAAAAACACTTTTTAATATATTTAACACCATTATAAATACTAGAAGCAAAGCAAGGTTTGGGGTGGGGGCTGACAGCTCGCGACCCTCCATGTAATAACGCAGTGACCCCCAGAAAATCCCTGAGTTAAAGTTTAGTGTCATTTAGTATTGTGCTGAATCGTGCTTATAGTAGACTCTCAATCCCAGGCTTTGCTGTCATTGCAGCCCTCTCCCCCGTCCCCTCAATCTTGTCTTGAGATGTGGCTGGTTTTCGACACCCGCAGGCGCCGATGAAGGAGAGCGGGCACGCACTATGCCCCTTCGCAGCTAGCTAAAACACTCCAGCAGTATGGCCAATCTATGCTCTGAAGCAAAGATGGGAAGAAACAGATCGGAAGCCAGGCTGCGCTCAAATTGTGCCTCAGTTTCCCCAGTGGGAGTGGCTCCCGCAGGCGTGGGGGCCGCCCAGGGAGGGTGCCCCCTCTACAGGGAACGGAGGGAGCAGGGGGCCCACCTCACCTGCGAAGCGGATCTTCACCAGGTCCAGCGGATGCAGCACCAGGGTAGAGACAACACCGCCGCTCAGACCCGCCACGAGGTTCTCGTACCGCACGTGTCTGAACAGGGGCCGCAAGGGCGGGGCCGGCGGGGACTCCACCGCGCACACCGGCCCCCGCGCGCCAGGAGCCGCACTCATCCGCACTCGGCCACCGCGCCGGCAGCCCCGCGACAGAAACACAGGGCGTGGGCGGGCGAGCCCGCGGCGCCGGCCAAGCTCCCTCGCTGGTGGGTGGAGCCGGGCCACACACGTGGGCAGGGGCGAGACACGAAGACCTTTGCCCCAGGTCCTACGTAGGGATTGGGGAGGGTGTCACGTGAGCCCCACGTTAACTCTTCCGGTCGTTGGTATGGCTAATGACCGCTGACTTGAGCCGGAAGTGTGCCGGGCTGGTTCCGGTCTGTGCAGCCGTGAGGAGCGGAGCGCGGCGGCGGCAGCATGAGGGTGAAGGTGCTGAGCCGGAACCCGGATGATTACATCCGCGAGACCAAGCAGGATCTCCAGCGCGGTGAGCGCGCGGGCAGGCGGTTGGTTGGTTGGTTGGTTGGTTGGGGGTGAATCTTCGGTCCGCGCGATGGACCGGTGCTTGAGCTGATCCTGGCGCAATGGCTGCTTGTACCGGTCGGGTGCTGAGCCCCGTTCCCCGGGGCCCGCCTTGTGCTGGGCCACCCGCCAGAGAAGGGGGAGCCTGGGTCTGGCAGGCTGGGCTAGGAGAGGGTCTGACCTGCGAGCCCCTTGGACTGGGCCGCGTGTGTGTACAGCGCCTAGCATAGCAGCGTCCGGGTCCCGGACATGGCGCCGTCCCAGGCTACAAGTAAGTAACGATAACACTAGGGGGGTGCAGCGCCAAACCGACCTCCCTTCCCCCCCTCCTATGCCACGACCCCCCTGCTGGTTTCGGCAGCAGCCCGGTCTCTATTCAGTGCCGGTCTGGACTGTGCTTTGGCATCGGGGGTCATGTTCTAGTGCAGGGGTCGGCAACCTTTCAGAAGTGGTGTGCTGAGTCTTTATTTATTCACTCTGATTTAAGGTTTTGCTTACCAGTAATACATTTTAACGTTTTTAGAAGGTCTCTGTCTATAATATATAACTAAACTATTGTTGAATGTAAAGTAAATAAGGTTTTAAAAATGTTTAAGAAGCCTCATTTAAAATTAAATTAAAATGCAGAGCCCCCCGGACTGGTGGCCAGGACCTGGGCAGTGTGAGTGCCACTGCAAATCAGCTCGCGTGCCGCCTTTGGCACGCATGCAGTAGGTTGCCTACCCCTGGTCTAGTGTAAGTGATGGTGCCATGTTCATTGTGCACTTCCAAGTGCCTCAATGCCTGAGGATGTTTGTGCTCTTCTGTGGTTCTCCTTGTTGTCCTGTGTGAGCATTTCACACACTAATGAATTTACCATCTCAACACCTGAGTGAGACAGGGAGATATTATTATGCAGGCTTTACAGATTAGTAAATGACACTCAGGCTTTGGCTACACTAGCTCTGTACAGCGCTGCAACTTGCTGTGCTCAGGGGTGTGAAAAAACACCCCCCTAAGTACAGCGCTGTAAAGCGCTAGTGTAATCAGTGCCTGCAGCACTGCACACTCGCTCGCAGCGCTGCAAGCTAGTCCCCTCAGAGAGGTGGAGTACATACCGCGCTGTGAGAGCTCTCTTGCAGTGCTGGCGGCGCGACTACACTCGCGCTTCACAGCGCTGATGCGGCAGCACTGTGAAGTCCCGAATGTAGCCAAGCCCCCAGGGAGATTAAAGCCAACACCTACAGAAGTGTCTGCTGATTTTGGATATCTCAGTAACTTGATGCCTGAGGCACCTATGGTCTGATATACTGAAATGCTTAGCACCTGCGGTTCCTATTGACTTCAGTCAGAGTTGAGAATGAACATCAGATTCTTGATGTTTCAGATTGGATACTTAGAAATTGAGGAACATAAAATTAGTGTTCTCCTCTGCAAAGTCTGGTTTAAGTAATTTCCTTACCGTGGCATAGAAAGTCTGTGTCAAAGCCTGGATTAGAAACTAGTTCTACTGGGTCCTGCCCAAGTGCTTTCACCAGAACACACTACATTCCCTTTCTGCAGTCTGTGCCACTATCCATCTTTCAACTTACTCCCAACAAGAACTCATTCACCACTGAAACTGTGCTCTGAATGAGTCAGGGGTCTTATGGAAAAAATAGTTGTGATCATGGTATCAGAATGCTAGTGAATAAGGTATCAGAATTAAGAATATGTATGGTAGCTTAACTTTGACATTTCTGAACAGCTGAATGCTTCACTTTGCAGCCTCAATATTCTTTTAGTGTAGGGATATATTTTTCTATGAAATTTCCCAGGCTGAGTTTCCATCTTGTGCATTTATTTTTTTAGACAGGTGTATTATGGTCTGCATTACACAATAAGAAAAGGACTGTCTCTTTCTATATAAGGACATGCCCCAATAATGTATTGGGAATGCAGGGTTCTGTTTCGGACTCTGGATATGGATCATGATCTCGATGAGGTATTCAATAGGTGGACCACAGGCCGAATCTGGACCGCCAGATGTTTTGAATGGACCCTGAAATCTTTTAATTTACTTATTATTATTTATTATTATTTTTCTCTGGAATCTGGACCTTGACTATACCTTGACCAAGAAATTTGGACCTTGACAAAAAATAATTGGTTACCCTGAGGTTGGAGGAAGGGTCTGGGAGTTATAACTCCAGCCTGCTACTTATTTTTCAGTGATGTTTTGCCCTTATGTAGCGCTTGTTCATCTGTGGATCCAATGGCATCTAGTAAAGATGGGTGTGTCAGAATATTACCATATTACAGACAGTCTTGTCCTGGTCAGATTTGACACATTCTTTTTGAGAGATGCTGTGAACATGGTCTAATGTAGGGGTTCTAAACCTTTTTATTTCTGAGGCCCTGCCAACATGCTATAAAAACTCCATGGCCCACCTGTGCCCCCACAACTGGTTTTCTGCATGTAATACTCCTGGGGGAATTCTTCACCACTGTGCATGCGCAGAATTTGTCCCCCACTGGTTTTTTTGCTTCCCTGCAGAAAAATGACTTTCTGATGAGGAAGCAAAGGCAAGCTACAAGAGCGGTCATGCAACCCTCCCCAGCAGTATTATTTCAGGTGCCCAGGGCAGCTGACAGAGAGGTAAATCACTGTGGGGCAGCGGGCAGGACTGGGGAAGAACCAGCTGGTGGCTCCTACCCAGCACCAGGCTCAGTTGCTAGTCCCGGCTGGGCTGAGGAGGATCGGACTTCCTTTTCCCCTGCATGGCGCACGGGGCTGTGTCAGACCTACCCCCAATTTCTCCCCCGGCTGTAGGGAGCTCTGCAAATTCCCCCCCCTCCCCCACGCTTCCTGCACCCATCGCTCCTCAGCTGCAGGGGGAGGGATCACTGTACAAGGAGCTGATCCTCTATCCGCCCAACCCCCATGCATCCAGACCCTCCTGCCAAGCCTAACCCCCCCCCACACACACACCCAGAGCCCCCCTGATGAGCCCCACTTCCACTGCACCTGGACCACCCTGACAAGCCACCTGTACCTGGATCCACACCATACCGAGCCCTGACCAGCTGCACCTGGACCCCCTGCAGAGTCCCATTATTGTTGCACCCAGAAGCCCCCAACAAACCCCTGTGCATTCAGATCCCCCTCCCCCGACCTGGCTCCCCCACTGAGTTGCCCACACACAGATTGCCCCCACACAGAACCCTCTCAACCCATACCTAGATTTCCCCCCACACTAAGCCCTTTCACACTTGGATCCTGCCTTGCTGAGCCTGCCTGCCCGCACCTGGCACAGAGGGGCAGGAACCTGAGGTGTTTCTGGGGCAGGTCCGGTTCTTATACTGTGTCGGGGTTAGGTGTAGCCTCACTGCTGAGTCAGTGTCCCAGGGGAAGCTGCACAGTGATCTCCCACCTCTGTGCAGCCAGTGGCCTGTGCTCCCTAATTCCATGCTGGAGCCTCTGCATTTATTTGACAAAATTTGCAGAATTTTGCAGAATTTTAAAATATGGTGTGCAGAATTTTTATTTTTTTGGCACAGAATGCCCTCAGGAGTAATATAAAAGCCAGGGCTCACATTAAGGGGTAGCAAGGAGGGCAGTTGCCCAGAACCCCACACCACAGGATGCCATGTGAAGCTAAGTTGCTCAGGCTTCTGCTTCAGCCCCGGGTGGCGGGGCTCAGGGCTCCAGGGCTTTTTGCCCTGGGTCCCAGTGAGTCTAACACTGGTCCTGCTTGGCAGCCCCCGGAAACCTGCTCGTGGACCCCCCCAAGGGTCCCTGGATCCCTGGTTGAAAACCGCTGGTCTAGTGGATGAGATTTGGGTCTTCCACTTTATATTCTATTTGTATGTTTTCCCCAGCTTTGTCAGATATGAATGTATGCAAACTCTTTGCCCTCAGTTATCTCATTTGTATAATAGGGTAAAGGAGAAACGGTAGGTCTCATAATGTAGGGATATGGTACCTTGCTTAGTAATAAGTGTTACGAAATGCAGGGAAATATTGCTCTTCATTGGAAGAGGTGGGGGTAGAACTCATGATCTCCTATCTCCACTAGACCAGAGGCTATTTTGGTTGTGCTGAAGAAGAGGTCTCATAGGCTATGTCTACACTACCGCGGTAAGTCGACTAATGCTACTCACCTCCAGCTATGTGAATAACGTAGCTGGAGTTGACATATGTTAAGTCAAGTTACCCTGGGGTCTACACTGCGGGGGGTCGATGGGAGAAACCCTCCCATCGACTTACCTTACTCTTCTTTTTGGGGGTAGAGTACAGGGGTCAACTGGAAAGCGATCTCCTGTTGATCTGGCAGGTCTTCACTAGACCCACTAAATTGACCGCCCATGGATCAATCTCAAAGTGTCGATCCCGGCTGTAGTGTAGCCATAGCCATAGATATTTAGAACCACAACTAGCCTTTAGAGGGCTAGAGTTATGGTTATGTGTGTGTGTGGATATATCTACACATTATATGTGTGTATATTAACAACACATAACATTTAGTTCTTGCTGCAGATAGCATGAAAATTATTAATCCCTTATTCTTGTGGTTTTCAGTCCTTTCCTTCCCTTCCCACCCACAACAGCGTGGAAGAAACAAAATAATTACAAAATATCCTTGTCCATTGACATTCTCAATACTGGCTTTGTTTTTGGTTCTTTGAGCAGGTAATGTCTCTTGACAGGCAAGAGCCTTTTAACTTTCAGTTCCTAGCCTGCTCACATGACTAGCATAAATCCAATGTTTAGTTAAATTATGGGCATTTTAATTTCAGCTCTTTTTGAAATATAAGACAAATGTTGATAGCTAGAAGTCTAATCTAAAAGTAAAATTTTTTAAAAAGTACTTGACACTGTCCTTTTAATGTCTTAATTTAAAAAAAGCTAGAAGGACTAACTCTAAACTTAAACATTTCGGTAGCAGGTGATCCCACAGATCACTTTGCAGTTATCAACGTGACAGAAATTCCAGTGTTGCAGGAAAATGTATTGTTTCCAGAATGGTAGGGAAACCCAAAGGAGAATTTATCTTAATTCAACCTAACTTGCACCACAGAGGATGTCATGGGTTCTTACGATTATCCATCTTATTCCAGTTCCAAGAAACTATGATCCTGCATTGCATCCGTTTGAGGTTCCACGAGAGTATATGCGAGCCCTGAATGCAACAAAATTAGAACGCGTGTTTGCAAAACCTTTTCTTGCTTCGCTGGATGGTCACAGGGATGGAGTTAATTGTATGGCTAAGCATCCACAGAGTTTATCTACAGTACTTTCTGGGGCCTGTGATGGAGAGGTAAGTGAATTTGCAAAAAAAAAAAAAAAAGAATAAAAACTTTTTGTATTTTGTACATAAGAATGGCCATACTGTGTCAGACCAGTGGTCCATCTAGCCCAGTATCCTGTCTTCCAACCATGGCCTGTGCCAGATGCTTCAGAAGAATGTACAGAACAGGGCATTAAAGAATGATCCATCCCCTGTTGTTTAGTCCCAGCTTCGGTCAGTCAGAAGTTTAGGGATACCCAGAGCATGGGGTTTCCTCCCTGACCATTCTGGCTAATACCCATTGATGGACCTGGCATGAACTTATCTAATTCTTTTTTGAACCTAGTTATATCTTTGGCCCTCACAACATCCTCTGGCAACAAGTCCCACATGTTGACTGTGTGTTGTATGAAGAAGTACTTTTGTTTGTTTTAAACCTGTTTAATTGAGTGACCCCTGGTTCTTGTGTTATCTGAAAGAGTGAATAACACTTCCTTACTCACTCCACACCAGATGTGATTTTGTAGACTTCTACCATATCCTGCCTAAGTCGTCTCTTTTCTAAACTGAACAGTCCCAGTCTTTTTAATCTCTCCTCATTTGGAAGCTGTTCCATACCCCTAATCGTTTTTGTGCCCCTTTCTCTACATTTTCTATTTCTAATATATCTCTTTTGAGATGGGGCAACCACAACTGCACATCATGTTCCAGGTGTGGGCATACCATGAATTTATATAATGGCATTATGATATTTACTGTCTTATCTGTCCCTTTCCTACTGGTTCCTCACATTCTGTTAGCTTTTTTCACCGTCTCTGCACATTGAGTGGATGTTTAGAGAACAGTCAACAATGACTGCAAGATCTCTTTTTGAGCGGTAACTGCTAATTTAGACCCCATCATTTTGTATGAATAGCTGGAATTATATTTTCCAATGTGTATTACTTTGCATTTATCAACATTGAATTTCATCTGCCGTTTTGTTGCCCAGTCACCCAGTTTTGTGAGATCCTTTTATAGCTCTTCGCAGTCTACTTGGGACTTAACTATCTTGTGTAGTTTTGTATCATCTGCAAATTTTGCCACCTCACAGTTTACCCCTTTTTCCAGATCATTTATGAATATATTGAACAATACTGGTCCCAGTCCAGATCCTTGGGGGACCCTGCTTTTTACCTCTCTCCACTGTGAAAACTGACCATTTATTCCCACCCTTTGTGCCCAATCTTTTAAACAATTATTGATCCATGAGAGGATCTTCCCGCATATCTCATGACTGCTTTCTTTGCTTCAGAGCCTTTGGTGAGGGACCTTGTCAAAATCTTTTTGAAAGTCCAAGTACACTGTATCGATTGGATCATCCTTGTCCACATGTTAGTTGACCTCCTTGGAAAATTCTAATTGATTGAGACATGATTTCCCTTTACAAAAGCTGTGGACTCTTCCCCAACATATTGTTTATCTGTGAGTCTGATTATTCTGTTCTTTACTATAGATTCAGTCACTTTGCGTGGTAATGAAGTTAGGTTTCCTGTCCTGTAATTCCCAGGGTCGCCTCTGGAGCCTTGTTTAAAAAATTGACATTACATTCGCTATCCTCCTGTCAACTGGTACAGAGGCTGATTTAAGTGATAAGTTTCAGAGTAGCAGCCGTGTTAGTCTGTATCCGCAAAAAGAAGAACAGGAGTACTTGTGGCACTTTAGAGACTAACAATAATAAATAATAAATGCTCTAATAAATTTGTTAGTCTCTAAGGTGCCACAAGTACTCCTGTTCTTCTTTTTAAGTGATAAGGTTATATGCCACAGTTAGCTCTGCAATTTCATATTGAGTTCCTTCAGAACTCTTGGGTGAATTCAAAAAGGCCTCTATTTTCAAATCTGTGAAATTGTACCACACCTGAGCCATTCTTTTTAGGGGAGTCCTCTGCAGTGAAGAACAATATAAATAATTCACTTTGCTTCTCCATAATGCCCTTGTCTTCCTTGAGTGCTCCTTTAGCACCTTGTTTGTCCAGCTGCCCCCACTGATTGCACGGCAGACTTCCTGCTGCTGATCTACTTAACATTTTTTTTGCTGTTAGCGTTTGTGTCATTTGCTAGTTGCTCTTCAAATTCTTTTTTGGCCTGCCTAATTATACTTTTACACTTGACTTGCCAGAGTTTCTTTCAATTTTTCCTGGTAGAATTTGACTTCTGTATTTTTGTCCTTTGCCTTTGTTCACAGCTGTCATTTTTAAGCTTCTGCATAGAGCAGGCAATCTATCCATTACTGTTAGTGTAGCACAAATCTTAAATATGACTGTCTACTCTTATTTGCTACCTTTAACAATACAAAAATATTGTGATAATTAGAAACAATTATAGAATAAACACCTCATTTTCTCCCCCACTTTGTGCACAGTGTTGTAATTGTTTCCTTTGACGGTCATTCATTTCCCACTATTTGTGGGTTTTAGAATTTTAGAAAAAAAGGAGGGAAATGAATTGGAACCATGGGAATAAATGTATAGGAAACATTTTGGAACTCAACATTGTAGAATGGAAGAGGTCTTGGGCATTAACACAAAATAAAATATATAAAACCTAAGTAAATTTTTATTATTCATTTCAGTTGGATTCTGAAAAAGCCTGAAACAGAAATATTTATTAGAGATAAACAGATATTGGAGATGTAATCAGAAAATGCTGACTTAATATGTTCACTATGAAATTGTATAAGTGCAAAAGTATTGTTTCCCAATAAGCCTTGAAAGAACATTGAAATGAAATGAAATTTTTGCATTGGATCCAAAGATTATTCTCTTGGATTTCTCCTTTTATAAGATGTCTATACTTTTTCTCAGAAACAGAAATTTTCTGCATATTCTCTTCTTTTTGTATAATTTTATGTATCTGAAGGCAGTGGAAAAGTCCCAACAGTACCTGAATTCCAGAAGTTACAATTACTATGATGAAGTGTGGCTATATAAGGAGCTAGGTCATGGGTGGCTCACAGTGAAACTTCTAGAAACTTGTTTGTGGACTGTGAGAGATAATTACAACTTTTTAAAAATATCATGAACTCTTGGATAGGAACAATGCTATACATTAATTCCTTTCACTGCACTTTCTATGGTCCCTATCCTGCAAGCAGGTCTACTCATGTGGAGCAGATTCCAGTATTGGGTTTGTAAAATCGAATTTGTGCTGATAGTAGTGGTGACACTCACTTCAATAAATAATTTTTTAAAAAATATTAAGGAAATGTGATTGTAAGCCCACAAAAAATAGACACGGATATTCAGGATAAGGTTTGTTTTGAACTCATTGGAATGCATTTTCTAAAACTAGCTAGATTTCAGACTGCTGGTGTCCATTTGACATGACTTTTCATGACCTCTTACAGCTAGAAAACTACTAAATGGAAAAATGTTTTGGTATGCTTTTAACAGGTTAAAATTTGGAACTTGACCAAGCGAGAATGCATCCGTACTTTACAAGCGCATGAGGGCTTTGTACGAGGGATATGTACCCGCTTTTGTGGTACCTCTTTCTTTACCGTAAGTATAATGTTGGTATGAAGTATAGAGTGTACTTCCACCATTGGTTTTCTAATTGGAAACTTATTGTAATCATTTGGTGAGCTTCTCTATGGTAGAATGTTTAAAATATCAGTAGTATTTAGGAATAATGTCCAGTAAACTCCATTTATATTGCAAACCTAGCCTTTTCTGTTTCTGAACAAAAATGTTTGGTGCTACAATGCATTTGTTAACCAAGACTAGCAATTTTCTGGTGCTCTCCATTAAAGGCAACTCAATTAATATGAGTGTGTTATTTTACCTACTGGTTTTGATGGTAAACTGTAACTGAAAGACGCCAATAGTTACTATGATTCAAGATGGTTTCAGTTGAGTAACTAAAGTCAAAGTTCTGTCAGTAAAACATCCTTTCGTTGTCCCTTTATATCAAGTATAATGGGTTCAAGTGCACATAAACTGTGGTAAAGTATCAGTGTTTGGTGTTCAAATGAAAACAGGACTAACCTCTAACAGTGAAAAGAATGAAGTATGGAGAACAGAATGAGTTGATGGGTCCTCTTGTTAACAAAAATTTTGCACGTCCATCTACCGACAATGGAACGTGTATCCACTGCTTTGAAGTAGACACTAGATAAGTGTCATGAGGAGGGGAAAAAATGGTTCGGGTAGTTGCATAACATAGGAGCTTGAATTGTGTAAATAGAATAAATGTGTTTAAATACTGAAAGAGCTAGCTGTATACATTTTCTCCAATACTTCTAGGTTGGTGATGATAAAACTGTAAAGCACTGGAAAATGGATGGCCCGGGATATGGGGGAGAAGAAGAACCACTGCATACAATTCTTGGAAAGGTATAAAAACTTAGTTTTGGTTTCACACTTCTATTTTTCTGTTACTACTTAAGTAATCTAAGCATCGACTAGTGGGGTGGAAGTTGATTGATTGTGGGTCTGGGATTTACATTTCTGCATTTTCTCCTGGGAATATTTTGTTTTTCAAAGACTCAAAAAGGAATAGCAATTTCTTTAAAGTACATCAGAAGCAGGAAGCCTGCTAAACAACCAGTGGGGCCACTGGATGATTGAGGTGCTAAAGTAGCACTCAAGGACGATAATGCCATTGTGGAGAAACTAAATGAATTCTTTGTATCAGTCTTCATGGCTGAAGATGTGAGGGAGATTCTCAAACCTGAACCATTCTTTTTAGGTGACAGATCTGAGGAACTGTCCCAGATTGAGGTATCATTAGAGGAGGTTTTGGGACAAATTAATAAATTAAACAGCAATTAGGGGTATGGAGCGGCTTCCGTATGAGGAGAGATTAATAAAACTGGGACTTTTCAGCTTGGAAAAGAGACGGCTAAGGGGAAACATGATTGAGGTCTATAAAGTCATGACTGGTGTAGAGAAAGTAGATAAGGAAGTGTTATTTACTACTTCTCACAAGAACTAGAGGTCACCAAATGAAATTAATAGGCAACAGGTTTAAAACAAATAAAAGAAGTATTTCTTCACCCAACACACAGTCAACCTGTGGAACTCCTTGCCAGAGGATGTTGTGAAGGCCAAGACCATAACAGAGTTCAAAAAAGAACTAGATAAACTCATGGAGGATAGGTCCATTCTGTTTTCCAGAAGCTGGGAATGAGTGATGGGATGGATCACTTGATGATTACATGTTCTCTTCATTCTCTATGGGGCACCTGGCACTGGCCACTGTTGGAAGACAGGATACTGGGCTAGGTGGACCTTTGGTCTGACCAAGTAGGGCCGTTCTTATGTATGTGTGAACGGGAGTTAGGTTGGAGGCGACTCTTGAGTTATACCTCTAGTTAATATTGCTGTGAAGACAAGCCCTTAAAGTGCTCCATCTGTTTGGCTTATCAAAAAGATTGAGAGATTACTTGAATACAGTGTACCTTCATGGGGAGAAAATACTGGTACTAAAGGGCTCTTTATTCTAACAGAGAAAGGCATAGCAAGAACCAGTGGGTGTAAACTGAAGCCAGAGAAATTCGAATTAGGACAGATTTTTAACTGTGAAGGTGGTTAACCATTAGAACAAACTACCTATGCAAGTGGTGGATTCTCCATCTCTTGATGTCATCTTATTGACTGGATGCCTTTCTGGAAGATAGTCTTAGTCAAATACAAGTTATTCTTTAGTTAGATGGAAGTTATTGGGTTCAATATTGGGTTAACTGGGTGAAATTATCATAGGTCATTATACAAGAGATCAGACTACATGATGACGGTTGCTTCTGGCCTGCATCTGTGAGATGTGATAGTGGTTTTGTTTTAAGTAACTTTAAAAAAAAAAAAAAAAAAGCTGTTTTTTATGGCATCCTCCACCACAGTGCACATGTTTTGGTGGGTTTTCTTTGTATGTGAGCTAGAGAGAGATTTTAAAATGAATTATGGGTACAGCCATAAGGAAAATTGCTAACAAGATTCAGCTATACACTTTTGTGTAACATATGGGACCTATTTGACTGCCTCTGGAAATACATTAAACTTTTTTAAGTTGGTTTTGTGTGTTTGTGTAGGTTATATTACCACACTTTTTAATATGTTGTACTTCAAATTAAAATGTTCAGTCAAACTGGTTTCAAACTGTCTGAGTGACCATTTAATACAGGTTTCACTATAAATATAATCAATGAAAGTTTACAAAGAAGAACTTGCAAATAGAAAATGAAAGGCTACAATATTCTTAAAATAGCTAAATGTGAAAGACTACAACATGTTAACTGTTCAGCGGGGGTTGACGATTTGGTCATCAGTAATTTAAATAATAAATGTAACAACTTGAAAAACTTGTTGAGTTGATCATTCCTGTAACTAATTTTTTTGCCTTTAAAGACAGTGTACACAGGAATTGATCACCACTGGAAGGAAGCTGTATTTGCAACTTGTGGGCATCAAGTAGACATCTGGGATGAACAAAGGACCAGTCCCATATGCTCTTTGACATGGGGTGTTGATAGCATCAGCAGTGTTAAGTTTAATCCAATTGAGGTAATGTTTTCTCTATACATACTATATATCAATATTTTATTTGGTCAGTACGAGGACTAAATCATATTAACATTCAGAGATTCATATTCAACTGTTTGTTGTAACTATACATTTCCAAAACAGTACTTTTAACACCTGTTATATAGCCGTTTTTGTGTTTTTTTTTTTTTTATTTTTTTTATTTTAAGTGGTGATGTTGCTTCAGTAGGTAATACTAAAGATAGTCTTTTGTATACATATTAAATCAATGACCAACATCGTGTTGAGGGGAATTTTGGATGTACTGTCCTTTAGATTAGCTGGTGAATATGTGAGAGAATTACCATTTCACAAGTGGGGAAAAATGGATTGGTTCTGATTTCTGTTTGGCGAAAACAAAGCTATTTCTGAGAAAAGCCCTCGGATTGACTGTTCAGCTGTACATAAAGAACAGGGAACCCATTTACTAATGGTTAAAGCAAACAGAACACATAAATTTTGTTCTGTCAAAGGAGATTCAAGATCATGTTCCTGTTCTGTGATTGCTTTTCTTCAAACGGTTTTCTTAAAATTAAGAGTCATATTAGAAAAACGTGGCTCTGTCTGTACTTAAATTAGCAAAATAGCAGTTGCTTAAATATTTAGTGTAAAATATATACTTAATGTCCTATTTTTTTTTTGTTTTCATAACTTTAGAAGGTGATACCTGATATAATGGCATGATTATTTTTTTAGACGTATCTTTTAGGAAGCTGTGCTTCAGACAGAAATATTGTGCTGTATGACATGAGGCAGTCAACTCCATTAAAGAAGGTAACTTTTTGTTTTCTTGCTGTTTTAATGATTTGTTCATAAAATGTTGATCGCAGTTTTGGTAATACAGCAACACTTAAGTAGCATGTTAGCATGGAGAGGCCCCAGACAGTTTAAAGTTAGTCCCTGACATAGTAAGCGTTGGGGATTTTGGACCAAGTGGGAGTTCTGTGAGTGTCACCTCTTTAGGTTAACCTAATCTGGGGTGTAAATTTTTGTGATTTAAGCCATGCAAAGGGATTAAAAAGGGCCCTCTTTTCATTTCAAATTGGCTGTCATACTCTCTCTGCCTATCAGACTGGACATCAGAATCTTAAAGCTTGTCTACAGTACCTGCCGGATTGGCGGGCAGCGATCAATCCAGCGGGGGTCAATTTATCACGTCTAGTACAAATGCGATAAATTGACCACTGAACGCTCTCCCGTCGACTCCAGTACTCCACCAGAATGAGAAGAGCAAGCGGAGTCAACGGGAGAGCGTCAGCTGCCGACTTACTGCAGTGAAGACACCGCAGTAAGTAGATCTAAGTACGTCGACTTCAGCTATGCTATTGCATAGCTGAAGTTCTGTATCTTAGATTGACCCCGCCCGGTATGGTAGACAAGCCCTTAGTTGTGTTCATTTAATGTAATGCTCCGACACATGTGATGTTTTTTTCTTGCCAGAGGGGGAGGCAAAGTAATTTTTTTTAACTCTTAAAAGATTTTCACTCAAAAAAGGAGATCTGTGCTGAAAAATTGAGCTTACGCATATTTACAAATGGAAATGACAATTTTTTTTCTTGAGCTTGCTTGAGTTAAATGGTGTGATCGATACATTTCTAGTTAAAACTGAATAAATACTTTGTCAAATAACATTTATATTTATATAAGTTATTTTATACACAACAGGTGAGTTGTCACTTGCCTTTACAAAAACATTTTAGGCCAGGGGTCGGCAACCTTTCAGAAGTGGCGTGCTGAGTCTTCATTTATTCACGCTAATTTAAGGTTTCGTGTGCCAGTAATACATTTTAACGTTTTTAGAGGCTCTCTTTCTATAAGTCTATAATATATAACTAAACTATTGTTGTATGTAAAATAAATAAGGTTTTTAAAATGTTTAAGAAGTTTCATTTAAAATTAAATTAAAATGCAGAGCCCCCCCCCCGAATCGGTGGCCAGGATCAGCTCGCGTGCCATAGGTTGCCTACCCCTGTTTTAGGCAAACCATTAAATGTAAGATAATTCACAGTTGAGTATTTATGAACAGATAATGTGGTTATTGGGTTCAAGGACTGACTCAGCTTGATGACATTTTTGCTTCTATGGGAGCGCAGTGTTCCGGCTCTTTGTTATGCACTGAGAGTCCCTATGGTATATTATGCAGTCTGTCCCCACAAAAAAAAAATTTGTCGTTGATGTGAGTGGGAGCCTTGTGTGGGGAAACAGAATGGTCAGTAGATCCTCAGTGATAATCCAAAATAATGTGCCCTAGAAAGTCCTAACAGAACAGTATATCTGCTCTTTGATTTAAAATAAATTAATCAATTTAAAAAAATCCTGACAGCAACATAGGTCTCTTGTAAGAGAATGGAACTACTTCAAGATTTTTAGTATGTAAGAAAGTGCTTTCAGTAGGAGGCAATTATAGCTCTACATTCACTCTATTCCAAGCCATCATTTATTGTTTATTTTTCATACTTAAAATAAGTTCTTAGTCCTGGTAGTATTACTAAGTATTACTCATGTAATTGAGTGAGTGAGCTGGATTCTCCTCTGTTTCATGTATCAACAGAACTGTCGTTAAAGCTCCAGTTCCAGAACCAAATTCTGGCCTCCTTTTTTTCTGAAGACAATGGAGTTGCACTTCTATCTAGTTGAGGGCAGAATTTGGCCCACAAAATCTCTCATTGGTGATGATGTGCTAGCCATAACATACAGATAAACGTGATAATTGACAGGCTCCCTTTAAACTGCATGGAAGTCTAAGTTAGGAATGTAGGCTGTGTGGAGATGTAGAAATTCCCCTTCAATAACTTTCTTGCTGTTGTATGCACTTCTCCTATACTGGTGATCTGTTGTTCGTTGGGTTACTGCCGTGCAGTCTTGTGAAGAGGCCCAAGGGGACCTTTGTTTAATTAAACATTAATATATAGATAGTCTAAACTTCAGTGGAAACAGAGAGCTATGCTATGAATTGCCACAGTCCATCTTGGATGGGGGGGAGAGAGACAGATAGCTCAGTGGTTTGAGCATTGGCCTGCTAAACCCAGGCTTGTGAGTTCAATCCTTGAGGGGGCCATTTAGGGAGCTGGGGCAAAAATCTGTCTGGGGATTGATTGGTCCTGCTTTGAGCAGGGGGTTGGACTAGATGACCTCCTGAGGTCCCTTCCAACCCTGATATTCTATGATAAGAGCTCTGTGTGGCTTAACTATTTTAGCAATAGTAAGTGTAAAACTATGATCGGAGGTAAAATTAAAAAAAACTCCACCACAAAACCCTGACTTGCAGATGAGAAGCTTTTAAAGCAATTATGATGACGTGCTGTTTTCTTATAGAAAAGCAGTTTTTAAAAAAAAGGAATTCAAAACTAGAAGCACTGCTGCTGAAGAAAGATAAATGGTACACTGATGATGCAATGCAAGACTATCTGGAAGTCTTTGAAAATGATTTATTTTTAAGAGAAATAATCAGTAGAAAAATCTGTGCTATGTTTAAAACAAAGTGGCTGTGAATGGGTGAACTCCTGGCCTGATTATCAGACAAAGATGCCAGATTTATCACTTAATTAGAATTGAACTGTCAATCACACCGTTATTAAATAACGTTTCTGCGATATTTATAAAAGCCTATGTGCAATCACCCTAATCTCAGACCTTCACATAGCTAATGACTTCCTAAAAAAGAGCAGAGATCTTTTTCCTTACAGATGTACTAGCTTTAATTTAGGGGATGAGATACCATGGCAGTGTTCAGGAGGGAACGGCAGCTGTACAAAATAAAGCCCTTTGTTTTTTTTCTATCTAGTGCAAAATGTCCTATTTAAGTGTGTACATTAATTTTGACAATTCTTGATATATACATTACCATTACTTTTGCCACTTGCCTTCCATTCCACAACTGTTATCTCTGGCACATATTTTAATAAAAAGAACAGGAGTACTTGTGGCACCTTAGAGACTAACAGATTTATTAGAGCATAAGCTTTCGTGGACTACAGCCCACTTCTTCGGATGCTAGTCTCTAAGGTGCCACAAGTACTCCTGTTCTTTTTGCGGATATAGACTAACACGGCTGCTACTCTGAAACATATTTTAATGCAAACCTTATAAATGTAAAAAAATAATTCTATAAACTCCATAGATTCTGTACCAAAGATAAACATAAAAATATTAGCCAACAGAATTGAAAAGATATTTATTATGAGCAAACCGTTAGATGGCAAAACTTGCAGATGACCCCATTATTTAGGATAGTCAAGGCCCTTAAAGACTGAAAAACTTCATAGGGATTTAACAAATTTGGATAAATGGGCAGCATTATGGCAGATGCAATTCCAAGTTGACTAATGCAAGGTAATGTATATTGGAAAGTATTACTTGAACTACACATGAATATTGCTTGGCTCTAAATGAACTGTGACCACTTGCGGGGGAATAGCCCTAAGGGTCATTACAGACAGCTTGAGGAAAACATTTGCTCAATATGTGATCGTTAATTTAATGGAAAAAAAATGCAAACAGTGTTATGGGATAGAAAACAACACTGAAAGTATTAATGCTATTATATAAATCAGTGGAACACCTATTTGGAATACTCTGATCAGTTCTGGTCCCCCGCATCTGAAAACATATATGGCACAAGCAGAACGTATTCAAAGATGGTGATGAAAAGGACTACAGGCATGGAAACTTCCATGTGAAAAGATTGGGACCATTTTAAATGTGTAAAAAATGAGTGGTGTAGAGAAGGTAGAAAGGGTAAATGGGAGCACCCATAATTCAAGAACAGGAGGACATTCAGTGAAATTAAAAAGTAACCAACTTAAAACTGTAAAAAGGCAATCATTCTTCTAGAATCTGTGGGATTCACTGCCATAAGAAATCATTGAAGCAAAGAGTTTAGGATTAAAAATTCCCCTATATTTGAACTGCCCAGAGGAGCAAAATGGTGTTACCCACTGTTTGCTATACTAATAAAAGCCTTAGCTGATCATATAGGCCAAAAGCTCCATACATACTAAAGTGGGAGAGATTAGTAAAATCTCACTATATATGGACAATGTGTGTTTGTGTTGCTTTTAATCTACAGGTCTCCTTATTGACTCTTCACACAGGAAACCTCTAGCAATATTCATGGTTTAAAAATAAACAAACAAAACCAGTGTTAAACTTGTCTCAGTAAAGAGTTTTCCTCATTAAATGTCTGGACATTTCTATAATTAAAAATAGAGATCATGAGATGGTCTCTGTTAAAAATTTAAAAGTTGCTGTAGTGGCTGTGTAAAAAATCACATCCCCAGTAACTCAAATCTCTTCAAGCCCCAGACTGATTTTTACAACTGCTGTCAGGCATAATATTAGATATGGTAACATTATTTGTTCAGTTGGTGTTTTTACTTGAAAAATGTAGAATGATGCCATGTATGAAACAGTGGACTCAAAATATACTACACATTCAGTTGGAAAAGAACTATTATGAAACAAGAGGCAAAGGCATAGACTTTGAGCAAATCTGGCTTCTTTTGAGAGGGCGTTATCCATACTAAGACCCAAATCAAAACCAACAAATGCTTAGCCACTTCTGATTCACCAATAATACCAAATAGTTACTTTTTTACTAACATTTAAATTTAGGATATTGATCATATATTTAATAAAATGTTGGCTATAAATTTATTTTTGTGGCTTTGGTGTAAGCCATGCAGTATTCACTTACTGTTAACTAGTTAAAAAGACCCTGAAATTTTCATCCACCTATAATAAGCTGAGAGAGAGAGAGAGTTGAGTAGAATAAAGATTAAATACAAAACTTTGGCTAGGATTAGAGTTGACCCACTGAGTTGTGGACATTCTGTTTGAATTGCTCACTTATTAATAACTTCTGTGTAGTTAGCCATCTAATATGTGGCAGGAAGAATCACTGTGTGCAAATAACTCTCTTGATATGGTGGTTGGAAGCTCCTCCAAGCCTCAGCAGAGACCAGAGCTAACTCTGTTACTAGATGACTTTTTTTTTCTCCTCCCCCAACAATTACCCAGCTGTCTTTACACTTGCAGGACTCCACTTCAGGGTGGGAGAATAGAACATATGGCTTCCTAATACTTTTCTTCTAATTGTCTATCAGCAAAATGTGTGGGTTGTCTTACGAGGGTAGTTCAGCTCCATCTCTACTACTTTAAGATGAAGCTGGTCTCTTCTCTGATCATCTGGTTTTCACAAGCTCAGAATGCAAAATTTCTGACTCATGAATCAACTTACTGCCAGTGGTACAGCTCCCATTTCTACTTAGTATATCTATGGTATTATACTAACTGCACCCGCCCAAAAACTGCTAGGCACTTCTCAAAGCAGACAAGATATCATCTTGGCCTGAGGAATTAATGAACAATAATTTCTGATATAGTAAGAAGATAACAGTTGGGGTGGGGAGTAGTTGCAGAAAGGACGGGCAGTATTAATTTTATGTGATTACTTAGCAAAGACTAATCCATTTCATCATCCATCAAAGATGTCTTTTAAAGAAATAAATATATTGAATAGATAATAGATTTGAAAGGTTCCTGTTGGTATTATGGAAGAAGTGGGGTCCTACAGGGGAGATTTAAAAGTAGCTTGGTGGACCAGCTCAGGAATGGTATTGACATAAAGCCCCTGTTACATGACATGTCTCTACAGAGAACTTTAATTGCAGCATAATCTGAAGGAAAGACCTCATAACTTGGGACAGGAAGTCCTGAGTCCTAATCCTTGCACTGTTACCCAAGGCCACAGAGCATTTCAGTATGTCACTTCACCCTTCTGCCTCAGTTTCTGCATCTGTAGAATGGAGTTGTTTACCTGCTTCCCAGAGGTGTTGGGAGATTTAGTGTGTGTGGAGAATGGCCACGATTTATTATAACAATGTAGTAACATGTAACTTTCTTCAGGTTATCTTGGACATGAGGACAAATACACTCTGTTGGAACCCCATGGAAGCTTTTATTTTCACTTCAGCAAATGAGGACCACAAGTAAGCATGATCTCACTTTTTGGTGATCCCTGTTGGTTTATTTACCTAAATCTTATTTTTATAAAATCTCTTCGCATTTTATGTTTGAGTCACTTAAGTAAATGACTAATTAGAGAATCATAGGTTTGTTGGATATAAAACTTGTATTAAGTAGCATACCACTCTTTCCACATGAATCAATAGCTGGAATTGATACATTGTCTTTTACTAAAAAATTAGCCACCATTTTGTTCTCTAAGGGCCTGGTGAAGCAGTCCTTATTTGGCTTTAAAGTCAATGAGAGTGTTGAAAGACTGTATGATTTGTCCCCTACCTTTGCAAGACCAAAAGATAGTGCTACTAAGGAGGGCTGTAGTACTATGTACCCACCAGCTACGGTTGTACTCCCAACTTGCTTTCTCAAACTAAATCCGCTGTTCATATATTTACAAGGTCTGTCTGTCCTTGATATGCCTGTGTAACTTATCTGCACTGAAAGTTATGCATGATCATCAAAATCAGAGTAACTATTTCTGTAGGAGGAGGAAATGGGAATATAAGATGACAGCTCTTCGGTCACCATTTTAACTCAGAATAAGAAAAAGTGAATTGATATAAGTGTAACCTACAGTGGCACTTGGAAATTAAACACCATTGATCCAGCCACCAGTGCAATGAAAGTGCTTATTTACTTGCCAGCTATCATGAGTCCTGGCATAGTGTGCTAATCAGCTATTTTGGCATGAACATTTCTATAAAAAAAAAAAAAGCCTCTTGATTTCCCCCCCACCCCACCCCACCCACAAAAGGATTTAGTACGTATCCTTTGCTAGCTCTTCCTGTCTCCTAAAGCACTTCTTTTTTTTTTTTTTGGATGGCATTGGCCACTTGAACAATCAACCTAATGTTGGAAAAAAAGCCTTCTCTCTCTCTAATGGTGTCTAAACCCAGAAGCACTCAAGATGCACTTCATACCTTTCTTTCCAAGGAGCCAGTGGTCCAAAAACAGAGATCACCGCTTTCTTCTAGAATACATTAATATAGTGACTCTTCTTGAGGATACTCTTCCAAAGAACTGGTAACTGGCTATGTTCTTGAAAAGGGGCATACATTGGATGCTCTGTTTAATCCTTATTGGCGTGATGGGAAAAGTAAGGCCTCCTAAGCAGTTTAGTACAACTCATAGCTTGTAGCACCACTGAAGTTGGCAACCACTATTAATTCCTCTAATTTGTGTTTAAAAAAATACAGTGGGTAACAGTACTTGCATACTGTTTATCTTCAACACATTGTACAAGCATTAGTTAATTAAATGGTGGAGTAGCAGGTGGAAGTGGGAGAATTCAGAAGGAAAAAGTATGTAGGAAAAAAGACTATGCATCAAATTAATTCCAGCTATTTATCCATCTATGGTGAAGAGGGTGAAGATCATAGCTTAATATTAGCCACAATAAATGTTCTGTATCAGTGTCTATAAAGCACCCTTGAATGCTGACACTATGCACATTAATAATCCAGTTAGTTGTTATAGATTGATATGTCAGTGTCAGATTCTCTCTCAGTGAAGAGTTCTGTCTTTTTTTTATATTTGAAAGAGCATTTTTAGGGCGTGGGTACAAAGTTAATTTAGATTAAGGTAGGGTGTGAACTTAAAGTACAGTAGCTATTCCAGAATAACTGTATGTGTAGACAAGCCCTTGCTAATTTCTCAAAACCCATTTAGACAGGACTTGAAAAAATCTACTTGCCCACTCTTTTGGGGAGCTTTCCCTGGTGACTGGGGAGGCATAAGCCAACTTCTGTGTAAGTGAAGATGCCGTTTTTTAAAGTTCCACTCCTGCTATCTTTTTCAAGCATCAACAGGATGAAATTAACAAAACTTCATTTTTAGTGATACTATTCAGAACCTTGCAGTGCAGCAATTTACTGCTGTTTCTGTTTGTATTAAAGTAGTATTCGGAGTGAGCAAAATAGTGGACACAAATTTAGGAAGACAGTCCCTGCTGCACACTACTTACAATCAAGAAAAGCTCTGTATAAACGTTATGTGTGGGGAGGAGAGGCCAGGTGGTGTGGTGTTCCAGGATCCATCTTTTTTTTAATTTTTTAAACCACATACTAATTATCCTTTCCTCAGCTCTAGCAAGTCATTACTGTCTGATGTCTTGTAGATGACATGGTTGAAAGTGGTCTTGAGTAGGTATTTGAATTGGGAGTCTGGGCCTTGTGAGCCCACTCAAGGGCATTCCATATGTAAAGGGTGAAGTGGAAGAAAGCAGAAGACAGTTGTGGTGAGGCACATAAATGAGGGATGATTATGGAGGCATCGTTGTAAGAGCAAAAGATGTGTGTAGCAGGAGGAAGTGATCAAAGAAGGGGAAGGCTTTAAAGATGGATTTGAACTTGATGCAGTTACAAAGGGGAAGCCAGTGAATGGATTAAAAGGGAAGAGTGGCAACATTGACAGAGTAATGGGTAAGGCGGGTGACCTCAGTAGCAGCTGCATTTTTTGTGGACTGGAGGAGGTGTCATGTGGGTATTGAGTTGGCTAGAATAGTCAAGATGAGAAGTGTTGCAGGCTTAGATGACAAGCTTAGCTATATGGACAGAAAGGAAAAACTGGATCTAAAAAAGGTTAGGTAGGAAGAAACATCAAGATGTGGCCACAACCTGTATACATGAGGCAAGGACAAGGGAAGGGCCTGATGGCCCTAGAGTCTTTCCCCTCTAGTATGTCACTGCATGATTGGGAATGGAAGTAAAGATAACCTAACATGGACGCAAGTGAATTTAACATCTAGACATCCAGGAAGGATGCTGGAGAGGCAGACTGAGGTGAGGCACTGGCTGGAGGAAGATTAGTGAATCCTTGGCAAAAAGAAGATATTTGAAACTGTGAATTTGATGAGATCACTTGAAGAAAGAGTGTAGAGAGAAAAGGAGCTAAGGACAGAGCCCTAAGATCCCTTCATAGAGCTGGGGAGCAGGATGCACCAAATAAAAAATAAAAATAAATAAATAAAAATTAAAAAATTTAAGACTTCACCAAAGGAGATGCTGAAGGAAATGTATAGAGGTAGGAGAAGACTCTGGAGAAGATACTACTGTGGAAGCCAGTGCAGGACTAGATTTTGAGGAGGAGAACATATGATTGGCAGTATCAAAAGTAGAGGTGAGGGGGAGAATAGGCACAGAGGTTTGTGGTGAAAAGGTCATTTGAGTCCTTGTTTGCCGTGATGATGTAGCCATGTTGGTCCCAAGATACAAGAGAGACAAAGTGGATGAGATAATCTGTTATTGAACCAACTTCTGTTGGTGAAAGAGACAAGCTTTCAAGCTACACAGAGCTCTTCAGATCTGGGAAAGGTACTCACAATGTCACAGCTAATACAAGGTGGAACAGATTGTTTAGTATAAGTATCAGAGGGGTAGCCATGTTAGTCTGGATCTGTAAAAAGCGACAGAGTCCTGTGGCACCTTATAGACTAACAGACGTATTGGAGCGTATTCACCCTCGAAAGCTTATGCGCCAATTGTCTGTTAGTCTATAAAGTGCCACAGGACTCTGTCGCTTTTTAGTATAAGTAGTTAACAGGTATTTTAAGGGACCATTCAAAGTGAAGTGGCCCATTAACACTCCTGCAGTACTAGGACAAAGAAGGGTGGTTATTGGGTTACAGATTTTAGTAATAAGCCATAATTCCAGTGTCTTTATTAATGGGCCACTTCACTTTGAATTGTCCCTTAGAATATGTGGTAACTACTTAAGCTAAACAGTCTGTTCCACTTTGTATTTAGCTGTGACACTCTGAGGCCTCGTTTACACTACAGAGTTAGACTGACACAAGGCAACATATGCTGACCTACCTATGAAAGTTAAATTTTTCTTTACGCTAAAATTTTTCTCCTGCCGATGTAACTCAACGCCGACTTAATAACTTCACCTCCACAAGAGCCGCAGAGTCAATACCGATACAGTTTAATTGATGCAGTGTCAGTGCAGACACTGCATTGCTTATGTCGACTGTTACTGGCTTTCAGAAGACATCCCATAGTGCTACGCGCTGACAGTACAATTGGTACAAGTGCTCCTGGTGAGGACTGTCACCACTGACACAAGGAATGTAGTGTGGATACGCAAAAGCAACTTAATTACTGTGGTGGCTGTATGCCTACGTAACTTATGTCAACGTAATTTTGTAGTGTAGACATAGCCTGAGTATCTTTCCCAGACCTGAAGAAGAGCTCTATGGAAGCTGGAAAGCTTATCTCTCTCACCAACGGAAGTTGGTCCAATAAAAGATATTGCCTCGGCCGCTTTGTCTGACTAATTAGAGACCTTGTCATACCTGCCAGCATTGCAAAAACAAAAATAATAGGAGGCAGATTTATGTAAATCTGCATGTTCATACGTTTGCATAGATATACTTTAGATCAGGGGTCTCAAATTCAAATGACCACAAGGGCCACATGAGGACTAGTGCATCTGCCTGAGGGCCGCCTCACTGACACCCTCCCTTGCTGGCCCCAGCCCCGCCCCCACTCCACCCCTTCCATGAGGTCCCCCCCACCCCATCTCTTCTCCCCCTCCCCTGAGCGTGCTCCTCCCCCCTCCCTCCTGGAAAGTGCTAAGCATTATACAGAGCATACAGATCACTGCTACTCCTACAACAAGTCATTTCCAAGCGGTTTTAATAAAATATATACACTTGGTAATGCACCTCGCTCAAAGGACAAAACATGCACTTAGTTAGATTTACTTCTGTTAAAGCTCCCCCACTGCACTGGGCTGCACCACCACTTCACCACTGCTCTGTCTCTTCCAGGGGTGGCAGGTTTGTAGAAATTTTGGTGGGCCCCCCAAACTCCACCCCCACCTGCCTAAGGCTCTGGGAGGGAGTTTGGGTGGGGGTCTGGGGTGCAGGCTCTGGGATGGAGTTTGGGTGCTGGGTGCAGGCTCTGGGGTGGGGCAGGGGTGGAGTTTGGGGTTAGGAGGGGGTGCAGAGGTGAGGTCGGGGGAGGTGCGTGGGGGTGGCAGGCGGGGCCGGGGGAGAGACCCGGCCCCAAATATTGGGGAGCAGGGAGCTTAGCTGCCACATAAAATAACTCGGGGGGGGGGGGGGGGGAGGAGGGGAGTTTGGCTGTGACCGGAAGTAACTGGGGGGGGCGGGGGAGGGCACGGGGAGCTTGGCGGGCCGCAGGGAAGAACTCCGTGGGCTGCGTGTTTGAGATCCCTGCTTTAGATACAGGGAAGGAAAGAGACGGGTTGCCCCAGGGAGAAACCCCAATGCTTTTCCTTTTTCTCTTTGCCAAAGCACATCATTCTTCTTTTCCCTCAAAGACCATTTCATTCTTCAAATACACTCCTCACTGTCACTAATAATGAACTTATGTTTGAAAAATTCTTCTCCTATAAACAATTTTATTCATTATGAAAAGATAATCTCAATCCAATTTTATTTTTAACTAACAGGCCCAAAAGCCAGGGATTTTATTTTAAAAAACAATCCACACTCCCCCTCCATTAAATTTTTATTATTTTATATATATATATTTATATTTTTAAAGACACTTTACGACATGCACATCCCCAATCCAGTTCAATACTAAATGGCTTTCCCTCATTTTTTGTAAGTGGCCGCACAGAAAATTTTTTCCCACCACCCTGCTTTGAGGGCAGGGGGACCAGCACTAGGAACCAGAATAGAAGCTGCAAAGTCAGTATCTGCTCCACATGCTGGGGTCCCAGGCTGTCCCTTAGCATCTGCAGCCATTCTAATAGTCCTGCATTCTGCAGGAGATTGGTTCCTTTCCCCATTCTCCAAGCAGGCAAGGATTTCCCTGTAGGCTCCTATGGGGAAAACCTGTGGAGTTGGCTGGCCTGCCTTCAGTGAAGATGCTACTACGCTGATGGGAGAACTTCTACTGTTGGCGTAGTTAATTCACATCCACTAGAAGCGGTAACTATGTTGATGGGAGAAGCCCTCCTATTGACACAGCGCTGTCTACACCAGGAGTTAGGTTCAGGGGTTTGGATTTTTCACACCCCTGAGTGACTTAGTTATACTGATGTAAGTTTATAGTGTAGACCTGACTTTAATGAGGGCAGTGTAGCAGAAAAGAAAGGGTGGCAGGCAGGGCACAGGGTGTGCCAAATGGAGTCTGAGAAACACTCAACAGTTGTAGATGGTATGTTTGAGTCTGGAGGTGGGCGGAGTGAAGGAGGATGATGTGGTAGCATATGAAGCAGGTTGAGCCAGAGATCCAAAAACAGGCTGAGGGAGAAGTAGAGTAATGGAGACCCACTTTTCCTGTAGGAACAGGAAGGAGTCCTAACTCCAGCAATACAGCTAAACCTACCAGCTAGTATGTGTTCTGTGCCTTTTTTCAAGTCCTACGTTTCTTTTCATGCTTTATTAGCAGTTGTCTGACTTGAAATAAACAGTTTTAGGGCCTAGGATCTAAAAGTTGAGCTTTGTGGGTGCATATAATCACGTTCTTCAAAGAAATGTATGGCGATATGACGTGTTTGATAATTGAGTTCATTTGGAAATTGGTATCTGAAAAGCACTAATCTTTTTCACATAAGTGTTTATATGAGATGGTATTTAAAGCATGGTGCCTTCTTTTAAATAGCACATTTCTTTTACAGCTTGTATACGTTTGACATGCGCTTTCTTGAGTCGCCTGTAATGATTCACATAGATCATGTGTCTGCAGTTCTTGATGTGGATTACTCCCCCACTGGGAAAGAATTTGTATCTGCCAGCTTTGATAAATCTATTCGCATTTTTCCTGTAGACAAAGGTCGCAGCAGGTCAGTGATTTTTTTTTTTTTTTTCCAAATCTATCTCTTGGGTCTTTTTCCCCAAAAAGATGCTTAGCTCTCTCATTAACCTATATAATCAATAGATTCCTATTACATGCCTATAGGGTCTCATCATATGAATGAATGTAAATACTAAATCACTGTCTAAATTTTTATTAAATATATTAGAGTGAAACTCCTATTTAATTAGCAATGAATTTTGTGTTTTAGTTTTGAGTGAAAATTATAAGTGGAATCCATGGATGAAATTTCTCTAGCCTGTTAAATCATTTGTTTTTCTCCTCTTACTGATATTTCTGGTACTAAGATGCCAAGGACAGAAGTCTAAGTGACTGTTTCATATAGAACAGGGGCTAGATACACTTTGTTTCATGACCTTTGAGAAGGCAGGCGAATGTTACTTCCCTGTCAAGCAATATATCTTGTTGCAAACACACCTTTGATTTCTCCTGTCACCTCAGACCACTCTTGACACTATTGCTTTCCAAATATGTCTTACATTGAATATCAGTTCTGAATGATTATTCCTAGATGTATTAGTTTGCATTTGTCCAGGCAGAATCTCATTTTATTTTCTGCCTTTATTTCTGATCTGTGTAGGTCCCTTTGTATATCTTTGTCATCACTGATGTGTGCAACACCTACAGTTTTGTAGCATTTGCCTTTTTATTGGCTGCTTTTTTCTCCTCCTTTGAATGATTACATACAACAGAATGGAAAAGGTTCCTGTGGAAGCATTCTGGACACTTCTCCCATCTAATTAATTTCCACTGATTATCTTTTTGTTCATGCTTCTCTAACCGGGTTTTTATCCATGTAACAGTGTTTATATCCAACATAGTTTGAATTATTTTTTTCATGCAAGATTTCATAAGCATATTAAGTACTACACTAAAGTTTAGATCTCATTGACCGTGCACTCCCTTAATTATTTGTTTTCAATTTGATCAAAATCAAAAAAAAGTTATCAGGTTTGTCTGACATTATTTGTTCTCCATAAACCTGTACTGTTTGTGTCTGGTTCCATTATTCTCTACTGTTTTATGTTCTTCCAGTTTTTTATTCTTGCTGCTTTATTTTACTTAGAGAAGACTTGCCAAATAGCATTTGCAAGACTTGCTCTTTCCTTTTCTCAAAAATAGTTGCCAGCGGTTTAAGTTTATTAATAATTTCCTCTACGATGTTGGAATGCATATTAACCAGACCGGCTGATTCTGTGGGGTCAATTTTATTATTGACAGCTTCCTTAGCGTACTCTCCAAACTGTTCATGTGCCCCTTTGTCTTATTAAAGGCCAACTTTTTTTTTCCTCAGAGTCCTTGATAATTGATCTACAAAACTTTAGTTTTCCTTCTGTCCTGGAATTGTGTTGCAGATACCCACTATAGTTCCTTGACTATTTTTTATTTTTGTATTGTTAAACAAAGTGGTAGCTGTTTCTCTTATGTCGATCAGATAACTATTTTAATTGTGTTTTTTTGTAAATATTTTTGATCCATAGAAGGGGAAAAGAGGTAGAACTGTGTAGCACTGAAGGGGGGAGAGGGAAAGTATAAGTGCAAACTACCAAGAAGCTTGGCAAAAGAAGTCTGAGCTGATGGTATCCACTTGTGTATCCAAAAGTATTTGTGTTGTGTGTGTGTGTGTGTCCCTGGTGCACTAGTAGCTCTGAGAACTGAACAACTTGACTTAAGTACATCTTTAAGTACCACAAGCTTGTCACAGTTAATTCAGAAGACTTTATTCACAGGCAGGTGGGTTAGGAACTTTTTCTTTCAAATTTAAGCTTTCCTTAAAAACAAAGTTGAAACTGTAGGGAAGACCTAAACCTGATTATTCCTACTTGGGGTATGAAGGGAACTTGCCTTTTTGGGTATGTCTATAGTGCAAGTGAAGGTGTGGTTGTAGCATGAGCAGGCATACCTGTGCTGGCTTTAATTTAGTGAGCACAGGTAACAGTGACCGGGTAGATGTGGTGGTACGGGCTTCAGCACAGCTAGATGCCTCAGTACAAGCCCGCCAGGGCGCCTGTGTACATACTCTCATTGCTAGCCCATGCTGAAGCCTGTGCCTCCACATCTACGCTATAGTTACCTGTGCTAGCTAAATTAAAACTAGCAATAGATTGTCTACCCATCACACTTTCACTTGTAGTGTAGACATATCTTAAGTGGGGAGGGGAGCCTTTGTGGAAGACCTTACATGTTATGAGGAAGCAGTAAACACTCTTGCTGGTATTCCAAAGTTCAGCCTTGAAGACATATGCCTTCAAAGGTACACACACCTCCCATTGTACACAGATATGAAAAGGCAGAATTTATGGCCAGATTCTAAGGACATGGTTACACTTGCAGATGTAGAGCGCTGCGAGTTAAACTAGCCCTCGGAGACCGCAGCAGGGCAAGCGCTGCAGTGTGTTCACGCTGTCAGCTGCAAGCGCAGTGGTGTGGCCACATTTGCGGCACTTGCAGCGGCATTGGGAGCGGTGCATTATGGGCAGCTATCCCACAGAGCACCTTTTCCCATTCTGGCGCTGTGACTTGTGGGAAGGGGGTGGGGGGTGTAAGGCATTCTGTGTCCTGTCCCAATGCCCCATGATGCATCACTTCGCATCCCAGCAATCCCTGTGCTTTCGTCCACATTTGGTGCTATCTTTCAACGCTTTTTGTATTGCGCGCTCTGTCTTCCCTTTCAGTCTGTGGGAATGGAACCTGAACTTGTGAGGAATATGCTGATGGGTCTCGTCAGCATGTCATGAATTGCAGTTGAGTTACTCCTTAAGCTACAAAGTGACAGTGAGGAGTCCGACGATGATGTCTACTTGCGAAACGCATACAAAACAAGATTACTTGTGGCATTCATGGACATGCTCACCACAGTGAAACGCTGCTTTTGGACTCGGGAAACAAGCACTGAGTGGTGGGATCATATCGTCATACAAGTCTGGGATGACGGGCAGTGGCTGCAGAACTTTCGGATGAGGAAAGCTTCTTTCAATTGAGAGCTGCCCTGCTGGTGGAGAAGAAGGTGGCTATTGTAATCTGGAAGCTGGCAACTCCAGACAGCTACCGATCAGTTGCTAACCAGTTTGGAGTGGGAAAGTTGACCTTTGGAATCGTCTTGATGCAAGTTTGCAGGGCCATTAATTGCATCCTGCTCAGAAGAACCGTGACTCTGGACAACGTGCATGACATTGTGGCTGGCTTTGCACAAATGGGTTTCCCTAACTGCAGAAGGGTGATAGATGGGACACGCATTCCAATTCTGGCACCAGACCACCTAGCCTCCGAGTACGTTAATCGGAAGGGGTATTTCTCTATGGTTCTTCAGGCGCTTGTGGATCACTGTGGGCATTTCATTGACATTAACGCAGTCTGGTCTGGAAAGGTGCATGACGCACGCATCTTTCGGAACACAGGCCTGCTCAGGAAGCTGCAAGCAAGGACTTTCCTCCAGACCAGAAGATCACCATAGGGGAAGTGGAAATGCCCATTGTGATCTTTGGAGACCCCGCTTACCCTTTAATGCTGTGGCTCATAAAACCCTACACAGGGAGCCTTGACAGCAGCAAGGAGTGGTTCAACAATAGGCTGAGTCGGTGCAGAATGACTGTGGAGTGTGCTTTTGGCCATCTAAGGGCTGCTGGAGCTGTTTGTATGGGAAGCTGGACCTGGCTGATGACAACATCCTCACGGTTATAGCCACATGCTGTACCCTCCATAACATTTGTGCAAGGAAGGGTGAAAGCTTCATTCAGGCATGGACCTCAGAGGTTCAACACCTTGAAGCTGAATTTGAACAGCCAGAGACCAGGGCTATTAGAGGGGCCCAGCTCAGGGCTGCAAGGATTAGGGATGCCTTGAGGGAGCAATTCGATGCTGAAAGCCACCAGTAATGTTTGGTGCCCTGCACGGGAGTGAAGTGCAGTGGTTCCAATGCTAGTAGGCATCTGTGTTTGCTACGTATGATGCAGTGACTTGTGGTGCCTGTTGCTTTCCTGGGCTATGGTATCTTTTACTTAATGCAATAAAGAATGTTTTCAAAGTAAAAAAATTCATTTATTGAAAAGAAACACAGCTGCATGGGAAACAGAAAAGGCATGAGACATCTGTGCTGTGTAGGAGGAGGGAAGGGGGTGGGGTAGGGAACAGGACAATCATAGTTTTGCGTATGTCCTGTTATCATATTCAGCCTTCCTGTCTGGAGAGCGGTGCAATGAGTGCTGCACTTCAGACTGGCTAAAATGCTTAGTGATGGGGGTTCCGTGCAGTGGGTAAGGGTCATAATTTGCAGGGCTGGGTGGTGAAGCTACAGGTGTTGGAGGCAGCTGGTGGCGATAAGAACCTGGATGTTGGGGAAAGTAGGTTGATGGTGACATGAGGGCACAAGGGAAAAAGTTTTGGGACAAAGCCCGCAGTGGGGGGTGGGCACAGATCTGCTCCATCTGCATTGCTACGAGCGCCTGTATTGAGTCCGCTTGGTGCTCCATGATGCTTAGCAGCCGCTCCGTGCTTTGGTGCTGGCGATCCGCATTCTGCTATTGGAGCCTCCTTTCAGTCTCCCACCACTGCTGCACTTTTTGATTTTCATTAAGGGACTCTGCTGCATAACTTCGTGCAGCAGGTCCTCTTTGGTTCTTCACAGATGTTTCCTGATTCTTTGGAGTCTTTCGGCCGTTGATAACAAGGACGGCTGGGATCTCAAGGTTGCATCTGTAAAGCCAAAATGCAACACTTAACAGAGGCAGCGTTGTTCACACCAGACAGAGCAATGATTTGGCTATACTTGAAGACAAGTATGGTGTACACAATAGCAGAAATTGCCCATCCCAAAGCGCACATGACCCACAGGAGCCCCAAAATGGTGAGTAAGCACAGGGACAAGGGGGGCTGATTGTTTCATGGCTGTACTGTCCTCTGGGGTTCTGTGCCTTGGGGAGAGCCAACAGCTGCAGGGGGCCCCTATACTGAACACTGTCCCCACATTTTCCACAGGATGAGTTCATCCTGGAAGATATCTCACTGCTGAGGGTGACCTGGGAAGCAAGGGAGGGTCATCTACTACAATGCGGCTTCCACCCTGGCCCATATGCAGCTTGCCTGTGTGCAATGGTCCCCCCACCCCTCGCGGCACAGTGGCACGGACACATTAGCCTGGCTGGGGCAAGGACCACGGTGGCTCTCCCAATAAACCTGCGCAAGCGCGTTGCACACGTTCTGGATGAGGCATTAGAGGAGATTACCGAGGCCGATTACCGCGATGTGATAAACCACATCAATGCACTATTCCGCATCTAGGCATGCATGCCTAACCCTCCTCTCCCAAAGAGCCTGCACTGAAAAAATTCCTTCCCGAAAAAAAAAAAAGCTTACCGGGAACCTGCTCTTCTGTTTGTCCTCCACCAAGTACCGGCCGCTGTGACTGGCTACCTTCCTCCTGGCTCGAGAAGAGCTCCTGGCTGCATGGCTCCAGGGATTCTGGGGTGTCTCCATCAGGCCCACCACCATCACCCCCGTTTTCCTCCTCCTCTTTCTCCCCCTCCCCCCCCACCCACATCGGCTCTGAAGTGTCCATGGTGGTGCTTGGAGTGGTGGTGGGGTTAACCCCAAGTATCGCATCCATCTCTTTTTAGAATTGGCAGGTGGCGGGGGGAGCACCCGAGCGGCCGTTTGCGTCGTGGGCTTTGCGGTAGGCACTCCGCAGCTCCTTCACTTTAATCCTGCACTGCAGGGCGTCCTGGTCATGGCCCCTTTACATCATGTCCTTTGATACCTTCCCGAAGGTATCGTAATTCCTACGGCTAGAGCGCAGCTGGGACTGTACAGCTTCCTCCCCCCAAACACTGATGAGGTCCAGCAACTCGCCATTGCTCCATGCTGGGGCTCGCTTGGCGCGTGGAGGCATGGTCACCTGGAAAGATTCACTGATAGCACTCCACACCACGCCGGGCCGAGCAAAGAGGAAGGGGATTTTTAAAATTCCCGGGGAATGTAAAGGGTCGGTCACATGGTTGGTTACCTGCGGCCAGGGCAGTAGAGTTTGAACTGATGACCAGAGTGGCTAGAACAGGCATTGTGGGATACTGCCGAATAATTCTGGAGGCCATTCACAGCGCATTGGGCGGCCACACTGGCGCCGCAGCGCTGCAGTGGCAGCACTGCACTCACTATTCCTCTCAGAGAGGTGGAGTACATGCAGCGCTGCAACCACGAAGATACAGCGCTGCAAATGCCTTGCCAGTGTGGACGGGGAGTGAGTTACAGCGCTGGGGGTGGCTTTACAGCGCTGCAACTCGCAAGTGTAGCCAAGGCCTTGGTCTTATTTAGTTTAGCCCAGTGGATTAAGCTAAACAGGAGGGAAAAAAGGCACTTTTCCTTTGGAATAAGAGTGTGCACAAATGGAATTGGTCAGGAATAGTTATTGTGCTTTTAATTCATACCCTAACTTAGTCTGAATTAATTTTCAAGTGTACATAAGCCTTTATTTTGCCAACTCTAAAATAGCAATAATGATACTTGGCCACCACTGTAATGTATTTTGGGCCTGATCTAAAGTCCACTGAGGTCATTAGGCCCTCCCATGTTTGTGTAAAAGGCACTATACATGCTAATTATCTGTTAAAACTATTTTCTATCTGGTTTATTGATCTAATATAGATTTAAATAATACAAAAATTAAAGTTTAAAGGTTAAAACATGAAGTTTGATTAAACTAAAAATGTTCTAAACTTTAGAACATTGGTAAATATGTAAGACATGGTAAATGTTTGTTTAATTATTTATGTAGCTGAAACCAAGTTATTGCTTTATGTGAATGTTATTGATCCACTTGTTCGCTTGGTAAATATTGAATGAAATCCAAATAGGAGTTTGTTTTAAATAGTGATTTAAATATAACATTTAGAAGCATTCACTCATAATTTAGCTGAAAAATCTGTAGTTTGTTGAACACAAAAATGAAGCATTTCTGAAGGTCAGTGCAAATTTATTTTTCAAATATTGCTAGCATTGTTGAACAAAAGGTTGATCTGTTATCTGTCTACAGAAAGTATTAGTTATTGGTTTAAAAGCAACATTACAGTTCTAAATCCTTCACCTGCTTGTCAACAACGGTCACTCCCCAATGTGTGCTGAAACAATTTTATTTTAAGCTGTTTTCTCATATGGTTTGCAAATTCCTCATTGACTGACAAAGGAGGAGGCTATTTTTCTGGGGGTAAAGGAGGAAAATTGCAGTGAATAGTAACTGACACATCTCCAAATTAATATTAATACTCTTAGGTTTCAAACATCTTCTCACTCATTCACAGTATTGGTGCCAGACAGACTAAGTTTAGCTCTACAATTCCCATATCTGTAATGCTTACTCAGGACATTATACTAATAAATATTGTGAGTGAAATTTATAAAGAAATAGCTGTCTAGGATTTGTAGTTTAGTGTATGTCTGTATGACTGACTTTGGTAATCTGAGAGCAATTCTTCTGCTAGTTAGATGCTATGGAAAAGATGAGGGGTTTTTTGTTTGTTTTTGTTTTAAGTCTTATCTAGACAATGTTTTGTCAGTATATTCTAGGCAGAATTTAATTGGAGAACTTGCCATGTATCAGTTTGGAGACTATTCCCTTGTAAACAAAACCATTTTAATCAGTTATGGTTATTGCAGAACAAATATTCAGACTTTAAGGTGAGAATGTCATGATATTTGAAAGGTAGCAATGATCAGGAAGGTAACTATAACACATTTTCTAATGTTTCTTTTGGCTTCTTTTAGAGAGGTATATCATACAAAGCGAATGCAGCATGTCATCACTGTCAAGTGGACCTCTGACAACAAGTATATTCTGTGTGGCTCAGATGAGATGAACATTCGTCTGTGGAAAGCTAATGCTTCTGAAAAACTGGGCGTGGTAAGATTTTGTGCTAGCTTCACCAGTTATCTCAAGACAGATTAAGAAATGAAACAGTATTTTTTCAAAATTAAAAATAAACTTCTAAAAATTCAGAACTTTCTAAAAGGAAAGCTTAATTGGATTTTTCTTTTGAAAAATGAGATAATATGCAAATCAGCATACTCAGTATGGACACATATTTCACTCATTGCAACCTTTACTGCTCCCTCCATTGTTTATATTATTAGAATCATGCATTTTTGCCCTGTAAAGTATTTTTGTCATATTTTATTAAAGTATACTATTCAGCTGGTACCAGTCTGAACAGGATTTGAGGCTTTCACATCTATGATGCAGGTATGAATTCAGCCCTGAGCAGTAGTGACAAAAGACCAAATTCTGTGTGTCTCTCTCCAACAGAAGTTGGTCCAATAAAAGATATTACCTGACCCACCTTGTCTCGTTAATATCATGGAGCCAGCATGGCTACAATAACACTGCATACACGTTCTGACATGACCTATGTCCATTAGAGTGCAGTGTCATTATTTGCCAAAAACTGGTCTGTGATCTGTGTGAAATAAGTTGGTGCTATTTTTATAGTTCCTAGTGGGATAGATCCTTATATACTGAACAACTTACTCTGGTGCAACTGAATATCTGTCTAGTTAGTCTATGCAAAACCCTAATAAAGATATGTGTAATTCTGTTCAGTGTAATAAACTAATCTGTTTTAAGTGTGACTTAAAACTGATTTATGCATGTCTGTTAGGGGTTTATACCAGCATAACTAGACAGACTTTTTATTTACCTCAGTGCAAGTTGTATAATACAGTAAAGGGCAAAATCTGATATCACGGTCGATGCTAATTTGTACATTCCTGAGCAGACTTAGTAAGAAGATCAAGGTTTGAATGGGCATGGAGAGTGAAATTGCCCTCTGCCTCTCTTGGGAATGGTCTACACTGTGGGGGGAGATCGATCTAAGATACGCAACTTCAGCTACATGAATAGCATAGCTGAAGTTGAAGTATCTTAGATCGATTTACCTCGAGTCCTCACGGCGTGGGATTGACGGCTGCGGCTCCCCTGTTGACTCCGCTACCGCCTCGCACTCTGGTGGAGTTCCGGAGTCAACAGGGAGCGCGTTCGGGGAATCGATTTATCGCGTCTCGTCTAGACACGATAAATCGATCCCCGATAGATCGATTACTACCTGCTAATCCAGCGGGTAGTGAAGACGTACCCTTGGAATAGTCCCTTCAGGTCCTGGTGGAGGCATATTAGTAGGGTAGTTGGGAGATTCTTGCACTGCTACTGCTTATTCTATATCAGTCTGCAGAGCTGTCAGTCTGATATTTTTCACAGTAATGCATTTTTCATTTGTAAAAGCCAGGAAGGGAGGAATCTTAAACTATAATCTGACCAGCAAAATATATGTAGCCTATAAACATTTATATAGTAACAAATTATCATTGAAATTAAATTTCTGTAAAATGTTGATTGGCCACTTTCTTTATTCAGGCTGCGGCAGTAGTCACTTTGGTCTGCGTTTTGGCTGTATTTATAGGGAGTTTTATGTGTAGAGGTCCACATAAGCATCTTTTGTAAGTATCAGACAAAAACACCTCTAGTTGTAGAGACTATGTGACATCCACCGTGTACTTCTCTGTTGCTGCTGATTTAGTGTGGAAGGGGCTCAGCTACTACAGTGATGGACAGCAGTCTAACACGCTAAAAATAATTTGTTTATCCCACTGGTTGCTCATCATATACAATACAGATGCACCCTCTCACATCTGGCATCACAGTATGAGCCAGAACTCCATCTGCTTCATTCATCGTCTGTATACTGACTGAGAAAAGCACTATATCTACCTTCTCCATTCCCACATATGGCTCTAAAACAGGTGCTGTCCAGAAACAGGTTTGATGTGCACCTTTACTCTGCACACTCTCACACAGTGGACACAGATGAGTTGCTAAAGCAGTGATTCTCAACCCTTCCAGACTACTGTACCCCTTTCAGGAGTCTGCTTTGTCTTGCATACCCCAAGTTTCACCTAACTTAAAAATTTGGGCTTTGGCTTCAGCCCCGTGTCACTGGGCTTGGGCTTTCTGCCCTGGGCCCCAGTGGGTCTAACGCTGGACCTGGCGACCCCATTAAAACGAACTTTCCCACAGTTTGAGAACAGTTTATAGAATAGTATAGACAAATCATAGTCTGTATGAAATATTAGTTTGTACTGAATTCACTAATGCTTTTTATGTAGCCTGTAGTAAAAGCAGGCAAATATCTAGATGGGTTGCTGTACCCCCGGAACACCTCTGCATAGCCCTGGGGGTACACGTACCCCTGGTTGAGAACTACTGATCTAGAACATACTGATATACATATAGAATGACTAACATTTGATAGGAATGATGATGTGTTATTTTTGTTAGGTGGACAGAGGCAGAATACATGATCTGGAGTTAGGTTGTTTTGCAGAATCTTTAGGTTCAGCTTCCTGGAGTTTCATTTTATTAACTACTGGTGGGAATGGATTACAGTCTAAGAACTGCTGCTTTGAGTTTAGTAGGATGGGTACTTGGTTTTTGGAAATTATGGACAAAGGCAGCATACCTTTTGCATGTAATGAACACTGCTACTTAACGCTAAGTACAGTAAAAGCTGTGTTATCCAGCACTTTACCAACTGGAAAGCTCTATAAACCGGCATTTCTAATTTTCATTGGAAGTCCGGTTGGTGCGGGGCCATCAGGCTCCCTACTTGGCTCCGTGTGGCTCCCCGGAAGCAGAGACATGTCCCTGCTGCTTCTAGAGGGAAGAACGGCCATGAGGGGTTCGGAGTATGGGAGGGGGTGCAGGGCATGGGCTCTGAGGGAGTTTGGGTGTGGGAGGGGGCAGGGGGTTGGGGCATGGGAGGGGGCTTGGTGTGCCAAATCCGGGCAGTGCTCACCTCAGGCGGCTCCCCGCAAGTGGTGACGTGTCTCTGCTGTATCCTAGGCGGAGGTGCTGCCCCTGCCCCAAGCGCTGGCTCCACAGCTCTTATTGGCCAGGAACCGGAACGCCGCACTCCCTCCCATGCCCCAGCCCTCTCCCACATCCCAGCCCTGGGCCCCCTCCACACCCAAACTCCCTCCCTCTTAGTTAACCGAAAAATTTTACTTACCGGCACCCTCCATTCCCCCAACATGCCGGTTAGCAAAGCTTTTACTGTATTCTGAACTATTTGAAAATAGTTAAGTTGTAAGCTTGGTATACAGTCTGCCATTTTCTATACCATTTGTATTATTTAATTTGAGGATGCTACATTGATTACTATTTTATAATTTGTATCACTGTAGTGTTCAACAGATCTAATTATGGTCTAGCTACTTTGTGCTGGGTGCTGTACAAACATGTAGTACGAATGCCTGGTTGAATTAATATATCCCAATAACAGGATATGTGGGGTTTGAAACCCCTGCTAGAAGTTGATATGTCTGAATAATTCAAAAGTGAATGACAGAATATAAAGATATGCATATCTTTATATAATAACTAGGGTCCTACCAAATTCACGGCCATGAAAAACACATCGTGGACTGTGAAATCTGGTGTTTTGTGTGCTTTTACCCTATACTATACAGATTTCATAGGGGAGACCAGTGTTTCTCAAATTGGGGTCCTGACCCAAAAGGGCGTTGCAGGGGGTCACAACGTTATTTTGGAGGGCTCATAGTATTGCCACCCTTACTTCTGCACTCCCTTCAGAGCTCAGCGGCCAGAGAGCAGCTGCTGTTGGCCGAGCGCCCAGCTCTGAAGGCAGTGCCCTGCCAGCAGCAGCACAGAAGTAAGGGTGGCAATACCATACCATGTCATCCCTACTTCTGCCCTGCTGCCTTCAGAGCTGGGCGGCCGGAGAGTGTCAGCAGCTGATGGGGTGCCCAGTCCTGCAGGCAGCAGTGCAGAAGGGTGGCAATACCATCCCATCCCATCCCATCCTTACTTTTGCAGTGCTGCTGGCAGCGGCACTGCCTTCAGAGCTGAATTAAGGTTAGCTGTACCACAACCTCCCCTACAATAATCTTGTGACCCCCAACTCCTTTTTGGGTCAGGACCCCTACAATTACAACACTGTGTGAAATTTCAGATTTAAATAGCTGAAATCATGAAATTTATTATTTTAAAAATCTTATGACCCTGAAATTGACCAAAATGGAGGATGAATTTGGTAGGGCCCTAATAATACCATAAAGTGGACACATAACTAATTGGAAACACAGTACTCAAAGAGCAGTTATCAATGGTTCACTGTCAAACTGGGAGGATGTATCTCGTGCCACATCCCCCCCCCCCCCCAAAGGGTCTGTCCTGGGTGTAGTATGCTTCAACATTTGCATTAATGACTTCTATAATGGAATGGAGAGTATGCTTATGAAATTTGTAAATGACACCAAGCTGGGAAGGTTTGCAAGCACTCTGGAAGATGGGATTAGAATTTCAAAACAACCTTGAAAAATTGGAGAATTAGTCTGAAATCAACAAGATGACATTAATTAAAGACAAGCTAAAGTACTACACTTAGGAGGGGAAATCAAATGCTCGTGTACAAAATGAGGAATAAGTGGCTAAGCAGTAGTATTGCAGAAAAGGATCTAGCAGTTATAGTGTATGAGATCTGTGAGATTTGTAACTCACACAAATTGAATGAGTCATCAGTGTGATGCAGTAGCAAAAAGGGCTAGTATTCTGTGGTATATTAACAGAGTCATATGCAAGACACGGGAGATAATTGTTCCGCCCTACTTGGCAGTGGTGGGACCTCAGCTGGAGTAGTGTGTCCAGTTCTGGGCACCATACTTTAAGAAAGATGTGGACAAACTGGAGTCCAGAGGAAAGCAACAAAAATGATAAAAGGTTTAAAAAAAACCCACCTATGAGGAAAAATTTAAAAAGGGGCATATTTAATCTTGAGATAAAAAGATTGAGGGGGGACCTGCTAATCCTTTTCAGATATGTTAAGGGCTTTTATAAAGAGGTCACTGATTGTTCTCCATTGTTCACTGAAAATAGGACAAGAAGTAGTGGGCTTAATCTGGAGCCAGAGAGATATAGGTTAGATATTAGGGGAAAACTTTCTAACTATAAAGATAATTAAGTACTGGAATAAGCTTCCAAGGAGCCTGTGGAATCCCCATCATTGGAGGTTAGACACCTGCCAGGGATGGTCTAGGTTTACTTGGTCCTGCCTCAGTGCAGGAGGCTGGACTGGATGACCTGTCAAAGTCTCTTCCAGCTCTGTTTCTATGATTGTATAAGAGCATACTTCTGGGGGAAATTTTCAAAAGTGCCTAAATGTCTTAAAAAGTATAAATCCCATTGACTTTCAGTGGGACTTAGGAATCAGAGTCACTTAAACACTTTTGAAAATGTTTCCCCCTTTATCCTAGTGTATTATGTGTATACAAGTCAGAGAGATGAAGTTAAATTCTGAAATGGAATGTGGAGTGTGGACCAGGCCTGAGAATGACTAGAGGCATGAAAAAACTCTCATATAAAGAAAAATTGGAAAGGTTGGGATTGTTTACCTTAGAAAGGAGAAAAATAAGAGAGGATGTAAGGAATGGTACAGAGAGGTTAGATTGGGAGCTCCTCTTCTTGTCTCGTAACACAAGCACAATGGGATCCTCAGTGAAACTGAAAGGAGGTCAGTTTATAACCAGTAAAAGGAAATAGTCTTTCACACAACATGCAGTTAGGCTGTGGAACTCAATTCTGTAAAAAATGTCAGAGTATTTGTAATAAATACTGGGGGTGTTTGGGCAGCACTATTTTCTTAGGTGGAGGGTTTGATTGAATGATGCATACAAATAGTATTGCATTTCTAATAGATCAGCACCTTGTAAAATGAGGTAATTTGTTGAATTAAGATTTACTTATGCTGGGGAGGCCTGGGTCATCATGATGTTTTATTATTGCTAATAGCAATTTCAGTTTATTTTTTTTTCTAATTAGAGAATTCTTCTTTGGCTTGTGCATAGTCTTTTACTTCCCATTCAGGCGCAGTAGAAATTAGACTAAAAGTGCGCTGCTTATTTTGTATCTTGTGGCTGATGAATGTTTGTCTGACTGGAAAGTTGTACTTGCAGCACTGTGGCTGCCAAGTATTCATCAGTTCTGACATGCATGTTTCCTTTGTTTTGTTAATGCATTTGGCATTGCTCTCATTATGCAAAATCAGTGAAACATCAAAGTCTCTGCAGGAGCCAGAGGCATACCATGTCTACACTCCGCTGACAATTAAATCTACATGATTCTGTGTAAGGATTGGAGTTAAACTAAAACTAGTTGTTGAGCCACAGGAGAGATTGGCCTTTTAAATACAATTTTAGCACTTTGACACATCAAAATAGAAGTTAAACTCTCTTCAGTAGCTACATAAAAATACATTTTAAAATAGGACTTTGTAGTGTAAAAAAACATTCACCGTGGGCACCATAAAAACTACAACTTACAATTCAGGTACTTTAGAGTCCTATTAACGTATAATCTGGAGTACCTCAAGTGACTTTTAATGCATACATACCTTAGTCTTGTAGAGGTCTAGGAATTTAAAAGGGGACTGCCTTTAGTTTGATTTGGAGGAAACGAGCATTTAAAGTGAAAAGTGGAAAAGGCAGCATTGATGGACTAAAACAAGTAAGTCTCCTCTAAATATATCTTGGAAAAGGTCTGTTTTTTTTTTTTTGAATTGTAGACAACAGGATACACTGAACCTACACTGAGGCTTTGAAGATCTTTACTAAACTTGGAATTGTTAAGACATTTGGTAACTTCTGATTCAGCAACCCATACATGATGAATCCTTAATAGGATTACTCACCGAAGTAAAAGCTGCAGAACTCTCCAATAGCTGGTGCTGTTCCCTTTCCTATAAAAGTAAGGAATAGACAGAAAACGGAGCAGGAGACTGACCAATTAAAATGTTTTTTAGTAAGGAGTGGTTTGTATTCCTGTAAGTTTAAAAGTAAAACATTAGTGTGAGGAGAAACTCGAAGCCTGATGGCACTTACGGTTGCTGTTTACCGTTGCTATCCTATACGAGATATGGAAAGAGCAAAAGCTTTTGATTTAAGGATTGCGTGAGAGTTAAAGGAAAGTGCATTTACAGCCTCTTGTATCTTGATCTAGCAAACCACATTAGCAAGAGAACATTGAGATTTTCTAAATAGATGTGTGCTCTCAATCTACAGTATCATAAATTTCCATTCTGTGACATAAGGCGAACACATAGGCAGTTCTGGGTAGTATGTGTGACATGGCATTGGTTTAGGAGTGATTTCTAGAGCTTGTGATGAAATGCGAATGTGACTTATCCTCTTAGCAGCTAAAACTTTGTATTGCTGTTTAACAACTCTGTGTGAATTTACTGTTATTGAATTGTCCTCTGACAGAAGGAAAACATGTTGCTAAATTGTAAATAAACTTTACATAGAAGCATTATCCATATACATATGCATGTTTACTCCCTTAGACCCCTCTCCCTGCAGGGCAGAAATCCCTGGTCCCACCACCCCACCGCAGGGCAAAAGCTCCGAGCTTCAGTCTTGTAGGTGAAGAATGGGGTGGTGTATGGGGGGCTCCAGGAGCGGCACTTAACCATAAAAGAGCCACATGCGGCCTACGAGCCACAGTTTGGCCACGCCTGCTCTATAGTAACTAAAGAACTAGTGAAATGAGTCAAATTGAAAGCTGAGCAATAGAAGCTATCTACACTATCCTTATTTTTCTAAATTTTCCCACTGGTGTAGCAGCAGTTGAAATATTTAGGGAGGAAAAAGTACTTCCTAAAAATGAGAAGGGTTTTTAGTCAAACTGTTTTTTGGAGGGAGGGCAGAGAACACGGAAGGCACAACATGTGGGAGAACAGAGGACATATAACTTTTATTTACTTCCAGCAAAACCAGAGAAGGCCAAATGCTTGAGTTCTAAATAAGCTGTGTGTTTAAAAGCACACACACAGAACAACCACTTACCAACCTTCCTTATACAACATAGGCAATAAAAGGGCACAAACCCCATTTAACAAACACCCTTTTTGCAGGTCATCTGTAAGGTGATGGGATAGTCCATTTCTAATAATGTGCCAAAAAAAAAAAGCTGTTAATAGCATTTTGGTTATATTTTTAAAATAGACACAAAAAATTGCAAAAAATTAAAGTGCTCATAGTAATTTTAATGCACTTGTATTACCTTAGCATCATAGAGAGTACAGGCGTCAATTCAACTGCTTAATGAGAAATAAAAATTACTCCAGATGTGCAATATGGGCAAGTTTAAACCTACAGTTCTCATGTGCACATTGCAGTTCCCAATGGACTAATTCCATTAAAGTGGATGAAGATGCTGGATAAGGTTGGAGCATGCCCCCAACCCAGTGAAGATAACATTCCTGCTGTAAGGAGAGGCTATAGTTAGACACTTAGCAGCATCTCTAGTTACAGTAGATAAGTCCTGAAAAGGCTGTGAATTTTTTGTTTCACTAGCCGGGAGTTAGGAATATTTTTTCCCTGTTTGCTGTTATATGCTCCACATTCTCCCCTACGTTGAGGGCAATTCCTTTGCTCTGCAAGATACTGGCAGGTCACCAGTTTCCATTCCCTCTCCCTCCTCTGTGGCATAATAAAGTCTGCTCTTAGAAAAATGAACTTGCGTTGTAACTTTTGTGAAACTTAAAATTATGGTACTATATTCTGCATTTGAGTAGTAGGGTGACAAAATGTAATACTTTAAAAAAATATTTACTAGTCTTAAAATCTCTGCTTTTAGGTTTATAACGCATAGAGAGAAATGGCCAGAAGAAACCACTGAAGCTGTCTAAACTTGTTTGCTTTTAGAGAAGTTCATGTAGTTGCAACCAATGCTGTTTATAACATGCTTGTGTCTTCTGTAGCTTGTACCACGAGAGAGAGCAGCTATGAATTACAACCAAAAGTTGAAGGAGAAGTTCCAACACCACCCTCAGATCAAACGCATAGCTCGTCACCGTCACCTGCCCAAAGCCATCTACAGCCAGGCCAAGGAACTGCGCATCATGCGAGAAGCTCGTCGGCGGAAGTACGACTCTTTATTTGTTTTCATTTTGTCCTAGTAAAACATATTCTGTCCCATTGCTGTGGCACCAATGCATGAGGCCTCTAACAAGGGAACAGCTCTTATGAATGACTGGTATCAGTTTGGTCAAGTGAATAAATCAATTATTAGACTGGTTGTTTTGGACTCTGTGGAGTGGTAAGTGCAGACCAAGCTGCCAGGAGTAGCAAGAACTAGTTTCCTTCCCAGGTCCTCTAAAAGGGTGGGAAAGGACATAAGGTTATAAGGAGAGGCAACACCCCCTCTCAGCCTTATGTGTAGTCATATCAGAGGGATTAGTCTTGGTGTGGATGGATGAAAGTCTTCTGGCTCCTTGGTGCTAGGCCTCAAGATCAGTGAGAGAGTTTTTCAGTTCCCTGGGACATCTCTACAGGTCCCTGGGAGCAGAAAGGGATGGGGAGCTGAAAGCATCTGTGCATGGCTGGTGCCATGGTATTGAAAGAGGAGAAGTTGGCTGGCACATGCATGGAGAGGAAATGGGAAGTGGTGGGGCTGAATGTGTTTGTTACACTCTGGCTTGGCCACGCTTCTCAGCTGATAGACCCCTATAAATATCTGCTCCCTACAGATAATCCTATTTACAATTAAAAATATATAAATAAAGCTGTGCATGCTCTAGAAAGAAGATTCTTTAAAATGTGAACTTTTCTAAATTTGCAGTTTAAAGGATTTTCAGATGGCCAGTATTCCTTTTTAAAGGGAAAAATTTCATAAATTTCAGCCACCTAAATTGATTTGGACTCTGAAGACATTAATTTTTAGGAGCAGTGGAACACTTGCTGTAGTACTCTAAGCAAGAAGCTAGTATTTCTGAACTTGAACACACCTACTGCTGACATTCTCAATCTCACTTTTCTCTTTCTTCTGTCTGTTTCCAGGGAACTGAATCGCCGTAAACACAGCAAGCCGGGATCCTCACCATTTGTGTCAGAAAAGAAGAAGCATATTGTGGCTGTAGTAAAATAATTTTTTGCTGGCTTATAGCATTGTTTGTAATCTTTTGTTTAAATAATTAGCTACACTGTAAAAAAGTTAGAGGATCTGCTGCAGACCCTGCCACAAGTGGTGCGGCTCACTTTTCTTCTTTGTATATCCCCCTTCATTTCTCAGGTAATCATCCAGTTTGGGAGGTCAGAAGAATTGGCCCCTTTAAAGTCCTATAATCAAACTTGCAGTTGGTGTAAACTGATCCACCCCATATATCCCAGTGGAACTTCATTTGTAATACAAGCAGAACATTTGACTGTGGGGGTGGTACATCAGTGTATCAGCCCTTTCCTCTGCCACCTTCCTTACCAGAAAAAGGGTGAACTTGCTGTGAATTCCCGAGTGTAGCCAAGGCCTTCGATTAGAAGGGATTCAACAGCATTCTTTGACCAACGTAAATAACAGGACTTTATTGGTTTTTCCTGTGTACCCAGTCAAAACCTTCAAGGCCTGTTGTATCCTGATAATATTAATAGAGTTGTTGAATAAATGTCTTTACTTCTCAACTTAATTAAAACCTCTTAAAATTATTCAGTGTATCTCTCTCATCTAGGTCTTAGAAAACCTTGAAATTTCCCTTCATGTGAGATATGTTGTAAACCTTTTGTTTAAGATTGCATAAAAATCCCCCCACTCTGATAACATACCTTTATCCCAAAGTTCTTTAATTTGTATGCGGGTATCACTTCACCCCCAGCAGTGAAATGGAAGTGGCTTCCTATTGAAATGACAGAGTAATTTAGTTGGGCAGATTGTAATTATCCACGCTGGAATTCAACAAGGCTACTTGGTGTAATACCTCTGTCCTTGCAGAAATTTTGAGATATTTAATGACCATAAATATTCAGAGCTTTAGTCTCGTGTCTTCGTTAAAAACATGGTGTTAAGGAGCACTGTGCTGCTGGAGATACTTCCTTTTGGGTGAGTATTAACTGAGGCCCTAATCACTTTTGACTATTAAAAACTCTGGGTAAAATTTTCAAAAGCACACAAGACCCATTTTCAGCTGTGACTTAAACTCTTAAATATCATTGACTTTCAATGAGGCTTAGGCGCCTAAGTGCCTCATGGTCAGATTTTTACAGATAGTGAGGTGTCTAAAGATACAGAAAGGTGTCTAGAGCAGTGGTGCCCAAACTTCTCCTCTTGCATCCCCCCCCATTACCAGTAATTGAATGTTTGCGCCCCCTCTCCCCCATTACTGCCTTCTTGGCTCAGCAGAGAAGCTTGGGCTGAAGGCAGAAATGGGGGCTGAACTGGGGTGGGGGCAGAGCTAGGGATAGAGCGGGGGCTGGGAGCAGAACGTGGAGTGGGGCTGGGGGCGGAACAGGGGGTGGAGTGTGGCTGGGGCCAGAGCTGGGTTGGGGGAAGAGCAGGGGGGAAAGTGAAGCTGTGGCTGGGGCTGAAGCTAGACTGGGGGCTGGGTGGCACTCCCTCCCCACCCCACATGGGAGCTGGGTGGCATTCCCTCCCCATCTCCTCATGGGGACTGGCCTGGGTTCTGCCATGTACCCCCCTGTGTGTTCCTCTGTGCCCCCCAGTTTGGGGACCACTGGTCCAGAGGGATTTTCAAAAGCAGATAGCTATCAAATGCCCATTAATTTCAATAGGAGTTAGGAGCTAAGCGCTTTTGAAAATTCCACAAAATGCCTGTCACTTTTTAAAATGGGACTGTAGGCACTTTTGAAAACTCTATGCCTTCATGACACTTTTTACTGAAAGTCAGAGGAGTTAGCCTTCAGATCCTGCTCAAACCCCAATTTGCATGGTAATATTTTGTTCTCCTTATACTTCCCCTTTACTTACTTTACTACTGCTTTGCCCATATAGTTATTTGTCATATGAAGATAAAAAGCAGTTGTTGATAAGAAATGTCTGACTGGATGATACAGAGATTACTGTTTTTATTCTCAGGACAAAGTAAAGATAGTCTTTCAAAGCAAGGCTGCAATCTCTATAGAGTAACTTCCACATCATGACTTCTACAAACATCAAATTAAAGGGGAGCTGGTAGCAACCCCCATATTGGGCTGCCGAACACTTTCCATTATAAAAGTTTTTTCAGCCTTTTCTGAGAAGGTCTAACCTGTCTGTTCATTTTGACAGTCTTTAATTATACAATCACATACTGTTTTTCCCCTTGCAGAACTTCTACCTTATTTGTTGCATAGGTTGGATACTGAAGGTAACAGAATCAAGGTTGTATGGGCAACTTAAAAGCTAGGAAATGCCAGATTTGGAGGGCTGTACTTTGAAACTTAAATAGCATTGTTAAAGTTTTTAAATGTACTATACATACAGTCACTGCACTACCAGTATCTGTCATTTGGTGGCTACTTCTGGGGATAAAAATCCTATGTGAATGTGTTGTTACATGAACATTGTATATGGGACTTCTAGTCTTGAGTCCATTCAGAAGAATGTCACAGAATTAGTCCATTAATCGATTTGAGTTAAATTGCAGACGTTAGCCTTTTGGAAACAACCAGGACAAATTCTTTTTGTTTCTGTAAGATTTGGGGAAATATCAGTCAGGGCATTTATATTACTGTAGTTCATGCTAGCTGTCTAATACATCTGATAAAACTAATATCCACGTACATATCTAGTAGCCTTGTCAATTTGCACTTTGTGACAGTCTCAAGCTCCAGTTGTTGGTTGTGTATGCCAGACCATGAGTCCACTGGCTTGCTCTTTTTTCCTTTGGGGAGAGTATGCGTTACCTTATCCTGGGCAGAGGTCCCTAATTCTCTCTAAGGGCCAAATTGCAGATCAGCAAACATGGCAGTGTGGGGGTATAAGAGGTCACATGCTCTGCTGGCTACCCACATCACAGGGTTCAGGGCAGCAAGGAAGCAGGCTCTGCAGAGTGATGGACAGGTGGGTGGGAGTGACAGGACACAGTTTGGGCTATCCTGGCCTGTGCGCCTGGGAGTATACTCTGTGGTGTAAACCCAATGCAATTTACTCCTTCTCCAGAGCCATGGGGGAACGGTAAGGGAGGTTGTGACTCAGTAACAATAGGCTGGCATTGCATAAGGCAAAGCCATGGTTGATCCAAGAGCAACTTGTCTACACAGCCAGTATATATAAACCTGTTTTTGCAAAAGGTATCAACCGTCTTGATTTCTGTTTCACTTGCAACTTAAAAGCATCCCATGGCCCTTTTGATGCAAGGGCAATTTAGGGTACTTCTGAATCTACACAGCCCATGAGCCTGTGTAGAGGCAGTGAGCCTCCCAATTCAGGTCATCAGACTTGGGATTGTTCAGCTTGCACTAGTGCTCTAAAAATAGCTGTATAGACGGTGCTTTGAAGTTGCAGCTCAGGTTGGAGCTCGGCCTCTGAAGCTGAGGCAGGAGGGGGCGTTTCAGAGCCCGAGCTCTAGCCTGAGTCAAAGCACCATCTATCAAACTATTTTTAGAGTGCTAGTGCAAGCCCCGCAACCCCAAATCTGACGACTGGGGCTGGGAGGCTCGCTGCAACAGGTTGTGAAGACCTATCCATAGACTTATGGTATGATGGGGGAGTTGTATTTTGGCTGGTTGTAACTTAGGCTATTTAGAGGTCCTCTTACAGCTACTAAATATAACAGGTTTTTATTCAGCTCAGTGGTGGAGGCTTGTGTGTTTAGATCTCTGTCCAGGCTTCTAGTCCAACTGTTCAGTTGTGTGGTTCATTATGGAGCTATCACTAACCATTTTTATATCAGGTGTAGTAATACAGGTCCTCTTCTAGATTAAAAGTTAAAATAACTCCTCTGAAATTCCGGCAAAGTTACTATAGACCCTATTGTGCTAGGCACTGTACAAACAGAACAAAAAGGCAGTTCCTGCCCAAAGAGTTTATAACAGAAGTGTCGAATAGTTTCTCTCCACCAAAACCACAACTTACAACAGAGGTAGATTTTGTCATTGGCTCATGCATGATGTCGTTTTTAAAAGACGAAAAAAATAAAATATTTATGGAACTGTTTGAAAACAACATGAGATTCTCTATCATGGAAGCTGATAGAAGAAAAAAGCCAGTATATTCTATTGCTGCCTGTCAACTAATTATTTCAGAGTTTGATCCTATGCTCATTGAAGTCAGTGGCAAAGCTTTCATTGATTTTAATGGGGCAGGATCAGGGTCTCAATGATTAAAGCAGAGGGACTGGGATGGTGTTTTGTTCAGTGCATTTTTACTTAGTTGGATTCTTCCTACACAATTTTCAAACTGGAGGAATAAGGATGTTGGGTTTTGGCTATTATTAACTTGGCAAGTTCCCCTCACTCCTTTAACAATCTGATGACCCTTTCTTTCTACATATCAAAACTTTAAAAACTATATCTACCCCCAAGAGCAAAGGCTTAAAAAAATTGTACTTCTAAGACGTGTTCTTAAAATCCAGTTTGTCACCAGACACCTGAAATGTGGTCTGTTTTTACAAGTGGAAAAATTGTGGCAAAGATTGTGTTTTGGAGTCTTGAACTCTAGTTTAATTCAGTTAAATCCAGGATGCATATCTAGTATTTTATCTTGAGCACCACTGACATCATCCTTTTTAGAAAGCTCCAGGGCTGCAACTTTTTATATCATCACAGCTATTCTGATAGAATGTTATCTGGCAGCTTATTTTCAGTACCTTGCTCAGTGGTACAAAGGTCGTCTTACGCTAATGTTCCGATAGAAATGGAGAATATTAAACTAGTGGCTGTTTATTCTGAGAAGGACTTGGCTTTGTTCACCAATTATTCTTTTATGCATAATTCCTTTAAAAGATATTTCAGAAATTAAAAAATGACTTTTTTCCAGTCATGGCCACTTATATGAAAATTTACACTAGCTAAAGGAGATATGTAGGAGTTTATAGAATTTACAACTTAAGAAAATAGAAACTGTGCATGCATATAAACTCTCTCTATATATAGTATGTATACATATGAGCTTAAATATTTTTGTATTTTATTTGAACCAGAAGAAAATGCTGATATCCTGTTTCCAGGATTTTGCTTACATGATATTATAATGCTTATAAATAGGCAGAATGGCAGAAGATGTGGTGAAGGGGAAGTAGACAAATATTGGCTATGGCAAACACAGATCTTGGCTGAATCCTACTTAGAAAGGGCAATCTTCCCTACACTGTTTCAACAGGGAAATGAATGTAAATAGTTCTTTATTAAAGGAACTGTGATGAGGGCTTTGCAAACAAGTTAGATCCACATAATCATGCACACACTTCCAGCTGTCTTCAAATTTTATACATATCTTATCCTAGTCAGATTAAATAAACCTTACACATTTAAAATATGCTGATTTTTAAAATATTTTTTAAAATTTAAACCAAATAAGAGATTTTTTCACTGGATGCATGTTATGATGATCTGCATTTCCGGAACCAAATAAATTGCTACAGAAGACTCTGAAAATATCATAAATCAGTGGAAGTCAAGATAAAGTAAACCACATTCCTAGAGTTTTTGCCAGTGTCCCAATGTGAATGGTTATTTATTTTATTTGAAGATATTTCATTTGCACACTTAAAACAATATTAAATCAGAGAGGCAAATCCACTGGATCAGAGCTCAGGAACTAATATTCAAATATTCAATTTTTAAATTATTTTTGTAGAGCTATTATTGCTTAATATGATGAAGGCTTGGATGTGAGTTTCTGTCGAATTGGCTTATGATGAAAGTCTGTTTAATTTAGATTGCTGAATAATTAGTATCAGTTATGCTGCTTAGAAGTGGTTCGAGCTTGAATTGGATGATACAGTAATTACGTAAGAAAGATAGGTGGAGTTATCTAAACTAGATGTATTTTGTTTTGTGTGGTGAAATGATCTCTAGATTTTGTACAATACACATACATCATGCATGTATATGCATCCCTTTTGATAGTGTGTGTAGTATGTGTAATAAAAGGGAAGGGATGAAAGAACTGATTAGTGGAAGTGGAACAATTCAATTATTCTTTAGCAAATGCCCACACTGGGACTACAGAGCATCTTCACAACCTGATTACTTTGTCATTTCACATATTTGATTGATTTACAAAACATTAATATGTATGAACACAATGTAAAATTAATGATCGTGTATTTATATTTTTAATTGAAAGCATTAGCCAGAAAGACTAAGCATATTCTGCCCATATAATGCATCCTATTTAGGTTGTATAGGAACTTAATAACACAAGAATATTGATTGACTTCATACAGACCAACATAGCCTGGATCCAGTGGTAGAATTAATCCTTGACATGGAGGAAGTAATTCACAGGGTAAATGTAAAATATTTTATCCTCAACATAGATCTGGGTTTGGAAATAATATATCTGTTTAGAGAAGCCTTTAAATATACTTGTAGCCTCATGTGGGGACACAATTTTAAAGGCTTTTTCATTACATAACTATCTAGAGATATCTATTATTTAATTTGGCTGTACAGCCAAACACAGTTGTTTTGGGAAGTATTAATAATAATAATATAATATCAAGGGAATAAAAGTTGAGTGAGAAGGAATGTAAAGATTTGATGAGTGGCTAATACTGTGATAGGGAGTCTCAAAAGACAGTGACTGCCATTCTATATCTAATAAGATTAATGAAACCCCACCTGAAGTTTGACATATTTTAAAAGGCTGTTTCCAGGCACATTGTGTAGACTGAGATTTAGAAACTCCTCTCCCGGCCTTTCTGTATCCCAGGAGGAAGCTTCTAGAGGAAAAAGGACTCAGCGTCTTTTGTGAGAAGGACAGGAGTGAGACAGGGCATATAGAATAATAGGGCAAAAAGCAGAGGCCATGCTGGTGATGGGGAAAGGAAAAGAAAGGCATAGATGAAGTAACCCAGGTTAGAATGGCCCAATGGAGCGGGTAAATTGCCTGAGACAATTCAAAGCCTGTACTAGCTACAAAGTCAGAGTGTGTGTTTGACATCTTTGTAAATAATTATTGGGGTCACCACAACCAACAACTTGTATTGGAGGTTCTGAAATTGTGCTCCGTGGACTAATTGCTGAGAAGGTGCAGAAAGCTGGTTACATGATGTTGGCATCTCCACTTGTTTCCAGCTGCTAAATTGTATTGAAGACTGTTAAAAGTACATTTTCCTAGAATTATTTTTCCATGTAAGCAGTTATTAGCTGTGTTTGCCCCAGTTATCTTATGTAATTGTGAATGGAAAGAGGGTGGTCAGTGTAATTGTGAGTGGGAGAGGAATTGATTCTTTATAAAGATGTGATCTACACTTTTTTTATTATTTATTATTATTATTTAAAGTGTAGGAAACCCTGAGCATAGTGGATTCTGATAAATTTCACTCTGCCCTGACAGTGTCAAGCCAACAACTTTTATAATTCCATTTGGAAGCTATTGCTTTTGTCCATCATTACAAACTCCCCAAAAATTTTCCAAAAGGAAATAAATTAGGTTCTGTAAGGAGGGAGTGGAAGTCTTCAGTGATGACAGTTTGTGGGAAGTTTGAAGACAAGCACAATATAAGGTTAAAACAAGTTGTCAAGGCAATTGAGGCTGCTGGACTGAAATTAATAGACATGTATGCAAGAACAAACTCAGCTATGGATCTTGGCCATAAGGCTGTACAGAGGAAATACACAGAAATCTAGAAAAAGTCAAAGCCATAGTTCAAGTGCTACCTACTAAAAATATATCTGAACTGATGTTCAGCAGTATGATAAAAATTTTGGTGGAAATTCGTACTTACCCTGTCTTCACCGTGCCAGCTCTTTATGAACAATTTAAAACAGAAGATGTTGAGCACTCACACAAGCTCTCATTGACTTAACAAAAGCTACAGGTTCTCAGCACCTTAGAAATTCAGGCTGCCTGTGTGGATCTGGGATAGGGCACAGAAATACATTTTGTAGCTATAAACAATCTGTTATAGATCCGCATCAGACTCTGGTTTAAATGCCAGAGATTGTTCACAGCGTGTAGGGGCAGTACAGAACTTACGGCCCAAGGGGAAGGAGGGTTAAAGTGGCTTCATGATAACTTATGTTCCCCCAACCCTGGGTTGCTCTGAGGGCTGGAGAAACCCCCCTCCAGCATAACTATACACCAAAATAGCTTTACCTATAGAGAGATACTAACAAACCCTCCTACTGTAGACAAAGTTTATACCAACAAAAGCACTTTTGGTGGTATCCCTCAATCTACACTAGGGCTTTTCCCAATATAAAAATGTTGGTTAAAAACAAAAATCACACCCCTAACTGAGATTATTATACCAGCAAACGTTTTAAGTGTTGACCTGGCCAGGACAGTCTTGGGCAGCCCTATAGGCTGTAGTGCTGCACAGAGTCCCCTCAGCACTGTATACTGTGCTCTACCCATTGCACACCCTTCAAACCCCCAGTTCTGTCCCTGGCATGCACCCTACTCCAGGGCTTGTGAGGGGGTGTTTGGCATGTAATCATACACGTCTTCCATGTAATAATAATGTCTTCCACATTGCCTGCTCCTTTTAAGAAACCTAAAGAGACCAGTGAAGATCTCATCTTATATTTAGGAATCCTGTTGGTTACCCAGATTCTCCAGAAGTTTAAGATGATATCAAAACACAGATGGGTGCCATTTGAATTGGCCTCCCAGCCTCATTAAGAAAACTGATTTTAAAAAGTCATTATTGCTGATGGACAACTATGGGCTCTGTCAGGGTTTATATGACATGGTTGACCCATATATTTATTAGGGGTGTCTCATCCTTCTGACCTCTGATTTCTTTTGAAGGAGCAGGGGACTCTGAAGGTGAAAGTCTCATTACATATGGCAATCATACTGTAGTTAATACTACAGTTCTTGTACGGTGACCTATTGAAAGGACACGCAAGATGTCAGGAACTTACAAAATCCTGGTGGTGAGCATAAATGTTGATGTGGTGTCACGGTGTGAGGCAGAATGACAAGAAGAACATAACTGAAAGAAAAAAGTATGTACTAGCTTTGCTGAGGGTAACCACCTCAGTAGTCACTAGAGTAAGACCAGTTCACCTTCTTATGGGTTGACAGAGCAAAATGTCAATGTTAGTAGTAAATATTCATCCTAAGTAGTTCTGCTTAAAGAATGTGAAGTTTAAAGATGCCAGATCTAAGAGCTTTCTTATTCAATTGTCATAATGCTGCCTAAAGCTTACACCAGGAGATCCAATCTGGTAAAAGCTGGTATATTTTGACATGTGATGTTGACGGTTTGTGTTTTAATGGTTATAAAGCTTTAACTTTTTGAATTTCAACATCTACTGTTATTAAATAATTATTGGCTGTCCCCATAATTTCCTGCAGCTCTGAAAATTTAGATTAAAATATATAAAAAATAAAATCCATTTTATTTTGCAACTCTGAAAATTTATAGAGATAAAAATAAAAAATGCTTAAAAATAACCAGGGATATTATCGATGGAAATTATAACAAAAATAAAGCCCAGATTCTGCCAAGCCCTATTTATATAGATGAAGGGTGGGAGAAAATGTATGGTTTGGGGTACTTTTTAGTTAAATCTTTAGCAAGAAGTCAGGCAACAGGAGGGGTTTGGGTAGGTTCTAGACAGCTCTGTAGTAAAACACACAGAGACAAAGAGAGAGAATAGTTTAAGGGATAATATAGTTTGGGTTTTTTTTATTCTGGCAAAGTTCCTTGTTTAGTATTAGAAGAAAGTTGACTGTGGTTCTTTACCATTATTACATGGTACGTGAAAAGTGGTTGTTTTTTTTTTTTTTTTTTAAGGTGCCAAGAATGGGGCCTGAATCTTCTACCGTCATCATATGTATTTCTGGATTCCTCAGTGGAGTCCTTATAAGTGCACTGAAGAGCCATGTCTTGGCTTTGGGGGCATTAGACTTTATGGAGGAGACAGTTCTATGGCTGTCCATTCACATGTTTCCCATTCCCAAAAACATTTCCAATATCAAAGCTCTTCTCTCTACCTGAAACCTCCATTTGGTTCTGCAGACCTAAAGAAATTCCCTTTCAAGCGTCTCTGCCTTTCTAGTGGTAATTACTGCTGCTTATTCTCTACAACCTGTGTGACTGAAAAGTTCTACTTGTATTTTTTTTGTACTTTCTGGACAAAATCGGGTGTAGGCCTCTGCTCCCCAATTCATCTTCAAGTTTAATTCTCATTTCACTGTTATGAAGACCTATCCCTACTCTCCCTATATCCCAAGCCTAAAAATCCAAGAGAAAACCTCCCTCATTCTCTGCCTTTCAGATCCCATCTGTAAATCTAATAATCTTTTGGTCTTGTTCTCTATTTTCCACTGGGTTAACATGGCTAAGGCCTACACAAAGATTTATAGGCCCACTCTTATTTGAGTCCACTCTTTCCGTTATGTTGTATTCACCAAGCAGTTCAAAACACAGAATCATACTCAGAACTTGGCACATGGCTTCAGCCTGATCCTCAGTTCACCCCTTTACAACACACTATAAATAGCCCTTGATGAAATAGCTAGCAGGTTTCTCCTCATTGATTTCACTTTCTTTTTCCCAGTCTTCCTTTCTTGAGGAGCTACGATTTTGTTGCCTTCCAGCAGTGTGGGATCAGGACTGGAGGATGCAATCCATCTGAAGCCAGGGCAGTTTTGTCCTACCTGTAAATTGGTCTGCTCAAAGAAATGCAGATCTCTCATCTGTTGGGTTTTTCCTCCATTTGTCTTTTGGTTACTTTAGATCTCTCCTTCTTCAAGCTCTTCCTAAGATCATGTGCTGAGCCTATAATCAGTCCTCCAAACACAGGTGCACAAAATCTCTTAAACTGTCTTTAAACTATTAGCAGTGGACAGGCCTGCAGAGGAGACTGGAATCCAAAGTGGCAGATACACTTCTTTGAAATGCATAAGAAGAAGTGGGTTTTTTTTACCCACGAAAGCTTATGCCCAAATAAATCTGTTAGTCTTTAAGGTGCCACTGGACTCCTTGTTTTTGTGGATACAGACTAACACGGCTACTCCACTGATTCTTTGAAATGATGTATTGTCAGGTAGGCCAAAATTGTTACCAAGCAATCCAATGACCTGCCCTCTTCATTATTTACTGCTCCCACAATTTTTATCATCAGCAAACTTTAACAGTGATTACTTTTTCTTCCAAGTCATTGATAAAAATGTAGAATAGCATAGGACTAAGAATTGACCTCTGCAGGACCCCACTTGAAACACACCTGTTTAATGATGATTTCCCATTTACAATTACATTTTGAGACATCTTAGCCAGTTTTTAATCCATGTAATGTGTGGAATGTTGATTTTGTATCTTTCCAGTTTCTTAATCAAAATGTCATGTGGTACCAAGTCAAAGGCTTTACAGAAATCTAAGTATATTACATCAATGCTATTAACTTTATCAACCAAACAGTTCATCTCATTTTTTTTTTAAAGTTGAGTTATGTTGATGAGGCCTGTTTTCCATTAAATCTATGTTGACTGGCATTAATTATGTTTCCTTCTTTTAATTCATTATTTAATTGAGTCCTGTATCAGCCATTCCATTTGGCCAGGATTAATGTTAGGTTGATTAATGTTAGGGGGAGGGATAGCTCAGTGGTTTGAGCATTGGCCTGCTAAACCCAGGGTTGTGAGTTCAATCCTTAAGGGGGGTCATTTAGGGATCTGGGGCAAAAATCTATCTAGGGATTGGTCTTGCTTTGAGCAGGGGGTTGGACTAGATGACCTCCTGAGGTTCCTTCCAACCCTGCCATTCTATGATAGGTCTATAATTACCTGGGTAATCCTATTTACTTTTAATTTAAATATTGGCAAAACATTAGCTTTCTTCCAGTCTTCTGTGTTCCAAGACTTATTGAAAATCAACATTATTGCTCCTTGGCCAACTCTTAAAACTCCTGGATGAAAGTTATCTGGATCTGCTGATTTAAAAATGTCTAACTTTAGCAACTGCTGTTTAACATCCTCTTGACTGTTGAAAAGGAAAGTGTTTTGTCGTCATCATCATCATCATATGATATGACTACATTATCAGGCTTTTTCCCAATAGGACAGAAATATTTATAGAACATTTCTGCTTTTTCAGCATTATTACTGACAATTCTGCCATAAAATATTCTCTGGTGGAACATTCCCCTAAGAAATGATGATCTTTGAGCTCTGAAATGAATGATTCCTGCATATTCTACCATGTGTCTGGTTTGTCTATACACTTTCAGCTCCTTCTGGGTAATTATTTCTAATTGAGACTGAGGTTACTGGTCTGCAAGTCTACACCAAAGGGAGTCTGGTATCTGTAGTGCCTGGGGAAGGCATCATGGGAAACAATATCTGGCATCTAAAATGCTGGAGGATCAGAGGAGAGGAGAGCCTTATAGGTGGAGGGGTGATTACCAGAGTGCAGCAGGGGTTTTGTAGGCGGGCACTGAGGTGGCCAAAAGGCAGAGGTTTGGTATTGTAGGGAGATGGGAGTATCAAGTCACAGAGGAGGAGGGAAGGAGCATACCAGCAGTTTTCCTCCCTAATTTTGAGCAGTGATGACAGGAAAAATCAGTACAAATTTTCCTATTGCCATCTAAGGTAAAATAATTGGGGGGAAAAAATCTGTTTGTTTATTTCGAAAGGGGTATGATCCAGCATTTAAGGCTGACGGTGAAAAGATTCAGTGGTTCAGCTGGATAACTAAAGGTGTCGTATTTATAGACCAGCTATTTCAGGAATAGAGCCTGTGTTCTTTTGCATCACTTAAGGCAAAATGTAACCTTGGCAAAGAAAACCACTGACAATATTTGCAGTTGCGTCATTCTCAATAGAGAATTTAAAATCGGGAAATATGAGAACATTCTTGATAAGCCAGTGCTTTTAAATAATCCTAGTTGTTATGGCTGTCCATAAGAATCCAGCTGCTTCAATACAAATATCCTGAGCAGTAAATGTTCACTATCCAAAATTAAAGAAGCATGGAGTAGGTAATTGGATTAGGATATTTATGTCAAATTGTGGAATAAATTTAATACAATTGTTGGGAAAGTCTAAGTGTGACTTCAAACTAAGGTTTAGTCAAGATTGTTTTTCTTTCAGGAATGAAAAGAGTAAAAAGCAGAACTCTGGCCCAATGACAATTTTTAGAATTATGAAGCAGCATATGCTAATTTGCTGCATCAAGCATATGACTTTTTTGTTTTTGCAGCTTTATTTTATCCCCTTTATGCAAACTGTATGTTAGACATGCAATTTTACTGAGCTCCATGTGCAGCAGACATATCCTCATAATGAAGATGGGGCTGGGTCAAAATGTAATGGGATAGAGATATCAACAAGCTCAGATATCATGGTAATAGGCATGGCATAAAACCCAGACAGAATAGATTAGAAATAGTCTTCACTAAATGCAGTATAAGAGAGTTTTTGAAAAAAGGTTTCTGCTAAAATTTTACTTAATAACCAAGAAATTGATACCCAATTTGGAAAGCATTAACGTCCTACTAGAATGCTAAAATAACTAGTTAAATCTTTTATTGAGAGAGCACCACTAGAAAGAAATTGCAAATCATTCAAGCTCTCATTTTTTACTATATACAAAACCCCAGAACTAAGTTGGTTCTTTTAGCTCCTCCTATTATTTGCTCAGATATCTAATATAAAAAGGGGTTCTAAACTCCTAGTCTGTCTTCATTTGGTTTAATTCATATAGGAAGCAACTTTTGTGGCTTGCCGTGTAGACTTTTTAAATGTTGTTTTACTTTGCAAACTTTTTTCTTTTTATACATTCTCTGTACTCTACTGAAGTAAAAGAAAATTCTGACTATGAAATAAATCTCTACAATTCTTACAGCTGCAGGATGTGTGATTACTAATTTTGTAAATTGGAATGTTTTGGTATCCCAACTGGTCCTTCAAGAAGTTCCTAAAGATTTTCAGTTACAACAATAATGTCAACCACAAACACATGAAACAGAATAAATATCAGGCTATTATGCATAATGTGGCTATAACAAGAAGTTGCAGTGATGTCAAAAACCACAGGAGTAAAATTCAAATGGTTTATTTGTAGAGTTACTAGAAACGCTCAATGGAAGTCTAGGCCCATAAACCAAATTTGCCTGTTTGCTTATTTTCTATATATGGATTTGAGTCACGGATTTATGCCCTGTACAGTTTTCCATTGCTTCTCCAGTCATGTCGCTTTCTCCAGCCTCTCCATGTTCTTTTTCACTGTCTAATACCCTTCCCTCCTGTACACCATACCCTTTCCATTCTATTGTTACTCTTGTCCTCCACTGCCTTCCTTTTGTATTGCTGCCCTGGCCAGGCCATTGCCTTCCCCTTTCTGCTTTTTGCTGGTGTTGTAACTGTCTACTTACTACTGGTCCAAAAGCAAACTCAGTGTCTTGGGTGCAGCCCTTTTAATCAGGAGATTGATTCCAACATGGGAGAGGGACAGATAGGGAATGGCAATTGTGGGACGGGCTAAGTTAGGAGAGGGTAGCTAGGGAGAGAGGTTGACATGAATATTATTTATTATTATTCATTATTACTGAAGAAAGCGTAGTAACAACTGCTGAACCCCCTTGAGGAGGCAACAAACACAGAAAATTAAGGCAGAAATGTAATAGGAAGCCTAAATAAATGCTTGAAAGAGCAGTATGAGTGCAGTGAAGAAAAAAGGGGTAGGGAGAACAAAAGAGGAAACCAACCCAAAGAGGGAGAAAGTGAAAGCAAACAAAGAAGCCATGTGAAAATGTGAGTCCTTGGTTATTCTCTCTCACTGCATAGGAGTTTGACTCTCTCATTGATCTGCGTTTAATTTAAACACAAAAATATAAACGATTTCTTTTTCTCCAGTGGATGGTTTATCTTTAAGTAATCTGTTCTCATGAAGAGTTAACTGATTCTGGGGATGACAATACATTTACTAAGGAATTTAAGATTATGGTTTGGGACTTTGGGGTCACAGCCATGATTAACATATGGTACTCCAGGTCATCCAGTCTTAGTTTTAAGGGGCTTAATATTTTGTTTGAGACATTACAGATTCTGCAGGAAAAAGCTAATGGAATGTAGATTCTTCTTTGAGTGATTATCCACCCTTGGGGGCTCAGCACATGAGATTGGATTATTTTTGAATAGCAGTATCCATTGTGGTTGCAGCTGCACCCCTCAAGTCCTCCAAACCACTGAAGCTGAGGGCATAAAGGGCAAAATGGCCTCAGCTGCCACTTAATTTCTTCTTACCACCCATGGGAAAAGATGGAACACCAGCAGTATTTGTGTTCTTGTGTGACACAGCTACTACTTCTAGTTCATTTTGTTTTGGGATCTTTGGTCCTAGTTTATTTTTATTTTTAGTATGAGTTATTGTCTTTTTGCCTGTTGGATTAAAATAAATTGTTATGTTGCTGCCTCGGGTGGGACACAACTGAGAGTATCAATTCAGGACAAATTGCTTAGAGCAGGGCAGTTACAGCCCAAGACTGGTTTTCCTTTACCATTAAGGCACACCAAACCAGCCAAACAGAGAGGACTTTGGTTTCACCCCACTGGCTAACCATAAGTCGTACAAGCAATTCCCTTAGACACTACAGTTTCCCAGTATCGCCTCCAGTACCATTCGTTATGGGGACGAATGGTTATGAAAACCAATATCCCAGTAAAAGAAAAAAGGATCTCTCGATCCCAAAGGACCAAGCCCCAGACCCAGGTCAATATACAACTCAGATCTTACCCACAAATCATGTTGTTGCCAATCCTTTAGAATCTAAAATTTAAAGGTTTATTCATAAAAGAAAGAAATATAGATGTGAGCTAAAATTAGTTAAATGGAATCAATTACATACAGTAATGGCAAAGTTCTTGGTTCAGACTTGTAGCGGTGATGGAATAAACTACAGGTTCAAATGTACTCCAGAGACTTGGAGTACATCCACAGCTGGGATGGGTCATTCGGTCCTTATTCAGAGCTTCAGTTTGTAGTAAAGTTCCTCCAGAGGTCAGAAGCAAGATTGAAGACAAGATGGAGGAGATGCAGCAGTCTTTTATAGTCTCTTGCCATGTGGCCTCTGCTTTCTTTGTTCCAAAGACAAGCTATGTAGCACATGGCATGGAAAAACCTTAGAGTTCTGTCCATAGGCATGTCCCTGCATGCCTTGCTGAGTCACAAGATATATCTGCCTTCTCTCAGTGGGTCAGTTGTATAACTAATGGTCCTTAATGGGTCATCAAGCAAGCTAGGCAGTGCTGATGCCAAATTGTCTGCGTGTCACCCAGAAACATAGCACAAGTTTGAAATACAGACAGTATAGAGCCAATACTTATAACTTTAAATACAAAAATGATACATGCATACAGATAGTATAATCATAACCAGCAAACCATAACCTTGTCATAGATACCCCACTTGACCTCCCCTGTACAAGATTTGGTGCCACTATATGACCTTAGTTGCAACAATGGTCTATATGGTCACAGTTCGTGTCAATAATGTCACATAAACACAAACCTTTTAAGGGGTATGTGTAGTGAGACACTCCTTCACCCCCCTCCAGGGGGTACTCCTCCATCATGGTGCACTCTATCCGGCTTTAAGAACTGCTCATTTGATTGTGCCATGCCCGTTAATGCTGGCCACTCCCAATGTCTCATCTGCCTAGGAGTAGGACACATAGCAGAGTGTTGCTTTCCATGTTGCTCATTCTGCAAGAGAACCATCAAGAACAGAGAGCTAAAATTATTCCTGCTGGAAAGAACCATAAAGCTCCAGTTCCCACCCCCTAGAAACCTGGAAAGGATCAGCCTCATCTCACCTCAACACCAGCCAGCTGTGTTTCCTCCTCTACCTCTCAAGCGGTCTCTTCCTATAGACCACATTCCTCAACGGTTTCTGTGCCTTCAGAAAGGGGGAGAAAAGCGTGGTGTTCCAATCAAGAATCCAGGTGCAGGGCACTTACTGTTACCCAAACCCTGAGTAAAAAACTCAAGACTTCTCCTCACGCTACAACAACTAAGACCTCTGGCTCTGAATCACTTCCCGGTACCTTGGCACTGAAGAGCAAATTGACTGACTCTTTCTTTGTCCCACAGGGGTCATTCTGCCCTTGGGTACTACACTGTTGCAAAGCACTCCAGCACCATCTGTGGCGCCAAGACCCTTGGTTCCCAATGTTATGCTCACAGCATACTCACAGAGAAGTTAGATTAAAAACCTTAATACTCTTTCTGGAAGGTGACACTGGGCTAAATAGCAGTGGCCATCAATGAGGGTCTCCTCCAGCCTGCTAAGGTGTTCTGCCACACTCCTGTTTCTATTTCAACCACTATAAAGAGAGGGGATAGAAAGTACCAGATCCCAAGGAGGGGCCTGAATATTTCTATCAGCACCTGACTTTGTGAGAAGATTCCAAAGAGGCTAGTTCTTTTCAGCCATAACCATAAGGTCTATGCCAACTACCAAGCCTTGCCCCTGGAGTATGATTTTTTTTATTTTGGCATAGAATATCCAGCATGATGGATAAATGACTGAAAAAAACACTGAGGAATAAAAGACATTTATGGCAGAGAGCCCTTGACAGCTCTGATGTGGCGGCACAGACTATGGCATGTACTATTGCCATAAGATGTTTTTCCTGGTACCAGGCATCTGGGAGCCCACACGAGGTCAAAACAATCATAGAAAACCAGTTTGGAGAAAACCAAGCTATTCAACACCACCACCACCACTTCACGGTCTCCAGGACATTAAAGCCACTCTTCTATCCCTGGATCTGTACATCCCCACAATGCAGAGAAACTAATAGTCATACTATAAGCACAAGCTTCAGCCTCAGTACTACCTCCAAACAGTGCTCTTCTAAGCCTCCAAGAAAAAAAACGCTGAGGTACCACAGACATTGACCATCTGCTCCCTCCTTGCCTGCCCCATAGTATGGACCATCTTCCAAGAACCAGTTTTGACATGCGTTTCAAGAGCCTGGGAGACCTTCCTATGGATCCTCTTTCTTTTACACCCCCTCCTTTGGAATCACCTTTGGGAATCACCTTTGAATATCTCAGACTAGTGGATCTTTGAGATAGTAAGCAAGGGGTGTATCCCCTGTGATTTCAGTCTTCACCTACTGCCTCCCTCCTTTTCCTGTCCCTTTCCATGGAACCCTTTCATGAGAGACCTTTTTGGAACAAATGAACTCCCTAATACAACATGGAGCTGTGGTAAAAGTACCCTTGAAGTTAGAGGAAGGGGCTTCTCTTTTCCTGCTACTTTCTAGTTCCAATGAATAAAGGGGCTGGAGACCCATCCTTGATCTTTGACATCTCAATGTGTCCTTCTGTCTTTTCAAATTTGGTTTGCTCAGCCTAGCCTCCTTCTGCTTCCCAGGATCTTTTATACTGGTTCACAGCTCCCAATCTTCAAGATGTGTACTTGCATATTTCCATTCACAGGGTATGTCTACACAGCGACTAGACACCTGCGGCTGGCCAGTGCTAGTCAACTCGGGCTTGTGCAGCTCAGGCTGTGGGGATGTTTCATTGCTGTGTAGACTTACAGGTTCAGCCTAGAGCCTGGGCTCTAGGACCCTGCGGGGTATCAAGGTCCCAGAACTTGGGATTCAGCCTGAGCCCAGAAGTCTACACAGCAATGAAACAGCCCCACACCCTGAGTAGGCTGGCATGGCCAGCTGCAGATTTTACTTTGCTGTGTATATGAACCCACAAAGAGTCCTCAGAGTCATACCTTTCAGCCTTTTGACGGTTCCTTGAGTCTTCCAAAGATTCTAGCCTTAGTGGATGCCCATCCATGCAGGATGGGAATACAAGTATACCCTGTCCAGATGATTGACTCGTTTGGAGGAAACCCCACAGAAAGCCACTGACTCAATTCACAAGTTCTTAATCTCTTCACTTTCCTGGGACTCAGGGTCAACAGCGACATTATTGCTTTAGATCATTAATGTTTCCTTAGCAAGAGGTTGCCAGTTTCACTGAAACAAGGTGGTGTTAGGAGAAACCATTTTTGTTGGGGTGATCTTGCTAATTTTCAACCTGTCCCAACCTTTCATTGTTGGGCACAGTGATTGTAAAACTTGTAGCAAAGTAGCACTGTTATCTATAATCTTCAAATTTCCTTTATCTTTTTAGTCAATTTTTAGGCCTGGCTGTTGTGCAGAGACGACGTTGGTCTGTGTGGACGAATATCTAAAGATAGACAAAAATCAGATGTTCTTTTATATCTGTCATGGGCCTGTAATACCATTGACAACAGAAGTCTGTGAAGGATGGGTCCTGGTGAAATCCACAACAGTCACTGTTAAAATGCCAACAATTATAATTGCTAGTTTATTAGTTGTTAACCAACAACAACATGCTGATCACTGTATGATACAGTAAAAAAGACAGTCCCTACTTAAAAGAGCGTACAGTCTAAAAGACAAAGAGAAGATAATGCACACTGGTAGAATCAGAGAAAGGAGGTAGAGAGAAATTTCTTTCTTTCTTCATCTCTAATGTAATATTAGGTCAGAAAGAGCGATTGATGTGGGCGAGTATTAAGGCATCTGAGATACTACAGTAATTTTGCAGACACTGAGGGTCAGGGGAATCTTATCCCCAATGTACCTGTGAGCATCTGAATCACATCACTATAGCAGCCTATGGGGGGCCTACGGTTTACAAATGGATGGAACCAACTACACACACAACATGTTTTGTGGGCCAGTAGGTTTTGGCCCACAACAGGTTTTGTGGGCCAGAATAGATCTGCTGGCCATGCCCCAGGCTTCAAAGCCTATCTACATTCCACATTTTTCTTGTGGTAAACCATGAAACTTGCAATGAATATCTTCTCTGTCGTACACAGGGAGCTGTAGATTCTGACTGCAATGTGTCCTATTTAGGCCCCCTACCACATCAGACTTTTAGCCTCCTTTGTAAGATTCTGCTTAAAGAATTGTGGGCCTTATAGCTATTCCAATATACTTATGTAGGCTTTATAAGTATTCGTACAGTTACTCATTTTCTTTCCATCTCAAGGAAAACTGATTTTGAAAGCATGACCCCTATTTTATGTAAGATGCAAAAAGTACAAGGCAGGCTTTGAAAGTACAAGGCAGACTGGCATTCTGTCTAATGTAATCTCTCAATGATAGATACTTCAGTCTCATTAAGACTGAAGGAACTCTCTTCACCTCTAATGAAACAAAGTTCACTTAAACTTTTTTTTAAGGTGCAAGTTGCAATCACAAAGATGGAAACTGATATTTTATCATCCCTTTTCCCAACTTCCCAAAACAACCATGTGTACAGGACTTCACCTCTTGCACAGATATAAATAATGTATTCAAGTTACTTTTTATTCAACCCCTGTACAATCAGAAAAAGCTGGAAGAAAAGGCAAACTCTTAAATCTTTCAACTATCAAAATGAATAATTAGATATTAATTTTTTAACAATCCACAAATCCTAAAGTATATTTCTCCCATTATCTTTTATGAGAATCTAATGAACAGCATACAGTAAAAATGTTTTGACATCTCATCTGTACTTATTAACTTTCTTATAATGAATGCAGATGTTTCAATGGAAATAGTATTAAAATATAACCATACAGTGAGATCTTGTGTGAGTCTTTCCATTACTATCCGGCAGGACACTCTTCTGGAGAGAAGTGACTGTAGTATTACCATGCATTTGCTGACTCTAATTTCATCTAATGCAATTTTCCCCTTAGCATAGTAAAATGCCAGATTTGATTAATGCTGGTCTTTATAAACTTTCACGCTGCACTTGTATATTTGATTTTAATCTGAGGTATGTCAGTGAGCACCACAGGGACCATCTTCAGTAAAAGGTACCAGAAAGTGTCAGATGAGTGCTAATGATCTCAGTGCACAAGGAAAAAAATGTTGTCCAATTAGATATTAGCCTTTATAATTCTAGTGGCTCTGCATTTGGAATATAAAATGAACTTGTATAAGATACTGTCTCCTTTCCTCATGGTACACCATGGTAAAATTGTAATGCAGAATTTTATTTGTTTAAATACAATGGAGTTGATTGTTCTCTTCACAGATCTGCTTCTGGTAGCAGTTTAGCAGTGTTTCCATCTCTCACTCTACCTATCATATGAATTAAATGAGGTTCATGAAAGATTTTTGTGGCTACTTGGCAGATGTGGAGCCCAGGCAGAAATGAAATTTCTATCTAGAAATTTACTTACAAAAAGCTTTTATGACTATCTCTCTCAGGCATATTTTCATTCCAAAGGAAACCATATGCCAGTTCCAAGAGAGCTAACCTTACTTGAAAACCTTAGATGCTTTAATCAGAATTGGTTGTGGGGTTTGAAAAATGTCTACTCTCACTCACCCACAGGCCAGTACTTTAACACTTGGATACATAAATTAGGCACCAACACAACCCCCATATTAGCTGCCTAAATAACTGATTTTCACAGTGACTGATTTTCACAGATGCTGAGGTTCCATAGTTCCCACTGACTTCATTGGTAGCTGTGGATACTTAACACCTTACCAACTCTGCCCTGGAGTGATACCAGGATAAAGGAAAACATCTAATATTTCTTTCAAAATCAGTTTAATCTAATCTGGGACTACAAACATTAAATTACCTTAATCATAATCCACAAATATAATATGGCTATTACATGCTGCCACTACAGGGCAGAGATAAGGTTGTTTGGGTGCCCTAACTGTGCATTGATTGATTTGGGTACAATTATAACATGCATTTGATGTATATTATCCTAGTTTACTGATGTGTATTCTCATCCTTAATGTCATTTTTGTCTAGAAATTCACTAATGATCTGGAAATGGGGTTGAGCAGTTAAATAGCAAAAATTTTTGATGATGCAAAATTACTTAGGTTAGTAAAGTCTAGGGATGACTGCAGGAAACTTTAGAAAGACCTGCCAAAGCTTGATAAGTGGGCAATGCAATGGCAGATGAAATATAGGGCTTGTCTACATGGTGAATTAGTGTGTGGCAAGCCAGCGTGTGAATCTACAGCACACCAGCTTGCTGCATGCTATCTCACTGTGTACCCTGCTAAAGCACAGTGAAAGTCCTAGATTGCAGCTTAGCTCACTGAACTTTTTAAGCAGGTGCACTGTAGACTTATACCCTTGTTGCCAAGCACTAATTTGCCATGTAAAATACAAAAGATTTTGTGGTTTATGTAAAAGAGAAATTTAGTTTCCATACCTGTAATTTTTATGTCTTGTAATGGATGGCACTCAATACCAACTTTTGCCCACTAAACTTGATATTGGTAAGACTTTCTCATTCTATTACAACAAAGGCTGTTTTAAATTATTATTTTTTAATTTTCCATTGAGTTCAGACTGACTCTGCTGACGTACTGCAGCAACTCACTCTGACTCAAGGAAATGAGTTCCATAAGCTAAAGGTAGAAAATATGAGTAAGTCCCTGATTCTGCAAAAACTTACACACTTTCTTAACTTTAAGCATATGAGCAGTCACATTGAGTTCAAGAAGAACAGGAGTACTTGTGGCACCTTAGAGACTAACAAATTCAAGGGGACTATTTGTACTTAAAATTAAGCATGTGCATAAATCTTGCAGGATTGGGGCATGATACTGTTGATAGAGTTAACAACATTTAAAGTACAACATGCATCATTTAATTATTCCAGACCTCTATTAAAGGAGGTTTGTGAGAGTTTTCAAAATTAAGTGCTGCTATTTCACTGGGAGCTCCTCTTGTGCAGCAATCTTGAAGAAACTGGAGAAAGCAGCATGACATTGTAGGAGAAGGATGAGACCAGAAAACTTGGATTAATAACCCCAAGAGTATATAAGAGTATACCTTTAGGCAACTGGGATTTATGGAGGCCACCCAAAAGAAACTGGAGGATGTATCTGACAACAGTCAGTTGGAGTGAAATTAGGCTGAGGGCTGTGCAGCAGGAGAACAAGTCTAACAGAACATTGGAAGAGAAGGATTAAAAACTGGGAATCTGATTTTCAGAAGTGCTGAGCACCCATAAATCCAGCTGAAGTAAATAGGAGCTGCAGGTGCTCCGGATCTCTGGAAATCATGCTCAGCATTTTTAGAAACATCACTAGTGAGAGAATTACTAATTAATGTTTCTTGAAAATGAGTTCCATAGCTGATAAGACCCAGTATTGATATTTTGTTTGTTTGTTTAATTATGGATTGCTATTGCTGGAGTTATTCTGGACTATGTGGTAAGAAGTTTGCTTCAAGTACATTTTCAACAGTAAGTCATCCATCTAATGCAGATATCAATAACAGCACTAGAGAAAATTATATGCAAGATGACATGGACATAAATAGGTAATGTTTCCCTTTAATTGCAGGAAAATTAGCATAATGATGGCTAGATCTGTTGAGAGAAAGAGATGGTAGATTTTTTTAGATCTATGGAGCATAGAAAAGTCAAGTGGAACCATTTCTTCAATGGGTCATAGAATATTTTCTGCTCTGGATCTTGCTTCACTTACAAATTAAATACCTGGATAAGGCTCTGAAGGTGTGTGTGATTTTGGCTCCTATTCTCAGATTTATTTATAATTATAATTTTATTGACAGAGGATATGGAAGGAAGAGTGGAAATCTGATATTTTAAACTAAGGTTGAGAATACATATTAGTAATTTAAAAGTAAAAAAATCATAGGCATATTGACATTTTCAAAACCAATCATTATAAATTTAGAAAATTCAGAGTTAAGATTACACTTAAAATAAAATTAAACATGTTAATGTATGTAATGCACACAAACAACCTTAACTCTGCCCTATAGTGATGTCATCCTTTAATAACAGCTATGATTAAGGCAATTTTAGTGTTTGTGGTCCCAGATTAGATTAAATTGATTTTTATAAACTTTTTTTTCCATATCCCTTCCACCTTGTGACATTAGCAGTTACTGACACAGCTTCATGACCTGGCAGAGTGGAGAGAGTTGTCATAGAGTGGGGTTCTGCTAATTTTCTGATTGTTCTTAGAGAGTGATGAGTGATTACTTCTCCTTCCTGAATGCTAACTTGGGGAATCCCACAGGGACCAGTCCTGTTGACCCTTCTGTTCAACATCTGTTATCCCATAAGTAGAGATCATGAGATGATATGGGCTATAACATATTCCCTATGCTCATGACACCTAGCTCTACATTTTCTCTCTTTTGACCCAGAAACTTACCCAGTGTCTGGCAAAAATTGGACACTGCATGAAAGCCATTTGGTTGGAGTCCAATTTGGCAAGACAAAGGTAATGTTCATTGGCAGATGAAAGTGCTTTGAGGACCTGGTGAAAGCTATAGTTGTTCTATCATTTGACTGCATCTGCTCAACTGGTGTCAAAATGGTTCACAGTCAAGCGAGGTCTTACCAGACTCCTCACTATTCCTATATGTACAAGTCACATCAGGTAACAATATTCTTCTTTCACCTACAGCTGACAAATAGACTTGCTAGGTGAAATTCAAGGCACTGGTTATCTTTTATACAGTTATACTTGAATGGTTTAGGCATATGGTACTGATAGGACTGCTCCACCATATCTAACCTACCATTGGTCTGTGTTCCTCCAGCACACTAGAACTTATTGTCCCAAAGACTTAACACTTTCGAGTGCTGGTGGCAGAGTGGTTTTGATATTGAGGCTGTTCCTTAGAATTCATGTCTTGTGGAAACACAATTAAGGATAAATCTGGCCACTTTTAGAAAGAGGCATCACTTTGCTCAGGCTTTTCAATATGGTTAAATCTTTGTTTCCTAGCCCAGTTGAAAGGGTGCTGGCAGCAGTAGAGTATGCTATTTGATCTCTTACTGGGAATTTGAATCTCTGTTTAAGTTTCCTAATATGTTGATGGACACCAAATAAAGTGTGTAGTAATAATAAAGCTGACTAGAAATATCTTTTCTTCTTCGAGTGCTTGCTCATATCCATTCCATTAGGTGTGTGCGCGCCGCGTGCACGATCGTCGGAAGATTTTTACCCTAGCAACACCGGCGGGTCGGCTGTGGAGCCCCCTAGAGTGGCGCCTTCATGGCGCTGAATATATACCCCAGCCGACCCGGCGCCCCCTCAGTTCCTTCTTACCGCCCCTGACGGTCGTTGGAACTGTGGAGCGCTGCTTAGCTGTTCTCCACTTTCCCTAGCTTTTCTTGTTGTATCATAGTTGTAGTTATAGTTATAGTCTTAGAGTTTGTTGTAAGTTAGTTAAGTAGTTGTAAAGTTGTTCTAAATAGTCCAGGGGGTTAAGGGGGTCGTCTCCCCCCTTTCTCCCCCGGCCGCGGGGCCGGGCTCATGCCCAACGCTCCCGGCTTCAAGCTGTGCGCCTCCTGCGCTAAACCTATGCCCACGAGCGACCCGCACGAATCTTGTCTGAAGTGCCTGGGAGAGTCACACCAGACAGACAAGTGTAAAATCTGTAAGGCCTTTCGTCCGAGAACGAAGAAGGAGCGGGACTTTCGGCTCAGGCAACTTCTGATGGAGGCGGCTCTTAGCCCGGACGCTCCTTCTACGAGCAAGGCCCCGGCACCTAGCACCTCGGTGCGCAGTGCCCCGGCGGCACCGGCTGCGACGACCACGCGAGTGGCGTCAGACAAGCCTCCCCGGCACCGGACCTCGTCGGCACCGCAGACACAGCAAGTGCCTCGGCGCCGGTCCTTATCCCCAGGGCATAAAAAAGCCCATAAGACGGGGACATCAGTGCCGAAGACGCCAGCTCCCCCAGTGTCGGGGGTAGAGCCGCGTCCACCGGTGGAGCAACGGAAACAGTTGCCTCCGGCACCGTCGACTCCGGCGCCGAGGCCGTTGAGTCCGGTGCAAATAGCGTCTCCCCCCAGGCCGGCGGTGATACAGTGCCTCCCGTCGACTCCAGAGACCTTCGCGGCGGCGAGAGACTTAATAGCTCTCACGGAGCCGGCACCGCCTCAGCCACCGGCACCGACTGCACCGTTGACTCGCCCGGTCCAGTCGAGGGGGAAACCTGCTTTGATGCGCCCACCATCACAGGGGCTGGAACCTCGGCACCGGTCCAGGTCCCGAAGCAGGTCCCCACGCCGCTCGCAGTCCCGGCGCCGAATATCGTCTCGGCACCGGTCGTACTCGCGGCCAAGATCTACTTCGCGGCACCGCTCCACGTCTCGGCACCGCTATGATCGTCGGCACCGATCAACGTCGAGACGTAGTTCTCGACACCGCTACGGTCGGCGCTCGACGTCGAGGGGTCGCTCCCGGCACCGGGCATACTCCAGGTCCTCGTCGAGGTCCAGATCCGACTCCCGGCACCGACGAGGTCATCGGCACCGGTCGCGGTCCCGGCACCGATCGCCGGCACCGCGCGGAGATAGATCATCTCCGGACCGGCACCGTGCGGCACCGCAGCCCACCGGGATGGTTTCATCTCTCTCGGCACCGCCATGGCCGTCTAGATCGGTGTCTCGCTCCTCGGAGGACTTGTCGAGATCGGCATACCCCCCTCAAGGGCGCGCCGATGAACAAAATTTCGGCCACTGGCAGGAGATGGCAGAGGACCAATCTCATGGACCATCTCACTGGTCGTTTTGGACCCCGTGGGCATACCACCAAGAACAAGGGGCTCCAATACCATCGACCTCTCGCTCGGGTCACTCGGTTAGAAGGGCCCCAGAATCCACCATCTCTCGGCCTCCGCCAGGAGGCATGGAGGCTTCGGTGTCCACGCCACCCGACACCAGGGACCCAAGTGCAGGTGATGCCCCGGCCCAAGAGCAAGGGGATCAGGACCCCCCCTTGGATCCGGTACCACCGGAGGCATCCTCTTCCTCCTCTCCGGACGAGGCAGTGGCGGGCACTTCATGTACGGGTCCCCCTCCGATAGATCTTCGGGCTCACCAGGATCTCCTGCGTAGGATGGCCCGTAATATGGACCTGCAGGCGGAGGAGATAGTGGAGGTGCACGACCCGATCGTGAACATCCTTGGAGCAGATGCCCCATCGAGGGTGGCGTTACCTCTGATCCGCACGATCCAATCGAATGCGGATACGATATGGCAAACTCCTGCCTCCATTCCACCCACAGCGAGAGGGGTGGAAAGAAAATACTTTGTCCCCTCTAAGGACTATGGGTACTTGTACACCCACCCCCAACCGTGCTCACTGGTGGTGGAATCAGTGAATGCACGAGAGCGCCACGGCCAGCAGGCTGCAGCGCCTAAATCAAAAGAGGCTAAGCGGCTCGACCTGTTTGGCCGTAAGGTCTACTCAGCCGGAGGGCTACAACTGAGAGCGGCGAACCAACAGGCGTTACTGAGCCGCTACAATTTCAACTCCTGGAACTCTATGGGGAAGTTTAAGGAGTTGATTCCCCAAGAGTCCAGGGAAGAGTTTGGAGCCATGGTAGAGGAGGGCAAGAAGGTGGCTCGGACCTCCTTGCAGGCCTCCTTGGACATTGCAGACTCAGCGGCGAGGACCCTGGCTTCGGGCATCGCTATGCGCAGGATCTCCTGGCTTCAGGTTTCGGGTTTGCCTCCGGAGCTGCAGCAAACCCTACAAGATCTGCCTTTTGAGGGGCATGGATTGTTCTCAGATAAGACGGACTCCCGCCTGCAGAGCCTCAAGGACTCGAGAACAATCATGCGCTCCCTGGGGATGCATGTTGTGGGCCCCCAGCGCAGGCCATTTAGGCCGCAACCTCAGCGCTTCTACCCCCCCCCGCCTCGTCAGAGACAAGACTCGGCCCGGAGGCGAGGGCGAGGTGGTAGAAGAAGGTGGACCGGCCCTCAACCCGGTCAGAACCAGGGGCCACCTCGACCACCTTCAGGCCCCAGGCAGAACTTTTGAAGGTGCGGTCGAGGACGGCGCCCCAGTCATCCCCCAGGATCCAGCCCCCTCCTTTCGGGATCGCCTCTCCCACTTCCACCGTGCTTGGTCCCTTATAACTTCGGACCGTTGGGTCCTCCGCACGGTGGAGAGGGGATACGCTATCCAGTTTTCTTCTATCCCCCCCTCCTCCCCCCCTTCCCCGTCCCTCTTCAGGGACCCTTCTCACGAGCAACTTCTTATACAGGAAGTTTCTACGCTCCTCGCTATGGGGGCCATAGAGGAGGTTCCAGTGGAATTAAGGGGCAGGGGATTCTACTCCCGTTATTTCCTCATCCCCAAGTCCAAAGGAGGTCTGCGACCCATCTTGGACTTGCGCGGACTCAACAAATTCGTAGTAAAGTTGAAGTTCCGCATGGTCTCTCTGGGGGCCATTATCCCTTCCCTCGATCCTGGAGACTGGTTTGCCGCCCTCGACATGAAAGACGCATACTTTCACATCGCAATTTACCCGCCTCACAGACGCTTCCTGCGATTCCTAGTAAGCAAAGTGCACTATCAATTTGCAGTCCTTCCCTTCGGCCTATCCTCGGCCCCAAGAGTGTTCACGAAATGTATGGCTGTTGTGGCAGCGTACCTTCGTCGGCAAGGGATACAGGTGTTCCCGTACCTAGACGACTGGCTGGTACGCGGTCGTACCAAGGAACAAGTTCGTGCTCACGTCCACATAATAGTGCGCACATTCAACAAGTTGGGTATCCTACTCAACAAGGACAAATCCACTCTAGAACCTACCCAGAGAATAGAATTCATCGGTGCGGTTCTAGACTCCAGACGCGCACAAGCCGTCCTGCCAGACAATCGCTTTTGCACCATCACGAGCCTCATCCAGGGACTCAAGGCCTTCCCAACTACCACGGTGAGGTCGTGCCTTACCCTCCTGGGTCACATGGCTTCATGCACGTACGTAACCAGGCATGCCAGACTTCGGCTTCGCCCACTCCAGACCTGGGTGTCATCAATATACCGCCCACATCGGGACAGCCTGAATACGGTGGTCACAATCCCGAACTCGGTCCTGACCTCCCTCACATGGTGGCTAGATCACAATGTGGTTTGCGAGGGGATGCCGTTTCACGCCCCACAACCCTCTCTGCACCTGGTCACAGACGCTTCATCTCTGGGTTGGGGCGCCCATCTCAACGAGCACCATACCCAGGGCCTGTGGACTGCACCTCAGCTAGCCCTACACATCAATGTTCGGGAACTGATGGCGGTGCGCCTGGCGTGCCAGGCATTTCTCAATCTCCTACGTGGCCGCTGTGTGTTAGTTCTCACCGACAACACCACGGCCATGTTTTACATCAACAAGCAAGGAGGAGCACGTTCGTCAATTCTATGCCAAGAGGCCATTCGCCTGTGGGACTTCTGCATCGCCCACTCAATCCATCTCACGGCATCGTTCCTCCCTGGAGTCCAGAACACTCTGGCGGACCGGCTCAGCAGGTCCTTTCAAACGCACGAGTGGTCTATCCGTCCGGACATTATACATTCCGTCTTCCAGAAGTGGGGGTTTCCCCACATAGACCTGTTTGCATCTCGAGACAACAGGAAGTGCCACGTGTTCTGCTCCCTGCAAGGTCGAGCTCCGGGCTCCCTCTCGGATGCGTTTCTCCTTCCCTGGAAAGACCATCTGTTTTATGCCTTCCCTCCGTTTCCTCTGGTCCACAAGGTACTGCTCAAATTGCGCAGAGACCAGGCACAGGTAATTCTGATCGCTCCAGCGTGGCCGAGACAACATTGGTACACCACGCTGTTGGAACTCTCGGTTCGGACACCGATCCCGCTTCCGTTGTATCCGGATCTCATCACGCAGAACCACGGCCGGCTGCGTCACCCCGACCTGCAATCACTCCACCTCACGGCGTGGCTGCCCCATGGTTCACCCAGGCAGAGCAACAGTGTTCTCACTCTGTCCAACAGATTCTGCTGAGCAGTAGGAAGCCCTCAACACGGACCACATACTTGGCCAAGTGGAAGCGGTTCTCCTGTTGGTGCGAACAGCGAGCCACGTCCCCGTTGCACGCACCTATCCCTCTCATTTTGGAATATCTCCTCTCCCTAAAACAGCAAGGGTTGGCGATATCTTCAATTAGAGTTCACCTGGCCGCTATATCGGCCTTCCATCCAGGGGAACTCGCGTCCTCGGTATTCTCTAACCCGATGGTCGTTAGATTCCTCAAGGGCTTAGACCGGATGTACCCACAACAACGTCACCCCGTTCCGACGTGGGACCTCAACCTGGTTCTCTCCAAGCTCACAGGTCCTCCATTCGAGCCACTGGCCACCTGTTCACTTCTGTACCTGTCCTGGAAGACAGCCTTCCTCGTAGCCATCACCTCAGCAAGGCGCGTTTCTGAACTCAGGGCGCTTACATCCGAGCCCCCTTACACAGTTTTCCACAAGGATAAAGTGCAGCTTCGTCCACATCCTGCCTTTCTCCCTAAAGTGGTTTCTCCATTTCATATCAACCAGGATATATTTCTCCCGGTTTTTCACCCTAAACCACATGCTACTCGCCAGGATCAACGTTTGCATTCCCTGGACGTGCGAAGGGCCCTGGCCTTCTATATTGACCGCACAAAGCACTTTAGAAAGACGACGCAACTCTTCGTTGCAGTGGCCGACCGAATGAAAGGCTCACCGGTCTCCTCACAACGCCTATCCTCCTGGATTACGTCTTGCATCCGGACTTGCTACGACCTGGCAGGTGTCTCAGTACCACACCTCACCGCTCACTCCACGAGGGCCCAAGCTTCCTCGACGGCTTTCCTGGCGCAAGTTCCGATCCAGGACATTTGTAGAGCTGCGGTTTGGTCGTCAGTCCACACGTTTACAGCTCACTATGCACTAGTGCAGCAGTCCAGGGACGATGCTGCCTTCGGATCAGCAGTTTTGCACACAGCAATGTCTCACTCCGACCCCACCGCCTAAGTTGGGCTTGGGAGTCACCTAATGGAATGGATATGAGCAAGCACTCGAAGAAGAAAAGACGGTTACTCACCGTTGTAACTGTTGTTCTTCGAGATGTGTTGCTCATATCCATTCCAAACCCGCCCTCCGTCCCCACTGTCGGAGTAGCCGGCAAGAAGGAACTGAGGGGGCGCCGGGTCGGCTGGGGTATATATTCAGCGCCATGAAGGCGCCACTCTAGGGGGCTCCACAGCCGACCCGCCGGTGTTGCTAGGGTAAAAATCTTCCGACGATCGTGCACGCGGCGCGCACACACCTAATGGAATGGATATGAGCAACACATCTCGAAGAACAACAGTTACAACGGTGAGTAACCGTCTTCTATTACACATCATGTAAAAGAATGTCAGGTGACTATCTTAATGTATTTTTAATAAATATATTGAAAACCAACAGATTTGGTCTAAATGTGGTTCTCTAAATCTGCATCAAGATATGTTGTTTGTCATTTATTTTTGCTAAATGGCATTTTTTGGCACCCATTGGTTCTTTTCCCAGGTGTGATTGCTTCCTATAGAAATTGGGGTTGGGGGTTGGGGATGAGTATGTGAGCTTTGAGAGGCTTTCTCCAGTGCAACCTGGTCCCTATTGTAGAAGAAAGATTCAGTTGTGCATGAAAACTTCCTCCTCCTTTCCCTTTCTTTTCCATTGTAATGCGCCATTGAGTTTCTACTTTGGAGGCTCAAAAGAACCCCAACCCCAACACATACACATACACTTCCGGGCAAATCTTACCCTTTGCAGCTGGGGAATGATGCTCCAGTTAAGAGTCTGTGACAGGTAATAGTAGTTTAGGTAAACGGAGATAAAGAGCCGCTGATGGAGAAAGCAAAGTAATTAAAAGGAACAAGGGAAAGAAATAAACTGAAAAGTAGTAAGAATAAAAGTACTATATTAAAGAAAGTGAAGCAAGAAAGACAGGAAATTCATTAGAGTAAATTAGGTAAGAGACAGAAAATAGACGTTAGATATATTAATTGAAGGAGAATATTAAGATAGTAGTTAGAGTAGAAAAGAAAACTCAGAGGAATTACATTATTCAAAGAGTATATGTTTATTGTTTCGTTTCTTTAGGACTCACCGTTGCTGTTATCTTTTCAGTAGGTTAATCCGCTTCCAGACAAACATCGGTAAGGTACGTGGCTATGTACAAATTTGACTTTTCTTTCTCTGTGACCCGAGTTTGGATTGTGGTTGGGTGGTATTTTATTCGCTGTCTCCTACACTTTGTGTTGGATCTAAGTGGTGGGGCCCTGTACTGTCATCAGCTTCCAAAGGAGAAAAGTTGAGTCAAGAAGAACCTGAGCCCTCTCCCCAAGGCCTGAGCTCTCCAGCCGTTAGCAGCCGGGATGCTGCACCGGCCGTTCCAGAACCCCTCACTCAGGTCAGGGCAGAGCTCAGCTCAGATGCTTTTAATAACTGTACTGCTGTGCCTCTTCTCCGGTTATTGGTTATGTGCCTGGGTGTGAATAAAGATATGGGCGTGCACCGCTTTCCCCCCCTTACATCCAGCGGTGCACTGTACCTGGTTAGCTCCCACCCTCTTTGTACCTTTGCTCCATCGCGCTTTCTGCTCCAGTTCGCCTCCACGCACATCTCCATCTCCTCCTTCCCCAGGGGCTGCTGTATCTCACGCCACCTCCTTTCCCAGCCACTTCGCCCTCTCGTAACCCCCTTCTCCCTAATCCGATTTCTCTGGCTGCCTTTTCCACTCTCACTCTCTGCTCTCCTCTCCCCCTGCCCCTAGCTCCTCTCCACCCCCGCCTCTCGGGAGAGCCCCGGCAGCGGCTGCTGGGCCCAGTCTCTCTCCGCCCCATCCCTCGGTGCGTCCGCCCCTTGAGCAGCTGGGCTCGGTCCTCCCAGCGCGTCCGCGGCGCTTGGCTCCTCCTTGTCCTTCCTCGCGTGATTTTTATCGCATCCATTTTTGTGCATTTATAAATAAATAACAATAATAATAATAAACCTTCTCCCCACCCCCTAGCTGGGCGTCGGTCGCCCGCGGGAAGCGGAGCCCCGTAACCCCGCGGCAGGAAGACGCGTCGCTCCGGGCCAGGCGGGGGGCCGGCAGGAGGACGCGGAGCCCCCTCCCGTGACTCCGGCTCTCAGCGCGGCGATGGGTTAGGCGGGTTGTATCCAGCAGCCGAGCGCGGCGGCGGCGAGGCCCGCGCAGGAGCACCTGCAGCAGGAGGCGGCGGCGGCCGCCAGCGGCGCCCCACACACAGCCCCCGCCATGGACCTCGGCGTGGAGTTATGAGCCGGCTACAGCTGCCGGCGGCTGGGGCTCGCGTGCACCCTAAGGGGTTTGCCCCCGCTCTGCGCTTTTGGGCGGCAGGGCTCCTGTCACACACACCCCGCTTCGTCCCCTGCAACCGGCCTCCTGCCCCTGGCGTCCCTGCGGCCCCTGGTTTCCGGGCTCGGACTCTCCCTCTGGCGCCGGGGTTAGCGTAATCTGGCCTCGCTCCTTCTCCTGGGGTCAATCCCGTTCCCCCGCTCTCTGTCTGGCCACCCCCTCGCTGCCCATCCCCTCAGGTCTCCTCCCGTTCCGCTACCCCCCTCCCAAAGTCCCTGTTCATTCCGCTTCGGCCCCCTTCCCGCGCGTCACTCCCCCCCCCCCCGCGGCTCCCCTCACGAGTGGGCAGAGTGTGTGTGTGAGGCCGGGCTTCCCCGGTCAGCCCCCTCCCCGGGGCGCAGCGCTGTTGATTCATCAGGCTGCCCATTGATCCGCGTGCATTGACTTGTATGTATCGCTCCCCGCGCCGGCGGCTGCTGCTCCTGCCACTGCCGCCCGAGCGAGCCCCGTGTCTCCCGTCGCGTGGCTGAGCTCCACCAAACATGTCGGCTCCTGTCGGGCCGCGGGGCGGCCCTGCTCCTCCTCAGCCTCCTCCACCTCAGGCCCCGCAGTCGGAGATGCCCGACCTCAGCCACCTCACGGAGGAAGAGAGGAAGATCATCCTGGCCGTCATGGAGCGGCAGAAGAAGGAGGAAGAGAAGGAGCAGTCCGTGCTCAAGTAAGGGCAGCCCCCTCCTTTCCTACCCGCTCAGGGCCGCAGAGAGGGCCGGGGTGGCGGTCTCGACCCCAGCCCCGGAGGTGTTACGGGGATTGGGGGCTTGATTCTGTCGGGGCTCTAGCTGCTGTGGGGAGGGGGGATGCTGATGGGGGTGTGGAGGTGAAGCCGCTCGGCTGTGGTATTTGCTCCATGTCCCCGGTGCTTTGCCCTCTCCCCCCCCCCCCCCCCGCGCTCTCTGGGGACAGGGGGAGGCGGCTGGCATCGGGCAGAGACTGGGGCTAGGCGCCCAACATGGCCGCACAGGTGCTGCTGTTCTAACCCGGCGTGTGCAAGGAAAAGGGTCTAGGCAGCGGGGGAGCTGCCGGAGCGCGGGTGGGAGGCCGCGGGCTCGTTCCTGGCTGCGAGCCGGGCTGTGAGCGTGTGGCGGGGCCCTGGTGCCGCTCGCCCCCACACCCTGGGCCGGAGATGTGTGGCCGGGGCCTAGGCTCTAACTGTGTCCAAGTGGGTTTGCAAGAGCCGCCATCTTCCTCCACCAGCGTCGCCCGCCCCCGCTCCGCGCCTCTTTCCTAGCTGAGAAAACGTCTCCGTGGGGTGGGGACTAAGCCCCTGGCACCTATGGTTCCCTAGCACCCTGTCCCACTAACCACACGCCGGGCGGGGCCTGCCCGCTGCCAGCGGCCGGGACGCTGAGGAGGGTAGCACGTTTCCACAGCGGCTCTGTAACTTCAGCACCAGGGAGCTGTCCAGACAGGGTGGGCGTTTATGGCCCTGCTATCGTTCCTTGTCTCTCCATCGCCTCCCTTCCGTCTGCAGACGGGTCCAGCTCTCAGCGGTTGTCAGGGATGAGGGGGAGACTTGTCTCGGAAGGCTCTACATTTTAATGCATTTCTGTTTCTTAGAAGTGCAGCGGGAAGTGAAGGGTGCTAAGGGAATGCAAACTTTTTCTTATGATCTTCGGTTATTTTTACCTATTTAAAGCACTTGGGGAGGCATTCAGATCTATTGCTTGCAGGTTAATGTGAAGATACTGGGTTTGTAATCTGAATCCGTACGGTTGTCCCATATGTCTACTTACCAAACACATGTAAACACTCATGAAAACTGCTTCCCTATCTGGTGAAAACACTAAATTCACCTCTAATGATTTAGAAGTATAAAATCACACTACTCTATACAATATTATGTGTGGAAATATGAAAAAGCCAGAAAAGAGGTGACAATATTTTTCATAGTATCAGTGGTTAATGCAAAAAAGAGAGAACTCGATGATTTAGCACTGTCTCTTGATCATTGTGGTTTTCAACTGTTCCTTCAAAATCTAGCTAAAAGCTATCTCTGGGCCTTGATGCTTGGTTGGAAGTGTGTGTGGTCCAGTCATTGTTTCATTAGGAATATGCTAGTGGAAATTTAAACTATGGTTATTCTTTAAATAACAGTTATTGAGGGCAAAAGAGTGCTCCACTTCTTAAATCCTTTTCAATGTGTCTCTGCTTTAAAAAATGCTTTAACATGTCAACATTTTGAAGAACACCAGTGTGAATTATACACTGGAAATCAAATTACATATCTAATTTGTCATTCTAATTCTAAATAATAAAAGTTATTCAGAGTATTAAATAGCTGACATTTTAATATTATAAATTATTATAATACTATTGTGGCACCCACATTTTAAAGTACTTAAACGATTTGTTACATTTCTGAATAATATGGAGAATTAAAATAAAAAGTGTACATTTTTAATTCAAAAGTTTTGTGTGTTTAAAAACATTAACAAGAGATGAAATTACAAGTTATTAATCAGAGGTATAGCTTCAATATATGAGAGTAGCATTAAAGATTAACAAATATTGCTGGCAACTTTGTTTTGGATTCTATAATATTTGTGATTTTAAAAATTACATTTACTGTAAGAAAGTAAGACTATCACTGATTTTTATAGTGAAAAATCATGTATAATTCTAAAATCTAAACATATGCTATGTGTGTTTTAAATGTGATTGTGACCTATATGCATGAGGAGTCATATAATTTTTTATATTATAGGCAGGGTAATTTCCCATTAATTTGAGAAAGGTAGAGGCTCCAACTAACATCAGTTTTGTTAAGTGTAAGGATTATAAGTGTAAACTGATTTTCTATTTTTTGTAAATTTAAGTTTGCTCTGTTATTAACTGAGAACATACTCAGAACAGAAGGAAGTTTGTGGGGGAAAGGAATGCATTCAGTTGCAAAATAAAGTAAGGTGATACCACACCCTCCATTAGAACATTGAGAGAAGCTATATGCATTCTATGAGGCTTAGTTTATCATTGATTTCACACTCAAACCTCCTATTGATGGAGCTATGTCAATTTATAACAGCTTAAGAGCTGACCCACTGTCTTCTCATTAAGGAGTGTCATTGCTGTAATTTTAGCTTTTCACTTGACACAGTGTGTGGATGGTGTGGTGGAGGCTGAGAATTGTGTGTAAGGTGTTGGAAAGACTATATGCCAAAATATGTATGTACAGGATGGACTGAAACAACTATCTTATAGAAGTATTGTTGTCAATGGGAGTTAATAATAATTTACAAGACCTTGAGAAGTGATATGGTTTCAGGTAAACAACTTATCAGTGTTATTTTCTAAAGACATTTTATTTACTTTATTTAATGTGAAATATGCACTTGATAGTTTCAAAGCACTGTTTGTTCTAAAAATGTTCTCTTTCTCTATATTTACTAGAAAAAATACCATACAAAAACTTGTTCTGCTCTCTTAGGTAAATATTTTGCAATTTAACCTTCTTGACAGGTATGTTCCCCAATTTCTAAAAGAAAACAAGAACATTAATACAACATATACATTTAATTATTCTTATTGTTATGATGCAGATAGAGCTAAATTCTGCACTCCTTATTCAAGCAAAATTTCCATTGAAGGCAAACTTCTTTTGAAGTGAAATGGACTTTTGTCTGAGTAAGAATTACAGGCTGTATCATTCTATTTCATGAAAATAAAACATGGGTGGGTAAAATTATGATGGAAAGTCTGAGCTGACACTTGGAGAGGTCTTGTGATAACATTCTTATTAGAGAATCTAGGGGGTAAGGATGGATTTCCTGTAAACTTTGGGGACACTTATGATGACTGAATGTCAGTATGAGGGGCTAGCCCCTCCCTCCACACTCCTGCTTTCTTCTGTTCCATTTTAAGTTATTGCATGGTGCCCATCACTGTGATATTTTAGAACTTTCCAGACATTCATTAAATAATGTGACTAGTATCTGTCATGTGGACTATTTATTTTTATTCCTCCCTTTTCTATCTCCGGGGGAAATGTGTATGTCTATTAAAATATATCTATATCTATATAAATTCCCTCTCTCTACATGCGCTAATCTTTTTGGGGGAGTGGAGGTAGATGCTATAGAGTTTGAATCTGCAGGAGTTAATTTTGATAAGGTCAGCATGAACTCCTGCTGAGATTTGTTGGGAGAAGATGACATGTAAAGTGGCTGTTTACCAGATCTGCTCCCTTCTCTGTCTCCTAAATGCACACAGCTGTAGCCATGCAGTGTTTCCCACGGAGGAGGAGGGGTCAGGATACTGTGCTGATTCTATTCTGATCCTCTCCTCTGGAAGTTTTGGTACTACTGGAATGGGGTTTCTGTTTCTTTCATCCCTGCTTTGTTGAATGTTGATTTGGTTCAGTGTAAGAGTTGCTGCAGCTGGTCCTTAGTTAAGGCTATCATTCTATAGTTGTTTGTTTTTCCTAAATCAATTAAAGGCCTAAATTTGAGATTCCTCGCTTTTGCTGATTTGTGTTTCAACCTAAAGCTATTTAAACATATATTATTGTAATTTATTCGTGAGGCAATTTATCTTTACTAGAAACTAGAGTAATGTTTTGATATTGGACTGTTATTTTTAATCTGGAAAACTGCACATTTTAAAAATGTTCCTTCCATAGAATTTTTTTTTTCTGAGATTTAACAAAAGTATTTGAATTAACAGGCAAAGTAAATGTAATGTGGTAAAAAGATACAAAGTTATTTAATTTACGTAACAGGACAGAAAAAGATTTTTGAGCAATATTTAATATACATGATATATGTACTCCAGATGAAGTAAATGTTACCTCTACAATTTATACAAATTCATCCCAATAACTACAAAAATGCAAATGTTTTGAACCTCTGTTGTTGTAGGGACTTTGTATAGAATTTGCATGATGAGTTTTCGTTTACAATATGTATGTTCTGCATCTTTTTTCTAGTTTTATCTGTGTAAGCTTCCTAACAGTTTTTCAGGTCATGTTGTCTCTATATAAATGAATTTATGATCCCAGTCTTGTGAGGTCCTGAGTGCGTTCCAACTTCCACTGATTTGATTGGCATTGAGGGCACTTTGCAGGATTGGGCCCTATGTTAGAAAAAATGCAAATTAACTTAAGTCTCTGTATGAATCTGACTTTTGTGTGGGAGGGCTGGCTTGAGGGGAGTGCTAACTGGGAGGTCTCACAAAGGGTAGTAAGGTGGCAACATTATTGCATAACAGACTTGGGAGTGGTCTTTGAGGTGCATATGTGCTTGTCCAGTTTACCTTCAATGTCACCAGAGGTTGGCAGCTATTTCAGGTGACCAGTCTGTTATGGTCTATAAAAACTAAGATAAAATGCTGTTCTCTGTAAAACCAACAGGAACAGGCTCTGAAAACATGTACATTTCATTGTTTCAGAGACATATTGTAATCCTATTTTATAAATAAACTGAAATTAGGTGTTCATTCACATGGTGCTGAGGGGTGTGGGCATGATTAAGGGATTGGAGGAGGAAGTAGGTATGGATAGCACAGTGGACAAAGAAGATGATTTTCACAGCTGTGTTTTTTTGATGCAGTGAAGTGACAGCTAGGGATTTCAGAGAAGCGGAGTTCTCAGTAGTCATGAGGAAAGATGATCAAGTGTTTAATGGCAGGAATGAAGTGACTTTGGAGAAGTAAAGGAAAAAATACTTAGGATTTAGCAGTAGTGCTGATGTGGGAGGAGATTGTTGCCTGAGAGTTCTAATCCTGATCTGTCTGTTTGCGGTCTTCAAAGTTACATGAACTATTTGTATGTGTTACTGCTATATAAAATATGATTAAAGCTTCTCTACCTCACAGGGATGTTATGCAAATTGATTAGTTAGGATTTATACTATTTTTTAAATATAGAAAACATGAAATGCTCAGTGTTTTGATTTTTGTTGGGGTGTATGCGTATAAAGTGATCATTCTTTGTATGTTTTTTCTGAAGTGCAAATATGGGTACGAGGGATTCAAAATTTGTAAGATTTTGTAAATTTTGAGGGCCCACTGGTCTGAGTAATGCCAGCCCAAGATTCTTGAAAATAAAACAGCTGGTTGCCAAAGGAGCGGAGTGGGGAGAAGGATAGAACAAAGATTCTTCATGCCTATTCAAAACCTCAGACTGTGGAGCAGCCAAGGAGGAGGCAGAGGGTTGCCTCTGGCGGAATCTCTGCCTCTTTCTCAGTGGCTCTAAAGATCTTGAGTTGAATGTAACTGAGCACTGCCTAAAATATGGGTGCTGGGATACAGAGCCCTGGAAGGACAGAGTTGCTTTTTCATCCTTTAAAATATGGAGAGCTTTGTCTGTCCCACTGCTGAAGAGGCTTTCCCTCAAATGGGAGGTCCTCAATTATTGCCTGAACCTCCGTTGAAGTTCCAGAAGCCTGAAACCAGGACAACCTCGTCCTGCTTATTTCAGTAGCCATGGTGTGCCCTGCTGTATCATGTGTCCAGTGCAGTCTGCCGAGAAGTTTGAGCAACCAGTTGTCCATAAGCTATTTCAGCAACTCTTGGTGTTCCCTGAGTAACTGATCAACAAAATTAGACAGTTTGTCCCAAATTAAAAACATATATTGAGCAGCATTTGATAATTTGCTGCTTTCATTTGAAAGCTTGCTGAAAAGATCCAGTTTTTTGGGACCTTTTTTCCTTGGGGTGACTTTAGTGGACTTTGCTGTTTTGTTCTCTCCTGTACTACTTGCACAGCAAGAGAGCCAGATGCAGGATGAGAGTAAGTGTTCAAATCCTTTGCAGGGACTTGACCTGCTGTCTTAGAGGTAGTTGAGATGGAAGCAGGCTCATGCCAGATGGATTTGGCAGGTTCCAGCGTGCCATTGTTTATTGGCATGGCATGGCTAATTTCCCGAGTGTTAGTTAATGCAATATGTTTAAGAGCTTGTGATGGTTTTCTTGAATAGTCTCCAGGGGAATGTCTAAGATTTCTACATGCACTTTAAGTACTTGAAAACGTTATTCATCTGCAAAGATGGATGTAGGTGGATTTGCTGCTTCACCAAAAAAAGATGAGGATATTGCAGATGGGACTGGGTACTCTTTCTCTGGAATATTCTTGTCTACTTTTTTTCTAAAAGATATGCTCTAGAAATTATTTTGGAGAAGTTCTATGGCCTGTCTTATATAGAAGATCAGACTAGATGATCAGAAAGGTCCCTTCTGGCCTTGGAATCTATTAGTGTATTTTTTTGAGGTAGATAATAACCTAGGACTGTAGTCAACATTTCTTATTCAAGCAGTATTCCCATGATTTCATTATGTGTTTTGCTGAATACAGAGTGAAGGATGGAGCGTACAGTTTTGTTTTTGTTTACTTATGCTGTACAACATGTGAATATGGTGAAGATGAATTTAAATGTAGTCTTGAAATAGTGGAAAATAGAAAGTATAGGAAGATATAGGAAGAAGAAACTTGAGTGATGAAGGACATGACACTCTTTTTCTCCTGTCTTTGTTTCTTTTCCTCTCCCCTTGTTTTCTGTTTGATTATTCCACTTGCCTGTGCCACCTCTTCCTCCTTTCTGTAAAGTTTCTAGCACCCTTTTGGATGCTGGATAAATAATAATAGTGGTAGGGTTACTTCTTGTCAGTGACTAAGCAGAATGTGTTTGTAGATGAGGGCAGACTCCAAATGGGTAGTAGTGAATAGGAATAGGGAGTTGATCTTATCTCTCTATACGGTGTTGGTGAGACCAGCACTGGAATAATGTGTTCTAATGTTCTAATGTCCACATTTTTAAGCTGAAAAATTGGAGAGGGTACAGAAAAGAGCCACAACAATTATTTGGGGGCTGTAGAAAATGCCTTACAATGAGAGACTTTGAGTTAAATCTGTTCAGTTTATCAAAGAGAAGATTGAGAGGTGCTTGATTAGTGAGTATGTACCTTCACAGGGAGAAAATACCAGGTAGTAAAGGGCTCTTTATTCCAACAGAGAAAGGCATAACAAGAACAAGTGGCTTGAAGCTGGAGCCAGACAAATTCAAATGAGAAATAAGGTACAAATTTGTAATAGTGAGGATGATTAACCATGGAAACAAACTACCAAGGGAAGTGATGGATTCTCCACCCTGTGATGTCTTCAGATTAAGACCAGATGTCTTTCTGCAAGTTATGCTTTAGTCAAACACAAGTTATTGGGTTCAATGCAGGGAGAACTGAGTGAAATTTAATGGCCTGTGGTATACAGGAGGTCAGACTACTTGATCTCATGGCCCCTTCTGGCCTTAAACTCTATGAATCTATGAGTAAGATAATTTAAAACCTATGAAAACATTGAAAGCTTGATTTTTGTATTGAAATTAAAGCTTAGTTACAGTATATATTGTAAGTTCTAAATTATACAGAACAAAATTGTCAGTCTAACCTGATTTAAAAAGTGTATTTTCCCCCAAACCACTTTTAAAATATTTGCAGTGAGCATATCCATTTTCTCTTTCCATAATGAGAAGAAAAAAGTAATAAAAGGGTTCTAACTTTGAATTTAAGACAGTGGGATTACTTATGTGTAAAGAAATTCATGTGCATAAACCTTCGTTCTGCACTTCAAAGGTAGGCACAAGAGCTCAGTGGGAGTTTTTTTTTTTCAAGCTGGGTGCCAGCATCCTCTTCTGGCATGCTTGAAGTATTACAAAATATTGAGAGCCGAGTCACATAAAGATGGATGTTCCTTGGTGCACTCTTTGTTAGCTCTCCTTTTCTGGAAGGCTGTTTGCCTTTGTCTGTTTTTAGTGTTTTCTTTTGCTTCCAGCTGTTGAAGTGGGGCCCAGGGTTCAAATAAAATGAGCCTTTGCACTAGCTCTGCTCAACATGTGTGCAGCCACTCCCTCATTCATCAGTAGTACTGGTAAAGGCTATTTGAAGAGATTAGGGGTTAGTTTTTAAAGCAGAAGCTAGCTTTACACATATGGAGAGGTGAGGGAAAATGTGCTTCTATGCCATATTTTCACTTCCCTGATTCTAGGGCCAGCTGGAGGCTGAAACAGATCTGATGTAATTTAGAGCAGCTTCAGGGCTCAGTGGCTTCAGTGACAAAGCATCTGGGAAGGAAAGAAAAAAAATAAAGACAAAACAAACAATGCAAGCAGTAAACAGTGGTTACTTCAGATACAATACCTTCTGTATGTCTTTCTGTGGAGAGCTTTCAGCAGAGATTACAGTTTAAGAGTGGATCCTCTTCTGGTGGGAACACTCTTCTTTAGGTAAGATAAGACAAAAATCAGTAGTGAGTCCAGTCTCAGTGTATCATAGATAAAAAAAGCAGTTTATTTGTAGGCAAAGGAATTTCATTTAAAGGTTATTGAATCCTGTTTGATTTATCATGGGTAATATAAACAGTTTATAAATGGGCAAAGGTGAGTGATCTTAAATAAGTCCTATGAAACCAAAAAAAGAATTTAAAATGGTTTCTTAAAAGAAACCATTAAAAGAGCAGTCTTCAGATGGGCAAATTAATGAATATTAAATTAAATTAATGAATACTCAAGATAGTCCCAGGCGGACAGCAAAGAGCTACAAAAGGATCTCTCAAAACTGGGTGACTGGGAAACCAAATCGCAGATGAAATTCAGTGTTGATAAATACAAAGTAATGCACATTGGAAAACATAATCCCAACTATACATATAAAATGATGGGGTCTAAATTAGCTGTTACCACTCAAGAAACAGATCGCTAGTTCTCTGAAAATATCTACTCAATATGCAGCAGCAGTCAAAAAAAATGAACCGAATTTTGGGACTCATTAAGAAAGGGTTAGATAATAAGACAGAAATATCATCTTGCCTCTATATAAATCAATGGTATGCCCACATCTTGCATACTGCATGCTGATGTGATTGCCCCATCTCAAAAAAGATATATTGGAATTGGAAAAGGTTCAGAAAAGGGCAACAAAATGATTAGGGATATGGAACAGCTTCCCTATGAGGAGAGATTAATAAGAAGGGACTTTTCAGCTTGGAAAAGAGATGACTAAGGGGGGATATGATAGAGGTCTTTAAAATCATGACTGGTGTGGAGAAAGTAGATAAGGAAGTGTTATTTACTCCTTCTCATAACAAAATAACTAGGGGTCACCAAATGAAATTAATAGGCAGCAGGTTTAAAACAAACAAAAGGAAGTATTTCTTCACACAACACACAGTCAACCTGTGAAACTTTTTTCCAGAGGATGTTGTGAAGGCCAAGACTACAACAGGGTTTAAAAAAGAACTAGATAAATTCATGGAGGATAGGTCCATCAATGGCTATTAGCCAGGATGGGCAGGGATGGTGTCCCTAACCTCTGTTTGCCAGAAGCTGGGCGTGAGTGACAGGGAATGGATCACTTGATGATTAGCTGTTCATTCCCTCTGGGGCACCTGGCATTGGCCAGTGTCGGAAGACAGGATACTGGGCTAGATGGACTTTTGGTCTGACCCAGTATAGCCATTCTGATGTTCTTAATATTAAAAATCTTAACTTCAAATTAAATCTCACTATTTATCTCTGTTTACCAAGGTTAGCTTATGTCTCCTTTCCAGCATTTAAACAGTCTCATGTTTAACAAGAAAACCTGTTAGCATCTTACATTACAATAGCATTTCAATATTCCATTAAAACTATTACAACAATTTAAATCTAATCTATTGGCAGTGCTTTTGCAAACTCCATCTCTTCTCACCAATGATACACTGAAGTCTTGGTGATGTCATCCTGTTGCAGCAACTGTGCTATACTGGAAGTTGCTTCTTGATGTTGTGTTGTGGCTTCTTTGTTTGTCTTAGTTGTACTTCTTGCTGCCCTGGCTATTTGTTTGCTTGGAGAGGCGCTGTTTTGAGGATGTGATTAGATGAACAGGCTGAAATGTGAGGGTAAGAGTTAGTGTAAAAGCATAAGATAGCATATAAGCATGATAGTACGTAAGGGTTTAGTAATATGAGAATATAAGAGTTCAGAGCAATTTATACTATTCTCTTTCCATCGTTTCATTGAAGGTGGAAGACACTTCTCTCAGGGGCTTGGTTGGATTTAAATATCAGCTGCTGTCACCTTACATTGGCTCAACACATTATCTTAGTGGCATCTTCAGCTCATGAACATGCAAACTGCTAATGTCTATGTAACAGGGTTGCAATTATTCTTGAACTTCATGGTTATGTATTGCTTTTGTCTTTGTGGTTGGAAACTCTCAAAACATCATTGTTAGAGTTTTAACTGTTTCTTCTATTCAATCTGTTTGCTGAGATATCCCTTTAATTCCATTAGGGATATCATAGGAGTTGAAATTTTGTTTCAGATGAGTCCAGATACTTACATTGTTATATATACATCTTTCAGCTCTTAAATTAGTTTTTTAGTTTTTAAACTTAAATCGTCATCAAAGAAGTTATTGTCCTTTCTTCTTACCGCCCTCGGAGAGTTTGCTATTGAATTGTTCAAGCGTTGCCAGATAACTAATTCCCTAATTAACATGAATATTTTTATACTCAAATGATTCTTATCTTAGTAATCAGTTACATCATCAAATAATCTGCTATATTTGTACATACAACGTTACATGAATAGTGAGATGTTTTATCAGGGTGGTTATTATATGAAGGCTTGCTTTTAGATACAAAATATTTGCAAATATACATCTCAAAAGAAGCTTATATCATTTTAAGCATTTGAGGGACAACAAAGGTTTTCACCTTTAAGTGGAAACATGAGTTGGAAGTAACTAGTATCTTTTGTAAAACATTTTTCTACCATAAATGTTATCCTTAACATTTGAAGAATTAAGACTTTAGAGTCTTTATAAAAATAAATCAGTCTCAATTAGAATATTTGTAGAATTCTTTGTGTGGGTGTAAAAATTAAGGTTTTTCTTTGCAAAGAGGAGGGGTGAAGAGGCCCACTTTTATGACTTTAAAGCTCTGATAACACAACCTAAGCATCACTTCTTTTTGGAATGTCCTGAATAAAGAGCATCCTCACGTTGTTTTACACAACCAGATGTGTTTCTAAATCATCAATATCTTTAGAAGTTTGCATTCTTGAGATAAAGATAATGTCTATATCAAACTGGTGTCTTGTATGAGGGGAAGGTGACCTCTTCTTTGAGAAGACAATCTTGTTTGTTGTTGGCCTTTTGATCAAATGGTTCCTAAACTTGCAACCTACCATTTGTAGTACATTTATAGTTAAAGAATCCTATCAAATATTCTATACAAGGAAAAAATCACAATAGCTAACATTTATTTGCATCTTCCAAACATACTTTATTTTAAACTAATATAGACTGATAAAGCAAAATAGAAGTTATAAAGTTGCATCCCAGAGTCTGTAAATACATACGGAGGTAATAAATATGCTTTTATGGTTAAGGAAGTGTAATCTCTGACACTTTTGGAGCCTGTCACTGGTTGACAGGAAGCAGAGATTGTCTAGAAATTCCTTTAATTAACTTGAACATTTTGGGAGGGCGGGCTAGTTCAGTGGTTTGAGCATTGGCCTGCTAAACTTAGGGTTGTGAGTTCAATCCTTAAGGGGGGCATTTAGGGGTCAGGACAAAAATCTATCTGGGGATTGGTCCTGCTTTGAGCAGCAGGTTAGACTAGATGACCTCCTGAGGTCCCTTCTAAACCTGATATTCTATGATTTAATTAAATAAGCAACCAAAAATATAAGCATGTGAACTACCATATTCTCCAAGCATCAGGTATATGAAAATAATTGTATATCTTAAAATTCAGTAAAGACAAAGTCAAAATTATAATGACCTAAAATTATAAGAATACGGTAACTCCTCATTTAATGTTGTAGTTTTGTTCCTGAAAAATGCAACTTTAAGTGAAATGATGTTAAACGAATCCAATTTTCCCATAAGATTTAATGTGAATGCGAGGGGGTTAGGTTCCAAGGAAATTTTTTTGGGGCAGACAAAAGGCATTATATACTGTACAGTACTGTACTGTAGTGTGGTTGGCTTACCCCACACAGGCACAGGCTGCTGCAGGCAAGGACACTAGGAAGCACCTTCGCAGTGGCAGCCTCCCTAGAGAAGAACAGGCACCGACTTTGCTGGGAATGCTCCAGGCCTGCCTCTTCCTGTCACTGCTCCACTCCAGGTCCACCTCTTCCCACCCCCACTCCACCTTCTCTCCGGAGCACGCCACATCCCCGCTCCTCCCCCCCCGAAAGTCCTAAGTTAAGTGGGAGGATGTTAAGTGAGGAGTTACTGTAAATAATAATTTTAATAACAATTGTGCATCAATACTGATGTTTACCCCCTACATTACTCCTTGGTAGCAGCTGCAGTCATGGCCCAGGGTTGAGCTCAAAGAGTTTTTGAAAAGTTACAGATTTTCTGTTGCAAGTGGACCTGTTCACTACTTGATACAATATGAAAATAACAAAGTTTTGTTTACAACAATGGAATCCTCAGGCCTAGAGAGCAAACACATTGTCATCACCCTGGGTTGGTCTTTTGCTTTTATATATTCCCATTGATAATCAGGGTGATAAGGAAGATATACCAGGACTGAGCAAAAGTAATAATGGTCTCCCTCCATACTGGCCCTGATTCCCATGGTTCCCCAGATTTCTTCTGATTCCTGTTCACCAACCCTCGTTCCTGCCAATCTTTCAAGACTTGATTCATCAGGGTACTGTCAGAGAATAACAGAGTTCTCGCTTTTTGTTTGGGTACAGCAAGTCAGATACTTTATTTTCTCTCTATCAATTGCATAGAGGGAGAGAGCTAAACAGGTCTCTCAACAGGTAAACAATTACAGCAAGCATTTATACCTTTTGTTACAGACAATAATGAGCAACAGCTGCATTTTGTTTATACATAGGTCATTCTGATATCTTGTTTTGCTCACCAATGTAGACTCTTAGTCTACATTCCATATTATCTACACAAGGTCGCAACAACTTCTCACACAGTTCTTTCCCACTCGCCTCACACATTCCTCGCTTCTACAAATCTCGCGTTATTAGGGTTACAGTTAGCCTGACTCTTGCTAACAAACTGTCATGCATTGCAATCCCCTTCCTGTCAGTTCTTTCTCTGCTTCCACAACCCCCCCTTTTGTACTACTAGTACAACAAACATTTTCAAATCTCTGTTTGCATTAAGTCTTGGAATTCAGATTCTACTTCAGATGCTTCAACCTTAGGGGTTTTGATTGGATGTAATGACAATGCATGATGAGCATGGACATGAAAGGTATTACTATTATTACGTCCTTTACAACAACAACAACATAATCCTAAAACTAACTAACAGCAATACAAGCGATAACATTCCCATACCAATAATATGATGCGGTTTTTTGTACAGTTTTAGTCATAAAGCACAATACATCATACTTAGTATATAAAATAGACACTCTATAAGCTGTATGAAAGGCTTACTTTTCAACTTGATATATATATTGAAGCATGTGAATTTTCCCTTGTATTTCAGAGATTTTCTGAACCTCTGGTAACAGTGAAAGCAAATTTTGAAATCGATCAGGTACTAAACTAGTCCAATTAAAGGGTATCTGGAACCTAAGGGCTACTTGCAAAATTCTATCTGCAGGCCAGTAAATAATATGATTGCCTGCAGTGGCAATGAGATTAAAATGTATGTCTTGCAATGTGAATGCTTTAACATATATACAGCTGTCATTAGCTTGAAAAAGTAAGTGTCCTGTCAGTGTAGTTCCTTGTCCCCTACCCTCCCAGCAAACGTAGTCATTAAGAGTAACAACTTCTCCTGGCTTCAGTTTACGGATACACTGAAGCTGTGGGGGTTCTAACGGCCAAAATGTCCATTGACTCCCTAACCCCATCCAAATGTCAGGTGTAATCCCAGGAGCACTGTCTAAAAAACAATTGGGCGTACCAGGTAGTCTAATTTCCCAGATGTCTCGGTGAATTACCCAATCCCACATGCATCCTCCCCATGGACCCGGCAGGCTCTCAAACCTGGGAGGGAGGGGGAGACTCCGAGTGGCCGTGGCGCGGCGCCGCTTCTCCCCCTCCCTCCTAGGCTTGAGATCCTGGGGGGAGGAGGCAGGGCTGGGGATTTGGGGAAGCGGCGGAGTTGAGGCGGGGCCGGGGGTGGGGTAATTAAATAAGGGGGGGGGGGCGGCCAAAATTGTTTTTGCTTTGGGCGGCAAAAATCATAGAGCCGGCCCTGGTTTCAATGAAGCAAGTGTTCCTTCTTCTCTTTTCCTGAAACAGTGTGGTTCAGCATCATACAGGGGAGAGGTTACTAGCACATCACCCTGTAATGGTTTTGCTACTTCTAGAAAAATCCAAAGGCACAGTAGGTCTGTCAGTGGACAAGGGAGCTTCACTAGCACTTCACCTTGTCTTTTTTTTCTTTTTCCTGCTGTCCAGAAGGCACAGCAGAGCTAGAAGGAGAAATAGGCTGATCATCAGCTGGAGAATCATCTCCAGGTGGAGGGGTCTTTTTGCAGTGAGAAGCATGGGTCCAGGCAGGTAGTCCTTGGCACTTTACAGCGGTGTTGGTGGTTAACAGGACTTGGAAAGGGCCTTTCCAGCATGGAGCCAAAGCAGTCTTTCGTTGATGGACTTTACGTAGACTCAGTCTCCTTGTTTCAATGAATGGCAGGGCTGCAAGGGTCTTTGGGTAGCACTTCTTTTATCTGTGAGAAAAGAAACCTAACACATTTCATTAATGTCTGGCAGTTGCTTGGGCACATTCAGGCCCCCCTTTTCTTGGCTGTCAGCCAAGTCTTAGCTGTGGGCAGTGTCCTTGGATGGGGCCAGCGTCTTATCTTTGGACTGAGCTTGCTAGCTATTTTTTTCAGTTAACTCGTTCTGTTCTTTTTCCTTTTTCCCTTCTTGGCTTCTTTTAACCTACAAAGGAAACTTCCACTCTTCACTCATACACCTTTTCCCAACAATGAACACATACACATTGCCATTATACAGTACATTAGTCTTATTATTCAATGTATGCCATATACACCCTTCCAGTAAAATAACTTTATTACAGAGCTTTGGAGCAAACCAGTACAAGCACACCCACTTTTGAGGAGTCCACTCGGTACAACCTCTGGTGTCCAATAGCTTTCCTCCCTCCCCAGCCCTCTGGCTAGAAATCTGAGGTAGCCAGAAGGATCCCATGGGCAATATGGGGAGTGGGTTAACCTTCCATGTCCTTGCTTCCAAAGACTGTTGGTATGCAAATTTTAACAACAATTTTTCAATTAAAAAAATCTGGCCAATGAAGTTTCTTTTTCTTACTTAAGCAAATGTATTAGACTTTAGTATATCACATTTTCCTGATTTATCCAAACACTTTGTATTCCAAGTTGAATAAAACAAGTATCTGCTTTTTGATTTAACCCTTCTATTTAATTTTGAACTAGACTGTCTTATGAAAATATTAAACACAACAGTTCTGGCCACAAGACAAACACCACAAGACAGGACAAAGAACACAAAAATAATTCCTATTGAATCAGTAAATGCATGGTACATTGAATGCTGTTCAGCTGGCATCCGTTTTCTCTGATGATCTGAAAGACAAAAGAACAGAGGTCTACCCCTTTTGGGTAGTCAGTCATTGCTTAAAATATTTCCTTTATATACAAATACTCTTGTTGATTTTAGGCAAAACAGAGGAATTACCCCATATTTCCTTGTATTTGTTTCATAGGCAGCCCAGGTTTCAGTGGCTTCTACCTTATTAGTTAGAAAATTGCATTAATACAGATGCTTTCTGGCTTGCTTCCAGATTCAAAGCTATCCACAGCTTAAAAATTCTTACTTAAAAAGGACACAATTAACTTTCCCAGACTTTTGATTGCCTTTTACTTCTAACTTCTGCTTTCAAACACACAGTGATCTGAAAAAGACAACACAACCTATATTGGTAGGTTTGCATTTCTTTTACCTCTACTACAATATACACTGCACACGTTCTGGGGAAAATGCACATCCTCTCCACAATTCAATTTCCACAACACTAGCCACATCCATTTCTACACAAGGTGTAACTATTTCTTTTTTGAACACCGGGTAAAGGCCATTTACTTAACATATAATCCAAAGGGCTATCCTTAGAGGGTTTTACCAGAGACCCACCCATCTGCCTGCTGACACTCTAACAGAGAATTACACAGAGAACAGAGAGAATTATGGCCCAATAGGATCTTATTACAGGAATTTCTACTAATACTGACCGCTACAGGGAACGGGACAGAAGGATCCCAATTCGATCTCAGAGCTTCATCGCACACGATGGCTTCCACTCTGAGGAATTACGAATGAGAGGCTCAGTTCCGTCCACACACCTAACGCCCAAATGTATAAGACAGAAATTCATTAACTGGTTAACCAGAACAGAACCAGACCAGAATCAGAACCAGATAGTGTCTCCTTATCCTATTAGGACTCACCTTATTGGAGCACGAACCCCAGGGGCTGCAGTGAAGCAGAGAAAAGGGGCGAAACACCCCGTTGGCGCCGTTCCCAGTTCCCTCCGGAGTCCAATGTCCGAGCTAGGAGAGTCCCGGCGGAGTCATCAGAAACTGTCACCGAAATATCGGGTCCACCTAGCTGAGAGCCAATAACAGCCAGACAGGGATAAGGAAGAGTTGCTTTTTTCTGCAGAAGAAAGGAGAGCTTTGCACCTTGGTACAAAAACTCTGTCTTACACACATTTTACCATTCCAATTATTATCCTGGGGATATGAAATCCCCATGCTTATAATTATTTACTCCTTTCCTTCGACTATGCCCTCAAAGTTTCCAACCTGTTTTCCAATCTCTCTATCTGTTGCCTGCCCGCTTGGGCCCAATCCTGCTTTTCTCGCTGAACCATCCCTTCCATGGGCACCGGCTTTTTCACTACCAATTTAGTTAGGAGGGTGAGCTTCTCAACTAGCCCCCACCCTTCCTGGTCTCTTCCCTTAAACATTCTTACTCACATGGCTACCCGAGTCCTCCCTCATGAGGCTTGCCACCTGGGCAAAACACATGGCCCATTGGCGTTTAACTATTCAATTTTCTCTTGTGGCAAACACACTGCTCTTACAGCATATACTGAGCACAAATAATTAAATTTTGACAAGTCCCTGAAGGACCGGTACTTGCTTAGCCAGTGCTTCCTTTTCTGCCTGGAAGTCCTGTCTCAAGGCTTGCAACTTGCCCTGGGCGTAGGTTTGAGCTGCTGCCTGGTTCATGATCTATGCTCTTAATTGCTCAATTCTAGTTATCAAGTACACAACTTTTTCCTTTTCTCCAACTTCTCTATTGCCCAGTCTTGCTACGACTGGGGTAGATCCACCTGACACCCTTCCCGGTCAACCGGGGTGGAGAGAGGAATGCTAAACCCCTCTCCGGTTCTCAGACTTACTGCGGCTGAGAGTAGGCACACTTTCATTCTCACATACGTACATCCAGACTGGCCACGTCTGTGTACAACGTTCAGAGAAGGCGCTGTGCAATCTCCAACTTGCTTCCTCTCTTGGGAGTGCAGTTCTTTTACGCCCTGGGGTCTCCTGGGGCCTCTTTTCAGAGATTCAGTCCAGGCTGGCTTCTTCAGTGTCCCCAAACCACGCCGGCTCCAGGGTCGCAAAGGCAGACTGTTGGATCTCACTGAACAGTTAAGCTTTGCAAATGTAATCTCAGTCCTGTAACTTGTATTGCCTTTGGTTTGACTATGTCTATATTTTTTTCACAGCCAGCTGGGGCCGAAAGCAGTTTTTCTTTGTACTTAGCCTGGTCTGCGTTGATTCTTGACCTTGAACGCAGAGCAACTTTCTCTTTATCTCTGGACCAAGCTGAATTTCAAATTAACCCGTTCCTTTCCTCAATAGACAAATTGCTCCCATTGTGTGTCAGAGGCTTTTTGGTGATTAAAAGCTCCTCTGAGATGTATGATCTTATCTAGATTGAAGGTACCTTCTAGTGGGCATTGTTTAGATGGATTTTCACGCGTGTAATGATTCCAATTCTCTAAATACCTGCAGGTTTTAGGACCATAATGTACGTACATGAAATAAGATGGGGTACCCTTAGGGGGTGAGAGGGAATGCTTAGACTGTCCCCCACCCATTTTCCAATCACACACACAAGGAGGATGCCCTGTCCGCACTAGCGGCGCATAAACTAAGGATCTCTCCCTACAGGGTACTCACACAGGAGAGGCTAACGAGGATGGCCACGACCCTCCTACACCTCCCTTCAGCAAAGAGCGTCGGCTAGTCTCAGAGAGACGGCACCGCTTACTCTCGTTGCATCCAGCAAGATGATCAGACTGTCAGTGGCTCACACAGAGAGGAAAAAGGGGAGGGAAGATGGGTTCACACACTCCTACACCCAGGTAGCCTCCTCGCCGGATGATGCCAGGCCAAGTTAGCCCACCGTGGGTCGGATCTCCTAAAAGATCCTCTAGTTACCGGGCTTGCGTTAGAGTAGTTCTGGTCACGAGCCAAAAGACTTCGCAGAGTACTCTGGGCGTCTTCCGGTAACTCTCAATTCACACTGGTGTGTGTACACACACACACACACATGTACCACGATGAGGCGGTAACAACACCGGTGCATACCTATGCATCTCTCATATGCATATGGGGGCGGCCAAACTAACAGGTCCCCAGAACCGCATACAACTACCTTAGTGGGGGCGGCAAAACAATTCCCCAGAACTGCTCTGCATCTGACCTTGCTGCACAGTCAATACGTTCGGATGGCGTGAGCCCAACAGGGACAGACATCCCCACGGACAGTCCTCCTCTGATACCCCAATAGAGATTTCAAAAGGTCTCCTACCTCTATTGTGGCGCCATGGGTTCGAAGGGGAACGATCCGTAGCAGCTGCCGGTGCCTCTGTGGGCGTTGCCATCCCGAATGAGCCCCCAAATTGTCGGAGAATAACAGAGTTCTCACTTTTTGTTTGGGTACAGCAAGTCAGATACTTTATTTTCTCTCTATCAATTGCATAGAGGGAGAGAGCTAAACAGGTCTCTCTCCAGGTAAACAATTAAAGCAAGCATTTATACCTTTTGTTACAGACAATAATGAGCAACAGCTGCATTTTGTTTATACATAGGTCATTCTGATATCTTGTTTTGCTCACTAATGTAGACTCTTAGTCTACATTCCATATTATCTACACAAGGTCGCAACAACTTCTCACACAGTTCTTTCCCACTCGCCTCACACATTCCTCGCTTCTACAAATCTCGCGTTATTAGGGTTACAGTTAGCCTGACTCTTGCTAACAAACTGTCATGCATTGCAATCCCCTTCCTGTCAGTTCTTTCTCTGCTTCCACAGTACTTTCACTCACCCAGACCTCCAGCATCTGAGAGACACTGCCTAGAACCTGAATGTTCTCCCTTTCTAGACCAGGTCTGTTCCTAATACTAGTATATTTCTTGCTCAAATTCTAAAAACCTTCAATGAATCATGCTTGTAAGGAGATTTGGAGAGTGTGATCCTTCTGATGTGTATAACTATGTCTCTCTACCAGAGAGAACTTGGAATTTCTCCTAGATGACTTCAGTTTGGGTTTGAGTGTGAAGCTTGAGTCGTAAGATCTGAGATCTCCAGTCCCATCTGGATCACCCTGAATATGGACGTTGGACTATAACTAATTCTGAAAGAACTCTTTGCAACTACAGAGCTCACTATCTCTACTATGAATCTGATCTCATAACTGTACTCATGTCTGTATGTATACTGATCTTTTAACCAATACTCTCTCTCTTTTCTTTTTTAATAAATTTTAGTTTAATTAATAAGGACTGACTGGAATCATGTATTTGGGTAAGATCTGGAATATTCATTAACCTGGGAGGTAATGTGTCCAATCCTTTGGGATTGGTAGAACTTTCTTAGATGATGAATAAGATTTTCAGTAATCCTCATCATATTTAACTTGGGTGTGTGGGTGGATGCCTAAGGCTGGATTGATTTAAGGGAACTGGATAACCAGTAAGGTATTATAAAAGCTGTTTTGTGTTGGCTTGGTGAATCTAAGTATTGGAATATCCACCAGCTTTGGGGATTGTCTACCCCATTCTTTGCAGTTTGCCCTAATTGAGTAACCTCAGAGTGGCTTCCTGGGACCCCGGTCACAGTTCTGTCTTGCTAAGGAAAGCCTTCTACTCACCATTAGAGAGTGGTGAGTGAATATTTCAAGCCATAGGCTAAAATAATCTGGATGAAGCTAGTTCCATCTCTAGGTTAAATGTTATAAATACAGGAGATAATTTTTCATTTAGATTCCTCCTCCAATAACATTAAGGAAACAGTTTATTGTTAAGATTGTGACACAAGTTTACAATAACCAGCAGTTCAATTAAGACTGTAATTTCTCTCTTTAGCTCACATATTGTCATTCTATCACCCCCCTCCCATACAATGTGTTAAAGAGATTTCAACTTTGGATGTGAATTTCTTGCTTTTTGTAAGTTGGTCATTGCCTTCACACTACCTTAACATTATTTATTTAGCTATTCTGTATCTATATCACCTATACAAAATCTTTTGACAGTAGTCTGTTTCTGTAAATTTAACATGAATATTGCTGAATTGATTCTAATATCTGCAACATCTAAAGGCTGAATTCAGCACTATGAACATTTAGAAAAACTGGTATCTGCAGTCTTGTATGGCACGGAAATCAAATTAATTGTTGCCAAATCAGGCCCTCAGACAGCTTTTTTTTTTTAATTCAGTGTGCTTTCATTAATTTGGTTAGTCATTGTGATTATGATTCACTTCATTCTGTGTAACCAACTGCTGCACAGTAAGTGACAGTTGAACTATACATTACCTAACAGTTAGAAAAATAGCATCCTGTCATATTAAGAAAGATGAGAATTACATTCTACTGAACAGTTTCAGAGTAGCAGCCGTGTTAGTCTGTATCCACAAAAAGAACAGGAGTACTTGTGGCACCTTAGAGACTAACAAATTTATTTGAGCATAAGCTTTCGTGGGCTACAGCCCACTTCATTGGATGCATGTTCCAATGAAGTGGGCTGTAGTCCATGAAAGCTTATGCTCAAATACATTTGTTAGTCTCTAAGGTGCCACAAGTACTCCTGTTCATTCTACTGAACACTGATATCTTGAACCAACATAAAAATAGTTAATGAACATCCTTATTTTTTTCACGAGTGATGATATAATAGATGTGAACGATAGCTACAAAGAGTCTAAGCTATTCAAGAGTAAAAATTCCCTTTTATTTTTGTGCAGAGAATATTTCTTGATTTTGCTTTTGAATATTTTTGTTGCTTTTTTCAATCTTTCATTAGTTGACTTGTAAAATTATATCGATATCTGCAGGGGCATTGCTAATAATTTGTTTCACATATAATACAAGCTGCAGATTCACAGATCTAAATATACCAGAATAGGAGACATTCTCTCAGCAGTCATATTTTCTAAAGTCTGTCTATCTGGCATTGGAAGAGCATTGTCAGAGAGTAATTCTGTTACTTATCACCTTAAATAGATGTGTCTGAAAATATTAATTGTAAATACATATTAAGGAATGTATGGGGAATCAATGGTTAAGAAGCTTTAAAATAAACCAACCCTCCTCCAGTGTATTTGAAAAAAGCTATATTTTCTGCTAGTATCTATGTATTGCAGATCCCTGTGGAAAGGGATCTGGGGGTCATAGTTGATCACAAGCTAAATATGAGTCAGCAGTGCAAAAGAAGCAAACATTATTCTGGGATGTATTAGCAGAAGTATTGTAAGCAAGACACAAAAAGTAATTCTTTGGCTCTACTCCAAACTGATTAGGCCTCAGGTGGAATATTGTGTCCGGTTCTTGGTGCCACATTTCAGGAAAGTTGTGGACAAATTGGAGAAAGTGACAAAAATGATTAAAAGTCTAGAAAACATCTCTGATGAGGGAAGATTGAAAAAATTGGGTTTGCTTAGCCTGGAGAAGAGAAGACTGACAGGGGACATGATAACAATTTTCAAGTACATAAAAGGTTACAAGGAGGAGGGAGAAAGAATATCCCCTCTGAGGATGGGACAAGAAGCAATGGGCTTAAATTGCAGCAAGGGCGGTTTAGGTTGTCCATTAGGAAGAACTTCCTAACTGACAGGGTAGTTAAGCACTGGAATAAATTGCCCAGGGAGGTCATAGATATCCATCACTGGAGATTTTTAAGAGCCGGTTAGACAAACACCTGTCAGGAATGGTCTAGATTATATTTAGTCCTGCCTTGAGTGCAGGGGACCAGACTAGAAGACCTGTTGATGTCCCTTCCAGGTCTGTGATTCTGTGGTTCTATGATTTTGGCAAAATTATGTCTTCCAGAGTCAAAGAAGTGCATGACAGAAAACCTGAGAGGAAAGGGCTGGAAGTTTTATGCCCTGGTACTGGCTTTTCCAACACAAATTTATAGAGAGTGTGCTCTGCAGGCATTCAGCCAAGAAGGGGTATTTCAGGGCAGAGTTCAGAAACAATGATCTAATATGCAGGGCACTACATCCTCTGACACAGCAGTGGCAGTGAGGCCTCTCCTCTGTGCTGATTATTCATGTTACAGACAAAAATAATCAGTATTTATAGATGGGCCTGCGCAGGTGATCATAGCTGAATGGATTATAGAGGAACAATGATAGTTCTTTGGCAGCATATGTTTGTGCCTATTCAGATCTATTTAGACAGGGTGGTGGAATTTGGCTCTTAACTCCATATTGTACTTCTGCATTTATGTTATCCACATAGTTTACTGTAATATGTCTAGGGGTTCTTGTCTAAAACATGCTGTTACTTATATGTCTGAAAAATATTCACAAACACAGATATTCCCTTGTATGAAACAGATCCTAAATTCATACGCATGTTTGCCCAGGAAAAAATAAAATAAACCCTTTGTCAGATAATTCAATTAACGATTAATAACATTAGGTAAGGGCACTTTCTGTTTAAGAGCTTACATTTGTTCTATATAAACTGGACTTATTATAATTATCACAATTGGAAATGCATTTTTGATTGGTCAGATAAAAATAAATTAATTTAAATACTTAGGCCCTGACCCTGCAAACACTTATGTACATGCTTAACTTTGTGCATATGATTAGTCCTATTGAGTTAAATGGAATCACATGTGCGACGTTAAGTGCACAAGTGTTTACAGTATCATGGTTGTAGTAATTTATAAACTTCTGTTTATTATTTATATGTAGTCTAAAAGTGTGGTACGCATTTTACAACTCAAAACTGAAGAAAAGAAATGCCATCACTCGTGTCCCAAAGAGCTTTCAATCTTATTATGGAAGCAACAGTCACAGTTTGATAGTTAATGATTAGAGGTTTGCATTTAAAACAGGAATTCAACCTCTTAGTTACAAATGAAGAATACAGTGTATCCTCCTCAAAATTCTTTGCATACAGAATGCATTTAATTAATACAGAATACAGGTTAATTAGTTTGAGTTAAAATTAATTAAACAATGTCTCTTTTAATAAATTGAGTATTGTTAGAAATTTTTTTGTCCCAAATTATCTTAAAAACAGAACATAGACTTGCACACTTCCCATAAAATTACAACACATTGAAAACTTATGCATTAGCTACATTAGAAGAAGTTTTCATAGGATTGTTCATTTTTTTGCCATTCTTTATAACTGAGAGTTTCTCTTTGAACAGAGGCTGAAGAATAATATTCTGTTATAGAGAAATCCATGAAGAACTCCTCTTTCAAAATGGCTGTCTTCTCATATTGCTCTGAATTGGGAGTGAGGCTAGTAGATCCTTGGTAAATATGCCTGCTTTTAATACGGTGACCACCTCCGATTGTTCCCATTGGGAGGGCAGCCAAGATTCCCTCACGGAAGATGGTGACACCTGACATTATGAGGGAGAAAAAATTGAAAATATCAAAGTGCCTTTAAAAATCAGTTTAAACCAAACTGGGATATTTATGCAGTAGTCATAATTGTAAGGTTATTGTATAGTGTCATTATTGTATGGAATTAAGTTTAAGTGGGTGCTTTACTTGCGCATTTCTATACTTTAACATGTTTGGACCTCCTTTAAGTTTAAACTTAATTCTGAACTTCCTGGGTTTGTAATGCTCATTTTGGTGATAATTACAACATCCATTCAGTGTTTTTACCCTTAAGTTATTGATATATATTTCAACCTTAGCCCCAGTCTAATATAGTTTTTATCTGGGAATCTGAGGTGATAATGTAACAAACAAGACGGGTGAAGGTGTTTCAACACTTTGATTCTTTGGATAAAAAAACCTGTATCGGTTAGCATTTATTATTGAACTCTTGCCTATCAGCCTGAGTGTACTTTGCCTTTTAGTTCATAATTAACATATTAAGACAATGAAAAGTTAAAAATAAAACAAAAATATTCAAGAGAGAACTTCTATTAAATGTATAATACATGAGATTCATTTTTAAAATTTGCATTGCTTTCTTTTGTTATGGAATAATATTACTTTGCACTTCTAGTGCCTTTATTAGAAAATCTTAAAATGCATCACACACATTAACTAAATCTGATAATTTTTTGTGCTAATAAGTATTACATTCATTTCACAGATGAGGAAACTGAAATACAAAGAGGTAAAGTAATTTGTATTAAAATCGTCTCAGAAGTACAGTATGGATAATATAATTTTAGGCTCACTTTTTCAAAACTGGCCTCTAATTTTGAAGGAAGTTTACACAGACAGAGTAGCAGAACGACCAGATTACTTTAGTTACATTATTTTGGATAGACTATATCTATATGGGTAGAGTAAGATGTATGGCATGAGAGAAACCTTTTCATTTCCATTTTCATTTCCTCGTTCTTTTGGCTGATACAGACAAACACGGCTACCACTCTGAAATTTTTCATTTCCCTATCAGGTGTCTGTGTCCTATCTTGCCAGCAAGTTAAAGAAGTATGGATTGGATGAATGGACTATAAGATGGATAGAAAGCTGGCTAGATTGTTGGGCTCAACTGGTAGTGATCAACGGCTCGATGTCTAGTTGGCAGCCAGTATCAAGCAGAGTGCCCCAGGGGTTGGTCCTAGGGCTGGTTTTGTTCAACATCTTTATTAATGATCTGGATGATGGGATTAATTGGTAGGGATAGGGTCCAGAATGACCTAGGCAACTTGGAGAATTGGGCCAAAAGAAATCTGATGAGGTTCAACAAGGACAAGTGCAGAGTCCTGCACTTAGGAAGGAACAATCCCATGCACCACTACAGGTTGGGGACTAACTGGCTAAGCAGCAGTTCTGCAGAAAAGGACCTGGGGATTACAGTGGATGAGAAGCTGGATATGAGTCAGCAGTGTGCCCTTGTTGCTAAGAAGGCCAACGGCGTATTGGGCTGTCTTAATAGGAGCATTGCCAGCAGCTCGAGGGAAGTGATTATTGCCCTCTATTCGGCACTGGTGAGGCCACACCTGGAGTATTGCGTCCAGTTTTGGTCTCCCCACTTCAAAAGGGTTGTGGACAAATTGGAGAGAGTCCAGCGGAGGGCAATGAAAATGATTGGGGGCAAGGGCACATGACTTACAAGGAGAGGCTGAGGGAACTGAGTTATTTAGTCTGCAGAAGAGAAGACTGAGGTGGAATTTGATAGCAGCCTTCAGCTACCTGAAGGGGGGGTTCCAAAGAGGATGGAGCTCGGCTGTTGTCAGTGGTGACAGATGACAGAACAAGAAGCAATGGACTCAAGTTGCAGTGAGAGGTGTCTAGGTTGGATATTAGGAAACACTGTTTCACTAGGAGGATGGTGAAGTACTGGAATGGGTTACCTAGGGAGGTGGTGGAATGTCCATCCTTAGAGGTTTTTAAAGCCCAGCTTGACAAAGCCCTGGCTGGGATGATTTAGTTGGCGTTGGTCCTGATTTGAGCAGGGAATTGCACTAGATGACCTCCTGAGATCCCTTCCAAACCTAATATTCTATGATCAACCGCACAGATGCTGTATCCATGCTGCAGATTATCTAGCACAGTGGTTTTGAAACTTTTAGAAGCCATGACCCCTATTGGACCACTAATATTTTCATGATTCCCCCTCCCCCAAGATACAATCACTGATAATAATTAGTCACGCTAGCCTGACTGAGAAAAGCTGAGTCCAGCATTTTCATAGTTGCTTCCAATTTTCAGAGCTCAATTTGAGATACTGTGGCCTGATTTACAGAGATGCTAAGTAAAGTTGGTAAAAAATTTCATTCAAAATTTGTACAAAATAGCTATTTTAAAACTAAACTTTCACAATTTTTTTTCAAAATTTCCTGGTTTTCATCAAAATTTTGAAATTTCTGTTCCCTTCCCCAGCCCCTCTCTCTCATGTCCCCCCCACTACAATAGAGTGAACTGTGTCTAGGGCTTCCCCTCCCCCCACATACTTTTTCTTTATAGTTTTTCCTTTTCCTCTTTTTCTTTTTGCCACTCTATAACTTTTCAAAAGTTTCTCAATTTTGGAAAGTTACAGAATGACAAAAAGGAAAAAGGAAGCTCTGTTACTTTTCAAAAGTTGGAGTAGTTTTGAAAAGTTAGAGTGGCAAAAGTAAAAATGGAAACCTCCCGCCCCAATAAACAAACCAAACAATCCCAACAAAACCACAAACCCAGGGAAAACGTGTGAGAGGGAAAAAGCCTTGGGCATAATTAATTTTATTGCACTCAATGGCAAAATGGGAAAGATAGGGGGAAAATGAAAAGTCTAAAATTTAAAACTTTTCATAGAAATGATGTGAAAAATTAAAAGAAAATTGTTTTGTTTTGAGTCCTGTGAAACAAACAACTTATTTTTTCCATATTTTGACCATATCTAGAGCTGAGGACTTGCATCTCCCATTGACTTAAGTCTGGACGTGTGGGTGCTTAGCACCTCTGAAAAATCAAACCCAGGGCATTTAAACTTGGTCACCCCAAATAGAAGCAACTTGAAAAATTTTGGTCTGGATGCAGCATGGTGTAGGGTTCTGTGAAGCTTTTAGGGCAATTGAATGGTCTCTTTCATGCCGTGCCTCCTATGTAATGTCATGTATTTTCACCTTTTTCCTTACTCATAGTTTATCCAACATGCTGCTTGCTAAAGTTGTTGTCATTCCTAAAGTTCAAGTTGTGTTGCCATCCTCTCCACCTTTGAATCTGACTTTTTTTCTTCTTACTTCAAAAATTCAGGCTTCTCTAATATCTGTCTGTAGGATTCTCATTCCTGGGTATTGGCTTCCACGTTGGGGTAGGTGGAACTTCCCAAGGTTTTTTGTTCCATTGGGCAGTGATACCAGATTAGAATATGTTGACTTGCCACTCTCTAAGCTTAACCATTGCTCTTGGAATCTTTCAATCAGTTTCTTCTTGACTATGGTCCGTAAAGGAAGTGTCTTCAGGAGCAGCACTTCCCCAGTTGGTGTTCTGGTTCTTCTCATCCGTCTAGGCCATATAGTCCAAAAGTATGGAGTTTAACCCCTCCCCCCTCCAGTCAACTTCCCCTCCAAAGCAATAAACTTTTTTGACAAACAAAACATTTATGCTACCATCCTGATTTGGAAATCACTGCCCTTTCAAAAAGATCATCATGTTTTTTAGAGGCATTGATAATTTAGCATCTTCTTTTCTGTAAACTCATTTTAATTTAAAATATCTCATTCTTTTTCATAATGTCAAAATAGGAATATTAACTTCCAGTTCATCACCTAATTCCCTTTAACTGAGGTAAAAACAAACAAACCCAAAACAAACAAAAACACACGTACGATGACTTTTTTAGAAATATGAAATCCAAATCCTTATTGAAGAATTGACTGTTTTTGAAAATTGTAGTATAACAGGTATGTTTCTATAATTAACTATAACAGTCATTTCTTGGGGAACAGCATCTCTCCGCTTTATACATGTGACACCCTGTTCTCAATCTATGTTACGTGTTAATAATTAGTGTGGTGTATATATGCACCTAAATGTAATGTTTATAGTAATGTTACATTTTCTTACATAAAACTCCTAGATTTGTGTGCCTAAATTCTGTAGAAGTCAACAAAATGTAGGGGTTAATTTCTCCCATTTAAAATATGTAGAGGTATTGATGTTCAAATCCCTATGTGTATTTCAGTTGTTAGGAAGAGAAAAAAGTAAGTGTCTTGCTTTGACATGCATCTAGAATGGTGTTTCCTCCTTATCTGTCCTCATGTATGAATACTGTAATCACCTTTGCTTTTGTTTGGCCTTCATACTGACTTCTTTTCCACCACCTGCCTATCTCAAGTCTTTCCAAACTTGTGCTACTGAATCTTCTTCTACCTCTTTCCCCATTCTTTGAATTCCTCGGTAGACTTGCTGTGGCCTTATAACATCTGATTCAATCAACTTGTCTTCACCTACAAATCCAATAATCTTGCCCAAACCCTGTCTCTGCTCTCACTTCCCTCTACTCCCATCTTGTTCCTCTACATTCATCCATATCTGTTCATCTTACTGTTTCCTCTACATTCTTTTCCCACACTGCTTTGTTCCTCTATTGTGGTGTTTCCCTGTTGTCTTCCGTCAGGTCTCCTATTCCTTCAAATCTCCCCTTAAAACCAACCTATTAAAACAATCCTTTCATCCTTCCTTTTCAAAAATCCCCACAACCTTCCTATCTTGGATTGTTGTTTTATGTTTTGTTTCAATTAGATTGTAATTGTTTGAGCCCATGAAATGTCTTGCTAAAGTTCATAAACACATATTGCACTTTACAGTACTATAATAATGCTTTATAATTATCTCCTACAAAATGAATGGCTCTTTACTGAACAGGTTTTCCTCATGGCAATATGAGTAAAATTTTCAAGAATGGCTGACTGTCTTAAGCATTTCTGAAAATTTGATCTTACATGGCATAATAAAATGAGGGTGGGATCTAAACTATTCTATAAGAAAACAGGTTTGCTCAGATGACAGAATACGTGGAGAGGGAGAGTTGCCTGTGAAGCAGATTAAATGCACTGCACTGGAGATTTCCATCTCATTTGCTATGGATTCAAGTACCTGTGATGAGATCTGAGGCATGGGGAATAAAATACATACATCTACGAAAGGTCCAGTGTACAATAGCAATGCATAGAAGTTCTAGTATTTTTTCACAGGTTATGTAAGGATTGAGGGATATGTTTATTGATTGAAATAATGAGGGATCTGGTTTTCTCATAGTAATTCAATTGCTGGTGGATGAAATGACCTTCCAGTTGTTCCTAATTATGTAATGATTTTTATATTAATGTTTTGTAGTGTCCCTTTAATATATACCTATATATTTTAAATAATAGTACATATGAACTTTTTGTTGTAATTTAACCTGCTCTGAATAAAATATTTTAAATGGCTAATTCTGTAAATTACAAACCTTACAGATGAAATTAAAATACCATTTAAAGGTCTTAGGCTGCAAAAATTTAGTATGAATTAATTAAAAAGTATTTTATTATTTAGTATTTGCCTAAGAATCCCAGGCAAGAACCAGGACCTCACTGTAATAGGCACTGTGCAAACATACAATAAAAGGATGTTCCTGCTCCAAAAATTTTACAAAGAAATGGCAATAAATATAATTGGTTTGCTAAAATTATGGACCGTTTTCTTAAGATTCCAATTTTGCAAAGTGATCTGCAGGAGGTGAGGTGGGCACCAAGTATAATTAATAGAAATATTAAAAAAAAACTATTTACAAAGTATAAGCAATTTAAAAAATATTACCATAAAGCACTAATACATGATGTGTAACAGCATATCATATCATAACAGCTGTATACCTTTTTATTTTTAAACGTTTCTCTAATTTAGTGTGACTTTTCCTTTTCCACTGAGAAACTAGGAGTTGTTTAGCAGCTACTTACAGATGTGAGATTAGTTCTTCAGTTCCTTAAGTGAACATTTTCACTAGGAAGCCTCAATAAGATTACTAAAGATCCAATAATTTTAAATAAATATTCAACAATTTGTAATATTTGGTTAAAAATAGTACCCCAATATTCTTTTATAACTGGATATAACCTCTCTATATTTATAAAATGATTTCCCCCTACAATTTCTCTAATATCTATCCCCATATAATGTCTAGTTTAAAGATACTGGTACCATGGGAGAATGGGCCAATTAAAATTTGGTTTTGATTTTATTTTTTAAGTTAGAAAAGTTCTTTTAGTAAACAACTTATCAATCCTATGTATTCCATGGCTCTTTAGTCTTCAGAACTCTCTGGGTTAAAGTCTGAATTGTTTGCAGTTGGTTTAATTGATGATAGAAAATACAGTAGAACCCTGTTTTTCTGTGCCTCCATTATCTGGCTCTCTGTATTAACTGAACTGGGTGGGCCTGTGCCTGTTGCGCAAGAACTAGGGGTTTGTGTATTCTGTTAAGTAGATAAGAAGGGGGGTATGTTTTCATGCTTTTCCAGGGGGTAGGTGGGGCGTCAGCTAGTTTAAAAGCAACTCTGCATCTTAAAATAAGGGATAGAAAGCTCTTTGCCCATTCTCCTGATTATCCAAATTTTCTTAGTCCTTATACATTTTAACATCATTCTCTGTATTCCTACTGGAGTTTTATCTGAAATGAATAATTTGCCATTTAAATTGTACAGATATTCTAGGTTATTTGAGATGTGAATTCCCAGTTTCCTTTACAGAATTTGCTATCCATTTATATCCAAAGGTTTTCTGGACAGGTGATTTCTCTAAATCTAGCAGATTTATGGGTAGCATTTTAGATTTAACACAACTTATTTTAAAGCCAAACATTTTGTCAAAATCCTGAATTTCTTTAGATAATACTTGTAGGGAAATCTTTGGGTTAGATAAAAAATAAATGATATCGTTGGCAAATAAAGCTATTTGATTATGTGTTCCTGCAAGTTTTATTCGCATAATAAATTTCTTGAGCCTGATTCTGATCTAGCTTGACCCTGCCAGCAGGTAGGGGATCTTGTCGGACAACTACTGCACTGGTGGGGTGCAAAATAAACTTTATTAAGAAAATGCAAAAACAGGGAAAATTCAATAGTGAGGGGTACGGGGTTTGTTAAGGTAGACAATTGGGGAGGGGTTTCTTTTAGTAAATAGGATAGGGGGTTTCAATAGTGGGGTACAATACAGTGGGGTCCAATACAGTTGGTAACCAATTAACACTGAAGTATAAATGTAACAGGTAGCTAACAGTTCCTATGTAAAGGGTGTGTCACAGCAGCATATAACCAACTAACAGTTATGGGTAAAATGTGTTAAATAACCAACAATTCTAGGTAAAAATATGTCACAGTGGTGTAAATGTAAAATGTGAGGTGTGTTAGAGAGAAAAAGGGTAACCAATGGGGTTTTATGCTAGACTTCAGTAATACAATTGAGGTTTGGCAGCAGCAGGAGTAGGGTGAGCATGTGGGGGAAGGGATTAAAAGAGAGAGAGAGAGAGAGAGAGAGAGAAAGGCAGTGGTAGAGGAGTGAGGTTGGGGGGATGGGGGAAGAGGAGCACGTGGTGGAGCAGAGACCAAAGGCAGAGGCGCTGCTGAGGGAGATTTAAACTCAGGGAGACACAGAGAGCAGACAGGCTGCAAGTTTAAACAGCAGAGAGACTGCAACGAGTGACTGGGGAGCTCGGGGGAGACACGGGCAAGCTCAGGGGGGGGCGGTTAGGGGAGCAGGAAGACAGACTTAACCACAATTATACAGAACACAGTAAAATCTAATCTATGATCTAACTTAACCAAGACTACACAAATTAGCAAGTAACAGAACACAATGCAACAATTTTTTTTAAACCTAACTTACAGAGCACAATACAAACAATTTTTTAAACCTAACTTAACCACAGCTATGCAAAATGAAATTACAACTTATCTAGACTAAGAACCTGACTCTAATAGGTGCACTTTACACTATGCCGCTTCTTTGATCGGAAGGGGGAGCAGTTCCAGGAGTGTCCCAGCACCGGAGATAAGTCGTGAGGCCAAGGCCCCAAAACCCCGGCACCAGAGAGAGTCGGCGCATAAGAAATCATTTTCTACAAGACACCGCTCTCTATCGCCGGTGCCGGTTAAAAAGAACAGGCTGCTGAGGGAACAATCTCCCCACCGGGACTCTAAAGGTCGGGCACCGTCCACGAGTGTTACGGGACAACCCGCGCCGCAGACCCATCTGGCCATCCCGTTGACTCCCGCCCCGGAGAGGGCAAGGTCGAGTCCGGAACGGCACAGATCCCCGGATATGATGGAGGAGGTCCGCCTCCCATCGACGCCGGAGGCATTCGAGGCCGCATCAGACCTTTTGAGCCTCCCGGGGCCGGCATCGCCGCACCGGTGCAGAGAACCCCCGGCTACTGCCGGGCCCCAGTATCACTCTAAGGGAAAACCGGCGATGCACTCACCGCACTCTCCATGCGGCGCCCCGTTAGTGGCACCGGCGTGAGCACTCCCGCCGGCGACAGTGGGTACCGCTCCTCCGATGTCCTCATATTCAGAGACTTCTGACTCAGAGGCGGACTCCTACCGCTCTAACAGATCAAGGAGCAGACGATCATCCTCGCATAGGAGTGCCCAACCGTACCCACCACAGTGGCATCAACAGCAGGAGTGGCAACCGCCTCCACAGTGGCCGTTTTGGACGCCGTGGGCCTACCATCAGTCAGTGGGTCAGGCGTACGGGCCCTGCTCACGGACCGCTTCCGTTTCCTCAACGTCGGCGGTACCGCCGTTAATGCCACCGCCACCGGCACCGCCGTCTGACAGGAGTGTGCCACAATGCGATACGGCACCCCTTGGTCAAACAACGGCACCGACGAGGACTTTGCTCTCTTCAGCGCAGGCACCGTCTAGCACTCCTCGGCGTTCGGTGGCGACCCCGGTACCGGCCGCGGTGCTGCATCTTGAGCCCGCACCGGCCCCGCAGCCTGAGTACCGTTTGCCACAGGCCCTCACAGAGGGAGACGTGGTAGATGAAGGGCAGCTGCATGGGACATCTTCCTCTTCATCTCCAGATGAGGCAGTAGCGGGAACTTCTGCAGCACTGGCTCTAGAGGATAATAGAATCCTCCAACAGCTCCGTACTCGAGCAGCCCAGAGCTTCTCGATACAGACAGAACAGATTGAGGTGGACGTTGATCCCATAATTGATACCCTGACCCCGTCTGGACCATCTAGGGTAGCCCTACCCCTCATAAAGACCATTGCGGACACAACCCGCACCTTGTGGCAAACCCCAGCCTCATTGGCTCCTACAGCCAAAAAGACAGAGAGGTGGTATTTTGTCCCAACCAAGGGCTATGAATATATTTATACGCACCCCCCGCTGGACTCCCTAGTGGTGGATGCGGCCAACCAGAGGGAACGACAGGGTTTTCAGGGGCTACACCTAAAAATAGAGAGGCGAAAAAGTTGGACCTCTTTGGCCGCAAGGTCTATTCAACGGGGGGCCTACAGTTGCATATTGCCAATCAGCAGGCCATAGTGAGCCGGTATGGACACAACACGTGCTCGGCTTTGTCTAGGTTCACGGACCTCCTCCCGCAGGACTCACGAACTGAGTTCTTGGCCCTTGTTGAGGAGGGCAGACTGATTACCCGAGCTTCCCTCCAGGCAGCTGATTGGGCCTTGAACGCAGCTGATTGGGCCTCACGCACGGTGGCTACTGGTCTGGTCATGAGGCGCGGAGCCTGGCTTCAAGTTTCCGGTCTACCTCATGAAGTCCAACAGACTATCCAGGACTTACCCTTTGAAGGACCCACACTTTTCTCGGAAAAGACGGATAAACGACTCCATAGCCTAAAGGATTCGCAGACCACCCTCCATTCTTTAGGCCTACACACCCCTGTTACTCAACGTAGGCAGTATAGGCCGCCGCAGGCCCCACGACCGTACCAACCTCAGAATAGAGATGATGCCTTGTGCAGAAGGCCAAGGATGGGCAGGAGGAGGCAACAACAGCAGCCCTTCAGCCAGTCTTCTACCCAACCAAGGCCTACAAAGGGGCCTAGACCACCATTTTGAGGGCTTGGTCGAGGACGACCTACTGGTCAGAACTCTGGATCCTCCCAACCTTACCTTTTCGTCACGTCTGTCCCCCTTCTATCATGCGTGGGCCTGATCACGTCTGATGCTTGGGTGCTTCGCACGGTAAAGGAGGGATATTCTATCCAGTTTTCCTCCCTCCCGCCCCACCAGCCCCCCTCCCCGTCCTTCTTCAGGGACCCCTCTCACGAGCAACTTCTACTTCAAGAAGTTCAGTCCCTCCTCACAGCAGAGGCAGTGGAGGAGGTGCCTCGGGAACTACAGGACAAGGGCTTCTATTCTCTATATTTCCTAATACCGAAAGTGAAAGGGGGCCTCAGACCTATTCTGGATTTGCGGCGTCTCAACAAGTTTGTCAAGAAGCTCAAGTTCCGCATGGTCTCCCTGTCCTCCATCATTCCTTCCATGGATCCAGGAGACTGGTATGCCGCCCTCGACTTAAAGGATGCATACTTCCATATCGCGATAATCCCTCGACACAGGCGTTACCTCAGGTTTCTCGTCGGCAACGTTCATCTACAGTTTACGGTTCTACCCTTCGGTCTGTCAGCAGCCCCAAGGGTCTTCACGAAGTGCATGGCAGTCGTGGCAGCCTTCCTGCGCAGGCAAGGGATCCAGGTATTTCCCTACCTGGACGATTGGCTCATCAAGGGCAGGAACAAGGCACTGGTGGAGGCTCAGGTGGTCTTCATCAGGTACACCTTCCGCTCACTCGGCCTCTTACTCAACGAGGCCAAGTCTATTCTTTCTCCAACACAAAGAATCGAATTCTTAGGAGCAGTTCTGGACTCAACACACGCCAGAGCATATCTCCCAGAGGCCAGATTCCGAACTATATCCAACATCATTCTCGGCCTCCAAAGTTACCCTACCACCACAGTAAGAAGCTGCCTCAAATTACTAGGGCATATGGCAGCATGTACCTACGTCGTGAGACACGCCAGACTCAGACTGCGCCCTCTCCAGTCTTGGTTGGTAGGGGTTTATCGACCAGTCAGGGACTCCCTAGAATCAGTGGTGACGTTACCTTGGCCGGTGTTGGACTCCCTTCAATGATGGCTCAACTCGCGGGTGGTCTGCGCAGGGGTCCCTTTCCTCGAATCCGAGCCCTCCCTGACCCTGGTAACGGACGCGTCGGATCAGGGATGGGATGCACATCTGGGCCACCTCAGGACCCAAGGTCTTTGGTCGAGGGAGGATCTTTCACTGCACATCAATGTCAGGGAGTTACGAGCGGTACGCCTCGCATGCATAGCATTCAAGTCCCAGCTGGCAGACAGGTGCGTTTCTGTCCTCACAGACAATACTCCAACGATGTTTTATATCAACAAACAGGGTGGTGCTCGCTTCTCTCCCCTTTGCCAGGAGGCCCAGGCATTATGGGACTTCTGCGTACAGAACGTAATTCACCTGATAGCATCCTACCTCCCGGGCACGCACAACACGCTCACGGACACCCTCAGCTGCTCGTTCCAGGGCCACGAGTGGTCTATCTGCTGGGATGTAGTTCTCTCAATTTTCCGACTCTGGGGTCATCCCCAGGTGGACTTGTTTGCATCCAACGAGAACAGGAAGTGTCATCAATTCTGCTCCCTCATGGGATGCAGTCAGGGGTCCCTATCAGACGCTTTTCTCCTCTCTTGGGCAGACGGGCTTCTTTACGCCTTTCCCCCAATTCCCTTGATTCACAAGGTGATCCTCAAGGCCCGCAGAGATCACGCTTGACTCATCCTGATAGCTCCTGCGTGGCCGCGCCAGCATTGGTACGCGTCTCTCCTACTCATGTCTACGAGGGTTCCACTCAGGTTGCCCCTGCTACCGGACTTGATCACGCAGGATCACAGTCGCCTCCTTCACCCGAACCTGGAGTCACTCCACCTTACAGCTTGGATGCTCCATGGCTAAACCCACTGGAGTTACGATGCTCCCATCAGGTCAGACAGGTCCTGTTGGGCAGCAGGAAGCCCTCGACAAGGTCTACGTACTTGGCCAAGTGGAAGTGCTTCTCTCTGTGGGCTACACAACGCGGTCAGGCCCCCTTGCTCGCCCTGGTCCCTCTCATCTTGGACTATTTGCTACATCTGAGACACCTGGGACTAACTCTCTCGTCAGTTCGAGTACACCTTGCTGCAATCTCTGCGTTCCACCCTGGAGAAGGGGGGACCTCAGTGTTTGTGAACCCACTCGTTGGACAATTCCTTAATGGTCTTGACAGATTGTTCCCGCACATCCGTCAACCTGTCCCTGCTTGGACCTCAATTTGGTCCTGTCTGTCCTCATGGGACCCCCATTCGAGCCGCTGGCTTCTTGCTCGCTGTTATACCTCTCATATAAGGTCACATTCTTGGTGGCTATCACATCAGCACGGAAAGTATCGGAACTCAGAGCTCTAACTTCTGAGCCTCCATACACCGTCTTCCACAAGGACAAGGTCCAACTCAGGCTGCACCCTGCGTTCCTGCCTAAGGTGGTTTCCCCATTTCACATGGGTCAAGACATTTTTCTCCCTGTGTTTTATCCCAAACTGCACTCCTCGGCTAAGGAGCGCAGGTTGCATTCTCTGGATGTTCGCAGGGCTCTCGCGTTCTATATAGAAAGGACGAGACCCTTCAGGAAGTCGACCCAACTTTTCGTCACTGTGGCCGACAGCAGGAAGGGGCTCCCGGTCACGTCACAGAGGATCTTGGCTTGGATCAGAACCTGCATCCAGGAGTGCTACAGTTGGGCCAATGTACCAGCCCCACCTATCACGGCCCACTCCACAAGAGTGCAGGCTTCTTCAGCTGCATTTGTGGCCCACATCCCGACACAGGAGATTTGTAGAGCGGCCACCTGGTCCTCAATCCACACCTTTACGGCACACTATGCCATTACGCACCAAGCCAGGGAGGATGCTGCATTTGGCCGCGCAGTCCTCCAGTCTGCAGTGACCTCCGACCCCACCACCTAGACTTGGGCTTGTGAGTCACCTGCTTGGAATGGACATGAACAATCACTCAAAGAAGAAGAAACGGTTACTCACCTTCTCGTAACGGTTGTTCTCGTAACGGTTGTTCTTCGAGATGTGTTGTTCATGTCCATTCCAATACCCACCCTCCTACCCCTCTGTCGGAGTATCGGCAAGAAGGAACTGAGGGGGTGGGGGGACCGGCTGGCCCCTATATACAGCGCCATGAAGGCGCCATTCCAGGGGGCGCCGGAGCCGACCCTACGGACGCTGCTATGGTAAAATCTTCCAGCTGCCGTGCGCGCAGCGCGCACACACCTGCTTGGAATGGAAATGAACAACACATCTCGAAGAACAACCGTTATGAGAAGGTGAGTAACCGTTTCATCCTTTTCCACCGAACTATTGTCCAACTAGTTATTCCCTATTTTGTATTCATGCATTTGATTTTTCCTTTCTAAGTGTAGTACTCTGCACTTTATTGAATTTCATCTTCTTGATTTCAGATCAATTCTCAAATTTATAAGGGTCCTTTTGAATTCTAATCCTGTCCTCCAAAATGCTTGCAAATTCTTGTAGCTTGCAATCTTCTGTAAATTTTATAAGCATACTCTTCATTCCAATATCCAAGTCTTTAATGACAGTATTGAATAGTACTGGATCCAGGACAGATCCCTGTGGCACTCTACTAGATACATCCTCCCAGTTTGACAGTGAGCCATTGATAACTACTCTTTGAATACGGTTCAGTACTGTGTACACAGAACGAAAAAGAAAAGAAACAGTTCCCAACAACTCTCTCATTCTGGTTCTCAACATGGATTGTGCCTAGAATGCCAAAGGAAAAAAGGGAAGAAATAGAATGTTGATATTATTTATTATTATCATCTATTAGTATTATTGTAGCGCCTAGATATCCTCATTATGGACCAGGACCCCATTGTGCAAGGTGCTGTACATACACAATACAAAAAGATGGTCCTTGCCCCAAAGAGCTTACAAAATAAATATAAGCCAAGAGATGGAGACAGGTGGCGATAGACAGAGGAGGAAATACAAGGAAAAAATTAGACAATGTTGGTCAGCATGATAGGTGGTTGTGTCAGCATACCGTTTGTTGTCAAGCAAACTACTGTTGTCAAGTTTTCTGTAGGCATAATGGAAAAGGAGGGTTTGAAGGAGAAAAATGTATTAGTTTTGCGAATGTTCATGGGGAGCTCTTCTCAAGTATGAGGGGAAGCATGGCAGAAAGCATGAAGGTTCTTGTCTGAAAGTTTGACAGGTGGACTGTTCGGAGATAGAAGCCAACATCTTGATAATGAATGAGAGATGACAGGTAGAATGGGGATAGCTCATGAAGGGTGTTGAAAATGAAGAAAAATAGCTTATAGTATCGTAGGACTAGAAGGGATCTCAATAGGTTTTCTAGTCCAGTCCCCTGTACTCAAAGCATGTAACTATTATCTAGACCATCCCTGACAGGTGATTGTTTAACCTACTCTTAAAAACCTTCAGTGCTGGACATTCCACAACCTCCCTAGACAGTTTATTCCAGTGCTTAACTACCCTGACAATCCAACCTAAACCTCCCCTTGCTGCAATTTAAGCCCATTGTTCTTGCCTAGTTAAAAAGAACAATTTTTCTCCCTCCTCTTTGTAACAACCTTTTATGTACTTGAAAACAGTTAAGTCCCCCTCCTTAGTCTTCTCTTCTCCAGGATAAACAAACCCATTTTTTTTTTCAATCTTCCCTCATACATCATGTTTTCTAAACCTTTAATCATCTTTGTTGTGCTCCTCTGGACTTTCTCAAATTTGTCCACATCTTTCCTGAAATATGGCACCCAGAACTTGACATAATACTCCAGTTGAGGCCATATTAGTGTGGAGTAAAGCGGAAGAATTACTTCTCATGTCTTGCTTACAACACTCCTGCTACTACACCCCAGAATGATGTTTGCTTTTTTTGCAACAGTGTTACACTATTGACTCATTTAGCTTGTGATCCACTATGACCCCCAGATCTCTTTCCGCAGTACTCCTTTTTTGGCAGACATTTCCCATTTTGTATGTGTGCAATTGAATGTTCCTTCCTAAGTGGAGTACTTTGCATTTTTCCTTATTGAATTTCATCCCATTTACTTCAGACTATTTCTCCAGTTTGTCCAGATCATTTTGAATTTTAACCCTATCCTGCAAAGTACTTTCAACCCTTCCCAGCTTGGTATTGTGTGCAAATTGTATAAGTGTACTTTCTGCCATTATCCAAATAATGGATGAAGATAGTGAACAGAACCGGACACAAGACTGATCCCCGTGGGATCCTACTCAATATACCCTTCCACCTTGACTGTGAACCACTAATAATTACTCTCTGAGGATGGTTTTCCAACCAGTTATGCACCCACCTTATAGTAGCTCCATCTAGGTTGTATTTCTCTAGTTTGTTTGTGAGAAGGTCATGTAAGACAGTATCAAAAGCCTTACTAAAGTCAAGATATACCACATCTATTGCTTCCTCTCTATCCACAAGACTTATTACCCTGTCAAAGAAAGCTATTAGGTTGATTTGACAAATTTTGTTCTTGACAAATCCAGGCTGTTACTTATCACCTTATTATCTTCTAGGTATTTGCAAATTGATTGCTTAATTATTTGCTCCATTATCTTTCCGGGTACTGAAGTTAAGCTGACTTGTCTGTAATTCCCCAGTTTGTCCTTATTTCTATTTTTATAGATGGGCACTATATTTGCCCTTTTCCAGTCCTCTGGAATCTCTCCTGTCTTCTATAGCTTTTTGAAGATAATCACTTATGTTTCAGATATCTCCTCAGTTTCTTGAGTATTCTAGAATGTATTTCATCAGGCCTTGTTAACCTGAAGACATCTAACTTGTCTAAATAACTTTATGTTTGATGCTAGAGAAGGAGGAGCCAATGGGGGGATGCAAGGAGAGTGATGACATGGTCAATGCAAAATGATATTTGGAGCAGCATTCTGAATGAACATGAGAGGGCAAGGTTGCATTTGTTCAGGCCAGAGAGAAGAATATTGCATAACTGAAACATATGATGAGAGCCTGGACAGGAGTTTTTGGTGTGTGGATGGATAGGAACTGTCATATCTTTTGAATCATCCAGATTTAGATGTAGCCTGGATATGAGTACCTAGAAGAGGTCCACATCAAAGATGAAGTCCAGTTTATGGGCCTGAGTTACAGGCAGGTTGCTGGTGTTGCACACAATGACTGAGAAAGGAAGTAGTAGGGAAAGCTTGAGGATAAGATTAAGAACTCTGCTTACCCATGTTGAGCTTGAACTAATGGCTAGAAATCCATGAGGAGAGAGGCAGGCTGAGATTTTAATTTGGATAGAAGGAAACAGGTCTGGAATAGAGAAAAACAAAACTGCCAAAAGGCTTAAGTAATATAAAATGTGGTATTACAAAATATTTTTAAATTGCAATCCCCCCAGATTGCACTGCAATAACTGTACGCACACTGCAAAATAAATAAAAATGAAACATCAGTTTCAACAGTATCTGCAGTCAAATATATTGTAGGCACAATCTTTTGTGTATCACCTACACTTTTCAGGGGTGGATTTGAATACTTACTTTTACTTTTCTGTACTTGTATTTCATTGCAAAACATTTCAGTTATTTTAAAAGTTTCTGAAAAGTTAATGCCAGTAATTGGGCTCATCCTTTCCAACAAGAAATTCCTCAGAAATCTGCAGTTTCCACTCCGATTTATATATTGACTTAGAAACCTAATTCTTCCCCCACAGTTACATTTCTGATGTGAAAATTACTTAACTGAATTTTCTCATCTCAAAGCAGTTTCAAAAGGAAACACATTCTTCCTTTGGTGTTGCAGGCACATGCCTTCTCCAAACAATTAAGTGTATGTGCCCAAAGAACAAAAAATGGAGACTTCTGGGAACTGTAGTTATAGTTCATGTTTACATAAAAACAAAAGAAACACAAAAATCCCCCAAAACAATTCAGTGTGGTAAAGTGTACGTAACAGAGTACAATTTGTCCCACTGTATGTATAATCTGACACGTCCATTGGTTTAATAAAACAATTAAATCCAATCAGTCTATCCAGTGACAGATTATTATTCATTCTGTCCCAGGTGTATTGTCTGAAAATGGGGTTAGAAAACCTCCAGCCATCTACTAAATCATACATGTGTAAAAGAGATAAAAGCTTCCATCCAGACTGAACATATGGTTTCAAATGATTTCTGTCCATTCTATCTAGCTAGTTATCATCTCTGCAGCTAAAATCACTTGCTGAAATCAACACTTTGTCAGCATGTGAAAATGACAAGTGATTGGACCAGATCCTCAGGTACAGAATCTGATTCATTATCTAAAACCTACAATATTTAAATATTCTTTTCCATTTCTAGTCACACAAGCATTTAATAATGTAGAAATTTCTAGTGGTTGTTTGTACCCGTAACAAATAACCCCCAAGCATCTCATTTGGAATAAGAATCCTATTTTAAACCCTTAGAAAACTAATTAGTTATTCCCAGGCTCACACAAGAATGAAGAGATCAAATTAAACTGGCACCCCCTTCTGCTACTCCACCTGATTTAATTTAGATTGTGAGCTCTTTGGGGCAAGGACAGAATCTTTTTATGTCTTCTGTGGGTACTATTCTAGTAGTTGTTTACCTTTCTGATGGTTTAAAATGTAACACTAACTTCCTTTTGTGATTAAAAACTCAGAGGGAACTGCTCTCGTGTGTGTCTGCTCCCATTAATTTTTAAACCACTCAGAGTGAACCGATTCATTGAGAACATAAGAAAAAGCATCAGTAAACGTTACAATTGAATAAAGGAACAGTAAATAAATGTATTCTTAGCACTAACAGCCATTTAAGACTAATATTCTTTCGTAGAACAGCAAGTTTTGTAAATCAATGTCTTTAAATAGAATTAGTGCTGATTACCAAGCCAAGACTCATTTGTTTTTTCATGTATCACTGACTAGAATTCAAACAGATTAATATGAGGAAATATTTTTTCTTTGTTTTTATTTTCAAATGAAAATACTTTTATCACTGTAGCATAGTTACCAATACTTGAAAATTTTAACCTGGGACAGTTTTCCAAACAAAATTGGTCAGCGGGCCATTTCCTTCTGTCCCCTCTCTTACAGCTTCCTCTGCCCCTCTGGACTGACCTTGATGCTAATTCCTCTCTCCTATTAATAGCAGCTGCTCAGTGACCCATCCCACAGTCCCTACTGGATGTCCCCTCACTATCAGTAGCATCAGTTCTAGTTCTACCTCTTCTCTTCTGTTATGAACACCGAGAAGTGGCTGCAGGGGGAGGGAATGGAGTTGGCAGCTGTGTGTGTGTGTGTGTGTGAGAGAGAGATAACCAGGGGCACGAAGGAGATGGCTGCTTAGCTACTGGGAGATAGATAACTTGGCAAAGAAGAAACTTTCTACTATACAGTCCTGGGACATTGGCTGAAACAGCATTGCCCTGGGTTACATATTGAAAACTTGAGCCTGTCCTGGCCAAAAAGGGTCTGTTGGAAGATGCTGACTTATTACACCTGCTGAAGATCTGGTCCTGTGCCCTTACGAGGAAACTGTTCAAGCTCTGGGAAAAGCCTACACTCTGTTTCCCCTTTCCATACTGGTACTGAGGAGATTGTCAAGGTGTCCTGAGAAAAGTCAAATACTTGTCTTTTCTGTAGGCTGTTTTTAAAACAGTTACCTAAGAGATGCTGCAAGATCTAAGGGATGCATCCTACATATAATGAAGCAGTCACTTTGTTGAAAAAGTCAGCTGGTTTCACTGAAAGTTCCTTCTGGTAGAAGCTCAGGAGGAATTGTGTGGTGTTTCAGAAAGCATTTTTGTGGGTGGGGGTTGGGTTTGAGTCATGGCCTTATACTCTATGGTATTAACCATTTGAGTCTAGCCTCTGTATCTGGTCTCCCTGGCAAATCACAAATAGATGAAAGCCGTCAGGGCTAACCTTTGTTTGATTTCCAACTTCTTGTCTGATGCCTATCTGTCACCCTGGCCTCCCTCTACTAATGAGTAAATTCACAAAGAGATGGACCCTGGTCAAGGCCCTAGTGCCAAATGTTCCTGACCAAGAAGAAATCATCATCACTCCTTTTAAAGATGGGAAGCTTATCAAGGAGGTCTTAGATCAAACTTTTTAGGGCTTCTGTATGTAGAAGAATATCATGCTAGAACCCAGGAAGTTTTCTTTGCTGTTCTTTTTTCTCCTGGTTTGTTCAAGTCCACAGAGATACATCTTTAACTTTTTCTACAAGACAGGGTTGCAGAGGGTCTATTATGCAAGTCTGAAGGAACGGATGCAAGCTGGAATAGTCTATTAGACTGGCTCAGGAGATTTGATGCTAGGGAAGGAAGCTATTCCCAGCCCCCTCACTTTGAAGAGCAGACTCTGTTTCTTCTAGCAGCAATGGAAAAGATCACAAGGGACAATTGGGTGCTCTCTGATTTCTCCAGGATACTTTGTGTTCTAGTTTCTTTCTAGTTCCTGCAGATTTGTTCCAATTCTTATTTTCTGTTAGACAGATAAGCAGGACTTAATGGAGTGTCATCTCCTGGACTTCAACTTTGTCTCAAGTGCCAGAACTGGAGAACTTTTTTGGGGTGTATTTTGTGGTGTCAGAGATGAGGAATTCTCCATCTCTCCTTAGTCTTGGTGTGGCTCATTCATAGATTCCAAGGCCAGAAGGGTCCACTGTGATCATGTAGTCTGACCACCTGTATTGCATAGGCCGTAGAATTATCCTAAATAATTCCTAGAATTTATCTTTAGAAAAAACATCCAATCTTCATTTAAAAATTGCTAATAATGGAGAATCTACCACAACCATTGGTAAATTGTTACAATGGCTAGGTACCCTCACTTAAAAAGTTGTGCCTTATTTCCAGTCTGAATTCGTCTAGCTTTAACTTTCTGCTATTGGATTGTATTATGTTTTTGTTTGCTAGATTGAAGAGCCCATTTTTAAATATTTGTTCCCCTTGTAAGTACTTATAGACTGTAATCAAATGACCCATTAACTGTCTCTTTGTTAAACTAACAAGATTGACCTCTTTGAGTCTATTGCTATAAGGAATTTTTCCTAATTCTGTAATCATTCTTGTGGCTCTTCTCTGAACCTCTCCAATTTATCAACATCCTTCTTGAACTGCAGGCACCAGAACTGGACACAGTAATCCAGCAGTGGTTGCACTAGTACCAAATATAGAGAGGTTGTTTTACCTCTATTTCTACTTGAGATTCCCCTATTTATGTATCCAAAATTTGCATTAATTCTTTTGGCCACAGCGGTAGAGTGGGAGATCATGGTCAGCTTGTTACTCATGGTTCTTTCAACCCAAAGCTCTTGGTAACTTTACTCTGTGCGAAGTGGTGTCAGGAAATAAATCAATGGAGACACGGGTGTCTGACTGATAGGCTGGTACAAACAGTACAACACAAGGTTGCTCTCACTTAAAGCAATACTTTTTTAGTCTCAAGCACTTACACATGTCTGCAACTGGTTAGTAAAACACCCCAACCCTCAATAATTACTGAAGTTCGGTGTGGCTCTCAAGTGGTACAGTGGCAGCCTTCCAATTGGCCCATCTTTCAGCTGCCATTGGGGAACCCAAACTGCGTCTATGGAAAAAAATCCCAAAGAGTCCAAACCTCTCCCCTGCTTATTTATCCCTGTTAGTAGACAATGACATGTCAGTCAAAAAAATTTGTTAGGCAAGTAGTTTCAAAGCCAGGGTCTGCATGCCTTGAGGCCCTGAAAGACGCAGCTCAGAAGGTAAATATAGATAAGCTTACTTTTCTTTTCTCCTAAAACACAGACCCCAGCACATCCAACAGAGACTTCATCAGGGAGGGACGCAGGGGCCAGCAAAGGTTAAACAAGAGGCTCCCTTCCTGTGGTCAGCCAAATCCCCTCCCCTCCTGGTTTAGTCATGCTAAGCTGCACAGGCCTGCTAGTTTCGGCTGCTGTTAGCAACAAGTATGATAATCAATATTAGACTATTGGTAGTGATCCCTGGCCTTTTACTGGTCTGTCAAAATCTCCCCATTTTGTCCACCATGACTCCTAAATCTTTTTCAGAGTCACTGCTTCCCAAGATAGAGCCTCCCTTCCTGTTAGTATGGTCTACATTCTTTGTTCATAGATGTATACTGTGATGGGTTCGGTCACAGAGACCCCATTGGGACTGCCACCTGATGTGCTGGAATTACCTCTGAGCCCATTTTCCCTGATGGCTTGGGACTTCAGAACCCTGCCTTGTTGAGCCAGACATGTTAGCCTGCTGCTACACAGACCCAGGTCTGGTCCATGCCCCCAAAGCTGCAGACTTTAACCAAAAACTGCTCAGCAAGTCACCTATCTCCAGGACCCAGACTCCCAGCTCCCAGTGGATCCAAACCCCAAATAAATCCATTTTACTCTGTATAAAGCTTATACAGGGTAAACTCATAAATTGTCCGCCCTCTATAATACTGATAGCAAGATATGCACAGCTGTTTGCTCCCCCAGGTATTAATAACTTATTCTGGGTTTTCTAATAAACAAAAGTGATTTTATTAAGTATAAAAAGTAGGATTTAAGTGGTTTCAAGTAATATCAGGCAGTAAGTTGCCAAGCAAAATAAAACAAAACATGCAAGTCTAAGCCTAAATCATTAAGAAACTGAATACAGGTAAATCTCATCCTCAGAGATGGTCCAATAAGCTTCTTTCACAGACTAGACTCCTTCTTAGTCTGGGCCCATTCCTTTCCCCTGGTACAGTTCTTGTTAGTTCCAGCTTCTCATGATTGGCAGCCCCCTTTGTTCTGTTCCACCCACTTTTCTAGCTTTGGCACAAGGCGTGAATCCTTTGTCTCTCTCTGGGTTCCCACCCTCCTTATAAATGGAAAAGCACCAGGTTTAAGATGGATTCCAGTATCATGTGACATGTTCACATGTCCTGTGAGACTTCATTGCCCACTGGCTGGCACCCACATATACAGGAAGGCTTACAAGTAAACAGCTGTTAACCACCAATTGTCCTAGTTAATGGAAGCCATCAAGATTCCAAGCCACCATTAACGGCCCACGTTTTGCATAATTACAATAGGACTTCAGAGTAATACTTCATATTTCTAGCTTCAAATACAAGAATGATACATTCATACTAATAAAATGACCACACTCAGTAGATTATAAGCTTTGTAATGGTACCTTACAAGAGACCTTTTGCAGAAAGCATATTCCAGTTACATTATATTTACACTCATAAGCATATTTCCATAAACATATGGAGTGCAATGTCACAGATACATTTACATTTAGCCATATTAAAATGTATATTGTTTACTTGTGCCCAGTTTACCAAGCAATCTAGATCGCTTTAAATCAGCAACCTGTTATCTTCATTATTTACCATTCTCCAATTTTTGTGTTGTCTGCAAATTTTATCAGTAATGATTTCAAGTTTTCTTCCAGGCCCTTGATAAAGATGTTAAATAGTGTAGGGCCAAGAACCGATCCCTGTGGGGCCCCAATGGAAACAGACCCACTCATTGACAATTCCCCAATTAATTAAATTTTGAGACCTATCAGTGAGTCAGTTTTTAATCCATTTAATGTATGCCATGTTAATTTTATATCATTGTAGTTTTTAAATCAAAATATGCGGTACCAAATCAAACACCTTACATAAATCTAAGTATATTACATCAACTCTATTACCTTTATCAATCAAACTTGTAATCTCATCAAAAAAGAAGATATCAAGTTAGTTTGACAAGTTTCATTCTCTCCATGGTCTACTGAAAAATCAAGATAAAGGCACCCTGAATTATTATAGAACCTGGAGCTTGCATATACCCAACAGGAATACTTGTATTATACATCAAATCAAGCACATTTTTAGTCATTTGGCTTGCATTAGATACCTGAGATGCACAGCCTTCCTTGTCTCAACAATTGGCTTGTGAAGGCCCATTAGCTCTAGAGGATGGTTTAGTCATATGTGAAACTGCTTAATCTCCTAGCTTTTGCTATTGTGAGGAGAGAACAAGCTCTCTAAAGAAACTGTCCCCTTTTGGAGCAGCTTTCAACACTTCCCAGAGGCTTGCCTACCCTCTCCAGGAGAAGATTAACAAAGCAGTGTTTTTAGTAGCTTAGTTTGGGAAAACTGATGTCCATGTGGCCAGTGAATCCTCCAGATACATGGCATCACATTATCGTTCATAGATCTTGTCCTATGGTTTGGGCAGTATGTTCTGTTCTTGCTCCACTACCTTCTGGTTCAGTGAACTCTGTATATGAGAAACCTACAGACCAAGATAATCCTAACTCTGGCAGTCCATGCCCTGCTATGGTGGAAAGACCTTCGTAAATCTCTCCAGAAAGATGACACTTTTCTGGGATCCTCAGAAACCAATAATTACCATAGACTCTAGTCTTTATGGGTTGGGAATTCCATGGGACCTCTCTCAGACCAAGGATCCTGATTTATAAGGGAATCATCCCATTACATTCAACTTCTCAAACTGTGAGAAGTGAGATTGTTAATTCATAACACTAACTCAGTGTTTTCAGCTGAAATTGCCACCTGCAACTTGAAACCTTGGAGGGGACAATCAGGTCAGCACCAAGAACAAGAGGCTAGTGTACAAAAATCTGTATTCCTGAGGGACTGAACACAATGCAGTCTGGTACAGTACTGGTTTGGTATGCTCAATGTTCTATCTCCTCCACTTGGTTCAATTCCCATTTGGGGGTTTCTGCAAATGTTGGGGAAACTATCACTTGATCTGTTTTTGACAACCAAGAGGGCCAAGCTTCCTCCATTTTGCAGTTGCTACAAAAAGGAAGTGGCCTGGGTGACCTATGCATTTCCTGGCACTTAGCATTTGCCAGATGTATGCCTTTATTCCCCTTCCCTCCTGAGGAAAATGCAGGATAGACAAAGTAGTTCTGATTCCTCAAGATTGGCCCTACTGGTAGTGATTTTTCGGACACTAGGTAGTGACCCTAGTGGTGAGAGATTTCTGTCCCTATCCCAGTATCCTAGGTCAAGGTCCAGTGTGTCTTAGGTCCTCAGAAAAGTTATATTTAAAAGCCTGCCTCCTTAAAGATAATCCCCAGATTTCTAGGTGCTGTTAAACAGGGTACTCTACTTGCTGAAATCCAGAAAGACTCTGCAAATGGAATCTAACCTTAACAAAAATTCACTGGCTGGTGTGCCAGTTAAGGGTTGAGAGTGCTTTCTGGCTCTCTTCCCCATTACTGATGTGTATAAACCAGGAATGTTTGCAGAGCACATGGTACTGGTCTGCAGAGCGCTAGCCTGCCACATGGTGTTAGCCCTCCTCTTGGTTTCTACCTTCTAAATAGCATTCCAAGATAGTTAAGATTCTGAAATATGTTGCCAGTTTATTTTTTCCCATTTATGCAATTGCTGTATTTGTGTCAGGGATGTTATTTAATTGTGAATGAGAGGGGAAGTGATCCATAAAACACTTTTTCTGTTAAGATGTAATCTACACTATCAAAAGCTTTGAAAACTCCTGTTGTAAAGTGTGAGAAAAAACAGACTAGATATAGAATTAAACACTTATTGGTTAAGTATAGGGCTGTCAAACGATTAATCGCGATTAATCACACGATTAAAAAATTAATTGCACGATTAATCGCACTGTTAAACAATAATAGAATACCATGTATTTAAATAGTTTTGGAGATTTTCTACATTTTCAAATATATTGATTTAAATTTCAACCCAGAATACAAAATGTACAGTGATCTATTTATATTTATTTTTATTACAAATATTTGCCCTGTAAAAAACAAAAGAAATAATATTTTTCAATTCACCCAATACAAGTACTGTAGTGAAATATCTTCATCATGAAAGTTGAACTCACAAATGTAGAATTATGTACAAAAATAACTGCATTCAAAAATAAAACAATGTAAAACTTAAGAGCCTACAAGTCCACTCAGTCCTACTTCTTTTTCAGCCAATCGCTCAGACAAACAAGTTTGTTTACATTTGCAGGAGATAATGCTGCCTGCTTGTTTACAACGTCACCTGAAAGTGAGAACAGGCCTTCTCATGGCACTGTTGTAGCCGGCATTGCAAGATATTTATGTGCCAGATGCAGTAAAGATTCATATGTCCTTTCATGCTTCAATCACCATTCCAGAGAACATGTGTCCATGCTGATAACGGGTTCTGCTCGATAACCGTCCAGAGCAGTGCGGACCAACACATGTTCATGTTCATTGTCTGAGTCAGATGCCATCAGCAGAAGGTTGATTTTCTTTTTTGGTGGTTCGGGTTCTGTAGTTTTCTCATGGGAGTGTTGCTCTTTTAAGATTTCTGAAAGCATGCTCTATACCTCGTCCCTCTCAGATTTTGGAAGGCAACTTCAGATTCTTAAACCTTGGGTCGAGTGCTGTAGCTATCTTTAGAAATCTCACATTGGTACCTTCTTTGCATTTTGTCAAATCTGCATTGAAAGCGTTCTTAAAAGGAACGTGTGCTGGGTCATCATCTGAGATTGCTCTAACATGAAATATATGATAGAATGTGGGTAAAACAGAGTAGGAGACATATAATTCTTCTTCAAGGAGTTCAGCCACAAATTTAATTAATGCATTATTTAACAAGCATCCTCAGCATTGAAGCATGTCCTCTGGAATGGTGGCCGAAGCATGAAGGGGCATACAAATCTAAATACCTTGCAATGCCAGCTACAAAAGTGCCATGCGAACACTTATTCTCACTTTCAGATGACATTGTAAATAAGAAGAGGGCAGCATTATATCCCGTAAATGTAAATAAACTTTTTTGTCGTAGTGATTAGCTGAACAACAAGTAGGACTGAGTGGACTTGTAGGCTCTTACATTTTACATGGTTTTGTTTTTGAGTGCAGTTATGTAATAGAAAGAAAAAATCTACATTTGTAAGTTGCACTTTCATGACAAAGAGATTGCACTACAGTACTTGTATGAGGTGAATTGAAAAATACTATTTCTTTTGTTTGCCATTTTTACAGTGTGGAAATATTTGTAATAAAAAATAACAATATAAAGTGAGCACTGTCTACTTTGTATACTGTGTTGTAATTGAAATCAATATATTTGAAAATGTAGAAAACATCCAAATATATTTAATACATTTAGATTAGTTTTCTATTGTTTAACAGTGTGATTAAAACTGCGATTAATCACGATTAATTTTTTAAATTGCGATTACTTTTTTTGAGTTATTGTGTGAGTTAACTGCGATTAATCGACAGCTCTAGTTAAGTAATTTTAATTAACCAATTAAATTACCCTTATTATAGTTCTCCAAGTTCTGTAGATATAGGGTTTAGCTAAAATTCAGATTAAGAATCTTATATATTTTTATTAAACAAAATATTATAATTTCAGAATGGAAAATAAACACATCTCTTTGAAATAATAATTGTTACTCATAATACTCTAGTATTTGAATACTTTATTTAGAATCAAATACAGTAACTCCTCACTTAACATTGTAGTTATATTTGTGAAAAATGCGACTTTAAGCGAAACAATGTTAAGCAAATCCAATTTTCCCATAAGAATTAATGTAAATGAGGGGGTTAGGTTCCAGGGAAATTTTTTTCACCAGACAAAAGACTATATTTTACACACACACACACACACACACACACACACACACAGTATAAGTTTTAAACAAACAATTTAATACTGGTACACAGTGATGATGATTGTGAAGCTTGGTTGAGGTGGAGGAGTCCGAGGGTGGGATATTTCCCAGGGAGTGCCTTACTGCTAAATGATGAACTAGCAATTGGCTGAGCCCTCAAGGGTTAACTCTCACACTCTACAAGGCAGCAGGAATGGAGGGAGGGGAGACAGCATCGCAGACAGAGACAGACACACACACACCGTGTGTGTGTGTGTGTGAGAGAGAGATGCGCATTTCCCCTTTAGTATGCTGACCCTACTCTTAAGTATACTGCCTTGTTAATTTGATCAGTTTCCTGAGACCGCAGCTGCTGCCAGCAAGCTCCCTCCATCCTGAGCCCCTCCTCTATGGAAGATTGGGTAAGCGGGGTGCAGGAGCAGGGGGAGGGGGAAACCCTGACATTAGCCGCCCTCTTTCTCCTCTCCCCCCCCACACAGCAAGCAGGAGTCTCAGGGAGCAACTCCAAGGCAGAGGAGGTATGAAACAGCTTCCATATGAGGAGAGATTAAAAGACTGGAACTCTTCAGCTTGGAAAAGAGATGACTTAAGGGAGGGCATTGTAGCATTTCAAAATATTTTATTTACCATGAGCATTTATAAAAATGCCATGGCCAGACATAACCCCATGTTCAGACAATGATCTTAGTGTATTTATATTCTGATATATATTTGGGGCTTATTCCAATAAATATTTAGTTAATGTATAGCCATGATAACTCTACCAAAATAGTTTTAGAAGGGAAACAGCAGTTTCACTTCCTATTGCAAATGACAGCTTGTTCTTCCCTAATCTGCATCTTCACTGCCCAAAATTGAGTAGACAGTTATACATTTAAACTTGATAGTACATAGAGGCTTTAAACCTTCAATACATAAACATATTTAAACACATATTTGATTAGTGTCATAAATAGTCAAAATATCTGGTGATTCTCACAAAAAGTATGCAAATTGTCCTCACAAAATATGTGCAATATAAGATCACTCAGTTCTGTTAAACATCTTGTTTGTGATTTTGACTGACAGAAACAAAGTATTGTTGTTTAGCCTTCAAACCAAGAATAAGTGTTTTCATATTACTTTTTGGATATATCTACCTATGGTGAATCTGGTCTAATTTGGAAGATTTAGCTTTGTTATAAAACTTTCCACCTTTTTGGTTAGGATTTTGCTAAAGATTTTACTGTCTGCATTAAAAGGAGTAATATGGATGACCATTAGAATACAGAGTGTTTATATACAATTACAGCTTACTTCACTGCGAATCTTGTTAAAATAATGTATGTGCCTGTAATTCAGATAACAGAACAGAAGGAGTGCTGTTTTTGCCATGTGTTTGGTGTTTTGTTTTAATTTTTAATAACCATTTCCATTTTTTTTATTGTAAATTTGGGGAAATTTGGCATTGTTATATTTTCTGTTACCATAGAGAAGCTTATAAATCTTTGAAAAGGCTGATACATACTGTACTAATTTGCAGGAAATTCTAATTATAAATAAGGGTAGAGCTTGAAGATACCTGCTAGCCAGATGATTCAATCTAGTAGTCAGACGTCAATGTGAAAGACTAGGGTGTTGTCCTAAGAGTGAGTTCCAGGATCAATCACCTTTTCAAAAGCTGAGGATCCCCACTGTTAACTCTTTGCTGCTGGGAAGGTATGTGTGTATGCGCACATGCATGCATGTACAGTGCTGGATTTCTACCAAAGGAATGCTCCTTGGACCTGCTTTGGCGGGGAGTGGGTACATATTTTTTACTGGCTGTAGGCTAATAATTATAAATGGAAGCTCCATGCCCATATTGCTTCCAGAAGTGAGAATGAACTTTGAGTCTTCTCTCCCTTCCAAATTCTCTGGATGCTGGTGGATGGAGTGTGTATCCCTAGTACTCTGTTCTCCCCCAACCTGTTAATGGCATCCTCTTCTGAATGAAGCATACCACTACTTGTCTCTGCTCATAACTTTCCCAATCAGCAGTATTATAAAATTGAGGTTTCACTGCTATCCACAGCTTGCCATATATAGCTGTGAAACTGACCAGAGTCTTGTTAATTTTACACTATAGCAGCTAGGCAAAGTTCTGAGTAGCAACTGAACCTGTCTGCCTTCATACTCCTGAAAACAAAATTTATTGAGTTAGCTTTGTAACATGAAGACAGGGGGTAACATTTTCAAAAGTGCCCAAGTCACTTTCAAAATGGGATTCAGGCTCCTAAATCACTCAGGCACTTTTGAAAAATTTACCCTTCATCTTTGTTATTTCTTGTGTGAGTCACCTAGAATATTGCATTCATTCTTAAGCATTGCATTACCAGAAATATATTAACAAATTGGAAGCAGTTAAGAGAGCTACAGATTAGGAAAAGACTGAGGAAGAGAACTACAGATATTAGGGAAAGACAGAGGAAGGATTAAGGATAAGGATTAGGGATGACTGTCCTAGTCCTGTCTTTCCTCCACCTTAGATTTCTCTTCCCAATCCCATTATCTTCACCCAGCCAATCCCAGTCTCCCAGCCCAGTCCCAGCCACCTTGCCAAGCAAGTCTTAATCTCACCCTTTCCGAGTCCCTTGCCTAGTCCTAGTCTGTCACTTACTCCATCTCCTTGCCTAGCCATTACCAGTGCCACATGCCCCCAAACTTTGTCCAACCAATCCCAAACTCCCACGACACTTCCAGATCTCTCTCCCCTTCCCACTCACTTCCTTCTCCCTACCCCATTTGTTCAGGACCAATCTGTTTGCCCAGCAGGTCACAGTCTCATCTCCCCAGCTCCCAGTCCTAGTCTCCTGGCTCAGCCAGTGCCAATATCCTACCCCACCTCAACTCCCAGTTTACCCCCTTCCTCCTCTCCCCCCATGGCTGTCTCTTTCCGTTGTGTACTGAAATTAGGGGGCTGCTCCTCCACATTGCCTGGGCACTGTGGTGGAACCATTATGTCTCCTGTGCTCTCAGTCTCCCTACATTCAAGTCAGGTGCCAAGACTTTGACCTGGCACAGCCCACAGCAGCCCAGAGCTGCAATTGCATGGAAAGTCTACTCTGCTCCAGGTTGGAGCATGCCTAGTGCAGATGGAATCTTTGAAGAATTTAGTTACTATAATCTAAGTCTCTGCAGAGCAGGTGCAAACTGCTTATAACTTGGCTAAATTTGGGCAGATTTTCACAGGGAGAGAAAAAGATACATCGCTGACACAAAGCATGCCACCACCCTTGCACATTTTAAGTCACCAGAATTTTTTAATGTGGGCAGAACAACAAACCAAACAATTTCCCCCTAGTCTTGTTCTTGGAAATGGCTGAATCATTTTGGCTGAAATATATAAATAAAAAAAGCCAGTCTAAGGCAGACACCCAGCATGGAAAATATCTGCCCAAATGGATGAAGTTTAGCAAAGATATAAGCAACTGAAAACTGTCTTGTAACCTTAATAATATGCTGCTACTGATCTCTCCTATAATTATATATACACAAAAAAGATGTGTGTTTTACTGGTATGCAGTTTGGAGTTCGAAATCTGTTATTTTTCTAAAATTTTCTATGATAGATCTCAAAGGTGCTCATCCTATAATACTGGAATTATTCTATGGCGTCAGGTAGTATTTTTACATGAAGCTGATATGAAGTATTTAAATGAGAATCTTTTTAAAATCTGCTATATAGATGTAATTGGATTGTAGAGACTAAGCATGTATATAATCTTTACTGCAATGAACTATATATATCTACATTTGGTAAAAAATCTCTTTAAAACAATATTAACTGGTGATTTTAAGTAAACCGAGTTTTTACTTAGGTTACAAATGGCTTTATTTCAAAGCTATTTATGATTTTGAAGAAACTGATGGTGGTAACTGACCCAAACTAAATATGCAACTTTTAAACAAGCACACGTTTCAGTACAGATCAAGAAATGTAATTAGATTACAGCACTTGAGAGCTTAGACCCTTGATTTTGTTTTCCCTTCCAGCACCAGTATTATAGTGGTCCTGCTTACAGATGTCTTATGTTTGGTTGGTATTTGGCTATTGTAGTTGTGTAGTATTATAGTCTCCTCTCATAAAAACAATCAGTACCAAGAATACTGTTTCAGTAAAGTTATTAAATCCTTACTGATTCATTTGGTTTGCCATGAAAAGCAGATCATTTTGGGGAAATATCGCAAGCACAAATATTAAGTTTGTGTGTGATATACTGCCACAAAGAAGATTTGGAGTCACAAAAATAAGCTGGTTCATTTGATATTTGTCAAAATCACATACAGTCTAGCTCTCTGCAATCTGAAATAGCATGCCTCTAGTACAGTATGTGAGATCAAAAGATGGAAAAGACCATGTAGATTGTGATTATACTATGAAAAGTGAGTATGTGAAAATGGCAACATGGGGTTCCATGTTTGTTGCATCTCATTGATTCCATATAAAATTTGCTTAGTTTACAAGTAAACTACTAGAGCTTTAATACTGAACTGTAAAAAATAAAAATAAAATTTTATTCTTCCTGGCTTACCCATCACCACTAATAATAATGATATTGCAAATAGGAACTTAGCTAACTATTCTGTTGAAAGTGCACAAACCAGAGTAGAATTCAGTTCATTCTCACACAGCTCTGTTGGCTTTTCAGCAAAAATATAGTCACTAAAGTAACAAATATGACTTGGAATACACAAAAGGAGCAGATTGTGTTAAATAAGAATGTATCTATTTTAGATAGTTCTTTTTCTGATCATAATCACTCTTTAAACTAAGTTGTTGTATCATATTTCATGGATTACAATAGTACAGAACACCAGAATGTTTGAAGAACAGGAGTACTTGTGGTACCTTAGAGACTAACAAATTTATTAGAGCATAAGCTTTCGTGGACTACAGCCCACTTCTTCGGATGCATATAGAGTGGAATAAATATTGAGGATATATATATACACACATACAGAGAGCATAAACAGGTGGGAGTTGTCTTACCAACTCTGAGAGGCCAATTAAGTAAGAGGAAAAAAAACTTTTGAAGTGATAATTATACAGACTAACACGGCTGCTACTCTGAAACCTGTCAGAATGTTTGAAGACAGGCATGGAGGAGTCTTTTTTTTTAAATGTTATAAAATATGTTTGCAGTTAAATCATACATAGAACAATATCTAGTAGTCTGTATAGGTGCATTAATAGGATATTACATAACACATATACACTAAATATTTCTCTTCATATGTAGATGGTTTCATTTTCCTTTTAATTTTGCTTTGGTGTTATATTTTTTCCGCATACTGAAGGAATTTTTCTCTGAGAGTGAGTAGTTTGCTATTACTTCTGTATCTAAAACATTATTTGTACATCTAAAACTGATGTTTGGTGTAACAGATGGTGCAGTACATAGTTTCATATTATTTAGGAATATAAAGGAATGAAGGATTTTTGGACCTGGCTAATAGAACTGGGCAGTATTTAATTTTACAAAAACACTAGACAAGTTAGGAGTAAATCTACTGATCTCACATTGAAGATCTGCTAACTCTGTTGAAATAACATAATGGGATAAAGTAATTCAGTTGTTAATGACCTATCTGTTGTAAATTGATTGCATAAAAACAAATGGATCTCATACACACTTTTCCAACATGTATCAATGTCATTCTCATCACACATTCTATGTGACTATACAATTTCTGTGTTACTTAGAAATTCTACAAACAATGTGCAATAGAATAAGTGTTCAGTATAACCATTTACTAGGTTGTATGCTGTTGGGATGGTACAGTATTTATCTGCATTTTAGTTATGAAATGACTAAGTATCAATGCTACTAACACATTGTAACATTTGATGCAGATAAAGTTGTGGTGTTCTGAAATGCTGAAAGTCTTATGTTTGAGAACAAAAGTGTTTGTATAGCATAGTTTAAATTTGTTTAAAGCAAGTTGTGTAAATTGTGATCAACTGGCTTCTATGAATGCACTGAGAAAGTAACTGCAGTTTGAAAAACACATACTTTGGTGGTTTGTGGAACCAGAGTTTCCCACTCCCTCATTTTTATTGAAATTAAAAAAAAAAGGCATTTCACATGATCACTTCAGTTTTCTTAAGTATCTGTGCACTAAATATTCCTATGGGAATTCTGTGCTAAAAATTAAATTCTGCAAAATTCTGCATATTATTTTTATCAAATATATAATACAATATAATCATACCAGTTTCAATTATTTTGGTCATTTATTTAAAAATACCTGTCAGCAAGTATGTCTGTAACAATACAGACAACATAAAATTTCCCCCCAGGAGTAGTGAATTAAAGAAACCCCTATGACAACCCAGTTCCTGTTTCTCTGTTATGTTTTTGTTGTGTGCCTCAGTCTGGTTGTGTCACACCCAGCTGGGCACATCTTGGGGAAAAACTCGATCCCTCTGATCTCAGACACCCACACCATCTACCCCCCAGAACCCAGCTGCAGAATGCCACCCAGCCCAGACACCCACACCCTGTACCCCACAGAGCCCAGCCACCCCCACTCCACCTCTCCTCAGAGTCCAGCTGTGGGACACCTCCCAGCCCAGATACCCCACCCTCCAGAGCCCAGCTGCAGGGTACCCCCCAACTCAGACACCCACTCCCATCCCCTAGAGCCTAGCTACTAGGCACCCCCCTGCCCAGACACCTGCACCTCCTACCTCCCCAGGTCCAAGGGATCCAGAGAGAAACAGCCTGATGCTGTCCCAGTTGTTCACTGCATGCTATCTCCTTCCTTCAGCACGTGCTGGGAACAGCTGTTGCCCAGAACTGTCCAGCTCCCTCTACCCCTCAGCAGTGGCCTGTATTTGCAAGCTGGAGAGCTAGGTTCTAGAGGGTACAGCATCCTATAATGGTGGCCAGCCTCTCTGCAGCACCAATTCTGCGGGGAAAAATGAAATCCCGCACAGAACATTAATTGTGCACAAATTATCTGAATTGCGCAGTGGTGCAAAATCCCCCAGCAGTAACTAAATAAAAACAGTCACCATCTCAGATTACTTTAATGGGACTGAAGCCACAGACTGCTTCTCAGACAAGGTATCTGCTGTTTTCCTACAGTCATTGCATGTTGAAGTGAGGCAGCCTTATTATAGATGGACACTATCTCCCATCATTTTCAGTACATCTGAAACCAGAATGCTGTCAGAACAGGTTGTTACCTCCTGGACTCTATAGTTAGGAAAACAAATAGTTTTCCTCTATGGGTGCTGGAAAAGGGAAAAAGGGGGCTATACAAAGGAATATAGGATGCATGTAAGAAACCGAGGGACGTGGGCATAGGAGGTGCACGAGAGAGACAGAGAGTGCAAGGGAATAGGGATACAAAGGGAGAATGTTGAAGGTAGAAGACTGATTAGAAAAGGAGGGAAGTATGGGGTTAGGTGAATATAGGTGGCTGATATGGGTAGGAGACTTTAGTAGTGCTTGGAGGGAGCATATGAGTGGAGCAAGAGATTTGGTAAGGCTGGGAGGGAGACTGAATACTAAAGAAGAGATTCCTGGATGCACCAGAGACTTGAAGGTGGTACTTGTAATAGCTCTTCCAAAAGCTTCCTGAATTGCAAAAATGATCTTGGGCATCTTCTAGTTTAAGAAATGCCATACCAATGGTGTCTCCTTTGAAGTGTTGCAGTGCCCTGTAAAAAGGATATAGGGGCATTTTAGAGCCTTGTAGATGCTGGTTGCTGTGGCTTAGCAGGAAATTTGGTTAACTTACACGTAAGGACAATTTTTGCAAAAACAAAACAAACAAAAACAACAGCAACCCCAAACCAAAGCAAAACAAAACCCCCCACAAACCTGCACCTTTTTCAACTCAAGGAGCAATAGTTTTCTTTAGCCCACTATACCTTATATGTATAAGCATAATCAAACACTTTATATCTAGCACCAAATGCCTTTTACTCTGTGACTTTAGATCTGTTTTAAAGGTGATTTTTTGAAATGTAGTTTCAGCGTTATAGTAGCTGGTAAAATGAGAAATTAAATAATTTGTTCATGGTTTTTTTTTTCTTTTGAGATGGATCCAGATCAAAAATGTATCCTATTTAAGATATTTGATTTTTTTTTAATTTTTATCTATTGAAATAGATGCATTTCCCCACACTAGTACTGTGAAAATAAGAACCTTAGAAGAACCTGAAGCTAACAAATTGTGTGCTGAACCTCACTTTGATTATCTAGCTAGCATATTGTATTTCTTACCCCTGCCCTTCAATCTGTTTTGTGGCTTTGCAGATTCTGAACTCTGGGGTAGGAGTGTCTTATGTTTTGCACAGCACGTAATACGCTGGAGGCTCTATTACAATACAAATAACTAAAAATAATCATAAAATAACCAAAGTGTGACCAGGAGGTTGTCTATACACTATAGTGCTGTTACTGTTGTCAGAGTACTGACTCAGTTCTCGTGACCAGGAAGGGTATTGAAATCAAATATACAAGAATGTTGTTCCTGTAGAAGGGCAGGGTTCCTGAACATTTCAATATCCTGCACATGCTGATATGAATGAATCAGATGGGCAAAGCTAAGGGACACTGTAAAATGCACACTTTCTAGAAGAAAAACAGAAGGTACTGTAGGTTTATTTTAGGCCATTTAACTTTAAGAATGTCTGTCTATTGTACACTACAGCAGTGGTACTCATACTTTCCAGACTACTATACCCCTTTCAGGAGTCTGATTTGTCTTGTGTACCCCAAGTTTCACCTCATTTTAAAACTATTTACTTACAAAATCAGACATAAAAATACAAAAGTGTCACAGCACACTTACTGAAAAATTGCTTACCTTTTCATTTTACCATACAATTATACAATAATTTTCCAGGGCTGGAGCACCCATGGGAAAAAATGGTGGATGTTTAGTACCCACCTGCAGCCCCCCTATCAGCGCCTCCCCTTCCCCCCAGCACCTCCCACCTGCTATAATCAGCTGTTCAGCGGGGTGCAGGAGGTGCTGGGGGGGGGGGAGGAGGGAGGGTGGTGCATGATCAGGGGAGGAGGTGGGATGGGGTGGGATCTTGGGGGAAGGGGTGAAGTGGGGGTGCGGGCTGGGGTGGAGCCAGGGCAAGCACCCCTGGCACATCAGAAATTTGGCTCCTATGCTTAAAATTCAATGTATAGTATATAGAGCAGTATAAACAAGTCATTGTCTGTATGACATTTTAGTTTGTACTGACTTCACTAGTGCTTTTTATGTAGCCTGTTGTAAAACTAGGCAAATATCTAGATGAGTTGATGTTCCCCCTGGAAGACCTCTGTGTATCCCCACTGGTACACATACCCCTGGTTAAGAACCCCTGAACTAAAGTGTTCAGCATTGAAGAGCCATCTTTTTACCCATAGTTATCACACTGGCATATAAGACACCATAGTAACCTACTATTCTGGGCACAGAGAAAATCCATGGTATCTTGAATAGTGCTTCTAATTGGCAATCATTAACATTTTACTACAATTTCTCCTCCACCCACCTCTCTTTTGTATATGTATTCTTAGATCCTAAGGGCAGGACTATTTACATTTTGGGCTTGATTCTGATCTCGCACTAGTATAAATTGGGAGTAACTTTGCTGAAGTCAGTGGGGCTAATAAAGGGTAAATGAGATCAGTTGGGCCCTGTATGCTTTTAATAATTAAGGAAAGTGTGTAGGTGCTCCTAGAGACAGTATTGTATATGATTGTTAACTATGAGGTAAACAATTACACTCAATAAAGCAAAAACATGGTCCTTCACAGTTACATCTATCATGTTACAAAGACATTTTTCATAATTTTTACTGACACATTTGATGATTAAAGATACTGTACCTTGGTTTAAAGAAAGATTTGCTCCTTCCCAGTCCATTTTCACTTTGTACTCAATACTGTATTGAAATCAGTCAAGGTAATTGGAAAAGACTGATGCAACAACTACAGAATTATGGTTTCACTTTTGGTTAAGCAGAAGAAGCTGAATTATGAGGAAATAAATGCATCTCTCAAATAAAATGAAGTAAATACAGAAACTGAATTAGCCATTTATTGTTAAAAGTGTCATTGAAAATGCAGCAAAGGTATGCATGTACATATTCTCCACCTCCCTCCCCAAATTTCCCCACCTAGCAAATTTAAGTTAATCAGGCTAGCACAGTAGCTGTATAATAATATCAAATACAAAGCCATACAGTTTTTTTTAAAAAGTGATTGTTCTTTCCCATTTATTTTAAAAATGGTCTGAATTCTGTGTTGCTCTTGGTAAGATTTGCTCCATAATGATGTTTACAGCTTGAGCTATAGGTCTTGAGGTGTGGTCCTGCTGGATTCCTCCAGAACATCAGGATTGCTTTCTTTGGCCAGCATTAACACTAGTAAAAGAGCCTTTATATATGATTGATGATTTTTTAGCATGTCAATGGCAAGAAAAGGCAATTGTAGTATTTTGGGAACAACAATTTCCAACATGACCTTTATTGTTTATATTACTTCTACCCAAAGAATTTGTGTTAGTTGACATGATCAGTTTACATGAAAGGAGGAGTCTTCTTGAAATTTTCATTCACTGCAATTGTTGTTGGTATTTTTTGCATATTATCTCATTTAATTCTGGAGAAATAAAGCTCTATAAAAATCTATGTTTGTATAAATGTTATTTCTGGAGATGTGAAGCTATAAAGCAGGAGTCGGCAACCTTTCAGAAGTGCTGTGCCGAGTCTTCACTTATTCACTCTAATTTAAGGTTTCGCGTGCCAGTAATATATTTTAACATTTTTAGGTCTCTTTCTATAAGTCTATAATATATAATTAAACTATTGTTGTATGTAAAGTAAATAAGGTTTTTAAAATGTTTAAGAAACTTAATTTAAAATTAAATTAAAATGCAGAGCCTCCCGGACCAGCAGCCAGGACCCGGGCAGTGTGAGTGCCACTGAAAATCAGCTCGCGTGCCGCTTTTGGCACGCATGCCATAGGTTGCCTACCCCTGCTATAAAGTATTACACCATCACTTTCTACTAATATCTTTTGTTTAAAATACTTAAATTCTAAAGTCTGAGATTGCGTAGAAAGTTACTGTGTGTAAGGTTTGTTTGTACCTCATAGCCTTAGTAGATCATCATCAACTTTTCAGTGGGATGTAGTTCCCACAGACCTTTGATGGTACTGAAGTGTTTAAAAATTTAGTTTCTGAGCTGGAGGAAGTGCTGCCTGTATTTGTCTGAAACTCTTTTTTGCTGACTTCAGCAAAGTTACTCCCTGTTTATACTAGTGCAAGATCAGAATCAAGCCCAAAATTTAAATAGTTCTGCCCTTCATTAAAAGCTGCTATTTGTTTGGGGTTTTCTTTTGTATATTGAAATTTTAGGCTCAAGCATGGTATGACTGGAATATGGGATCTACTCCTTGGGAAAAATTCAGATCTCCTGTTACTGACTACACATGAAGTTTTGTGTTTTATTGTGTTTTCCAATTTTCTGCCAGGTCTTTGTTGTACCTTTTTATAAGGAGATGGCCCATAGGTGGACCATGGAAATAATCACTTATTCTTAAGAAATACATTGCCTTTGTCACTTAAACAAAAAAATTGTTTTAATAATTTCCAGCCAAATGCTATCCATCGACTCCTGGGCCCAGTGTGAAATGTATTTTAGTTTAATGGCCCAAAGTACATTTTTGAAGACAGACAGCCCAGTATCTCCCTCCTTTTTGGACATCTGAGTCTACATAAATCAATGTGTGATGTATTCCCCATTCCTACCTCCCATTACAAAGGAACGACAATTTCATTTAGGCTAAAGGAAAGTATTTACATTAAAGTGAGGCGTCTAGATAGGATATAGTATTCTGGGCAGAATATTCTTTTATTGCAGTCCTTTACCTAAACTAAAGAGGGCTTTTTCTATCTAAGAAGTTATTTCTTAACTGGTACCATTATAGTTGTATGTTTATATATATCCTTTAATTTCATGAAGGTTCATATTCCCTAATGTCTAGTTTTCTCCTTTGCTTTTTTTAAAATGCTAACTGAATGGGATAGGAATATATGTCCAGCATGAGAGCTATTAAGATTCAGACTACTTAATTTTATATCTGAAGTATGATGCAAAAATATCTGATTTCCATTAATTCTGAGACGAGTGCTCTGGTTGCATAGTGAAAACTAACAACTCATCAGCACTGAGTAACAGTTTGCATCCTTCCATATTTATATTGATATCTGACTTTTTAGGAAGATATGGCTAATACTTCTCTTACTAACTAGAAAGGGTTATAGTGGCTGGTCATGTGTTGTGAATGGGGTTATCTGCAGAAAGGATGATATGAATTCCATTATTTAATAAAAATGCTTGGGAGGAATGATACAGAGTTTGAGAGTCTTCTACATTAAATTTTTACAGTACAGTCATCATAAAAGTCCATTCCTCTATGTCAAAACCCTTTTCAGCATCCATAGGTATAATTAGAAATTGCTTAGCATAGCATTTCACATGGTGAGATATATTCAATAACCCTTTTAATTTACTAGCAGGCTCTCCCCTTGTGACAAATCCTGCTTGATCAATATCTACAAGAGATGTTAAAAATCTTCCCAGGTAATGTCATTTCTTTAACTAGAATCTTTGCAGCCACATGTATTAATGATACAGGCCTATGTGATGCACATTGATTAGGATCTCTGCCTGGCTTTGGTATTAGTGTTATACATGCTTATATGGAAGCTTAAAGTTATTAACAGAGCTGATTGAAATGTTTTCAGCAGAGCAGTTTTTCATTGTAAAAGGCAGTTTAGTCAAAATCTAAACATTTCACAGGAACATGTTGAATTTGACAGATTTTAGATGGAATAAACTCGATAACAAATTATTAAAATTTCCAGATTGTGGCTGCGGTTCCTATAACCAGTTAAAATTGGTCAGATAATGCCACTTTTCCCAATTTTGATATTAAAGTTTTTGTCTATTAAAGTTTTGATGACAAAAAAAAATAGACTATTTAGGTGTTAGTGTTTTGCATTGTGAAAAACCATCACTTGGGTTTGTCCCCTTATACAGCCCCTTGCAGCACACATCACTGAGAAATGACACCTTTTTCTGGGACCCTTTTGATTGAGAACAATGTCAGATTCAGCTCCAGAAACTCCATTTGTCTTCTTTATTGCCTCTTACCAGTTGAAGAACTTTGCTGTCTGTAGAGTCAATATGTGTGAAATACCCACACAACAATATTATTAGAAAATAAGACTTCTTAAAATAGAAAATCAGATCAGAATAAAATAAATTGTTTGTGTAACATTCCTCATTAGAATATTCACTTATCTGATACATTGGGGAGTTTCTTGAAGAAGCTCAATGTTCCTGCCAACATGGCAAAGGTGTGTGTGTGTGTGTGTAGCATGTTTTTAAATAAAAACTTCATCGTAGCTGAATAAATCAATGCAACTTGAATCTATTTGGCATGGAGTTGTTGCTTCCCCAGGTTATGTTTCTCCGTATGACTCTATATTGTAGCTGAAAAATACTGGAATACTTGGCTCCCAGATTTCATGATTTCTCCTACATGTTTGGATGCTAGGAGGACCCTCTGATCTTGGTGTTTGGAATCTGACAATAATAGTTTTGAGTCTGATGTTGCTTTTCACCCCTGTAGTTCTGTGTGCTCTTTCAGTTAGCAGAATACTAATTTTTAATGTATTGGAGAACCATTTTTCAAAATACTCCACAGAATCATGACTATCCTGGCCTTCCAGGTAACTTATTATACATTTATTTTTACATCTATCTGTTATCAAGGTCTTTTATTTTATGTTCCAGAATTTGATAGTTCTTTCATAATGATCACACTTTGTTGTACAACCCCCCCGGGTTATTTTCTGTAGCTGAGAGTTATTTTTTATATTTCTCTTCCATGACTTTAGGTCTGTAGTAATTTTGCTATCCAGTGTTTCCATTTTACTTTCCATTACCCTCCAGGACAAAAGTTAAGTTCGCAGTATAATTTGTTGTTTCCTCACTGGGTAAGTCTGTTCTGGTGCTGCAGCAGCTTTAGTATTAGCTGGTGCTTTGCCCACTGCTTGCTTGCTTTCTTTACTTTGAAGCAGTTTTCTGTAAGGAATATTTATTCCACCCCCTCCCCATAAATCAGATAGGACTATTTTCTCCTGAATTTTAGATTTTTTTTTCTAGGGGCAGGAGTGAGGAGGTGATACATCAGCAGAATTTTTAGCAGGATTTTTATTATAAAAACTAGAAGGAAAGAGGGTATTCACAGGACCCTCTGCTACTGAAATCAGCACATCACATGATCCCTTCCCCCCTACCGAGTCCTCACAAAAATACTGTGTTGCATAAATTTAGTTGTTGAAATTTTTGATCCAGTGGAAAAATCCCTCCTTATAAAACCTGTTCTGGGCTAAGAATAGCACAGGTATCTTGCTGTCTACTGTGCAGAATGTTAATTAATCTGGAATCATTATTATTTTGTATCAAGAAACTAAGTACTGAAGTCCATTTGAGTTATTTTATTTGAATCCTATGAAATAGCTCTAGTGATGTAGCACTGAATGTGTTGCTGTTCATAATACTAGGCCTTTTCATAAATAGGGTAATTATTGATTAAGCTGCAGTGATCTAGAACACACTTATGAAATTTTAACTGATTGGCCACCAGCCAAACACCCCCACAGGGCCATAGGTCATTCTTTCCCTCTAGGCCTCAAGATAAATTCAGTGTCTCTCTTCTGATTAATCCAAAATTACACAAAACAATAACTCACACAGTCTTCATCCCAGCTGACCTTTTAAGTCTCTCTACTGCTTGGACAGGGTCTCTTACAGGTCTCCCTGCCTGGAGAACTTTCTCCACTCTCTCTGCTTCTTAAGCTTTTCCTTTGCTGATTCAGAGCCCTGTAGGAGCCTTCTTGTTCTCTACAGTATCCTCAGATATAACTGAAGCCTCCCCAGCTTCCACCCTTTCATGTAACTTCCTGCCCTTTTTATTCTGGGATCACCTGATTCAACCCAGGTGTGGCTCATCCTGTAATCATGGCTGGTTTAGCCCTCAGCTCTCCAGCCCATGGAGCAAGCCACTGTTACATTAAGCAATTTGCCAATATTTCTTCCAAGAAGAGTCTAGAAATATATTTAATTATTTGGCTCTTTAGGATCATCACATTTATATTTATATGGACCTCTCTAAAAACTATTACTTTGTATACAAACAAGTAAAATAGTTAGAGTTCTGTAATATAGCGTTGTTGGAAGAATCATTGAGCAGCTCAGATATCCAAGGCAATAGATTAAAAGATTCAAACAAAATTAAAGAGATGTTGAGTCTGAAATAGTCATGCTTACGTCTTACATCATGGAGAAGCTAGCAGTTTTTACAATATGCATGATGATACAAATTTTGTTAAATAATCAATAAACTGTGGTTTTCTTAGTGCCACCTTTTGAGTTTACCTTTTTTGTGTCTGAATTGTTGCCGACCAATTAGTGGACTCTGCAAAATCTGGATTTCTGTGTGGAGCTGGGTCGAGGAGTTCTTCATGATATTAAGCATGATACTTAAAGCAATTTTTTAAACACATACAAAATATGTAGAATTGTAGATCTTTAGTTTTTGCTATAATTTTTCCTACTGTGACAAACACATTTTACAATCTACTTTTTATGAGTTGTTCAATTGGATGTTGGATGAAAAGTGTGAATAGTTGTTCAGATGTAAAACTTATCAAATAACTTTATGTAAAGTTACATTTCTCATTTCTTGTGTAAAAGTTTGAGAAGCAAGAACTATTTAACTTTAGTTAAAAATAAGCACACTTGTTTGACACCTTTTTGCTTTTTGTGCTACATTTTTCACATACAACTCACTGTTTGAGTTCCCAAACAGTATGATAAAGATTAGTTTATAAAATACTGATATTTCTCACCTGAGCTCTTTTTTTTCTATAATAAGAGAATGCTGCTGTTTCATAAGGCTAAATTTGAATGTGTATTTATTGTGATAGTATGAAAATCTCAGATCAAATCTTTATATTACTTAAGAAAGTGTTAGTTAAACAGACTTGTTATAATAAACCATTGCTCATGTGACTATTGTTCAAATACACAAGAGTTACACCAGGAATGTATGTACACTGTAGGGAAAGAAGTAGACTCCTCTCCTTGCCTCCAAACTACTAGCCAAAATAGATGAAACTTTCTCTCTCCTGCTTTAACCCCAGTAAATTCTAGTGTTGCATAATGATCATACTGCTTAACTCCTGGTGCTGCTGATGGTGGTAGTAGTAGTCTTAGAGTAATGCCTGGGGACCAACTAAGAATGGGCTTCCAGGAGCATTGGCATCAACTTGGGCTAACTACCCGAATATGTATCCCTGGGGTCCTGACAGGTTTGTACTAAAGGCATCTAGTCCCTCCCGCTGCTCACTGCCGCCCATGCTACTGTGACTATTTTAGCATGCTAGCTTGATAAAAGGTGGTGTGAGTATGTCTCCTCTATCTGGGAATCATACCCTCCGCTCTATGTGTAGACATACCCATAAATTAATAGACTGTCCCTGTCCCAAAGATCTTATAAGACAAGACAAAATAAGGACAGAGTATACTGATACAATATACAAGCAATGTGATCCATGTTATGGCCTGCAAATGTCATATTAGTGCCATAATTTTTTTCCTGCCCCTTTTAGGAGTAGTGGTGGTGGTTTCTGTTTTTATTCTATGCGGGTTTTGTTAGAAGGGGAATCACTAGACTAAAAACAAAGGAAGTCAGAGGGAACATAGAAGGGATAGAAGAAAGAAGAAGGGTATGAAGAGCAGGTGGAGTGAGGCTGAGGTGAAAAGAAAGTGAGAGAGAAGGCAGAAAGAGTTTGGCGGAAATTGCCAATCAGTACAGGCAGAGAATATCTGGAGTTAAAAAGTGTACAAGTAGGATCAGGCCTATGGAGATGAACTATCCCTCTGTGTTGTGATGGCTCTACTTATGCGACCCAAAATCACATTGGTGTGTTTGCTGCCATATTGCACCATAAATTGATATCTAATTTACTGTTTGCAGTGTTGGTCGCAGGGTATGAGAGAGACAAGGTAAGATGAGGTAATATCTTTTATTGGACCAACTTCTTTTGGTAGAAGCTACAAGCTTTCAAGTGTCACAAAGCTCTTCTTCAGGTCTGGGTAAGGAAACCAGAGTGTCTGAGCTAAATACAAGCTGGGATAGATTGTTAAGCATAAGTGGCTTAACATATGCTAGAGGAGACCACTTAAAATGAAGTAGGCAATTAAGGATTAACAGGCAGTGGGGTGTGTTACAAATTGTTGTAATGAGCCATAAAACCAGTGTCTCTGTGGAGTCCATGATTTTTAGTGTCTAGCAGAGTTATGAATTTAAGTTCCCAGGCTCACCTTTTGAAAGTGTGCAGGTTTCCTTTCATTACTAGTATTTAATTTGCTCTCCATTATCAACTCCCAGTTTCTTTTAGAAACACTGTTTTCCAGGTGCCTTCCTCCTTGTATGTGTGTATGTGGTGGCCACTGTAGGTTTTCTTTTATTTTTCATTCAGAATGTAATTACTCAAAGTACTTTGCACTCATCTGATTCATTGCCATATTGTATCTCAAAGACTTTGAAAATACTTTGGACACGTAGTGCCAGACCTCCACCTCTTCTTTTTTTTTCTATTTCTTCTGTATAAATTTCACCATATTTATATTCCACTTATAATTACGTCATCAGAATTGTTATGTCTCCTAAATTATAATCTCTGCCTATAACACTTCAAATTTTTTAGATATTTCTTATATAATTTGTATAGAAATGTTTCAGTATGTTGGTTTTCCTTTTTTTAATTTTCTATTGAAGACCAAAGAAGTGCCATATTATTTGAGTTAAACAAAAGTTCTTCTTCGAGTGCTTGTTCATGTCTATTCCAATCAGGTGTGTGTGCGCGTGTGTGCACGGCAGCTGGAAGATTTTCCCCTAGCAGTATCTGTCGGGTCGGTCCGGGCGCCCCTTGGAGTAGCGCCCAACATAGGGCCCCACCGACCCGCCACTGTCTCAGTTCCTTCTTACTGCCGGTGACGGCTAGCTGGAACTACCCATCGCTCTTGCCTTTGAAAGCGTGTGCTTCACAGTGTCCTGTTTTTGTGTGTATATAGTTAGTTGTATATAGTAGTAGAGTACTTAGTTAGTGTAGATAGTTTTGTAAGTTTTCTTTGGCGCCAGGGATGTTGATATTGACGTCGACAATCCCAGCACCAATCGAGGCATTGATGATGGTGGCACCGGCCCCGACTGCGGCACTGACTCCATTGGCGGCACCAGTACCTACTGTGCCACCAACACTGACTGTGCCACCGACACCGGTGCGGCACCAACTGTGACACTGGAGATCCTCGCTCCTCAGGACCCCAGGGGAGCTGAGGGCAGAGAGCAGGCTCCGGTACCAGCCACCCTATCGTCCTCCTCATCTCCGGACGAGGTGGTGGCCGGCTCAGCAACTGCTCCAGTGTTTGAGGACAGCAGGGTCTTACAGCAGCTGCTGAGATGGGTGGCCCAGAACCTGAACATAAAACCAGAGCAGGTGGTGGAGGAGGCTGACCCAAAGGTCAATATCCTTTCCCCTCCTGGGTCATCCCGTATCGCGCTGCCACTGATTAAAACAATCAGCGACACCACTAAGACCCTGTGGCAGACCCCATCCTCACTGCCTCCTACTGCCAAAAGGTATGAGCGGTGGTATTTCGTGCCCTCAAAGGGGTATGAACATGTGTACATGCACCCCCCACTGGACTCACTGGTAGTGGACGCGGCTAACCATCATGAGTGTCGGCTACCAGGGGCCCTCCCCGAAGAATTGAGAGGCCAAAAAATTGGACCTCTTCGGGAAGAAGATATTTTCGATGGACTGTGTGTGTGTGCGGGCTTCAACTCTGTATCACTAACCATCAGGCGGTAGTTGTCAAGTATAATTTTAACACCTGTGGGGCTATGACAAAGTTTGCCGAACTCCTGCCCCTGGACTCTCGAGCGGAGTTTTCCGCTCCAGTAGAGGAGGGCAAACTGATTTCTCGGGCATCCCTTCAGGCAGCCTTGGACGCAGCAGACACTGTGTCCCACACCATGGGGTGACTGGAGTGGCCATGAGAAGGAGTTCCTGTCTGCAGGTCTCTGGCCTTCCATACAAGGTCCAGCAGACAATCCAGGACCTCCCCTTCGAGGTCCAGACTTTATTCTCAGAGAAGACTGACTCTCACTTACACAGACTCAAGGACTCTAGGGCCACCCTGAGATCCCTTGGCCTCCATGCCCCAGCCAACCAATGGAGGCATTTTAGACCTCAGCCTCCACCAAGGAATTATCAGCCTCAGAGTATGCAGGAGGGGTCTCATAGGAGGAACAGGAACTCTAGAAAGAGACCTCATCCCTCCTCTGGCCAAGCCTCTTCCAATGGTGGGGCTTTCCCCAAATAGACTCCTTCACCACACGACACAACAGGAAGTGCCAGCAGTTTTGCTCCTTCCCAAATCATAGTCCAGTTCCATCGCGGACGCGTTCCTCCTCCCATGGGGAGACCATCTCCTGTACGCGTTTCCGCCCTTCCCTCTCATTCACAAGGTGCTCTTTAAGATACAGAGGGAAGAAACTTCGGTGATATTGATAGCTCCAGCCTAGCCTCCCCAGCAGTGATACACATCCCTCCTCGAGATGTCTGTATAAGCTCCAGTCACTTTGCCGCTCTTCCCAGACTTAACAACTCAGGATCACGGCTGTCTCCAACACCCGAACCTCGAGTTGCTGCACCTGACAGCATGGAAGCTCCATGGCTGAACCTGATGGAACTCTCCTGCTCGGACCTGGTTAAACAAGTCCCCGTTGGCAGTAGGAAACCCTCCACCAGGGCCAAATGGAAGAGATTTTCAATCTGGTCAGCGCAACACTGTCCATCTCCGATGCTTGCCTCCATACCACTTATATTGGACTACCTTTTCCATCTTAAGCAGCAGGGGCTGTCCATGTCGTCAGTAAAGGTTCACTTGGCCGCCATTTTGGCCTTCCATCCAGGCGCAGAGGGCCAGTCGATCTTTGCCAGCCCTATGGTCGGCCGTTTCCTGAAAAGTCTCGACAGGCTATACCCAAATGTCCAACAACCGGTCCCGACCTGGGACCTCAATCTGGTCCTTTCCAAATTGATTGGTCTGCCCTTCGAACTGCTGGTGACTTGCTCCCTGCTCTTCCTGTCGTACAAGGTGGCGTTTCTGGTAGTGATAACCTCAGCCAGGAGGGTGTCTGAGCTCAAGGCCCTAACAGCAAAGTGTCCTTACACAGTGTTCTATAAGGACAAGGATCAGCTCAGGCCACATCCTGCATTCCTCCCAAAGGTTGTCTCCCAATTTCATATCAACCAGGACATCTTCCTCCCAGTGTTCTATCCTATACCCACCCATTGATTGGAATAGCCGGCAAGAAGGAACTGAAGGGGTGGCGGGTTGATAGGACCCTATATTGGGCACCATGAAGGCGCCACTCCAGGGGGTGCCTGGACCAACCCAATGGATACTGCTAGGGGAAAATCTTCTGGCTACTGTGCACATGCATGCACACACACCTAATTAGAATGGACATGAACAACACATTTCGAAGAACAACAGTTACGAGAAGTTGAGTAACCGTTTCCCCCCCATGCTACCCTTCATGTCTAGCCATATTTACCCTGCCATTTTTGAAACCATGAGGTCAGTGTCCCTCAAATTGAGGAGCAATAGTCCTTTCTCCTACGCTTTGGGGGAAGGGTTAATCTCTTGCTGTGTGTATGTACAGTGCCATGCACAATGGGGCCCCAATCTTGCCTGGGATCTCGAGGTGTTACTCTAATACTAATAATCAGCAAGTGAAAGTGTTGAAATAGATATTTTACTGGGAAAGGTCACACATAATATTTAAACTTGAAACTAATAAAAATCTAACACTATGAGATACTAACACTTAAAAAACTAACAGCAATTTTAATGAGCGCTCTAACTAAATAATTTACTAAATAAAAATAACTGCTATGACAGTTATAACAACTTGCTAAGGCATAACCATTACTTAGAGGGTTTTTTTTAGAGTTAGCTCCTAGCAGAGTGAATAAGATCATTGTTAGTTTACTGAAGCTCTAGCAGGATCTGTTTTTCTGTAGACTTTGAGCCAGATCCAATGCAGCATCAGAAGGGAGATGAATTATCCCTCCCCTGTTAAGGGGTTGCTGGGAAGTGGTGCAGACTAACCTGCTTCAGAGGCCTCAGTGGACTAATTCTGAGATGCAGGTTCATCCCAGCCATGCTGTCGTCTGGTCCCAATCGATCGTCACATGACATCTCTTCCTACTTGTTAATGGTCAGGTGAAAGAGAGAATATTTTACAACTGTGTTCTATAACTGCTATTGGAAGAAATAATTTCAGAATTAGGTCAGCCTGCACACTAGTTGCCATTTTCAGTAAATTTTGTGAACAGCAAATGTTGGGAATGTTTTGTTCACTGTGTTACTCAGTAACAGCTTGTTCCATATTAAACAAAGAAAGATCAATGGCATCTGTCACAGACCACCTGTCAGGTTGCTTGGTATTGCTGATTGTTTAGATGTGTTTTGCTGTAGGTAAAAACACACTTACCAGCAGTATGTTGCAAGTTTTAGTACAAATATTTATTGTCCTCTTTGAATAAATTTCCACAGCCAGTACATTTATGTGTTCAATCACAAAAAATGATGACATTAACTTTTCAAATATAATTTTAATGTTTTCCACATTTACAATTCCAAAAGTAACTGCATACTACAACTCCTTTTTGAAAGCAAGAATTGTTAATTTGCAAATCCCTTTAATTCTCACAGAAAACTGCCTAGCATCTTAATTTAATTTCTCAGAAAAGATCCATTAACAGAGTGTTAAAATGCTAACATTTGATTATCTGTACAAAATACACTACAGTATATTTACTGTTACTATATACTGTGTGAAGCATTGTAATTGCACAGAGAATATAATTAATGTGACATGAACAAAATGGAATATTAAAAAGAAATGAGTACTAGTCTGGGAGAAGCAGCTATTTCCCATTGAAATAAGCTTGGAGGAGCACTAGTGATGGTTCGTCAAAGGGAAACCACTGCTTCCTAGTTGAGTCTTGGTGCACAGAAGTACTTCAAAGGGAGATTTTAAGTTAAAGTTTACTGTAAGAAGTGGAATTGGGGGATAGTTTAAGGGTCCAGTTTCATTTGGTCTTGTTGAATTCAGCCTTATTCTTTCTGCATATACAGTGGTGGTGCTTAGAACTTTTTAGTTATCTTAGATGACAAAATATTATTTCAGTATTTGCATATTCCTACAGGAAGAATAGAATAGTATAGGAATCATTGAGGTAAAGTTATTAAAGGCAAAACTGAAAGCATCAAGCACTATAATGCTTCTATGATTTACAATACTGTGTGTAGGTAAAGCATAAAACAAAATGGACACTTGGAAAAAAAACCCAAGTGTATCTTTTTTAGTCAGTAAAACTGCTCAATATTGAATATCTATTGACTATTTACTGTCTCAAAATATAGTGTAGCCTTGAAGTAACTCTTCAGACTGGAGGGAAAAGTAATTAAACTTGTGGAGGAGTAGCATATTAATTGTTGCTTTAGAATATACATTGTGAGAGCGTTGATGTTAATAGAATATTTAGTTTTTTAATGTCTATTCAAATATTTGATTCTGATTTAACATGCTTATATAACTTACAAAGATGTCCTAATAAACTGATTATATGTCAAAATATCTAATTTTTAAGCTAGATACTTGTCAGATGATTGATAATTTCTGAGATCTAATTTTATGAATTAATTACATTTTGCATAAACTCAATTTTAAGAGGGGGGAAAAAAGAAAAATTGCATTAAGCTCTTGTTCATTCATAAAAAGAAAACGTGGGGAAGTACAGTGAATCCCATGAAATAATTTCCTAACAATGGAGGAAACTGCGTCATGAGCTGGTTTACTTTTGGTCAAAACACATCAAGAATTCACAGACATCCAGCTTGTAAGTGAACTAACTTTAGTGTGCATAGCTTAATGGTTGCCTTTAAAAAGCCAGCATTTTCCAGTATTTTCATTGTGCATGAAGTAACATGATTGAAGTCACAGATATGAAATTCCTTGAGAGAAGATTTGCAGAGAACTATGGACCATTATCAATGATTAAGGTGATAACGAAATCTTGGAAAGATATTTTTCAACTTAATTATAATAGCACCACTGAGGTAGGAACTCCAGTTGGAGAAAGCTGAAAAATTTCAATTCAATATTAATAATAATCATTACTGTTTTCATATGTCTTGCACAAATATGCTGCTGGTCTTTATCAAGGCAGAGCTGGTAGCTTGTGTGTCATGAGATTCTCTCCACTGTCTTGGTTTGTTCACAGCTTAAAACTGACACTGTAAAATGTTTTACTGATGTTAGTTCATCATTTGTTTCTAGTGTCTTTGGTGAACTGTCTACTTGTTCTTTGAAGATTTTTGGGAATTATTTTCCTGCTTCTGTGAGTTAGGAAACCTTATATTTTCTAGCCATAATCTTTACTTGGAGCAGAGGTAGAAGGGATCATGTGCAGGGCGTTCCATACCTGCTTCTAATGGGCCTAATCTGAATTAGGCTCTTAGAGGCATGTGTTGTGCTAGTTCCCTCAACTACCTGTAGCCCAACTACTGCAGAAAGTCTTCTGGCCCCACTAGGAGATCCCCAAGCCACTTGAGTCTCCATTACTATAAAGAAAGGGAAACTCTTTCAGAAGACTATCCTTGCAGTGGTAGAGTGAGAAAAGGGAATGCATTTAAAGTGGGGTAGAGTATAGGAGAAAAATAGTGATGTGAACTAATTCTGATCTCTGAATAAAAAAGAAAACATAGCCAGATAACAGTATTAATAATAAGTTACAATCAATCTTGTTCATGTTTCATTTCAACATCACATAAATGAAGCTGATATTAATCTTTTACTTTGCCAGGGGCATATTTACTAGTGTATTGAAATACTGCATTAAATGCAGTAATGGATTTCTTCATAGATTTTAAGGCTAGAGGGAACCATTATTATCGTCTAAGCTGACTTCCCGAATAACTCAGGCCTTGTAACTTCACCCATTAACTCCTGCATTAAGCACTATCGTTTGTGGCTGAACTAGAGCATATTTTTTAGAAAGACATCCAATCATGATTAAAAGATTTCAAGTGGTGGAGAATCCACCACAGCCCTGGAAAATTATTGCAGTGGTTAATTACCCTCTCTGTTAAAATTTTGCATCTTATTTCTAGTCTGAATTTGTTTTCCAGCTCCAACTTTGAGTAATTGGATCTTATGACACTGTTTGCTAGGTTATCTTCTTTTCAATAAGCTAAATAGATTGAGCTCCTTAAGTCTCACTGTGACAAAGTGACGCATCAGCCAGTGTACTGCTTTATGACTGGGTGGGGAATTGTTAGGTTTTCCTTCTTTATAGCCTCACTGACTAGCCATTCAGGTCCACTGGTGGTTCCTGTTGGCTTGTGACTTCGCCTTTCAGCCAGGTCACTTTTAAGCTCACGCCTTTCAGAGTAAGTCAAAGACCAGTCCATTAACAGTCTGGAAGTCTTTTGCCAGGGCACCAGCCTGACTCTAGGCTCACTAGGTCTTATTGTTATCCAGGGTCCTAAACCCAAAACAATGGTAACTTAACTGTTTCACTCCAGGCAGTGTCAGGAATAAATCAATGGGAACGCAGCTCTTCCAACTGATGAAAGATTGATACAAATAAGTGTGCTCTTATCTAAAACTACTATTTATTAAATTTGATCACACACAGATAAGCAATAGGTTTAGGACATCCCAAATAATTACCTAAAATATGAGATATTGACTAATTAGCAATTTCCCTGCCAGGGAGTAGAGTGTCAGGGAAAAAAGTCTCTCAGGATAGCTTCAGAGAACTGTTCCAAGTACCCTCTATTATCTAGTCTTTTATAACTAACTTTTACAAAACACATAGCTCAAAATGACCCCTACTGGGTCATCACTTCATCTAACTTCAATAAACTATTTATCAATAATACATTCCTAACAATCTTAGCTATAATAAGCTTCTATACTACAAGCACCCAAACTCAAGGTCCGATCCAATTATTTTCTTTCAGTCTCATAATTTGTTGACTCTTTTCCCCCCTCCTCCCATTCTGACTAGCAGAAACTGCAGCTAGTGTTTGACCTTGCCCCCAAAAGCCCTGCTTGTTCAAATTAACCCTTAACTATGTGGTGTTCTATTTTATTAATTAAGGGTGGCTGAATGCACACAATATGTCTGCGATTAGCTTGCTCAAGTTCTGGGGTAACACTCCCCTCCTTAAAGGTCGTATATCTTTACTATTAAGACCTTTATATATGTATAACAAGTTCAGTGGGTTACTCGTGAAGGCCCGGCATTAGGCTCAAGGCTCTCAACTGAGAGCAAGTAAGAATCTTCTTGCTGGCACTCTCAGGTTTCACCCCTGATTTTGACTTGTTAAAGACCAGACCTCATGTACTTATATTCAGGGAGTACCCATGGTTTATAGAACCACTGGCTTTTCAGCCTATCAATCTTCCTCTTTATCCAGCATGTCAGTGCTAGGAATACAACCTGTAGTAAAACATAATGTTGCACAAAAAAACACAGAAACATTTGCTACAAAATTCACAGAAATGTAGTGATAAAAATATGTTTGCTAAACTGAATGTAACTGTAAAATAGAGGGAGAAAACTAGTTGCCAAAAATTGAATGTAAATATACCAGGAAGAGGTGGATCTCAGATAAAACAATCTACACATACTACAAGGCTCAGTTCCACTAGCATTACTTTAGTTTTGCCTGGGTTTAGATTTAGTCAGTTGCTCATTGTGCTGCTGATTTTAGCTAGGATTTGAGGAAGCTGGGAGATGGTACTGTTTGGCTTAAGGGAGATGCAGAGTTGAGCAACATCAGTGCCACTTCATCATATATTGTATCAGCTGAATAATGTGGAAGAGAAGATTGAGGTTTGTGAGATGCCAGAGGTTAGTGTTTTAGTCAGGAAGGAGCAGTTGCCAATTGAGTTCAGTTTCATGAGAAGAACCTGAGCCACTTAAGAGTGTTACCATCCACCTCTTCAGCCTCTTGGCTGCAGGAGTATTTTGTTCTGATAATTTCATGGGTAGTTTGTTTATAAAAGGGACGGTAGACTATTAGGGATAGTCTGCAAGGTCTTTAGTAGTGTCAGATTATTGCATATTTTCAGGTGTATGAGTGGCAGACTTGTATAGTCAAGGATGTACTGAGAATCTATTATCAGGGATCCCAGCTATTCTCTATCTCCGTCTATTCAGGAAGGACATGGTCAGACTTGCGGATGGCGGCCACCACGGCCATCAGTACTTCCCTGACCACCGCTTGTGTGAATGGACCAAATTCTTCGAAGGAGTTTCTGGTTCTGGTTCTGAGCTTGACTTGTTCTTGAAACTTGAAACTTTCATCTAGCTTGTGAGATTAGGATTTGGCCCTAAAATTGTAAATGTAAACATATGCATGACTAAGGAAATAAAAATGTTAAGCTTCTTATTGCAACAGTAACTTGAGCATATGACATATTTGAAGTATTTTAATGACAAGGTAAGCTGCTTGATATACTGTATGTCCAACATGAGCAAGTTAAGGATGTAATGGAAATTATAACTTTCTCATTTACCTGATTATGTGGTTGTATGTGTGTTTAATTTATAATCTTAGGGTGGAGTTTTCAAAAGCATGTAATGACTTAAGAGCACAAGTAGTACTGAAAGGAAATGAAACTTGTCCTTATAAATCATTTAGATACTTTTGAAAACTCCACCTTTAATGTTGAATTAATGTAGGTTTTTACATGTACTTAATATTTCTATTTCTCAAAGAAGAAATGCATTTTTCCTTGCTGGTAGGAAAGAACACAACAAATGGTGTTATTCATTATATGCCAACAGCATGCGCAGCAGTTTGCAGAACAAAGAGGAGCTCTTTTCTCCAGGAATTTACAATCCGCACTATCTCTGTTTGAATGTGGAGTTGGCATTTTTAATAGAGTCAATCCAGACAAGTTTCTTACATTTGTTTTTTAGAAAGGTGATTTTTAAGATTATAAAAAAGTAAGTTCTCATCCAATCTCTTATATTTTTCATTTATACTAGTGGTGCGTGTTAAAGAAAACACTGAAGTGTAAACTTTAATTTTCTCCTGATGTGCATTTATTTGAAATGAGCATTGGAAGTAATTATAATCATGTTTGTGACTCTGTAAAATAGTGTTTATTACCAGTGATTTTAGTAAGACACTGCTGATGTCCACATTCTTACAGCTGCATTGAACTATTTGTCTAGCCTGCTGTTGATGTCATTTTGTATTTACTGCCTTTCATTTGCATATTGTTTCTTCATGAATGATAGTCCGATTCATTTTAAATGCACACCAACTGCAAATAGACATGAATGAATGCTTCTAATTAGCTAGTAACAAGAACAGTGAGTCCCTGCTTTACAATAATGATTTATGGATTAAATTGTCTGAAGCTGTGACTCAGGACTCCGTTATTAAACATTCAGCATTTCTCTTTAAAGAACAGTTTGAATAACGAACCCATCTTTATACAGAGTGACACACACAAAGGTAAATATTGCATAGATGGCATTACATTTATATTCTGATTGTGGAATGGAGGTAAACACTAGAGGTAAAGCTGATTTATTAGACAAGGAACATGCAGTAGATCTAATCTATCTGGACTTTACTAAAGCATTTGACACCGAATCATATGAGAAATTATTAGTTAAATTAGAGAAGATGGGGGATTAGTACAGAAATTGTAGGGTGATTAAGGAACTGGCTAATAAGACAACAATGAGTTATGTTGAAAGGAGAACTGTCGGGCTGGAGGGAAGGTACTAGTGGAGTTCCTCAAGGATCGGTTTTGGGAATTTAATATTTTCATTAATGACCTTGGCATAAAAAGTAGGAATGTGCTAATAAAATTTGCTGATGGCACGAAGTTGAGAGATATTGGATGTCAGTATAGAGGACTGGAATATTAAGCAGGAAGAAATGGATGACCTACAGGACTGTAGTAGTAGAAATGGGGCAACGTTCAAGGTCCATGAATTTAGGAACTAATATCAAGAATTTCTGCTATAAGCTGGGAGCTTATCAGTTGGAAACAACATAGAAGGAGAGAGACCTGGGTGTGTTAATCAATCACAGAATGTCTACGATACAGCAGTATAGTGTGTCCATAAAAAAGGCAAAAGCAATTGTAGGCTGTATCAAGTGTGGTATTTCCAGTAGATATAGGGAGGTATTAATGCTGATGTACAAGGCACTAATAAGACCTCATCTGGAATAATGTGTATAGTTCTGGTCATCCATCTTCAGCAAAGATTAATTCAAACTTGGAGGTGGCTAAAGGAGCTTTGCTTGTTTAGTCTAGCAAAATGAAGGCTGAGGGGGGATACGATTGCTCTCTATAAATACATCAGGAGGGCAAACACCAGGGAGGGAGAAGAGCTATGTAAGCTAAAGGACAATGTTGGCACAAGATCAGATGGATATAAACTGGCCATGAATAAATGTAGGGTAGAAATTAGAAGAGGATTCTTAACCCATCAGTGGAGTGAGCAGCAGAGGGGCAAACAACTTAATTAATTTTATGATAAAATCTGATATATGTATGGATGGGTTTACATGTTGATGTTCCCTATGAAAGCAAGGGATGGGACTTGATGATCAAGGACGTACTTACAGTCCTATGTTCCTATTAGTAGAGGCCACAGAGGGCTACAAATTCTTCCAGAAAAGGATGATGCTGATTGGGGCAAGCCTCTGGCACTACCTCCTACTCCTCCTCTGCAGCAGGATTTACTGGGGAAGCAACCCTGCAGCCCAAATAGGTATAATAGAGTTAGCCATTAACAAGCTGATTTTTATAATTATATTCTTTAGCTGTTTTTTGCAGTTAGATAGTAAACAATCAAAAGAGTATTCATTTTTATTTAAATTTTGTGGCTGAGTTTAGTGTTTGAAGAAAAAAGTGATAGATTAATAGTACAAGGCAGGTGTTGTACAAGTTTCTAAACACAGCTCCAGAAATGAACCTGAGTTCTGAGTGATAACAGCCTCTGCTATTTTAATTTTTGGCCTTATCATATGGATAATGATCTAGATGATGCTATCTTGGAAACAACCAACATTTTAAAAAAAGGCACATCCATAAATTTTCAGTGCAATCCTGTAGAGAGTTTATCTATCACTTTTGTAAGAAAAAGTGATAGTAAATATAAAAATTTTTCAAAGCTCCACAGAAAGTAAGAGAATAAAACAAAATAAAAACTAAAAATATAATTAGTTTTTAAAGCTATATTTTCCCCTCTAAATGATGTATTGATTTGCATGTCTCACAGAATCCCTCCTTTTCCCATTTTTTCCTAAACTTGGAATGGATTCTTATAGGAGGACAGCTGTATTTACAGAAGACAACCTCCACTATTTTCAAGGGCCTGGCCTCCTGATTATGTCTTTCTCAAGTAGAGATGTTTGAAAACCTTTCCCTTTCTTTGAGACTAATTTACATACATATAGGAGGTCTTAGAGGAACCAGGAAAAGACATCTATGAGGTCAAAAACTGTGATGGTATATGCCCAGGCAAATCCATTGGATAGGGTGTAAATTAATACAGAATTTGGTGCATGGTTGTTAAGTCTCTGCTTTACAGCAGTCAGTGCTGTCCAATTTGGTCATTTGACCCTTTGCCTGAAACCTGTCTATGGATTGTGTGTTTTATCCTGGTGTTAGGTCATAGGAGCTAGTAATCCAGGTCAACTCCTTTTCCTGTATTGTGTGTCTATGGTGTAGATTCAAATGAGTTAATTTGCTTCTGTGACTACTTCATCAATTTATTGACTATCTCTAAGTATCCATAGATGTTGAAGAAAATGAAAATTCAAACAGGAGAGAAATGCATGAATGGCAGTCCACCCTTTGAAACTCAGCAGTGCTTAATTCAGGCAAATGAAACATGTTCCAGAACATCAGATCAATTAGAACCAAAATACTCTTCTTTGCCAGCTTTGGTATTACAAGGTTATAGCAGAATGAACAAGAAACATGGCTCACTGGAGCTGCAAATACATCTCAATTAGATACAACCATTGACATTATAGAGACTCATATTCCAGTAGAACTAGTGAGAATATTATATGTAGGTTTTACACTTAAAATTATGACTTCCCTTGCCAAAAACCTTTGTAATAATTATATAGAGGCCAAAGAATTATGTTTATGGACACAAGGTTGTTCAACAGATCAAAAGGATAATTTTAAATGTAGGTATTTTACAATGTGCACACCATTACGGTATTTAAGTGCATTTTATTTCAGTCTTATGTAACATTATTCACAATCTTTTTTTTTTTAGAGCTCAATACAGAAATAGTAAACCTTCCTTAAAGAGCAGTTAAACTTCGATAAGCTCACTTTGTCTATTGCAAGAACATATATTGCATAGTTTATTCTGAATAATGAGCTATCAATGTTGGTTTTTTTGCCTTTGGATTGGATTTAGATGTTAAAGGTGACTTGAAAATGTTTTGTAAAAAAGCAACGGGCACTTATAAGATTCCAAAAGTTAAAGGTGTTTTAACATGCATTTGGCATGGTATTTTAACTATCTAAGAACAACTGGAAAGGAAGAGATTGGGAAATTAGGCAGAAGGGCACATCCCGACAGAGAAGGACACATAAGAAATGTCAGCAAAAGTGCCAATAACATATAGTGAGAGGCCTGGCTGAAGAGAGAGGAAATCTAGCAGAAAGAGCAGAAATGCCATTGGATAGTAAATTGTTATTTTCTTATCAAGTAGTGGAGATTCTGCTTTAGTTTAACTGGCATGTGCCATTGTTTTTGGGGAACCAGGATTTAAGTTCTTTCCTCATTGTCATGAAGTCATGAGGCCAGTGCTAAGTACTTAGGTGGCTGTGGATTTATTACAATATTTTAAAACTAAAATCAAGTCAAAAGTAATCTGAATGGCAAATAAACAAATAAAATACAAATATAGAAGATTAGTATTTTTGGAAGATTTAGTATGAAAAATAACAGCTGCTGACTCAGCTCTCTCTGTTTCACTGATACAGCAATGTTTGGAATGGCAGTGAAGACCATTGCGATTTCACCATGCCTGAAGAGCAGCAGAGATGAAAAGCAGAGGAACTAAAATGATAGCAGAAGTGAAAATATGGAAGGGGTGGTGGTGATAGGGGAATCTGAAACAAAATGATGAGATTTTAGTCATTTAAGTAATCATTTAATTAAATAGTCTTATAATTGTTTTATTTTTGATCCAAAATGTATCTTTTTCTTCAGCTTTTGGGTGGTTTTCACCTTTTTTTAGCATAGTTAATATTAGCAATAAAATGCTTTGAAATTAAATGTCATAACATTTCATTCTGAAATTTTTGAAAAAAAAAGTCATTTTTTTCTGGCCAAAACTATAAAAATTGGACCCAAATTTGTGAACAACTTTGATGTCCCCCAAAATGAATTTTTCGGTGCTTGTACCATTCTTCTTCGAGTAGTGTCCCTGTGGGGGCTCCAGTTCAGGTGTGACTGTGCCTCTCAGGCCCTTGATCTGTGATTTCTAGCTAGCAGTGCCTGTTTGGCCCACACATGTGCCCTGTGCCTTCTTATGGCAGACACTGAGGTTATATAGGAGTACACTGTGAACCACTCCCAGTGCCTGCCCTCCACCTCTGCTCCTCTTTTTGGGAATCTAAGAAGTCGAAAACTTCCCTCTAAGAAGCCGGCTCCAAAAAAGACCAGGTCCCTTTGAGGTACTCAGTCTCTGAGGATACCGTTGAGACCAAGGACTATTCCTCCAGTACTGGTAGGCCTGCAAAGCCCCCGAGCTGCAAGGAGAAGAAGCACAGCTCTATAGGGTACCTGTACTCTCTGCTAATAAGGAGAGAAAGCACAGGATATCATTGAGTTGGCCCCATCATTGGCACTGAAGCATCCTGCTCAGCGACTGGTGCTGTCACACGCATTAACCCAGCTATTGGTACTGATGCAAGTAGCTCAGCCGTGGGTGCCTGTACAAGTGGTACCCTCGGTACTGAGCAAGCATTGACATCCGACAAAGTGTACAGTATGATCATTGTTACTGGTACTGTCGGCCCCAGCCACAGTGACTTTGGCTATGGTGTTGGTACTGGTGTCCTTTCCAGTACTGCAGGAGTTCCAATAATTGAGGGATCACTCAGTTTCACGTACATGAGAGTCCCCATTGCTGTCAGGTATCGAGAGTCTCGTGGTATCAAGACCTTGATCTTTGAGTGGCCACTTCGTGGCACTGGACTGTCCTCTGTCCTCACTAGCTGCCCCCATGGGAGCACATGGCGGAAGAAGAAGAGGACTCCCAGTGGGTCTCCTTGATTTCTGTTAGGGGTTTTCCTACATACCCCTTTGGGAATCTACCCGTGCACAGGGAGGACTTTGTGGTTTTTCAAGGATGGGTGGAACCAGCCTGTATGTCACCCTGCTCCCTTATGGAACTCTGCACTGGGGCCTGTGGGCTGCCTATTGGCAACAATTCAATAAACCACTGGTACCATCCCTTAGGGAAACTGGGATTTCACATCCTCCCCCTACCCTTCCAAGACAGGAGGAGACTTTGAGGAGTTGGAGACTAGGGCAGATAAGGAAGTCACCCCTGACACTTCCATTTTGTTGTCGCTGGATGAGGCAATTATGTCTCCTCCTCCTTCCATTGCTGATGACTTCATGACCTCATTAGAAGGGTTGATGACACTGGAGATCCCTCTGGAGGAGGTCAAAGACCAACAGCATAGGCTGCTAGATATTTTGCAGTCAGCAACACCTCCCAGAGTAGCATTACCTATTAATCAACAAAGAGTCCTGTGGCAGCTTATAGACTAACAGACGTATTGGAGCAGAAGCTTTCGTGGGTGAATACCCACTTCATCAGACGTGGGTGAAAGCTTATGCTCCAATATGTCTGTTAGTCTACAAGGTGCCACAGGACTCTTTGTTGCTTTTTACAGATCCAGACTAACACGGCTACCCCTCTGATACTTGATTATTTATTAATGAGGCTCTCCTGGATCTAGCTAAGATGGTATGGCTGATGCCAGCCACTAGTCCACCAACATGTAAAAGGGAGGGCAAGACATACTAAGTGCCACCTAAGGACTCTGAATTTTTATTTTTCCATTCTCCACCTAACTCCCTCATGGTGCATGATGTGAATGAACGGGGTAGGCAGCACTTTTTGAGAACTACCCCCTATGACAAGGATTAAAAACAATTTTTTTGGACAAAAGTCTTATTCGTCCACAACCTTGCAGTTCCAGATTGTGAACTATCAAGTGGTCAGGGCCAAATATAATTTTACTAATTACAACAAGCTCACAGCCTTTATTGAACAACTACTACATGATTGCAGGGAACAATTTCAGTCTATTGTTGAAGAGAGTCAGCTTGTGGCCAGAATGGCTCTCCGAGTGGCCCTAGATCAGGGCTTCTCGCAACAAATTTTTTGGTGGCCTCAGAGTGTGACCAATAATTCTTGCTGGTGGCCACACTGACACTTTTTCCTAAAATACTAGATGAACTTTAGGAAAAACAAATAAATAGCACATATATACATCCACATCATTGTAATTTATTGATGTAGAGGGTTTTTTTTTTGCAGACTCAATAGTAAAAATATTACTGTGAAAAGTGATATTTGTACATTTGTTAATATCAATCACTTTTCACAGTACACTTAGTAGCTATCTGGAAGGCTGTGAACAGTGATACTTACATGTTTGTTAATATCACTTTTCTCAGCAAGTCCCAGGACAAATTAAGCTCTGGGAGGGTAGGGGAGACGGAGGTGGAAGTAGTGGGGGACATGGTGGGATAGATGTGGGCTGGGGGAGGCAGTGGGGCCCTGGGGCAATGGAGGGGTGGATACGGGGCCAGGAAGGCAGTGGGGTCCAGGGGTAATGGGGAGGGGGACATGGATGCGGGGCCAAGAGAGAGGAGGGTGGGTGGTGAGCCCTGCAGCTGTGTGACTGGAGCCGGGGGTTGGCTGCTGTGCAGCTGGGGATCAGTTCCCGTGGCCAGAGCAGGAGCTGCATGGCCAGGGCAGGGAGTTGGAGCCCAGGGCCAGTGCCCCCGGTCATGCAGCCAGAGCCTGGGTGCTGGAACCCACGTGGTTAGATCCGGGGGTCAATGCCCGCTGCCATGAGGCCAAAGCCAGCATCTGCTGCTGCGCACCTGGGGCTGGGGATCGGTGCCTGGGGCCAGCACTTGCTGCCATGCACCCAGGGCCGGGGATCAGTGCCCGGTGCTGGTGCCCGCTGCCGTGCAGCTGGGACTACATGTTGGTGCCTGGGGTCAGAGGCCAGGACTGGAGGTCGGAGCATGCAGCTGGGGGTGGTGCCCAGGGTCAGCAGCTGCCACCAGGGTAGAGGCCTGGGGCGGGTTCCATATGGCCAGAGACGGGGATTGGAGCCTGCCACTGCGTGGCCAGGGGTTGGAGCCTGAACTGAAGCCCCATGGCTGAAGTCTGGGGCTGTGTGGCCAGAGCTGGGATCAGCACCCAAAACCTCGCAGCTGGAGGTGGGTGTTGGTGCATGAAGCCCCATGACTAGAGCTCTGCTCTGCGCAGACAGGCTCCCTAAGTCCCACCGCTGGAGCCCACCTCCCAACCACCCCAGGGCTGAAGCCCGAGCCTCATTGCCCCCCCTTTACCCAGGTAGAGAACTCACCGTGCTCCTGCAGCATTGTGCCCCACCTGTTTCCAGGAGTCATGCAGGGCTGTGTATCCAGGAGGAACTGGGAGGGAGGTGGGAGAGGCTGATGCTTTGCCTCCCTCCCCCCCATCACCACTCAGGAAGCTGTTGTGGCTGCAGGGCTGGCGCAACCCATTAGGCGACCTAGGTGGTCGCCTAGGGTGCTACAATTTGGGGGGCGGCGACCGTGGCGGTATTTCGGCGGCGGGACCTTCCACTGCCTCTGTGGGGGGCGGCATTTCTGGGCGGGACCTTCCACACCTAGGGCGGCAGAAAAGCTGGCGGCGCTCCTGTGTGGCCACAGGGAAACCCTCTGATGTCTGCATGCAGCCATGGTGGCCGCATTTGAGAAACACTGCGCCTAGATGCTGTGGATACTGCTGCCAGATTCATCTCCATGGCGGTAGTTATGTGCAGGGTGTCCTGGCTCCAGTTTTCGGGACATCCGAGAGCAGTTGAAAATACTGTAGAGGACCTGCCCTTTGATGGTCAGAAACTTTTGTCAGTGACTACAAATGATTCCCTGCACATATTCAAGGACTTCAGGGCTATCCTATGTTCCTTTGACATTTATACACCTATGAGCAAGAAGCATTTCAGTAGGTCATAGACTGCCCAGAGTTCATGCCCTACTCAGTTCTTGGGGTGGGGTGGGAAGGGGCGGGGTGGGAGTGGGGCATTGCGGGAAGGGGTGGAGTGGGGGCGGGACCTAGGGCAGAGCCAGGGGTCGAGCACCCCCTGGCACTTTGGAAAGTCGGTGACTGTGGTTGTATCTGTTTCCCCTCTGCTTGAGTTGTTCCTTAAGGGATGACTGAGTAGAGAAAGAACTGGGGGGTGGTTCACCCGTGCACCCCTATATGGCCTCCGTGTCAGCCATGAGGAGGCAGAGGGTACATGCGAGGGCCGAACGGACACTGCTAGCTAGAAATCTCTGATCAAGGGCTTGAGAGGCGCATGCACACCTGAAGGGGAGCACCCATAGAGACACAGATCTCAAAGAACTACAGTTACTGCACAAGGTGAGTAACTTTTCGTTTGCACATTTCCCCCCCTCATTTCTAGCTAGTATCCATGAAGGGTCCCTGCCAAGGATATTTTCTGTCTTGGAATATATAGTTCTTCTTCGAGTGCTTGCTCATATCCATTCCATTAGGTGTGTGCGCGCCGCGTGCACGATCGTCGGAAGATTTTTACCCTAGCAACACCGGCGGGTCGGCTGTGGAGCCCCCTAGAGTGGCGCCTTCATGGCGCTGAATATATACCCCAGCCGACCCGGCGCCCCCTCAGTTCCTTCTTACCGCCCCTGACGGTCGTTGGAACTGTGGAGCGCTGCTTAGCTGTTCTCCACTTTCCCTAGCTTTCTTGTTGTATCATAGTTGTAGTTATAGTTATAGTCTTAGAGTTTGTTGTAAGTTAGTTAAGTAGTTTTAAAGTTGTTCTAAATAGTCCAGGGGGTTAAGGGGGTCGTCTCCCCCCTTTTCTCCCCCGGCCGCGGGGCCGGGCTCATGCCCAACGCTCCCGGCTTCAAGCTGTGCGCCTCCTGCGCTAAACCTATGCCCACGAGCGACCCGCACGAATCTTGTCTGAAGTGCCTGGGAGAGTCACACCAGACAGACAAGTGTAAAATCTGTAAGGCCTTTCGTCCGAGAACGAAGAAGGAGCGGGACTTTCGGCTCAGGCAACTTCTGATGGAGGCGGCTCTTAGCCCGGACGCTCCTTCCACGAGCAAGGCCCCGGCACCTAGCACCTCGGTGCGCAGTGCCCCGGCGGCACCGGCTGCGACGACCACGCGAGTGGCGTCAGACAAGCCTCCCCGGCACCGGACCTCGTCGGCACCGCAGACACAGCAAGTGCCTCGGCGCCGGTCCTTATCCCCAGGGCATAAAAAAGCCCATAAGACGGGGACATCAGTGCCGAAGACGCCAGCTCCCCCAGTGTCGGGGGTAGAGCCGCGTCCACCGGTGGAGCAACGGAAACAGTTGCCTCCGGCACCGTCGACTCCGGCGCCGAGGCCGTTGAGTCCGGTGCAAATAGCGTCTCCCCCCAGGCCGGCGGTGATACAGTGCCTCCCGTCGACTCCAGAGACCTTCGCGGCGGCGAGAGACTTAATAGCTCTCACGGAGCCGGCACCGCCTCAGCCACCGGCACCGACTGCACCGTTGACTCGCCCGGTCCAGTCGAGGGGGAAACCTGCTTTGATGCGCCCACCATCACAAGGGCTGGAACCTCGGCACCGGTCCAGGTCCCGAAGCAGGTCCCCACGCCGCTCGCAGTCCCGGCGCCGAATATCGTCTCGGCACCGGTCGTACTCGCGGCCAAGATCTACTTCGCGGCACCGTTCTACGTCTCGGCACCGCTATGATCGTCGGCACCGATCAACGTCGAGACGTAGTTCTCGGCACCGCTACGGTCGGCGCTCGACGTCGAGGGGTCGCTCCCGGCACCGGGCATACTCCAGGTCCTCGTCGAGGTCCAGATCTGACTCCCGGCACCGACGAGGTCATCGGCACCGGTCGCGGTCCCGGCACCGATCGCCGGCACCGCGCAGAGATAGATCATCTCCGGACCGGCACCGTGCGGCACCGCAGCCCACCGGGATGGTTTCATCTCTCTCGGCACCGCCATGGCCGTCTAGATCGGTGTCCCGCTCCTCGGAGGACTTGTCGAGATCGGCATACCCCCCTCAAGGGCGCGCCGATGAACAAAATTTCGGCCACTGGCAGGAGATGGCAGAGGACCAATCTCATGGACCATCTCACTGGTCGTTTTGGACCCCGTGGGCATACCACCAAGAACAAGGGGCTCCAATACCATCGACCTCTCGCTCGGGTCACTCGGTTAGAAGGGCCCCAGAATCCACCATCTCTCGGCCTCCGCCAGGAGGCATGGAGGCTTCGGTGTCCACGCCACCCGACACCAGGGACCCAAGTGCAGGTGATGCCCCGGCCCAAGAGCAAAGGGATCAGGACCCCCCCTTGGATCCGGTACCACCGGAGGCATCCTCTTCCTCCTCTCCGGACGAGGCAGTGGCGGGCACTTCATGTACGGGTCCCCCTCCGATAGATCTTCGGGCTCACCAGGATCTCCTGCGTAGGATGGCCCGTAATATGGACCTGCAGGCGGAGGAGATAGTGGAGGTGCACGACCCGATCGTGAACATCCTTGGAGCAGATGTCCCATCGAGGGTGGCGTTACCTCTGATCCGCACGATCCAATCGAATGCGGATACGATATGGCAAACTCCTGCCTCCATTCCACCCACAGCGAGAGGGGTGGAAAGAAAATACTTTGTCCCCTCTAAGGACTATGGGTACTTGTACACCCACCCCCAACCGTGCTCACTGGTGGTGGAATCAGTGAATGCACGAGAGCGCCACGGCCAGCAGGCTGCAGCGCCTAAATCAAAAGAGGCTAAGCGGCTCGACCTGTTTGGCCGTAAGGTCTACTCAGCCGGAGGGCTACAACTGAGAGCGGCGAACCAACAGGCGTTACTGAGCCGCTACAATTTCAACTCCTGGAACTCTATGGGGAAGTTTAAGGAGTTGATTCCCCAAGAGTCCAGGGAAGAGTTTGGAGCCATGGTAGAGGAGGGCAAGAAGGTGGCTCGGACCTCCTTGCAGGCCTCCTTGGACATTGCAGACTCAGCGGCGAGGACCCTGGCTTCGGGCATCGCTATGCGCAGGATCTCCTGGCTTCAGGTTTCGGGTTTGCCTCCGGAGCTGCAGCAAACCCTACAAGATCTGCCTTTTGAGGGGCATGGATTGTTCTCGGATAAGACGGACTCCCGCCTGCAGAGCCTCAAGGACTCGAGAACAATCATGCGCTCCCTGGGGATGCATGTTGTGGGCCCCCAGCGCAGGCCATTTAGGCCGCAACCTCAGCGCTTCTACCCCCCCCCGCCTCGTCAGAGACAAGACTCGGCCCGGAGGCGAGGGCGAGGTGGTAGAAGAAGGTGGACCGGCCCTCAACCCGGCCAGAACCAGGGGCCACCTCGACCACCTTCAGGCCCCAGGCAGAACTTTTGAAGGTGCGGTCGAGGACGGCGCCCCAGTCATCCCCCAGGATCCAGCCCCCTCCTTTCGGGATCGCCTCTCCCACTTCCACCGTGCTTGGTCCCTTATAACTTCGGACCGTTGGGTCCTCCGCACGGTGGAGAGGGGATACGCTATCCAGTTTTCTTCTATCCCCCCCTCCTCCCCCCCTTCCCCGTCCCTCTTCAGGGACCCTTCTCACGAGCAACTTCTTATACAGGAAGTTTCTACGCTCCTCGCTATGGGGGCCATAGAGGAGGTTCCAGTGGAATTAAGGGGCAGGGGATTCTACTCCCGTTATTTCCTCATCCCCAAGTCCAAAGGAGGTCTGCGACCCATCTTGGACTTGCGCGGACTCAACAAATTCGTAGTAAAGTTGAAGTTCCGCATGGTCTCTCTGGGGGCCATTATCCCTTCCCTCGATCCTGGAGACTGGTTTGCCGCCCTCGACATGAAAGACGCATACTTTCACATTGCTATTTTCCCGCCTCACAGACGCTTCCTCCGATTCGTGGTAAACAGGGTGCACTACCAATTTGCAGTCCTTCCCTTCGGACTATCTTCGGCCCCACGGGTCTTCACGAAATGTATGGCTGTCGTGGCAGCGTACCTTCGTCGGCAAGGGATACAGGTGTTCCCGTACCTAGACGACTGGCTGGTACGCGGTCGCACCAAGGAACAAGTTCGCGATCACGTCCACATAATAGTGCGCACATTCAACAAGTTGGGTATCCTACTCAACAAGGACAAATCCACTCTAGAACCTACCCAGAGAATAGAATTCATCGGTGCGGTTCTAGACTCCAGACGCGCACAAGCCATCCTGCCAGACAATCGCTTTTGCACCATCACGAGCCTCATACAGGGACTCAAGGCCTTCCCAACTACCACGGTGAGGTCGTGCCTTACCCTCCTGGGTCACATGGCTTCATGCACGTACGTAACCAGGCATGCCAGACTTCGGCTTCGCCCACTCCAGACCTGGGTGTCATCAATATACCGCCCACATCGGGACAGCCTGAATATGGTGGTCACAATCCCGAACTCGGTCCTGACCTCCCTCACATGGTGGCTAGATCACAATGTGGTTTGCGAGGGGATGCCGTTTCACGCCCCACAACCCTCTCTGCACCTGGTCACAGACGCTTCATCTCTGGGTTGGGGCGCCCATCTCAACGAGCACCATACCCAGGGCCTGTGGACTGCACCTCAGCTAGCCCTGCACATCAATGTTCGGGAACTGATGGCGGTGCGCCTGGCGTGCCAGGCATTTCTCAATCTCCTACGTGGCCGCTGTGTGTTAGTTCTCACCGACAACACCACGGCCATGTTTTACATCAACAAGCAGGGAGGAGCACGTTCGTCAATTCTATGCCAAGAGGCCATTCGCCTGTGGGACTTCTGCATCGCCCACTCAATCCATCTCACGGCATCGTTCCTCCCTGGAGTCCAGAATACTCTGGCGGACCGGCTCAGCAGGTCCTTTCAAACGCACGAGTGGTCTATCCGTCCGGACATTATACATTCCGTCTTCCAGAAGTGGGGGTTTCCCCACATAGACCTGTTTGCATCTCGAGACAACAGGAAGTGCCACGTGTTCTGCAAGGTCGAGCTCCGGGCTCCCTCTCGGATGCGTTTCTCCTTCCCTGGAAAGACCACCTGTTTTATGCCTTCCCTCCGTTTCCTCTGGTCCACAAGGTACTGCTCAAATTGCGCAGAGACCAGGCACAGGTAATTCTGATCGCTCCAGCGTGGCCGAGACAACATTGGTACACCACGCTGTTGGAACTCTCGGTTCGGACACCGATCCCGCTTCCGTTGTATCCGGATCTCATCACGCAGAACCACGGCCGGCTGCGTCACCCCGACCTGCAATCACTCCACCTCACGGCATGGCTGCTCCATGGTTCACCCAGGCAGAGCAACAGTGTTCTCACTCTGTCCAACAGATTCTGCTGAGCAGTAGGAAGCCCTCAACACGGACCACATACTTGGCCAAGTGGAAGCGGTTCTCCTGTTGGTGCGAACAGCGAGCCACGTCCCCGTTGCACGCACCTATCCCTCTCATTTTGGAATATCTCCTATCCCTAAAACAGCAAGGGTTGGCGATATCTTCAATTAAAGTTCACCTGGCCGCTATTTCGGCCTTCCATCCAGGGGAACTCGCGTCCTCGGTATTCTCTAACCCGATGGTCGTTAGATTCCTCAAGGGCTTAGACCGGACGTACCCACAACAACGTCAGCCCGTTCCGACGTGGGACCTCAACCTGGTTCTCTCCAAGCTCACAGGTCCTCCATTCGAGCCACTGGCCACCTGTTCACTTCTGTACCTGTCCTGGAAGACAGCCTTCCTCGTAGCCATCACCTCAGCAAGGCGCGTTTCTGAACTCAGGGCGCTTACATCCGAGCCCCCTTACACAGTTTTCCACAAGGATAAAGTGCAGCTTCGTCCACATCCTGCCTTTCTCCCTAAGGTGGTTTCTCCTTTTCATATCAACCAGGATATATTTCTCCCGGTCTTTCATCCTAAACCACATGCTACTCGCCAGGATCAACGTTTGCATTCTCTGGACGTACGCAGGGCCCTGGCTTTCTATATTGACCGCACAAGGCACTTTAGAAAGACGACGCAACTCTTCGTTGCAGTGGCCGACCGAATGAAAGGCTCACCGGTCTCCTCACAACGCCTATCCTCCTGGATTACGTCTTGCATCCGGACTTGCTATGACCTGGCAGGTGTCTCAGCACCGCACCTCACCGCCCACTCCACGAGGGCCCAAGCTTCCTCGACGGCTTTCCTGGCGCAAGTTCCGATACAGGACATTTGTAGAGCTGCGGTTTGGTCGTCAGTCCACACATTTACAGAACACTATGCACTAGTGCAGCAGTCCAGGGACGATGCTGCCTTCGGATCAGCAGTTTTGCACACAGCAATGTCTCACTCCGACCCCACCACCTGAGTTGGGCTTGGGAGTCACCTAATGGAATGGATATGAGCAAGCACTCGAAGAAGAAAAGACGGTTACTCACCGTTGTAACTGTTGTTCTTCGAGATGTGTTGCTCATATCCATTCCAAACCCGCCCTCCGTCCCCACTGTCGGAGTAGCCGGCAAGAAGGAACTGAGGGGGCGCCGGGTCGGCTGGGGTATATATTCAGCGCCATGAAGGCGCCACTCTAGGGGGCTCCACAGCCGACCCGCCGGTGTTGCTAGGGTAAAAATCTTCCGACGATCGTGCACGCGGCGCGCACACACCTAATGGAATGGATATGAGCAACACATCTCGAAGAACAACAGTTACAACGGTGAGTAACCGTCTTTTAGTCTCGTGTACATGAGTTTGCTATGCTAATCACTGCTGCTGTTAGAATCTTTCATTTTATAACATAACATAGTGTTTTCCATAAAAATCCTACAATATTTTAGATGTGATTAACTTTTGGATTCTCCCTCAGCATTTAGCATCCATTTGGATTTATTTTTGATTTATTTCAGCAATTTCTGTTCTTTTTTTCTGCCCAGCACTTCATCCATACCTATGGTGACTAAAGCATCAGAACAATCTGCATCTCAATCTCCTCATGATGCTATATTGGAACTGATTATCATTTCAAATTTGTTTAAAGTCCAGTGCTGAATACATTTTAAATAACTAGATATATCACACTTTCTTTTCCTGGAATTTACAAACATATGTATTTCCATTTAAAAACCTTTGTAGCTCACTCTTAATTGTCCAAACCAAATATTTATGGACTATCTAAAACACAATGTTTCCAGGTTAAATGACTCTGAGATAAGTAATTACAGTACCCAGAAATTGATCTTTCCCTTGAAATATTTAGCTATTCAATGCAGTTAAGCATGTTTATAAGCTGTCAAAAGAAAAGTTAGAAAAAAATTGTATTCATTCTGTAAATGTCATTTCTGATAAAGAGAAGGCCTTTATGATGAAAGGATTTCCTTTTTTCTTGTGGAACCAGTAGATTAAAAAATAATCTGGTTGTGAAAAGTTTCTAACTATTTGTATATGCTACATGAGTCAAATCTTGTTTACCTTACTTGCAAGTAGTCCCACTGATGTAATTTGAGATTTCACTTTACATGGGTACAGGATTTTATTCCTGTCAGGCTAGAAGATCTGGGTCCTTAAATTATTTATTATTTGCGTTAATATCCAAAATATGGTAGGCCGTTTCCAAAAACAGCCCCTGTCCTAAAGAGCATTACAGCCTTAAATGACAAAGATGAAGAGAGGGAATGGGATTGTAATGTACAAGAAATTTTTTTACTAAAGTGCACATCTTACTAACTACACTTTTGTTGTCACTGATTTTTTTAAAAAGGAAAGAACATTAATTTCTCCTCCTCTGTAGTCTTCCCCCAAAAGAAATTCCCAGCTTCACTTCTAGTGTCCTTCAACTCATCTCTCCATAGAGATGAGTGGTTTTTCTCATGAAAAAAATAAATGAAATAGATAAGTAGATGACTTTAGTCGCCTACTTTTTTGTAGGCTTGCTTCATGGAAGAAATGGATCTTCAGTAGGCCCTGATCCTGCAAGTGAATCCATATGCACATCTGCATGGAGTTCCATTGAAATCAATGAGGCACTCTGCCTGGGCAGGTTTGGACACAAATAGGACAGGAAAATGGTTATGTAGACCAGTTCAGGAGTGGCTTTCCATGTTTAGTGGCCAGAGGCAGGGCCGGCTCTAGGTTTTTTGCCGCCCCAAGCAAAAATTTTTTTTGGCTGCCCCCACCCCAGCCCTGGGCTCTTCCCCCTCCCCCCAGTGCCCTCACCCACCTGCACCCTCTGCCGCCCCAGAACTGGGTTCTCCCCCCCCCCACCCAACCGCACCCCCTGCTGCCCAAGCCCTGGGCTCTCCCCCCACCAGTGCTGACTCCGCCTGCTCCCCCCTCGCCTCCAGCCGGTCTGGCGCTGGCAGGGTCGGGGTAAGCAGCGGGGCTCCCGGGCCACGCCTCAGCCCAGGGTCCCTCCAGCCAGGCTCCCGCCTCCAGGACCGGCCAGGACCCAGGAGGCCAGAGCTGGGGGACTGCCCCGGCAGGGGGCTGAGGAGCCGGGACAGGGTAGCCCCAGAGGGAGCGGAGCCCCGGAGAGCGGGATGCGGGCCCCGCACGGCAGTGCCCCACCCTCTATGGCCCCGCTGGTGCTGCTGCTTCTGGCCGCCCTGCCGCAGTCCCTGGGCTTGGGCCGCTTCGCCCAGCGCCAGCTGTGGCGTTGGGGAGCGGCCGCCCTGCGGCACCTGCAGGCGGCTCCGTGTGCCCCACGGGGCGGCCCCCAGCCCGAGTGTCCTGTGCTCGGAACCTGCCCGGCCCAGCCACAAGGTGTGGGCGCTGCTCCCCCGCGGCGTGAACTGCAGCGGCCCCAGGGTGCACCCCGCGCACGATGCGCTGCTGCTGCCAGGACCAGCTCTAAGCTTTTGCTGCCCGAAGCAAAAAAAAGATGGCCGGAATGCCGCCCCTGAAAATGTACCGCCCCAAGCACGTGCTTGGTTTGCTGGTGCCTAGAGCCGGCCCTGGCCAGAGGAGAAGAAAGCATGCATACAGTTTTGGAGTAAATGGGCAAATCAGTGACAAATCTGTCTTTGGGCTGTTGCAATGAGAAAGAAGGGTGGATAACTGTGAAGGGACAGTTATAAAGGGCCTTGAAGATGATCACAAAAGACCTAAGTTTGATGGGGAGGAGAATGGGGAAACAGTGGAGAGAATCAAAGAGGTGTGTGTGGTGTGATCAGATTGTCAGGCAAAGATGATGGTCTTGGTGTATTTTTCATGGCCTGGAAAGTGAGGGGGCATGATGTAGGTGTAGGAGAGGCCAAGGAGGAGGATACAATAAGTAGGATTGGAGATGAGGGCCTGAACAGGTCAACTAGCTTTTAATCGCTTTACAGCTAGCCGAAACCTTTGTAATCTGATATGTCACTCTATTACTTCAATGTCCTCACAAAGCTTGATATTGAAACTACTTGCAAAGAATTTTTTGGGACCATGGAATCAGTTGAGCTTAAAAGGTAATCTCACAAATGTTTTTATAAAAAAACTTTTGGTTAAATTGAATTCTCTTGAAGAATTAGACAGGATGAGTCAGTATTGTCTTAGAATGCTTTGAGCAAAGATCAAAATAGCATTTTCAACACTTCCTTTCCTATTTATAAAGAAGGGAACTTTTCAGGCAAGAGTAATTTAGGCCCCTCAAAATCCACTAATTACAAAAGCCTCCAGCTTTACAGGTAAGGAGAACTTTGCTCCTAGAGCATTTAACACAAAGCACATGGACTTATAAAGTAATCAGAAGCTCAGAAATATCCTGTAGAGTTCAGAGTCTTGTATATCCCTAATTCACTTTAAAAAGAGCTAAGTGATGATCAAATAAGATAAGTGGACAGCAAAAGCAAATCAATCAACAAAAAGACACTGATTTATCTTCTCTAAATTGAACATCAAACCAGACTTGTATAACCAAGGGAAATAGGTCCTTCAGCACAATATTTTTTATGTATTAATATGATTATGTAATTATACAAATATATATATTTGTATAATTATATATAAAGTGTTATATATTAAATATAACTACATGCCTATTTTTCATCTGTAGGTTGCAATGCTATTCTCACTGATTTTAACTCCTTCAGGCATCAGATTATATTTATCTTTAGAATTAATAGCCCAAAGAAGGCTGCTTTTAAAAGGGCAATCAGCCCAAAGGCAGGATGATCTGACCTAATAATTTGTGCCATCTTTCTACAGTCTGAATAGACATCAGAGATACTCCAAGTATCTCCTGTTTCAGTTAGTGTTGTTCTGCAAATGAGATCAGACCATACTTCAATGACCTACTAGATAACTACATTTTATTTAGTCATAAACTAATAACTATCAAAGAAGGTTTTAAATAGAGAACTTGAGATGCTGAAGCCAAAATATTTTCCCATTTATGCTTTTATTGTTTCCTTATATATACAGAAGATTTCTCTGAAATTATACATTTTTACATGTGCTATTTTCTTAACTAGTATTTTGGAGTCTCCAAGTTATTCCTTGCAAAAGTCTTTTAAAATAGACCTACCAATAATATAATATTTTTTACACTTGTCCACACACAAGTGGACAGCTGTAGTAAATCAGTCATCAAAAAGAGACTGGTATTTAATGTAAAGAGATATCAAACTCTGTCTAATTATGCACAAAAAACAAAAGGACATGGACTTTGATTTCAGGCATCTGAACCAGCCCTCAGAGACCATCTGTTTAGTCCAGTTCTCTTCACAATGATAATTGTACTTAACTTGCACTAAAATGTACATTAAGTAAAATGTGCATATGATCAGTTAACATACAACTATATTTTAATGTTCTTTAAGAAATGAAAAACTAGCATTATCCTCCTCTCAACCAAGTGGGTCATTTAAAGGTGAGTTAGTATTGATCCTCCACAGGGGAGGTACTTGATAGTGGAGCTGTTGAAGAGATTATGCTGCCAGCAAGATCCAGGAGTCAATGGGAGGAGAACAAGACCTCTGTATCATTGGTCATGGGCTTCTATGAGTTTCCAAAGATCTATTGGTTTAAGGTGCTCCATTTTCTTTTCATGACAAAGTGCAAACCCCACTCTAAGGATATGTTTACACTATAAATGAAGGTGTGATTGCTGGCATGGATTATAGTGGTAGTGAAGAGATAGTGGCACGGGTTTCAGCACAGGCTAACCATCCCTGTGCAAGCCTTTCAAGGCCTTTTGGCACATAGTTGGGTTGCTGGCCCACTTGAGGGCCCATGCTATTGGGTCTTAACTGCCATTGTTACCTGTGCTAGCTAAATTAAAGCTAGCACAGTATAACTACCTGTGCTGCAATCACACCTTCATTTGCAGTGTAGATACACCATTAGGAAAAGATACCATGGAAACTTCCAAAGAGGAATTGTCATGGAGCTTCTATTTCAATACACAGGTAAATTCCATAGGAATTTAGAAATAGGCCCATAGATTTCACTCTCTGAAGTGACAGAGTCCTTTTTAGTGCCTTGCATACTCAGTTAAAGTGGAGTGGGGAGAAGAGAATATAGGAATTTAATAATGTTGTATCTATAATACAGAAACAACCATTTTAAAAACCATTTCAGCTAACATATTACCATCAGCGTGGAAGGTGCATAACTTTGTTAAATTTTGTTTTTTTAAAAACCTTAGGACTAAAATCAATTTTGACAAAGTCGTACTTTGCTTGAACTGAGGGAAAAACTGTTCTAGCGGAAATAGTTTTTAAGCATGACATTTTCTGTAGCATAGACAGATTCTAATGCCATGAACCAGCAAAGCACTTAAGCATGTGCTTTAACTTTTTGTTCCCAGTGGGACTACTCACTTGCTTAAAGTGCTTTGCTGGATTGGGACCTGCAAGAGCACGAATCATACCTAGCTCTTATACAGCACTTTTCAGCTACTGATATCAAAGTATTTTACAAAGGAGGTAAGTATTATTCTTATTTTACAGATGGGGAAACTGAGTCACAGAGGTGAAGTGACTTGCCCAAGGCATCCAGCAGGCCAATGGCAGTGATGAGGATAGAACCCTTGTCCTCTAAATTACAGTTCAGTACTTTTCCATTGGCCCACACTAACATCTATATTATAATATCGGTCCTGTATTCTCTGAGCAGAGTTCAAATAAACTACATAAGAACGGACATACTGGATCAGATCAAAAGTTCATCTAGCCCAGTATCTGGTGTTCCAAGAGTGACCAATGCCAGGTGCCCCAGAGGGAATGAACAGAACAGGTAATCATCAAGTGATCCATTCCTGTTCGCCCATTCCCAGCTTCTGGCAAACAGGCTCGGGACACCATCCCTGCCCATCCTGGCTAATAACCATTGATTGACCTATCCTCCATGAATTGATCTAGTTCTTTTTTGAACCCTGTTATGGTCTTGGCCTTCACAACATCCTCCGGCAAGGAGTTCCACAGGTTGACTGTGCGTTGTGTGAAAAAATACTTCCTTTTGTTTGTCCTGCTGCCTGTTAATTTCATTTGGTGACCCCTAGTTCTTGTGTTATGAGGAGTAAATAACACTTCCTTATCTACTTTCTCCACACCAGTCATGATTTTATAGAACTCTATCATATCCTCCTTTAGTTGTCTCTTTTCCAAGCTGCAAAGTCCCAGTCTTATTAATCTCTCCTCATATGGTAGCCATTCCATATCCCTAATAATTTTTGTTGCCCTTTTCTGAACCTTTTCCAATTCCAATATATATTTTTTGAGATGGGGTGACCACATCTGCATGCAGTATTCCAGATGTGGGCGTACCATGGATTTATATAGAGGCAATATGATATTTTCTATTTATTATCTATCCCTTTCTTAATGATTCCCAACATTCCGTTCGCTTTTTTGATTGCTGCTGCACATTCAGTGGATGTTTTCAGAGAACTATCCACAATGACTCCAAGATCTCTTTCTTGAGTGGTAACAGCTAATTTAGACCCCCATCATTTTATATGTATAGTTGGGATTATGTTTTCCAGTGTGCATTACTTTGCATTTATCAACACTGTAAATATGTAAAAAGAAACTTTAACAGTTATATGCTAAATAACATAGCTTTTGCTGCAGTATCTTCATCCTTGGTTATATGCACAAGTGCAGAAATTACATCACTTTGAGTGGCAGGAAAAGATATTTTACTAATCAGAGCCATCGTTAGAAAGACATATGACATTCTCTCTATTTTATCACTCTTCCTGGCATGTTTGCTCTTTTTGTCCCTGTGATGCTTAGTTTTCAAACTCATTACGCTGTTGCTTTATGCCTGTCTGTATCCAGAATACCTTTACAATAGTCAGGGATCAAGAAACAGTGGAACTAGTATCAAACTTGTGGATGTTTGCTGTTCATGAGAGAGTCAGCCTTGAATGTGGTGGTTAAACTGTGGCTTAACCAAAGACTTGATTAACCAGTTTAGTTCAAAATGCAAGCTTTTTTTTTTTAAAGTAATAGACAGAAGTTATAAAAAAGAAAGTAGCATCATCATCATGGAGTTGAGCTTAACAATATTCAGTTAACACAGAGTTAAGAGGAAACATTCCTAAATTAGTATTATCTGACATTCTAAATTAAATATTTAAATTTTAAATAAAAAATAATTTAAAAGAAACAAATTGGCCTCTCTCCTGCCCTTGCCTAATATTTCTTCTTTTCTTCTTTCTTTTCTTGTCTCCTTTTCTTACCCTACAAGTTTATATATCAATTCAAGACTGAATTTGGAGGAATAGGCTTGAGTTATTCTAATATAAACATGTAAACACAAGTATTTGAAAGTGTCTGGGGGGACAAGCCCTGATGATATGTAGGAAGGGAAAGTGGGCATTGTGGAGCACTGACAAAACTCCTTCTGGAGTTAAATGGGAGTAGGATTGAGCCTGATGAATGCAGTTGATGGACTTTTAAATATTTTTTAAAAGTTAATTTTATGTCACGTTAGGATTTTTCAAATTCAGACGGAAATGATGCAACATCTTTGTTGCTGGCAAAAAATTTGAAAATGCTGAGTAGGACAAAAGACTAGAAGAAGTTTTGTATTCAGAATACAATTACTGAAAAAATAGCTATACAGTGAGTATGTAAAGTCATGCAGTTATTAGCTAGAGCTGGTTTAAAATACCCCCCCCCAAATGTTCAAACATTTTGTTTGTTTTTTAATAAAAAACAATTTTTGATTACAATATTTACTCAAATTTTAAATTTATAAAAATTTTGAAGAGCTTTATTATTGGCTAAATCAACACAGGGATTCGCATATGGACATAGAAATAACCACATACTTAGATATTAACAATAAGAGTTGAGAAAAGTACATAATTGGGAAAAACTGAAAATGTTGTTTCAGTAACTGTATAGTATCCCTGAACCATGACTTAAAAAGCAAAAGTCCAAAAATGTAATTACATTTATTTCACAAATTGTATATAGATCAGCTGAGTCACTTCTTGATCTTATTTTTGTAACACAATGCAGCCACATCCCGTTTCTCCCTTCTCATCTGTTTTCCCCCTCACTTTATCATTTCATGTCTAAATTCTAGATTGTAATCTTACTTTCAGGGCAAAGACTGTCTATTTGTTCTCAATGCAGTATAATTATTGGGCTTTCCTTAATTATTGTATAACAATATTGGCAATACTACCATTTCTTGTAACGCATTCTCAGTGGGAAAATTATCAAACAGCGGTGTCATTGCTTCTATAACCCTGAGGCAGCAGAAACAGAGCTGTTGTTGGGACATATGACAACATGCTCACTGCAACTTATGTGGTGGGCCTTTCTCCGGCTGGCCAGAAGAAAAGGGGTTGTTACCCCATTAAGGGCTCCCTCTGCAGCTGGTAGCAGAGGAGGAAGAAGGGGAAACTACCCAGACAGAGCTGGGAGGCCTCAGATGGAAGATGGTTAGACCATGCTCAGGCAGTTCAGCCTTGCTGTTTGAGAAATATTGACTTAATGTCTATTTATAACTGTTGTAATATTACAATTAGCATGTATAATTCCAAACTGCTGAATACTATGATTTAGCAAGTAACTTATGGTAAATTGATCTATTTTCAAACTTATTTTAATAGGATACTGCAAAAAAATCCTATAATATTAACAGAATACCTAGCATATGAAGACGTATAAAAATTACAAAGTTCAAATCAATTATATAGTTTGACAATTAATGTTAAGAATTGAATTCAGGGTTAACTTGATGCCCTGAAGCAACCAGTGACATTACCAAGCACATAGGAAAGTATTTCCCGCAGTATATGGTTGGGATGCCATCTGCTGTTGAAGGAGAGGCACAGAACACTGAACTCAGATCCTGACAGCTACATAGCAAGCACTCCTTATCAAACTGTCTGTACTGGGCTATCTTGATTATCACTTCAAAAGTTTTTTTTCTCTTAATTAATTGGCCTCGCAGAGTTGGTAAGACAACTCCCACCTGTTTATGCTCTCTGTATGTGTGTATATATATCTCCTCAATATATGTTCCATTCTATATGCATCCGAAGAAGTGGGCTGTAGTCCACGAAAGCTTATGCTCTAATAAATTTGTTAGTCTCTAAGGTGCCACAAGTACTCCTGTTCTTTTTGCGAATACAGACTAACACGGCTGCTACTCTGAAACATAGCAAGAATTGCTTTTTAAATATTTTGTTAAGAAATGACTTGTAATGTCTAAGCCTAAACAGATAGTCCTTGAGAGATCATTTAAAAATCAACTTTGTAGTACATTTTTAATAGTTATTGTACGTTTTATATTTCACTACAGGTAATATTCTGAGGTTTTAACTATTAATTTCAATATATTAGTTTTGGTATGATTTAAAAAAATGATTATTTTAAATTTTTTATACAGAGTTTATTAAGAATTTCAGCCAGTCTAAAAAAGACCTAGACAGAAACAGGAAAAAAATAAAATAAAAAAAAAAACTGAAATACCTTCCATGTATTTTTCATGTTGAAAGTTACATTTGGAAAAAGTAGTCTAGACATTACAATAAATATTCAGACATACCTCTTAAAGCGGTACTTGTAAACTGAAATATAGATCAACTCAAATAAATGCTATTTATTTACAATGTTTGTGCCTCAGTGTGTATGCCTATGTAACTCACTGGTCCCCACAGACACACACTGAAAGGGAAGCCCCCTGAGTTGAACTGCTCTGTGCATACTCTATAATGTTTCATTTAAATGTAATAATTTTTTTGCAAAACAATTCTGTCTTGTGATAAACTAATTTAAAATTGCACACTTTTTGATGTATGACCACCACACTGGTATTTTGTTGTGAAATTATCATCATCAGTGAAATTTGTTTTGGTGAAATTGCGCATGGAGGCCTTTTGTAGACGTACAGGGGTAAATCTGTGTTACGATTCATAGGGATTGAGCCGTTCATGACTGACTAACATTAATGGTTCTGGTAAATCTGTACATGTTGTGCTGAAAAAGCTTAAATCAGCCCCTTTGATGTCTGTGCATGCAGAATTTCATGTTTATTGCCTTGTTTAAAACTTCATTTTTATTGACTAACTCTTTAAGCCTACTACTCCAAAAGAAATTGAGGGATCAGTATGTTTCACCACCACAATACTACAGCAATCCTAATTTCCAACAATAAAGTAGGATTCATCCTACTGCAGGCAGTTTTATACGCTGCAAACACTCTAGAAATGATATCAAAACTTTTTCTTCTATTATACAAATTCCAAGAGATAATAACAGCAGAACTAAATAAATTTAACATACCGTACTCTCTAGTACTTTTATGATGCAGCTTAGTTTCTTGAAATAACACATTACAATTGTAAGAGTGATTGTCTGAAGGATCACTTCTCTAGGACATCTTCTTTTTAAATTGCCATGTCCTATCAGGCATAAGAATGAAATCTTAAAAAACAAAAAAGAACCAAACCCCACCTTCTGGAATAAATTCCATTTTTATCCACTTTGGTTTGTTTAAACAGAAGATTCATCTATTTGAAGCAAAAATAGAGGTTTTAGAGGCAATAACTGTTAAATATAAATTGGATGCTTAGAATTCTGTTTTGAAAAATTAATCTTTTCAGGTGTGGTGAAAAATGTAGTAATGCAAATGTAACCCCAACACGCTTTGACCCAAATGTCCTCTATGGTCTTTTTGGGGTTTTTGCAGATGTTTGCCTCCTGGAATATTCTGCAACACTCCTCACTGGGAGAGGAAAATTCTGTCCATGCCCTTCATCTGAAACTAAGTGGGTAGTTGATGTTCTATATGTTCTTACCCTTTAGCACCTCTCCAGAGAGGTTGCATGATTCTTTTCTCCTTGGAATACCTAGGCATCATTAGGATTTCTTAAAACAAAATTTATTAAAAACAGGGAGACAATTAATTTAAATCAACAAAACTCTTTGCTTAACATATCTAGATATATGCTTTCTCATAAGCTAAACTAGATAAAGCATTTTTAACTTAGATGCAGACAAAAAAAACCCCAAGAAAGTTAAATAGCTAGAAAGCAATCCTCATTTCTCAGCTCCCTGGTCAGCATTGCTTGCTATACAGTTTTAAAACAAGACCAAAATCTACTCTTGCTGTATCCAGAGGTCTTTCTTATCAAGCCCATGTTGGCTGGATTAGTTTGAATGCCCAGACATGTCTCCCTTTGATTTAGGGCAGGTATCACCTGCTTTCCAAATCCGTTTTCTCCAATTATCCACACACCATAATTGTATTTGGAGTTGGTGGTTTCCCTAAGAGGATGGCCCACTAAAGATACAAAAACCTTTAATACCTGCTTTCAAAGATTTAACCAACCATCTCCGAGATGACCTTTCACAGACTAGTCTGCATGTTAGCTTCTTCTCAGTACCAGCCTCCCACTACATTTCCTATTACTATGAATTATTTATTTGACAGACCATATTCTGTCACAGTATAGTACAGTAAAAGTAGTCATGCTGCCTAGTATGAGAATTAAAATATGCAAAAATTGAGCAAATAAAATTTCTTGAAAACTTCAGACTGTAAAGAAATTTGCAGAACTGCAAGAGATAGCAACAATGCTTCCGGATTTTCCTTGAAGCAAGTGACGTTGCACAGAAACCAAAGAGGTAAATCCTCCACATTGCTACATATGGCAGGTCCAGAGGCACTGCAGATCTAAATAATTTTCTGGTGAGATCATGAAGACTGCAGACAAGAAGAGGTAATTCAAAAGTTTCATGATTAATTTCATCCACCCAAGAATGTCATTTGGTAGAGGCAGATTTTCTTTAAAATAAATGACTGGGTGAAGTGATTAAATACTATGTTGCAGACTTGTATAATAAAGCTCAGACATACAATATTGGTCTGTTAAAATGGGGAGATTATTAATATAGTGTATATTTGGTATACTCTCAAGTCTATGTATAATCAGGGATCTGGGTATATGGTGTCTGAGCCAATGGGTGATGTGTCAACTTGTGCCTGCTGAGTTAGTCATGCCTAAGACATGACATAGAGCAGCAGCTCCTATTTGGGTGCCTGGGATCCCTGTTGGGGCTTTTGAATATCCCAAAGAAACAGCTATGCTCTTAGCCACAATCATATCCCTTGTTTCCAATTCCCACCTGGTTGCTCAGAGCCCATTTGAGGCACGTACTCCATTTTTTGGAAATGCTATATGCACCCAGGGAATCCCCAAACCTTTTAGCCATCCATACTGCCCCAGTAAATCTTGGAATTATGCTATGAATCTCTTGAAAAGACAGGAGGTCAGGGTGTCTATAAAAAGAGTGAAAAGAAAAGTGGGAAAAAGAAACACTGCACAACATTCAAATTAATTCATTCTAAGTGAATAAAACTTCTAATCAGTTCAGTTTTGCTTCCATGCAGGCAAAGAAGTCCTCTATGTTCTCAGTCTATTACGTTAAAATGTTAGCTGAATCATGGTCTGAGGTGTACATGTTTACTATTGGAGATATATAAAGTAGCCTCCTAGGTTACATTCTTCCCTGCTTACATTCTCTAAACACTATAGGTTAATATGCATTTATTAGCTAATGCATCATTTAGTGAGAGAATGAGGTGGGTGAGTGTGAGGCATTAATCCTTTCTGACTGCACGGTACTGCATTGTTTTGGGAAGTTCCAAGCCTCAAGACTGGCATAGAAAATTGAAAGTGCGGGTTGGGATTTTCCTGATCTGTTTAATTTACTGTATTTGAGGTCTTCTAGTCAGTCCACACCTCTTCCTTTGGAGACTAGCACTCTTTTACAAAGTTTCAGAGTTTTATGTTACAAGTCCAAAGGCTCAAAATCTGAGATATATATTGCTTTGAAAATAACATGAACTGCTTTTGAAGATTCAGCTGAGTTCTGGGAGCTAGCAAGCCCCTTATTACTACCCTTCAAAGTCTATCAGGCTATGTCTACTACACTGGCAATTGAACAACAAAACTTTTCTCTTTCAGAGGTGTTAAACCCTCCTCTCCCCGAAAGACAAAAGTTTTGCCGATGACAAGCGCCAGTGTGAGCAGCACTTTGTTGGCAGGAGCACTCCTGCTGACAATTCAAAAGCCACTCAATGGGGGGTGGAAGTTTTTTGTCGGCAGGAGAGCTGACAAACAGCGGCTACATGGTGTGACTTTTAGCGGCATGGCTGTAGTGACACGGCCGTATAGTGTAGACAGAGCCTCAGTGTCTCCATCTTCTGTCGGGAGGAACAATAGTTAAGTGTGTAGACTGACATGAACAATTTCAAAGAAAGAAAGGTAATTAACATGAAGAAAAATGTCTCATAGTGCTTTCTCCCTTTCCCCACCTCCAGAAAAAGAAAAGGGAATCAGTCAATAAATATTGAGCCTGAGTTTTTTTCCTTAATGGGGGATGCAAATATGTATGCTACTAGTATAGTCCAGGTCTGAGGAAGAACTCTCTGAAGCTCGAAAGCTTGTTCCTTCCCCCACAGAAGTTGGTCCAATAAAAGATATTACCTCACCTACCTTATCTCTCTATTAGTAAAAACAGAAAGTTGCCACCGAAGACACATCAACAAATCAGTGACTGACAAAAAATAAAAGGGACATCTGTATGCATTGCTTTCTGTCATTTAAAGGGATAAGACACTGACATTGCAGAGTAGAGCTAAGTTCTGTTAATCAAAATAAAATTATATTAGCTGAGATTTTTCAATTCATGTCGGAGAAGCAATAGTGCAGTATAACACCACGCACAACAGGAGAGATAGGAGTATTAAGCCATACAGAATCTCTATTCTAATTTCTCTCACATGGCTCCTTAAGGAGAAGAAAATTGATATTTACTGAAACATTTTAATGTATTTAAAAGTTTGTATCCCTTCTGCCTAGAAAAGATTCCACTAAAACAACATACTGATTGAAATGGAAGAGGTTTTGATTGGCTCTCCTGCTCTCAAAATTGGACTGGTTCTAGTAAGGTTTCCCTAATAGCAACAGTATTTAAATGAACTAGTAGGAGCTAAATTTGTACAACCTTTTTTTAAATGATATTGAATACGGTTCAGGGACTGTTAGGAGCTTGCTTGTACTTTTCTAAATACCCATCTGACACCCATCAAATATTTCTGATTAGATCTCTCCTTTGTTCCTAGTGGGCATTCCACTGGCATTCTACAACAAGCTAATTCCTCCTTTTGCCTTTTAAAACATAACTGATGTTGATTATTGTTTCTTTTTGTTTCATGATTCCCTCAGCAGACAAAAGATGCCCAAGTGTGAAGCAGCTGGCATATTCCACATGGTGACCAATTACGATACTGTAATTGTGGCATCTGAAATACCATTGTTATTTGCTAAATATAGGGAAAAGCTGCAGTATCTCGTACTGAATAATGTGGTAATTTTTTTGGGCAAAAGATAGATTTTTTTTTTAATGGTGACCTCGGTGTCTCACTTCCCTGAATGAGTCTTCTTACTCTCAGTTTTGGATCATCATCAAAACAGAGGATTGATGTTAGTCCTCAATTTAAATGTACATATTGCTTTATAAACATAGAATTAAAAGCATTTCTTGTCCCAAAGAATTTACATTCTAAGATAGACAAATTTTGAGTTGATATCTTTTAATGGACTAATTCACCAACCTTTTCTTTGCTGTATTCTGGGACCAACATGGCTACAAAAGCACTGCAAACAAATTTTGAATTGTTAATCTGGTATGGAAATAATGAAGGCTCCTGGTCAGTCTCCATAGTCTTAGAATTTTAAAAAGTATATATGGGGCTGCTTACTTTTTGGCAATATCTTTATTTTATTATGTCTTAAGATAAAATTACCCCCCTTTTTGTATATACTTGCTAAAAATATTGGTGTGAAAATTTCACCTTGTGAATTGATTGGCCTAAATTGAATTTTGTCTGAAGAACAGTAAGTCTTTGGTAAGGTTATCCAATTTTTATCACCTACATATCAGAACAGCCTTGATCTCAGAGATTTTGTTGAAATAGTTGTCTTCCTACATTTCTTATAGTTATTATCATGAGATGATTGTTCTTTGAGGGTCCATTTGGAACTCATTCAACCAGCTGTACTGTACAGCATCAATGATGAGAACCATCCTTAGGTCAACTGTCTCTTGAATGCTGTGTGGTGTTCACTTGGTGTTCTTTATGTGTTTCATAAATATTCCTGCCTTAGTTTATGCGCCGAAGCATTTTAAATTAATTATGAATATGTTATGGATACTATTCCAAGCCTGAGAACTTAACTTTATCCTCCTTCTTGTTTACTAGCATCATAGATCTAAGGCCAGAAAGGACCATTGTGATCTAGTCTGACCTCCTGTATAACACAGGCCGTAGAACTTCACTAAAATAATTCTTAGAGCATATCTTTTAGAAAAACATCCAATCTAGAGTTAAACATTTTCAGTGATGGAGAATCCACCCAACCCTTGGTAAATGGTTCCAATGGTTACTTATTCTCATCATTCAAAATTTATGCCTTATTTTCTGTCTGAATTTGTTTAGATTCAACTTCCAGACATTGGATTGTATTATACCTTTCTCTGTTAGATTGAAGAGTCCATTATTAAATATTTGTTTCCGATGTAGGTACTTGTAGACTGTAATCAAGTCACCCGTAACCTTCTCTTTATTAAGCTAACACGATTGAGCTCCTTGAGTTTATCACCATAAAGCATGTTTTCTAATCCTTTAATCATTCATGTGCCTCTTCTCTGAACCCTCTCCAGTTTATCAACATTCTTCTTGAATTATGGGCACCAGAACTGGACATAGTAGTCCAACAGCAGTAGCACCAGTGTCAAATACAGAAGTAAAATAACCTCTCTATTCCTACTCAAGATTCCCTTATTTATGCATCCCTGAATTACATTAGCTCTTTTGGCCACAGCAAATCACATTGAGAACTCGTGTTCAGATGATTATCCACCATGACCCCCAAATCTTTTTCAGAGTCATTACTTCCCAGGATATAGTTTTCCTTTCAGTAAGTATGGCCTATGTTCTTTGTGGCCAGATGTATACATTTACATTTAGGCTCAATAAAACACATATTATTTGATTGTGCCCAGTTTATCAAGTGATCTAGATCACTCTGAATCAGTGACCTGTCCTCTTCATTATTTACCACTCTCTCAATTTGTCATCTGCAAACTTTATCAGAGGTCACTGATAAAAATATTAAATAGCGTAGGACCAAGAACTGATCCTTGAGGGACCCCACTGGAAACAGACCCATTTACAATTACATTTTGAGACCTATCAGCCTGTTTTTAATTCATTTAATGTGTGCCAAGTTAATTTGATATAATTCTAGTTTTTTTTATCAAAATGTCATTCAACACCAAGTCAAACTCCTTACAGAAGTCTATTATGTCAACACTATTACCTTTATCAACCAAACTTGTAATCTCATAAAAAAGATATCAGATTACTTTGATAGGATCTATTTTCTATAAACCCATGTTGATTGGCATTAAGTATACTACCATCCTTTAATTCTTAATACATCAAGTCCCATATCAACCACTCCATTATCTTACCTGGGATCGATGTCAGACTGACAATCCTATAATTAGGTCTTCCCGTTTACCCATTTAAATATTGGCACAACATTAGATTTATTCCAGTCTTCTGGAACTTCCCCAAATATCCATGGATATCTTTTTTCCTTATCTAGGATGTGGTTTTACTGTGGTTCCTTTTTTTGTATTTATATTGGTTTTTGTGAAAATCACTCCACGCTGAAGAAGCTTTTTGTGAACAAGACCTTCTCTTTAAAGTAGTCACTAACAGGGTGTCCAAATATAAGATTCTTGGACTGTATTCCAACTTCTCATGCCCACTTATCTATCAAACAATAGAAGCAACAATTGTGTAATATAAAGATTCTGACTTGATTAAAATATAATTTAAAGTTGAGCATAATCATAAAAAATGAACAAAAATCAATTAGCAAATTAATTAAAGTTATATGATGACCTCAATTGTTCTCTCTAACATAATTAGGATAATCAGTTCAGTTTGCCTTTAAGATTTAAATATCCAATTAGTGTGCCAATTACACTTAATCTACTTCACTCTATAGTCTAGGAATCAAACATAGTTTATTAAATACTTTTAATTACAACTTCTTACCCAGGGCAATTCTCAAGTGCTCCTTTGATATTTTGTATCTTTTTCTGGCTATCTTTCAGCTGAAGAAGTCTCTTCTGTCCAGCATCATTTACACAGGTTTGACTGTTGTTTTCTGTTACTTAAGTAAAAATAGTCATGCCAGTCTGTTAGATTCTAGTACAAATTGTGCAGTGTCTGCATTTTGCTTGTTAATTTCTGAAGACAACTTTTGGACATAAAAAACAAATAAGCAAAGTTACCTAGAGGAGGTACTACCTGCCATTTGAAAAAACTTCTATGTTGTTCAAGCCCTGTGTGTGTGAAGAGTTATATACAGTATGCACAACATACGTTTAATCTTCAGGCTTCTAAGCAGCTAGTCACTATGGCTTAATCCTCAGACAAAACTGTAATCCTCTGTTTCCCAGTCATTGGGTGAATGTCAGTAGAGTGATATTATGCAAATATGGAAGAAAAAAAAAGCTCAGGAGTGAACAGGTGGGAAAAGGACATAATATTCCTACTTGGGCTGGCAAATTCCTTGATTTAGTACACACTCTGCTATGAGGAATGCTGTGTTTTCATAATCTTCTTGTAGAGACCATAGAGGAAAGGAGACTTAAAAGGGGCCATAATCAGTGGGGTACCATTAACTATTCCCATAGACCTTTCCAGACGTCTTGAATAATTGATTTGTAGTAGTTATAGCCCCTTTTGGAATAATACATTTATAATTTCTCCCCACAAAGGTAAAGTATGATTGAGTGGTTGGGATGTAAGCCTGTGATTCAGAAGACCTGGATTCAAGTCCTTGTTGTACCAGAGACTTCCTGTGTGACCTTGGGCATATCATTTTCTCTGTGCTTCAATATCCCATATGTTAAATGGGAATAAGTACTTCCCTACTTCACAAGTGTGTTGTGAAGGTAAATACTTCTAAAAGATTGTAAGGTGCCCAGATACTATGGTGCTGGGGGCCCTATAATTACCCAAATAAGAGTATTAAAATTTTTTTTTTTTTTAAAGCCAGATTATTTGTAAAATGATTTCTTTGCTCTGATGTTCTTTGTTCATCTCCATCTGGTGCAATCTGCAATCTTTCTTTCCATGACTAAATAGACACCAGATGAAATCCATTTCTTCGGTTGCTGATCTGCCTGACTGACAAGATGAGAGAGAGATTACCCATCACTATGCACTAATGGCATAGTTCCACTCATCTCTTTTCTGCAATTTGATAGTCCTGCATTGATAAAGTCAGGCTAATAGAGGTGTCCTCCTTTAAGGTTTTCATCGTTTAAAAAAAATCTACATGATCTTTCCAAGAAGAAAAAAAATGCAATGAGTATGACATTTAAATTACTACAACAATCATTCTTTTTCAAGTAGTGTCCCTGTGGGTGCTCCACTTTAGACGTGTATGCCCCCCTGCGCCTTTGATTGGAGATTTTTGGTAGCAGTGCCCGTTATGCCCACACAGGCTTCCCATATATCCCCATGCCCTGTACCGAGGCTCTATAGGGCTGTACAGTCTAACTGTCCTCAGTTCCTTTTTAACCACCTTCCTCCAGAGATGGAGTCTAGTGTGTGCCTGTTTCCTGCATACCTGTTTTCCCCTTTTATTAGTGTTTTAGCTTTATAGTTCTTAGTAGTAGTAGTAGGTTTAGTACCATATAGTTGGAATGTTTGTTCCCCTTTTTTTCCCTACACACACATATGTGTTTCCCCCCCTCCTATTAGGGTTACCAGATGTCCTGATTTTATAGGGACAGTCCTGATTTTTGGGTCTTTTTCTTATATAGGCTCCTATTACCCTCCATCCCCTGTCCTGATTTTTCACACTTGCTGTCTGGTCACCCTACCTCCTATTGAGGGTCTTGAACAACTTTTTCTTCTGCTGGGGATGCGGAGCTTCCTGTGATTTAAAGGGTGCATCTTTTGTCATGCAGCAATCCCTGTTAGTGACGGGCACTCCCACTGCATTCATTGCTTAAGATGTTTGTACACCAATGTGAGGAGCCTAGGTAACAAAATGGAGAAACTAGAGCTATTGGTGCAGGAAGTGAAACCAGATATTATAGGGATAACAGAAACATGGTGGATTAGTAGTCATGACTGGAGTACAGGTACTGAAGGATATGTGCTGTTTAGGAAAGATAGAAACAAAGGTAAAAGTGGTGGAGTAGCATTGTATATCAATGATGAGGTAGACTGTAAAGAAATAAAAAGTGACGGAATGGATAAGACAGAATCTGTTTGGGCAAAAATTAAATTGGGGAAGAAAGCTACTAGAGCCTCCACTGGGCTATTACTTGGGGTGTGCTATAGACCACTGGGATCTGATTTGGATATGAATAGACCTCTTTAATGTTTTTAATGAAGTAAATACTAATGGGAATTGTGTGATCATGGGAGACTTTAACTTCCCAGATATAGACTGGAGGACAAGTGCTAGTAATAATAATAGGGCTCAGATTTTCCTGGATGCGATAGCTGATGGATTCCTTCACCAAGTAGTTGCTGAACCAACAAGAGGGGATGCCATTTTAGATTTGGTTTCGGTGAGGACCTCATAGAAGAAATGGTTGTAGGGGACAACCTTGGTTCGAGCGATCATGAGTTAATTCAATGGAAGGATAAACAAAAATAGATCTGTGACTAGTGTTTTTGATTTCAAAAGGGCTAACTTAAAAAAATTAAGGAAATTAGTTAGGGAAGTGGATTGGACTGAAGAACATGTGGATTTAAACGTGGAGGAGGCCTGGATTTTTTTCAAGTCAAGGTTGCAGAAACTATCAGAAGCCTGCATCCAGAGGGTATGTCTATACTACGGGATTACTCGATTTTACAGAATTCGATTTTTGGCAACAGATTGTTTAAAGTCGAGTGCATGCGGCCACACTAAGCACATTAATTCGGCGGTGTGCATCCATAGTACCGAGGCTAACGTCGACTTTTGGAGTGTTGCACTGTGGGTAGCTATCCCATATCTATCCCATAGTTCCTGCAGTCTCCCCTGCCCATTGGAATTCTGGGTTGAGATCCCAATGCCTGATGGGGCAAAAAACATTGTCGCTGGTGGTTCTGGGTACAGCCTCCCCCTCCCTCCGTGAAAACAATGGCAGACAACCGTTTTGCGCCTTTTTTCCTGGGTGAACTGTGCAGACACCATACCACGGCAAGCATGGAGCCCGCTCAGCTCAAGACAGCAGTCATGAACATTGTAAACACCTTGCGCATTATCGTGCAGTTTATGCTGAACCAGAACCTGAAAAACCAGGCCAGGAGGAGGCGGTGACGGCAGTGGGGGGACGACGAGAGTGATGAGGACATGGACACAGAATTCTCTCAAACCGCGGGCCCCGGCGCTTTGGAGATCATGGTGTTAATGGGGCAGGCTCTAGCTGTGGAACGCAGATTCTGGGCCAAGGAAACAAGCACAGACTGGTGGGACTGCATAGTGTTGCAGGTCTGGGACGATTCCCAGTGGCTGCGTAACTTTTGCATGCGTAAGGACACTTTCATGGAACTTTATGACTTGCTTTCCCCTGCCCTGAAGCACCAGAATACCAAGATGAGAGCAGCCCTCACAATTGAGAAGCGAGTGGCGATAGCCCTGTGGAAGCTTGCAACGCCAGACAGCTACCGGTCAGTTGGGAATCAATTTGGAGTGGGCAAATCTACCGTGGGGGCTGCTGTGATGCAAGTAGCCAAAGCAATCACTGAGCTGCTGCTACCAAAGTTAGTGACTCTGGGAAATGTGTAGGTCATAGTGGATGGCTTTGCTGCAATGGGATTCCCTAACTGTGTCGGGGCGATAGATGGAACCCATATCCCTATCTTGGCACCGGAGCACCAGGGCAGCCAGTACATAAACCGCAAGGGGTACATTTCAATGGTGCTGCAAGCCCTGGTGGATCACAAGGGATGTTTCACCAACATCAACGTGCGATGGCCAGGAAGGGTTCATGACACTCGCGTCTTCACAAACACTAATCTTTTTAAATGGCTGCAGCAAGGGATTTACTTCCCAGACCAGAAAATAACCGCTGGGGATGTTGACATGCCTATAGTTATCCTTGGGAACCCAGCCTACCCCTTAATGCCATGGCTCATGAAGCCATACACAGGCAGCCTGGACAGTAGTCAGGAGCTGTTCAACTATAGGCTGAGCAAGTGCAGAATGGTGGTAGAATGTGCATTTGGACGTTTAAAGGGTCGCTGGCACACGTTACTGACTCGCTCAGACCTCAGCCAAACCAATATTCCCATTGTTATTGCTGCTTGCTGTGTGCTCCACAATCTCTGTGAGAGTAAGGGCGAGACGTTTATGGCGGGGTGGGAGGTTGAGGCAAATCGCCTGGCCGCTGCTTACGCGCAGCCAGACACCAGGGCGATTAGAAGAGCACACCAGGAAGTGCTGCGCATCAGAGATGCTTTGCAAACCAGTTTCATGACTGGCCAGGCTATGGTGTGATAGTTCTCTTTGTTTCTCCTTGATGAAAACCCGCCCCCTTGATTGACTCATTCCCTGTAAGCAACCCACCCTCCCGCCTTTGATCACAGCTTGCTTTCAAAGGAAATAAAGTCACTATTGTTTAAAAATCATGTATTCTTTATTAATTGATTATAAACATAGGGAGAGAACTGACAAGGTAGCCCGGGAGGGGTTTGGGAGGAGGGAAGGAAAAGGCCACTTCAAAAGTTCAAGTTTTGCTTGGGTTGTCCACTGGGGTGGAGTGGGAGGGTGCACGGAGCTTCCCCCCCCCCCCCCGCGTTCTTGGGCATCTGGGTGAGGAGGCTATGGAACTTGGGGAGGGCGGTTATACAGGGACTGCAGCGGCACTCTGTGATCCTGCTGCCATTTGTGAAGCTCCACCAGACGCCGGACCGTGTCTGTTTGATCACGCAGCAGCCCCAGCATTGCATCCTGCCCCCTCTGATCTTCCTGCCGCCACCTCTCATCTCGAGCATCCTCTCCTCCCCTCCTCTGCCCTTCTTTTAAGGGATGATCCTATAAAAAGTGGGAAATTAAGTATAGGCTATTAATGATGGAGCAAGCCTTAAAACTGGGTTTGGACCTGGATACAGAGAACCTCCGTGTACAGAGATGTTCCATGTTTGTCAGTGGTCTGTCATCATTGAGACCATGGTCACTGGGGAAGGGGAAGATGGCACTGAAACCCTGATGTCCAATGCTCTCCTGGGCTGAGGTACCAATAACCACATTACCACTACCAAGAATTTCCCACTCCAAGTATAAGGAAGGGGACATAGGGAAAAAAACAACAGAGTTCCTCATCAAAGAAGATCCAGTCACTGGAGACCTCAGACCCCAAGAAGAGTGGTAGAGAGTCTCCGAGTACCCTGAAGCTTGTTAAGACTTCAACAAAGTCCCATACCTCAGTAGTAAAAGGCCTGATACCAAAGATTACTACTACCAAGAGATCGGCTTCAATGGAATGCTTGAGCCCTTTGGTACCGACCTCAGTGCCTCATACAACGCCATTGGTGCCAGTACTGAGTTCTATTGTGTTTCCAATACTGCAGGAATGCCAGTACCCAAAAAACATTATGGTACCATATAAGCCTCAGTCTCTGCTCCTTGCAAGCTCTGGACACCACTCCGTACCAAGATTGGGTGGGTCATGACTGCTCATGTTTCTGGGAGACCTATCTCTTCTCCATCTTCAACAATCCATGAGTGCAGGTTGTCCCTCCGATACAATATGTGGAGGAGCATTCTGACACAGACTCTGAACTTTCTGTACAAGGAGCTCGAATTTATTGCAGGAAAAGTTATTTCCCGTCAGAGATGCAACAGACACCAGATTGCTGCCTTCCAACACTTGGAATGACCAGCGTTGGATTCATCCTCCTTTGCCTTATGGTCTCCCTCACTGGCCTTTCTGGGATCCATGGGCAAAGTACCACCAGCAATTTCAAGGGTCCACAACTCCATCCCACAGGGAACACAGAAGACCTTGTTCCCTGGTACCGTCCATCCCGACTCCCCTTTCTAAGCCTGAGAAGACCTTGAGGTATAAGAGGCAAAGGATGACAAGAAGTTTAACATCCCCTCACAAACATCTTGCTGTTGTCACTGGATGAAGCAATTATGACATCACTGACATTATTATCTGATGAGTTTACACAGTTCCATGACCTGAGGAAGCGAGTTGCTGACACCCTGCAAATTCCTTTGGAAGAAGTCCAGGATTCTCACCATAAGCCCTGGACATATTGCATACCTCTACCTCAGCATGGGTGTCACTGCCAATTAATGAAGACCTCTTGGATCCAGCCAAGTCCATTTGGCAAACTCCAGCAATGGCTCCCCTTACATGCAAGAGAGCTGATAAATAATATGTCCCCCTAGTGATTCTGAGGTTTTTATTTTTTCATTCAGCACAAACTCTCTGGTCCTGGATGCAGTCAAGGAAAGGTGCAGGCAGCCTATCACCCATTATAATAAGGACCAGAAACATCTGGACCTGTTTGGTTGTAAGAGCTATTCATCAGCAACACTTCAGTTCAGGATAGCTAACCACCAGGCGCTGATGTCAAAATACGACTACCTTAACTTTGAAAAGTTGAATGCTTTTGTTGACCATTTATCACAAGAACATTGAGAACAGTTCAGTGCCATAATAAATGAGAGCCAACTTTTGGCAAAAACTACACTGCAGGCTTCACTCAGTGTGCTGGACACTGCAACCAGGTCTATTTCCACCACAGTAGTGATGAGACGAGCTTCATGGCTTCAGTTGTCTGGGTTTCTATGGGAAGTACAATCAACTATTGTAGCCTGATTCTTTAATGTTTTATAATTGTATTGTTTGCCAATTGATACTAATTTAATGAGCTGGGTGTAATAGAGTTCTAGTCTAGGGTGACCAGATAGCAAGTGTAAAAAATCAGGACAGAGGGTGGGGATAATAGATGCCTATATAAGAAAAAGCCCCCAAAATCAGGACCATCCCTATAAAATTGGGACATCTGGTCACCCTATTCTAGTCCCAGAATCAGACACAACAGAATTAACTAACAAATTCAGTATCTTGTGGGGAACCTGAGGGTATATGGCAAAGACAGTCACACTGAGGGCAAAGCCAGGCCTTAGCCACTTTTCTTAATACAATCAGTAAAGACAAGAAAACTCCAAACCACATAAACAAATAGCAGTAATATTGTATTGGGGATATCTTCAGTAGCATCCCTTGCATAGGGGGGAGGGATAGCTCAGTGATTTGAGCATTGGCCTGCTAAACCCAGGTTTGTGAGTTCAGTCCTTGAGGGGGCCACTTAGGGATCTGGGGCAAAATCAGTACTTGGTCCTGCTAGTGAAGGCAGGGGGCTGGACTCGATGACCTTTCGGGGTCCCTTCTAGTTCTATGAGATAGGTATATCTCCATAGGCTCATATACTTACATACTCACAACCTTCCTTGGGGATCTGATGGTACAAGACAAAGAACCAGCCCAGTCCCTGGCTTGCCAAATGAGTCTGATGGTCCAGACACCAATGTCTGAAGATTGGTGGTAGATAATAACAATGAAGAGTCAGTGATGGAAAGCTCGCCCCTGCTACATGGTGGTTTGGTGTATTATAGAGATTAGGACTATCACGAACCCAGTCAGGTCCTATAGTCACTCACCTGGTGGATGAATCCATCCAAAGTTTGTGCAGAAATCCTGTTAAACCAGAATACCCCTAGAGTCATATTAACATCAGACGCTTCCCTTTTGGGATGAGGAGCACATTTGGGTGCTCACACAGTCCGAGGCAAATGGTCACAACAGGAACAGCACTTGCACATCAGTCTGTTGTCATAAATGCTTGCCTCCACATTCTTCCCCTATTCAAAAACAAGTCCATCAAGATCATGACTGATAACATAGTTTGGATGTGTTACATCAATTGTCAGGGTGGACCATGTTCCCCTTCATTCTGCCTGGAAGTGATAAAGTGTTGGAACTGGTGCATAGCCAATCAGATAGTCATATCAGCTTCTTACTTCCCAGATACACAAAACACTGTGGTGGATGACCTGAGCAGACATTTCTCCCTAAATTACTAATTGGAGTTGGACTCTTGAATCGTCAACAAAATATTCCTAGGTTGGGGATTTCCAGAAGTTGACCTTTTTGCCATGGCAGCCAACACAAAGTGTAGGAAATTCTGCTCTTGAGGGGGGAGGGGGAACTTGATCACAATCTCGAGGAGATACTTTCCTCATTACATGGACAAAGGGTCTTTTCAATGCATATCCGCTAACTCCATTGCTCCTAAAGGTCTTTATCAAGATCAGACAGGACCAAGCCAGAGTCATAGTCATTGCACCAACTTGGCCAAGACAAGTTTGGTTTCCTTACCTCATCAATCTCACCTCTTACCCTCCGGAGTGGCTCCCGATTTGCACCTCAACTGTTGTCTCATGATATGGGTCAGACTCTTCACCCTGATCTGACTGTCCTGCAACTACAAGCTTGGTTCTTCAATGGTCCTTCGGATTAGAGACCACATGTTCATCAGAAGTACAAAAGATACTGTTAAATAGGAGAAAGGAATCTACTAGAGATACTTACCTTCAGAAATAGAGAAGATATAACCTTTGGTACAACTGGTGCCATCTTTCTCTTCTCCAGTCATCTCTTTTCTCAGTCTTGGATTACTTATAGGAATTGAAAAATTTAGGCCTTTTTATTAGTTCCATTAATGTTCATTTAATGGTAATAACAGCTTTCCATGTGTTGGTAGAAGGTTTCTTGGTATTCTCTCATCCAATGACCGTGAGATTCCTATAATCTTTTCCCACAGATTATAGCTGCTACACCACTTTTGGATCTCAGCCTGGTTCTTAACTGTCTCATAAAACAACCCTTTGAGCCATTAGCTACGTGCTCTCAGCTACATCTGTGTATGAAGATGGCTTCTTGGTGGCCATCGCTTCTGCTCGAAAGGTTGGGGATATGGGGGACTCTCCTTTTACTAATAGCAGATCCTCCTTTTACTTTGATCTCCAAGGAGAAGTTATCTTTACAACTTAATTCAAAGTTCTTACCTAAAGTGTCCCCTGAATTTCTTATCAACCAAACTAGTCACCTTCTGTTTTTTTCCCTAATCCAGATCAGTCTACACAAGAGTTAGTTTTTCATACACTAGATTTTAACAGGATGTTAGTCTTTTACTTTGACAGGCCGAGGCCATTAAGAATGACCCCTAGACTCTTTGTTTCCTTTATAGATAGGTCTAAGGGAGTATCTATCACCACTCAGAGACTTTCTAAATGGACCTCTGGATCTATTATTGCCTATATGGTTTCGCTGAGGTTACACCTCCCCTAAGAGTGACTATTAAATCAAGTCTATGTCTGTAGTTCAACTCAAAGACATTCCAGTTGCTAACATCTTCAGGGCTGCAACGTGGTCCCCAGTGCACATGCTTTCCAATCACTATGCCCCAATTCATGCTGCAACATCAGATGCAGCAGTAGGTAACACAGTTCTTTCTTCAGTGATGGATTCTGTTCCAAAACTCCCACCTCCTTCAAGGTTTATTGCTAGGGAGTCATCTAAAGTGGAGCACCCACAGGGGCACTACTTGAAGAAGAGGAGAGGTTACTCACCCTGTGCAATAACTGGAGTTCTTTGAGATGTGTGTCCTGTGGCTGTGTAATTCAACAGATACTGACTCTCTGGCTAATTATCACCCCATATTTAATCTTCCCTATTTGGTTAAGTTTATTAAAAAGGCTGTGGTGTAAGCACTCTTGAATGTTTTGTTGCCACAGATCTCCTTGAACCTTGTCAATCTTGCTTTTACACAGACTATTCTAGTTGCATTGGCAGTAGATATCCTGTTGGTGATAAAGACTATTTGTCCATGTTGTTGTTAAGCTACCAGCTGGTCCTGAGGTCATGTTGACTTGCTTGCAAGCCTCAGCATGTGTTAACAAGACTGCTTTTGGGTGTCACCCTTCTTTTATTGAACAGTAGTGTATTATAAAAGAATATTTACAAAGTTCTCTTGCTATGAGCATTTTACAAATACATTCTTCAGTCTGCACTGACTACCTCTTGGTTTCAGTGTAGATCTTAAAGAATTGGTTTTGACCTAGATGGGTAAGATAATCTGGGATCCAACTATCTGAGAGACAGTCTCTCTCCCCATGCCGTGTTGATATGGTTATAGTAAAGGTGCTTGAGCTGGAGTCCCCTGGATAAAAGAAGAATCTCTTGGCAAGGCATTCTCTGTGTGGCCCTCTCCACTTTATTTAGTTTTCTCTGCACTGAAGTAGCTTGAAACTGATTACCTTGAGGCCCATCTCTCTTTCCTGGCTTTGGGAGAGTTGGGAGACTTGTTAGGTCAGGGAGTGGTAATGTCAGAATCTGGCAGGAGAGGTAGTCTTAAAAATATTTCTAACTGCCAGGACATTTGTTAGGTGTAGAGCTACTATAGGAGTTATCTATTTTATGATGTTTTTTTTTTAAGAAAAAAAATTGAGCAAGGGGATGTGCTCTTTTTCACTGTTTATAAATCTAAATAAATAGTAATACTTAGCCCTTGTGTAGCTCTTTATTTTCAAAGTCTCCTACAAATGCCTGATAGTGTTCCTGTGAATTAGTTAAGTATTACCCATATTTTATAGATGGAAACCAGAGGCAGAGAGTAAGTGACACTCAAGCTTATTTAGGAGATAGCAGCACCAAGTTTAAAACTCCAGAGTTGTGCTTAGACCATGCTTCTCATTATCTTTATATAGACATTACAACCCTGATTTTCAAAAGGTCTTGGAATAGTTGAAAATGCCTGATAATTATGGACTTGGTTAATTAGGAGAGCCAGAAAGACATTTTCCCTCAGAGCTTTCATGCTGGCATCCCTCCTCTTCAGCTACCTGCTGGTTCTTCATTACATCTGGGTTTGGGGAACCTGGAGTGCGATGCAGTGCAAATTACAAATCCTGAGGAGTGTGCTGAGTTTAATCAGCTTTGTAATGCATATGTATGTCAAATAATTGGAATACATGCAGTTATGTTTATTACAAGGGAAGCACTTCTGCAGACACACTTTTACAAGTTTTTTAAATGGAAATCAACATTTGGGACAAAATCCTTCTTTCTGATCTGCATTATTTGGCTCTCATCAAAAAAAATCTCCAGTCCTTTTTTGTGAATACTGTTTGTGGTCAGAGTCGGTATTGTGCCTGTAGAGAAAGCAGAATATCAAGATTCTTCTTATATTGATCTAAGAATTTCCCCTCATTGTTCTATGCTTCTTTCTGTAGAGGCAATAAACAGTACTACTCATGCACTGTATGCAATATGTAATCTCTTTATTTCTCAACCAAATTATTTAAACTTTAGCAAAACATGCATTTCTCATTGAGGACTACTATATATAAATGCCACATTAAAGTTTTTGGGCCATGAAGCTAACAAACTCCCCAAACTTGCAGTTTCATCCAAATTTTTTCACAAGGGCAGGGGAGGCAGAGTTTTCCACTTTTTTCTAATTCATAGGGTTTTTTTCCCTTAGAAAGATGGGTGTTCAGAGGTTCTTGAGACATTTTTGAGGGCAGTAGCAACTGAATACAGATCAAGGTTCTTTTCTTATATCTTGACACCACTGTTCCATAGCAGCGGCACTCAACCTCTGCTCTACACTATGGGTGAAAGGTTTGTAGTTGTGTTTGTGATGTTTTTCAATTAGAAACACAGCAGGATTTGAAGGGAGCATGCTGTCAAGTCTGGACTTTTTATCACATGGGGGAAGGACCTCCAAAGTATTTGGGAATTACTTTTTTAAGGTGAAAAAAGTTCTACTTTGTAAAATACTCATTTTCATTTTATCAAATTTCAAAATAAAATTACTTTTCAAGAAAATCTGTCAAATAATTTTAGTTTTCAGATGCATTGATATTTGGGCAGAGCATAAGCATGAAAAACTTCAGCCTCAAAGTTAATTTTTTGAGTGTTGTATTAATGACTCCCTAAACTAGTGTTGCTACTGTGGTGATGTAAGAAGCTAACATTGCATTTTCATCAAATAATTTAAAATTTGCATTGTGGCATGCTGAAACTTACTGTACAATTTTTTATTTTCAGTATATTACTAGTTCTTCTGGCACTATGAACTTCAACTCATTTGCCTCAGTGGCCATATTACATTATGCTCTTAAGGGCAGTTTTATTGTTTCGGGAATACTTGCAGCATTGCAGGCTGATTGTAACCAATGATTAAATGTGTGTCTTCATTTATTGACAACTCTAGAATCATAAAATCATAGAACCATAAGGTTACAAGGGACTGCAGAGGTCATCTAGTCTAACCCTCTGTCAAGACGTAGGATTTGTTGTGTCTAAACCATCCAGGACAGATGGCTATCCAGCCTCCTTTTGAACATCTCTAGTGAAGGAGCTTCTACAACCTCCCTAGGCAGTCTGCTCCATTGTCTTACAGTTCTTACAGTTAGGAAGTTTTTCCTGAGATTTAATCTAAATCTGCTATTCCGTAGTTTGAATCCACTGCCTTTTGTCCTGCTCTCTGTGGCAAGAGAGAACATATTTTCTCCATCTTTTTTATGGCAGCCTTTCAACTATTTGAAGACCGCTATCATGTCCCCCCTTAATCTCCTCTTTTCCAAACTAAACATACCCAGTTCTTTCAGCCTTTGCTTATATGGCTTGCATTCCATCCCTTTGATCATCTTTGTCATGTGCCTCTGGATCCTTTCCAGTTTCTCTACATTCTTTCTATACATTGGTGACCAAAATTGGACACAGTACTCCAGCGGAGGCCTAACCAGCGCTGAATAGAGTAGTACTATCACCTCTTGTGACTTGCATGCTATGCCTCAGTTAATGCAACCTAAAATTGCATTTGTTTTTTTTGCAACACCTTCACCTTTTTTGCAACAATGTTGAGGTTGTGATCCCCGACAACTCCCAGATCCTTCTCAGCAGAGCTGTTGCCAAGCCAGTTATCCCCCATTCTATATTTGTGCATTTGGGTTTTCTTTCCTAAGTGTAGCACCTTACATTTGTCTTGGTTGAATTTCATTTTGTTGTCTATAGCCCAGTTCTCCAATTTATCAAGATCCCTTTGAATTTTAGCTCTATCCTCCGAAGTGTTCACAACTCTCATCCCCCACACATTGTGTCATCTGCAGATTTGATCAGTATGCTCTCTATTCCAAAATCCAGGTCATTAATAAAGGTGTTAAATAACACCAGATCCAGAACGGATCCCTGTGGAACCCGACTTGAGACCGCCTTTCAATCTGACATCATTCCATTAATAGCTACTTTTTGTTTGTGGTTATTTAACCAATTATGTATCCATTTAATGGTAGTTTCATCAAGCCTGAATTTCTCCACCTTACTTATCAGAATGTCATGTGGGACTGTGTCAAAAGCCTTGCTAAAGTCCAGGTATATTATATCCATCACATTCCCCATATCCACCAAACCAATTACCCTATGAAAGAAGGAAATCAAACTGGTTTGGCATGATTTGTTCTTAGTAAATCCATGTTGGCTGCTAGTGATTACAGCTTCATCCTCCAGGTATTGGTATCCCAAACAAAAATATGACTTAGTATTCCCTAGTCCTGTTAGGCAACTAACTGGTGCCCCACCCCTTCTTACAGAATGTGTCTGTTTCTGCTCCTTCATGAGAAGTGAACATGTTTAAGTTCCTCAAAATGTCTCTGAATCATATGTATTGATCTTTGAAATAAGTGCTGTAGTAGCCAGTATAGAGGATTCTGAGGAGCATTTGGGAAATGAAAGATATTTTCTGACAAAAGTTGAACAGAAAAAGAGACTCCATGTAGGGAGGGGCAGGGACCAAGACACACAGGAACCTTCCAGAAAGAGAAGAACAATTCAGGCCTGACCTTTAAGATTGTGATTCCAGTCCAGTTCCAGGGACCCTTAGAGGGGATGCCCTAGGAAGCTGACAATTAGTCTCTGCCTAAGGCTATTTCTGAACTGACTGGTGTGAACGTGGCTAATTCACTTTTTATCCTCATCCCCTACAAAGTACAGGTGCTTCAAAGGGATACAATTGAATCTGTACTTTGAGGGGTGGGGGGAGGGAGGTGGAGGGAGGGAGAAGGGGAAGGTCTAATTTTGTATGCTGACACCAAATTGAGGAAAAACAATCACTTCTCCCCACAGAGATTTGTTGTGTGGTTGAGGTTGGGATTGTGAAGCCAATCAAAAAAAGGAAAAAATGTCAGTTATAGTTGGGAGAAGCGTTATAACCTTTCTGCACTAATACTTAACATTTAATTTCTAACAAACACTGTAATTTTTTATGAGACTAGGTAGTGGCATGGCTGGAGTAGCGCCCCACTTGTGGACCTACCAGGTGCTCCAAGTTGCCCAGAGATCTCCCCAGGGGGAAGAAGTCTCTATCTCGGATGTCCACAAAGGCAGACTCTGGCCTACCAGCTAATTGTCCCTTTGTGTCCTCTCCCCTTTGGGGATAGGGTGTTGGAGAGGCGTACCCCTGAAATGTTCTAAACAAAAAGCAAGCACAATTCAATACTGGGCCACCCACTAGTATTCCCAGGTGTTGTCTCTGCCTATTTCTTTGGGCCTGGTTCCCAAACAGTTTCTTACTCATACAACTTGCTGCTTGGAGTCTAACTGCTGCTGCCCACTGGTTAGGAGACCCATCTCTCTGCAACTCTGCAGACAAAGCTCCTTTCAGGCAGAGCTCCATTCTCCTTCCTGGCCAGTCAGCCCTGAATGGAGCCAGACTCTTTTGTTTTATTTCCCCTGCAGGTTTGGTATTGGCTACAGGTATAGTGGGGCAAAGTTAGCTGGGCCCATAGGCTTGCCTGAACCCCTTCTCATGGTGTGGGGCCTCTCTGGACTGTCACAGATTACAAGTATGGTTCATCAAGGTAACTGCTGATAAAATACTCGGAGACTTCTGTAAGGCATTTAACTTAGAACCACATGATATTTTGATTAAAATAGCATATATAAATGAATTAAAACCAGACTAAATTATAGATTTCAATAAGTAACTGTAAATGGGTGTTCATCAACCAGCAGAGGCATTTCTAATAGGGTCCCCATCGGGATATGTTCTTGGCCCAGTGCTATTCAATATCCTTGTTAATGATCTGGAAGAAAATATAAAATCAATGCTGGTAATGTCTGCAGATGACACAAAAATTGGTGGTAGAATAGTAAGTAATAATAAGGACAAGTCAGTTACATCGAGTGATCTAGACTGCATGGTAAACTGGGCTCACTTGAATAACATGCATCTTTATTAGAGTTGGATAGAGAAAAGTAATTCTGTTTCATGCAGGATTTTGAAATTAGATTTCATTATGATTTGGAACAAAACCCAAATATTTCAAAATGTTCCACAAAAGGGAATGGGGGCAGTGTACCAGTGTACCCCGAGCCTCAGATCCTGGGATCTCTGGGGTCCCCAGCTCAGCAGCAATCCATCTGGTAGGCTGCCATGGACCTGTGGAAGCCCTGGGGTCCCTGCTTCCAAGACAGTCCATTTGGTGGACTGCCTTGGAATCACAGAGCCTGGAAGCCCTGGGGTTCCTCACTCTAGGTTGATCTGCCTGGTGGGCTGTCCCAGTGCAGGGGACCCTTGGAGTGTGGCTGCTGAGAAACTAGAAGCCTGGAAGCTTGGGCTCCCCAGCAGGCTGCTGCAGAGCTAAGAGGGTGAGCTGACAGGAAACCAGGCAGGGTATGTCTGAACTTTTTGGAAATGGTTCTGTTTCCACTAAAAGGCAAAATATGTTTCATTGACTTTTTTTCTGGTGAACTCTAACTGTAAGACAGCTGGATGCAAGATCACACATCTAGAAACCAAGGACATGGGTCACACTTACATGTACGACGGACCTGTATATGGAAAGCAGTGACTCCAAAAAGAACTTAAGGATTGTGGTGGACAACTGGTTGAACATGATCTTGCAGTGCAGTAGCTAAGAGAGCAAACGTAATCCCTGGATGTGTAAGCAGGAGAATATTCAGTGGAAGCAGGGAGGTGGTTTTATTACTGTATATGGCATTAGTGAGACCACTACTGGAATATTGGGTCTAGTACTGTGCCCACTTTCACACGGCTGTTGATAAATCAGAAAGAGTCAGAAGAGCTACAAGTGTGACTTAAAGACGCTCAACCTATGTAGTTTCTTCAAGATAAGTACTTGCCTGGGGAGATTTCTTATGGTAGTCAAGTGCTCTTTAATATAGCAGACAAAAGCTTTAAAAGATCCAATAGTTGGAAACTGAAAAACCTACCTAGGGTTGTGGTTGATCCTCTGTCATTTGAAGTTCTTAAATCAAGATTAGATGTCTTTCTAGAAGATATTACTACATCTGAACCAGAAGTTATGGGCTTGATGCATGGATCACTTGGTGAAAATGTGTTACGCAGGAAGTCAGACTAGAGGATTATAATGGTCTCTTCTTGTATAAAAATATTTGTATGTGTATCTAGCGCATGGGCTAGGCACACTTCTAGAAGTCTAAATAAACAATTGAACCGCTTTCCCAGTGTTCATATTCCTTTCACATATGTTCTGTAAAACCACTTTGAGTAAGGCATGAGGAACTGAAGAAGAGAGGTAAGGAACTGAAAAGAAAAACATATTTATTAGAAAAAACACTGACTCATAATACTTATAATTCTATGTTAGCTTCTGTAGTTTTTTTATATCAGATATTTGTGCAGCAGGGTAGGTGTTCTGGGCAGTACAGGTTGTTTTCCCTACGTTCTTTTTTTGTTTCTAGGTTCTTTTTTCTTTCTGTTTTTGTTTATTTCCTTCTTTTTTTTTTCTTTTCTTTCTGCCTCTGCCTTTTCATTCTCTGGAGGGGGAATGTGGTCTCTCACTGCATGCAAATCTGACTTTCTATCACTGGAGGAAAATGTTTCGCCATCCCAACTTATCTATTTAAAACTACAGAGAAAATTTAAGTAGGCAGAATGAATCCAAGCTAGATTTATTCAGTACACCAGGGAACAGTATTGTCAAGGGATTAATCTCAGACGCTTGGGAGTTGAGACTAATAGGTTCTATTCTTTCCTTTCAGTAACTTGTCATGTAATCTTGCTCATGAGTAGTCTTACTGAAGTTAATGGGACCTTTCATGAAGTACGATGCTACATTACATAAGGCCTATCTGGCCTTCTTTCCTCAGCTTACTTCTCTGTAATGGCTGTAAAAAATACATAACTAAAAGTACCTCAGAAAAGAGTTTGGAGGCTTAATTAATGTTTGTAAAGTGATTTGAGACACGTGAATAAAAGATGCAGAATACATGCAAAATAGTATTACCACACCTGCAAAAATTCCATGGGAGTACTAAAGGCCTCAGTTTCTTCTTTTAATATTTTACAGTGAATCTTGGGCTTGTGAAAGGAGCTAGGTAGACATTGTGGAGACTGAAATCCTCTGACAAATGGTCCCGATCCTACAAACACTGATATGAGTAGCCAGAGCCTTTTCAGTGGAATCACTCACATATTCAAATTTAAACACATGGGTAAACATTTGCAGGATCAGGGTCAATTGAGAAAATGGAAATGTGAGGCTGATATTCCAGCTGTTATTTTGGATGAGATCTAAAACTTGCCATAAGTGGAACTGGATGGCTCATGAGACTGGAAATGGGATGCAGAATCTTTCACCTTTTAGATTGCTGGGATGAACTGAGTCCTAGTCTTCGATAATCAAAATTTTTACTATCATGTGCCATCTGTTCACTGGCCTAAGTTAAATGAGTTGGTGATCTCAGTCCCAATTTCAGTGCACCAGTTTCCTCATTACAACTAGCAATGTCCCTAGAGAGGATAAGATTGAATAGACATGGAAACTAACTATTCTGTCAGAGCAAAGTCATGTTGGCAGAGATTGCACTACCATACTGCCCAGGCTGTACTTGTTCTTTGGGTAAACAGAATATATCTCTTTCCAAAGTGGTCAATCCAACCCCTTTAATGAACAGTTAATTAACTAATTTTTAAACAGGAAAAATACCTATACCCCCACATACAATAATAATACTATTGAATAAAAGTAATGCATTAGAATCAGGGCAGTCTATAGGAATTAGCACTGGAGTAGCAGTCTTGATTGCTAGTTCCAGCTATGCTATTGATTTGCTTTGTGACCCTGGTCAAATCACTTGACTCCCGTGTGTCTCAATTTTTCTCTTCTGTAAAATAAGGATAATGATAAGTCCTAGTGGTATTTTGAAAACTGGTTGATATTTGTGCATCACTTTGAAGATTACAACTATGTAAAGCTAAATATTGTTATGAACATTTTAAGACTGAAGGAAGCTGTGCAGCTCATCTACTTACCTATCTATTTATCGTCCCAGATTATTAACTTTTGTAATATAATTTTGTATGTAAGTGCTTGATATAGCTGATTTTTTTCAGGCTGTGCAAGTTGCAAAATGCAGTGGATGCCGATGACACAATGGTTTACTTGTTTAAGGGAAGTTTTAATGAACTAATAATGGGATGGTAAGTCAGGAACCACTGACTTTCTAAAACATTTTAAAAACTTTTAAAATAATTTTTAAAAGAGCAGGTCCAGATAACTTGCATGCAAGAAGTTTAAAAGAGCTGACTGAGGAGCTCACTATTTTGGTACTGTTGATTTTGAATAACTCTTGGAACACTGGGGAAGTTCTAGAAGACTGCAATAAAGCAAATGTTGTGCCAATATTTAAATGGATAAATGGGATGACCCGGCTAATGATAGGCCTGTCAGCCTGACATCAGTACCAGGCAAGATAAAGGAGAAATGGGTAGAAATGTGTAGAAATGGGACTTTATTAAGAATTAAAGGAGGTTAGTATAATTTATGCCAATCAACTTGGGTTTATAAAAAATAGATCCCGTCAAAGTAACTTGATTTTTTATGAGATTACAAGTTTGGTTGATAAAGTAGTAGCATTTGATATAATATACTAGGGCTTCTGTAAAGCATTTGACTTGGTACTGCCCAACAATTGGACTAAAAAACTAGACTGATACAAAATTAACATGGCACACATTAAAAACTGGCCAACTGATATGTCTCACAAAATGTAATTGTAATTGAGAAATCATTATCAAGTGGGTGTGTTTCTACTGGGGTCCCACAGGGATTGGTTCTTGCCCCTACACTATTTAACCATTTTATCAATTACCTGGAAGAAAACATAAAATCAATACTGATAAAATTTACGGTTGACACAAAAATTGGGGGAGTAGCAAATAATGAAGAGAATAGGTCACTTATACAAAGCATTTGGATTGATTCATAGGTGAGTGCAAGCAAACAATATGCGTTTTAATACGGCTAAATGTAAATGTATTAATCTAGGAACAAAGAATGCAGGTCAGACTTACAGGATGGGGGAGGGGACTCTATCCTGGGAAGCAGTGACACTGGGGGATTGTGGTGGATAAATCAACTGAAGATGAGTTCTCAGTGTGATGCTGTGGCCAAAAGGGACAATGGAATCCTTGGATGCATAAACTGAGGAATCTCAACTAGGAGTAATGAGGTTATTTTACCTCTGTATTTGGCACTGGTGTTACCACTGCTGGAATATTGTATCCAGTTCTGGTGTCCACAATTCAAGAAGGATGTTGATAAATTAGAGAGGGTTCAGAGAAGAAGCATGAGAATGATTAAAAGATTAGATAACATGCTTTATAATGATAGATATAAGGAGTTCAATCTAGTCGGTTAACAAAGAGAAAATTAAGGGGCGACTTGATGACAGTCTGTAAATACCTACATGGGAAACAAATATTTAATAATGGGCTCTTCAGCCTCGCAGAGAAAGGTATACATGATCCAATGTCTGGAAGTTGAAGCTAGACAAATTGAGATGGAAAATAAACTGTAAATTTTGAACAGTGAGAGCAATTAACCATTGGAACAATTTACCCAGGGTTGTGGTGGATTCTTCATCATTGGCAATTTTTAACTCTATGCTCTAGTTCAAAGAGGGATTATTTTGGGAAGTTCTATGTCCTGTGTTATACAGGAGGTCAGATTAGATGATCACAATGGTCCCTTCTGGCCTTGTGTGACAGGATGCTATCAGCAGCACCTTGGTCACTGACATTGCTGCAGCCTGGAGGAGGCTGCAGGCCCAACTGAAGGCAATGACACACCTTCTGGTGGGGGATTGTGAGCACCTGGGTGATAATGACTGGGTTAACAAGATAATTGGGGAGAATATAAGAACAGGAAACAGAGGCAGTCAAACAGGAGCGTAGGAGGAGCTCTTGGGAGGTAACTCTGAGAGTGAGCTTGGGCTGGGGAGTGAGGGCTGCAGGGAAGTTTGTCCTTGCTATAAGCTTGTGTTTCGTGTTATGGGGAGATAAGAGGGAAATAAATGCACACCTTTGTGAAGGATAAACAGCCTGGCATGTGTTTATGACTGTGGAATCACCTGAACTAATCAGGCAGTGAGGTTCACTGGGTAGTGACGGAGGTGCCTTGTGACACTTTGGAATCTATCAGTTACTGTGTTGATTATTCCACTGACTTGATTCTGGCCTTTGTCAGGTCACCTAATCTTTGTGTATCAGATATCAAGTGTATCTTACTTCACTACAGTATCTCAAAGGGTGCAATGAAGATTAATAGTTTATGTTTGTCCAATGCTTGGAAAAGTTAAGTCTTTAGAAGTGCTAAGTAGTAGTATTTTCTGTGTTATTAATGCCCATGCCAAATGCCAGAAACAAAACTGTGGTGCAAGTTCCAGCCTTGGGAGAATCATCGATGTAATCAATAATCTTAATGTACAGTTTTATATGAATAGAAGAATAGTGTAACATTTAGATTTCATAAGGATACTATGATTTCTAAATACAGAGATATTCAGATTTCCTAATCTGACTGTTACATTGTTTTCTCTCTTCTTTCCTTCACACATACTTTTCTCAAAGACAAATCCCTACCCACTTTACCTCAGGTGTTTTCATGGAGTAGGGGGAGGAATTGGTGTCCTGCAACTGTTTGCCAGCCCAGAGCCTCCTTCTCCTGGATTGTCCAAGATCTACTCCCCTTGAAGAAATTGCTAATGGATCTGGTTAGTCAGCACATGCTGAAGATTAAAGGAGAAGGAACCCCAAAAGACAGTGGACAAAATTGGTGGCCTAGAAAATCTATTTTAGAAAGCTAAAAACAACAGACCCTGTGTTGAGGATAATAGAGTATTGTATTCCTTTACATGTTCCTGCAAGTGGAGTAGCACTAGCTATTTTTTATCTCTGCTGTCTGAGCCCCCTCCATTTGTAAATAATCTCTCAGTAGTGGGTAATCATTGTTACTGTAGGTTGTAGGCAGGATCACTATTCTTAAGGCTGCCTAATACTTTCCATTATAAAAACCTGTTTTCAACTGATTATAATTTTGCCATTTCTCAGAATGGGGTTAGGGAAAAATACTTTGTTTTGCCTATGTTAAATTTTTACAATAATTAAATAAAATATGGAATATGGGCTTCAAATTTGGCAGGTGGACCATGAAAATCTGCCCAAATTTCAACAAGTACTTGGCATCTGAAAAATCACAATTCACACATACTCAACTGAGCCTTGATGGAATTTGGCAGCTAAATTCTCAGATTACAGCTGCACTGAGAATGTCTCTTGGTTGGGGGGCAGAAACAGGCTGCAAGGTGAGGAAAGAGAAGGGGGAACAGAGGCAATGTGTGAATATTGATTTGTAATCACAAAAGCACGTTCTCTTCAAGAATATGAATTGAACCTAGGAACCTTGAATCTCTTGTCTTAATTTAGATGGAATACATGGGTCCAAAGAGTTAAGTATTAACATGACCCTGTCACTGTTCAGCATTGAACAGTGTTAAACAAGCTTTAGAGAGTTTGATATAGAGACCACAGCCTGCTTAGTACCATGGAAAACACACCATTAACATGTTTCTTCTATTTAAGATACAGAAAAGCAGGAAAAACAGTTAAGGCATTTCAAATGTAAAATTTTAAGAAAGGCTTTCATTTTAACGACATTCGTTGTTCCCTGTCCTTTTCCCCGTCAAGAGTCTTCAGAAGGAATTCACCCGCACCGCTGTTGGACAGTCTCTTAGATGGTAATAAGTGTCTTTTTGGGGGAAAAGATAAGTTAGCGGAGATGGGCTGGAGCTATCATTGTTGCTGTTATTGTTAAAGTCCTGTCCTATTTCCTAGAAGACAAAATAAAACAAAAATACATAGAAAGGTAAAGAAAAGATAGTAAAAATGGAAAATATTGCTTCTGTCTCTGATGTCGACTTTTACTACATTTTTACTGCTGGAAAAACATAGGCACAGCAAATGGTCTTATCAGCCACTCAGAGACCTGGCAAATTTGTACCAACATTGGGCTGTTCTAGGGCATTACTTTTAGTTGTCTCTCTTACAGCAGTGTTGCAAAATATGCAGTGTTGCCTGGCTAAGTCAGACTTTTATTGAACAGAAGTCAAAAGAGAGGGATAGTAAAGAGAAGAAGTATGGTGGGACAGGAAAACACAGGTGGGAGAGGAGTGTGACAAAATCTCACATTCTAGGTGGTCTTTGGGATTTTGCTGGAGCAAGTGAAGAGGGCGATATCATATAGGTCCCTCTCTCTCTGGCCCAGTCTGGTCAGGACATATCTTTGGCTAAACAACCAGTGGGGCCTCTGGACGATCGAGATACAAAAGGAGCACTTAAAGATGATAAAGTCATTGCGTAGAAACTAAATTAATTCTTTGCTTCAGTCTTCACAGATGAGGATCTTAGGGAGATTCCCAAACCTGAGCTGTCCTTTGTAGGTGACAAACCTGAGGAATTGTCACAGAGTGAAGTGTCACTAGAGGAGGTTTTGGAATTAATTGATAAACTTAACAGTAACAAGTCACTGGGACCAGATGGCATTTACCCAAGAGTTCTGAAAGAACTCAAATGTGAAATTGCGAAACTATTAACTATGGTTTGTAACCTGTCCTTTAAATCAGCTTCTGTACCCAATGACTGGAAGATAGCTAATGTAACGCCAATATTTAAAAAGGGCTGTAGAGGTGAGCCCTGCAATTACAGACTGGTAAGTCTAACATCAGTACCGGGCAAATTAGTTGAAACAATAGTAAAGAATAAAATTGTCAGACACATAGAAGACCATAAATTGTTGGGCAAAAGTCAACATGGTTTCTATAAAGGGAATTCATGTCTTACTAATCTAGTAGAGTTCTTTGAAGGGGTCAACAAACATGTGAACAAGGGGGATCCAGGGGACATAAAGTACTTAGATTTCCAGAAAGCCTTTGACAAGGTGCCTCACCGAAGGCTCTTACGTAAATTAAGTTGTCATGGGATAAGAGGGTAGATCCTTTCATGGATTGAGAACTGGTTAAAAGACAGAGAACAAAGGGTAGGAATAAACGGTCAATTCTCAGAATGGAGAGAGGTAAATAGTGGTGTCCCCCAAGGGTCTCTTCTGGGACCAGTCCTATTAATCATATTCATAAATGATCTGGAGAAAGGGGTAAACAGTGAGGTGGCAAAGTTTGCAGATGGTACTAAACTGCTCAAGATAGTTAAGACCAAAGCAGACTGTGAAGAACTTCAAAAAGAAATCACAAAACTAAGTGATTGGGCAACAAAATGGCAAATGAAATTTAATGTGGATAAATGTAAAGTAAAGCACATTGGAAAAAATAACCCCAACTATACATACAATATGATGGGGGCTAATTTAGATACAACAAATCAGGAAAGAGATCTTGGTGTCACCGTGGATAGTTCTCTGAAGATGTCCACGCAGTGTGCAGTGGCAGTCAAAAAAGCAAACAGGATATTAGGAATCATTAAAACAGGGATAGAGAATAAGACGGAGAATATCTTATTGTCCTTATATAAATCCATGATATGCCCACATCTTGAATACTGCGTACAGATGTGGTCTCCTCATCTCAAAAAAGATATACTGGCATTAGAAAAGGTTCAGAGAAGGAAAACTAAAATGATTAGGGGTTTGGAACGGGTCCCATATGAGGAGAGATTAAAGAGGGTAGGATTTTTCAGCTTGGAAAAGAGGAAACTAAGGGGGGATATGATAGAGGTATATAAAATCATGAATGGTGTGGAGACAGTGAATAAGGAAAAGTTATTTACTTGTTCCCATAATATAAGAACTAGGGGCCACCAAATGAAATTAATGGGCAGCAGGTTTAAAACCAATAAAAGGAAGTTCTTCTTCATACAATTTGGGGGGAGGGATAGCTCAGTGGTTTGAGCATTGGCCTGCTAAACCCAGGGTAGTGAGTTCAATCCTTGAGGGAGCCATTTGGGGCAAAAATCTGTCTAGGGATTGGTCCTGCTTTGAGCAGGGGTTGGACTAGATGACCTCCTGAGGTCCCTTCCAACCCTAATATTCCATTATTCTAACCTGTGGAACTCCTTGCCTGAGGAGGTTGTGAAGGCTAGGACTATAACAGGGTTTAAAAGAGAACTAGATAAATTCATGGCGGTTAAGTCCATTAATGGCTATTAGCCAGGATGGGTAAGGGAATGGTGTCCCTAGCCTCTGTTTGTCAGAGGGTGGAGATGGATGGCAGGAGAGAGATCACTTGATCATTACCTGTTAGGTTCACCCCCCCCGGGACACCTGGTGTTGGTCACTGTCAGTAGACAGGATACTGGGCTGGATGGACCTTTGGTCTGACCCAATATAGCCGTTCTTATTCAGTGCAGAGATGGCATGTGGTAAATAAGGCTTGGACCTTACATTGAATGAGAAGGATACAAAGAACTACAGTAACTCCCCACTTAACGTCCTCTCGCTTAACATTGTTTCGATTTTACATCCCTGCTCAATTACAGAACATGCTCCATTTAAAGGTGTGCAATGCTTCACTATAACGTTGTTTGGCTGCCTGCTTTATCCACAGCTGGCAGCCCCCCTATCAGCTCCCCTATGCCCTCCCCACAGCTACTCCCGCCCGCCGGCAGACCCCGCGGATCAGCGCCTTCCCCTCCTCCCCCTGCCTCCTGCCTGCGGCAATCAGCTGGCTTGCGGCGTTCAGGAGGGAGTGGGGAGGAGCGAGGATTCGGCGTGCAGACTCCCCCTCCCTCCCCTGTCTCTCAAACACCACAAACCAGCTGATTGCTGTGGACAGGAGGCAAGGGGAGGGAGGGGGGAGGCTGCGCGCCAAGTCCTTACTTCTCCCCCCTCCCTCCTACCCCCTGAATGTCACAAGCCAGCTGATTGCCATGGGCAGGAGGGAGGGGGGAGGAGGGAGGATGCGGCGCGCCTCCCCCCTCCCTCCCCTGCCTCCTGCCTGTGGCAATCAGCTGGCTTGCGGTGTTCAGGAGGCAGGAGAGGGAGGGAGATCCTGCACGCCATGTCTTCGCTCCTGCCCCCTCCTTCCTGCCTCCCGAATGCCGCAAGCCAGCTGATTGCCCTACGCAAGAAGCAGGGGAGGGAGGGGGAGGAGCGAGGACGCGGCATGTGGAGTAAAGGGGGAGGGGGGAAGAAGAGGCAGGTTAAGGGTGGGGGCTCGGGGGAAGGGGTGGAGTGGGTGGGCTGAGGCTTGAGCCCCCTGCCCCTGGTGTTTGCAGAGTAGGGGAAGCTGCCGCTGCTGCTGAGCAACATGCTTCTCCTAGCCTATAGCACCTTCAGCCTCCTTGCCTGCCTCATTGTCTCCAGTGCCAGTGGGCTGTGCCTGTGTGGGGTAAGGTAGGGGCACCTCCCAACTATAGTACTGTAGTGTATGGCAAAAAAAAAATTCCCTGGAACCTAACCCCCCCATTTACATTCATTCTTATGGGGAAATTGGATTCGCTTAACATTGTTTCACTTAAAGTTGCATTTTTCAGGAACATAACTACAACGTTAAGTGAGGAATTACTGTATTGAATAGCTACCCATTCAGTGGGCACTGTCCATTATGGGCACTGAATGAGGCAGAGGTCCTATGGAAAAAATAGTATTTGATGATGTGATTAAAGACTTAATTATAATGCATAGGTACAATTCACTACAAATATATGAGCTGAATTAAGGTTGCACAGGGAAACTTAATTCAGACATTTCCTAACTTCTGTGTGCTTGATTTTTCAATTGTAACATTCTTTTAACATAGTAGTGTGTGTGTGTGTGTGTGTGTGTGTGTGTGAGATATTGTAATATACTAAAGAGGCAAAGCAGTGATAGGAAGTTATTGAGTCTGTGCTGTATGTTTTGTCTCTGATGTAGTAAATTATGAAATATTTTCAGGATATGCTCTACTCTTATGTGTCACTGACTCTTTTCACAGACCACTCTCCTAGTTTCCTTTGTGTGGATGTTCATTGAACCTTTTCACAGTAGTAATTCACTATGGCATCATAGAAAGCAGGAAACTGTTGGCTACTGCTTGAATTTTTGGCACAGATTATAGTAAACTTCTATGACTTTCTGTACTTCACAGCATGGGACCCTATGTGTATATGTGGCCCTTGCTGTTTGAGAAAGGAACGTAATTAGGTGTTGATAGAGCACTGGATAGCATGCTCAAAGCTAAGCATGTACTTCAGCTGAAATGTTTTCTTAAAGACATTTGACCTTACTAGAATTGTTCAATAGCTATTGTGGGCAATAAATAGCTGTCAGCCTTTTTCAAGTCTTAGTAAGGTTTATTCAAATAAAACGGACTTGTTTAATTTTCATAGCTGTACTGTACACCGATGCTCATGAAATAGAAATGTAATTTAGCAAGTGAAATCAAGGTTTATCTTCTAAGTTAATCTACTGGTTCAGGAAACTAGATTTTAAATAATTGGTTAAGAGTTTAAATTCACTTTGAATTACAATCGGTGAGAATTTAACTGTACATGTAGACCCTGAACATTTTTCTCCATCAGAAATATAAAAGCATAAAATATTAATATATTAACTTATGATTAAGAGACCACCTTTTTCCATTTTGTAGGTTAATATATTTCTAAAAATATTCTAATATGCTAAACTATTCTGTCTAAAGATTAGGAATCAATCATAGTACATCACTCTACTCATTTCAACAGAATTTTAGATATTAATGTTACATTACCTCATTTTTTAGTCTTAGTGGAAGTTAAAGAATACAGTTCACTACAAATATATGGACAAGTAAATCTAGTTTAATACAAAATTAAACTATTTTTGCCCATTGGATGTAGATTATAGAACTGCAGATAGAAACTGTTTTCCAGTACATTGCACTCAGTTGTGCAAACTTATTTTTTTAGGGTCAAAGAAGAACAAAAACCACAACCGACACAGTAAGTAAAATATCTTAAAAGTGCAGTAGGCTTGACTTTTCTACCTTTGCCATGTTCTGCTTTCTGCACCTTTGATGGTATTAGCTTTCACTAATACCTGATAGGCTGCAGCTAGTTTGTCATCTGCTTCCTGATTGGCTTGTAAGAGAGCTGCCTGCAGCTTCTTACTTCATCCACATGTTAGCTGGATGTAGTTTCTTGCTGACTGCTTGTGGCCTGGTTAAGTGTAAAACTTTATTTCCCTTACATCCTTAGTGGCTGACTTATTATTGCAGCTAACATTCCCATTGGCTGTAGCTTTTCCACCTGTATATTTCTATTATTATTGGTTAAGAAAACATTTAAACTAGTATGATTTATTTGGTTATTCAGTCACATTATTTGCTTATTTAAACAGGTGGTTTCCCTTTAGTGGGATCACTGAGCTGGTAAATAACGTTCTTCAGCCACAGCAAAAACAACAAAATGAAAAGGAGCCCCAGACGTAAGTAAGCTGCTCTCTGTAGACTGATTAATGTCTCTATAGCATTAAAACATAGTGGAGAGTATGTGTAAAATACTTTCCCATTCATAACATCCTTAAAAGAGCATTTTACAAGCTGACACTGCCTTTGCTTTCAGAGTTTTGATTGGCAAAGAGAAATATGCAAATGAAGTGAGGGCCCACTTTTACCAGACAGTTGAGTTGATTAGATCAGAAAAAAAAAATCTTAGGAACTCTCACTACTCCATTTAATGCCTTTCCCTGCAAGTACTCTTTTTGAAAAACTTTCAGTGAAGTTAACATGAGTTCTATGCATGGGAAGCTTGAATTATCAGACATGTAGTATAATATGTAGCATGTCTATGTAGATACACAGTATTTATGATATGGGTCATACATAGAATGCTATAAAAGATACATAATACATTTGAAGAGCTGGGAATTTTCCATTTCATTTTTTTCATGATGTTGAAATATCTGTAAAGTTTCTGAGCTTTGACAGATATGAGGTGAAATCCTGGTCCTATTGTAGTCAATTGCCGTTGACATCACTGCGGCCAGGATTTCACTGATGGTCTTTTTACAGTACCATGCCACGATGGATTTCCTTTAAGGAGAACCATATGAGAAATTAACAGTTCTTGCCATTTGAAAATGTTAAGGTTGAACAGAACCTGGCAAAGCTAGGAGATTCAGACTTACGGTTGAACTTAAATCATGCAGCTGAAAATAAAAAGAGAAGAAAGTTAAGAATAACTTTAATTTCAAATTTCCTAGATAAGTGTTACAGCTTTAAAGTTAACCAAGTATCGCTTTTTAATTTATGAAGTTTTATTTTATTTACTTATTTTATGGGAAAAAGTCTTGTTGGTTTATATAATGAATTTTTAAAATCTTTTTGGGCACATGCTTAGGTGGTTTTAAAATATGCATTTTTATTATTTCTTTTTATATATTTTTCAAAGACATGTCCGGTCGCTTTGTTAAATATATATGTAACTGAGTTTCTTTTAGTTATTATAGGCAATGGCAGTTTTAGTTTATTGTGAAAATATATACACCTCTACCCCGATATAACGCGACCCGATATAACAAGAATTTGGATATAAAGCAGCGCTCCAGGGGGACAGGGCTGCGCGCTCCGGCGGAGCAAAGCAAATTCGATATAACGCAGTTTCACCTATAACGCTGTAAGATTTTTTGGCTCCCGAGGACAGCGTTATATCGGGGTAGAGGTGTATTGAGAAACATAAGAATCTTCAAAAAATTGCACAGGAGAACAATTTGTGGGATTGGGTATACTTAGCCCTGAATTTTGCAATCCTTGCAAACATTCTTTAGAAAGGGCTGTATGATTTGGCTCATACATATATATATATATATATATATATATATACATACACACACACACACACACAGAGAGAGAGAGACACACACAAAAAATTACAGTATAGATTTTATCAAATTTATCTTTTAGCCTGTAAGTGTATAAAAAACCTACTTGAATGCAAAATTTCATGTGAAACTTTTAAACCTTTCAGCTAGAATTTTTTTTAAAGGAAAGCAATAACCTCCTGAAAAGAGTTAATAATGGAAATGTTGACAACCTAACCTACAGCAGCAGAAATGTTTAACTATAAAGTTATATATTTGTTTTATATTTTTCCACACACACACATTATTTCAGTTTTATTCATACTTTCTTATGATACCTGAAGTATCTAATTTCACTCAATTATACTGTAGGCTGTATTACTTTCCAGTGATCTACTATGAGGAATATTCACTTTTAACATTATAATAGCTGTCTAATAATTAGCATGATTTATTATGTGGCAATTAGAATCAGAAAAGGAAGGGGAAAAATAGAAGAGTAGTCATCATCATCCAACTATGATTTCATCCTTTAAAAAATTTCTACAGGATAGTGTATAATTTGTAATCCGAAAATCATAGATTTCTGGTAAAATTATAGAAGATGCATTTTCTTTTCTTCATGGAATATAACTGTGTTAGTTACTGCTTACATTCAGCTCACTATGCTATGAGATTACTTAAAACACCAAGATATTTGTCATAGTGAACATTGAGCCAAATTCTGCTCTGGTGTATGTGCAATTCCCACTGAAGTCATGACAGCAGGGCTCCTAGAACTGGGGATAGAGCTGGTCAAAAGGTGGGAAAACAATTTCTGCAAAAATTTTGAAATTTCCAAGTTGTTTCTTGCAGGGTTCAAAATTTTTTCCTTTTAAAATTGCTTTTTGGCCAAAATATATTTTGAAAAATTTCAAAATTTTTATTTTTTTCTCCTTTCTCCTCTATTTTTCTTTTTTTGTCAATGAGTACAATAAAATGATGTCCAGGTTGTGTGTGTGTTTTCTCCACTCTGCAACTTTTCAAAGATAAGGAAATTCTGAAAAGTTACAAAATGGCTAACGGAGGAGAAGAAGAATGAAAAAGTGTGTGTGAAAACAAAACATCATTCATTCTGTTGTATTCAGTAATGAAAAGGAAGGAGGATAAATGTGTGAAAAACAAATGCAAAATTTTGCAATTTTCAATTTCAATGAAAAAGTACAAACTTTTAAAAACAAACATGCATAACTTTTCATGAAAGTTTTATGTTTTGGAAAAAAGGCCATTTTTCAGCAAAAAAAGTTTAGTGAAAAACTTTAACCACCTTTAATTGAGAGTAAAATTTGGTGACAATCTGTGAACAAAGTGGTAAAATATTTAATATTAATTTTTTTCATTATTTAAAAAATGTTCTTTTGATATTGACAAGTATCTTCAGACAAAAATAAGCTTACAAAATCTAATAGAGAATAAACTTCTATAAAATTCAGTTACTGGAAGAAAACTAATTTATGTAGTTTCTTCAGACATTCAGTTACAAGTATTTAGAAGTCATTGAGGGGTCTGATCCTTCAACCTTTATTCATCTGAGGTTAATGGGACTACCTGGATGAATTAGGGTTACCAGTTCGATTGTAATGCTTTTTCACTATTAACAGGCAATATGAAAAAAACTTCACACAAAAAGTCTAGTGTGATATTTTTCAAGACATAAAATACTGTGTACTGTATTATTTCAGATACATCACCTCAGTACCTATAATGTCTAAAACCTGTATATAAAGATACTACAATTGATCTGTTGTCTTTGGCAAATAAGGGTATGTGCAGATGAGAAGAGAGAGAGTAAGGTGGTTAGATTTGTTTCTAAAGTTCCCAAGATGAAATCAGTGGGGGAAGGGAGGAAGGTGTGGCGGGGTGCTGAAGGAATTGAGGATGGGAATTTTGTTATTGATTTCAGTAGGGTCAGAATTCCACCTGCATGTCTACTGTAAACATACAGAGGGGACTCTGTGTGTTGGAGAAATGCACACTAGGTGAAGAAGGCAGTAAGGCATTCCCTGTTGGTCCATAACCATAATGTTAGGTGTCTATTACAAGCAACAATAAAAACAAGAAATCTACACACTTGTAAAATACTCTTTAACTGACCATTAATTTAGCAGTGCTATACATTCACATCTCTAGTATACAGATTTGAAGAGCTGCTGTATACTGTTCTTCTAGAGCATATGGGAAATAACATACAAGAACTTCTAGATAGACCAGTACATGAACATGATATTTTGTTATGCTGCTGTATATGAACTAGAAGTACCATGGCCTACAAACAAACTTTCTAATTTGAATAAGAATTAGCGGATAAACTTGGAGAAGGACAATCCAGTTGAAATTTTACTTTTCTCATTCATTATTGGTAACATAAGTAAGTTAAAGTGTTTGTTTTTTGTTTTTAAACTGATTTTTGAGTTGACAGAGGTTCTTGGGGCAATATGTCTTCTCTGTGAGGGCTGGCTCAAGAAAATACTCAGACCCCCCCCCTTCAAAACAATTGACTTGGGCCATCCAGAATGCTATTTTCTCCCTAAGACTTGTCTGAAACTGCACTGTCATGCCAGAAGGAAGAGGTGGAGGAGGAGAAATAGGTGATGTGTTCAGAATTGGTACATTTGTGAAGAAGTTAATGTAATCCTGTATAGAAATGTCTTGTTAAACAGGAGGAGACAGAAACCTGCAGTTAGGACTTTGATAAAAGGAAAGACATCCTGATTCCTGAGGGGACTCTAATTATTAACACTACAGAATTCTCATCATAGATTCATAGATTCTAGGACTGGAAGGGACCTCGAGAGGTCATCGAGTCCAGTCCCCTGCCCACATGGCAGGACCAAATACTGTCTAGACCATCCCTGATAGACATTTATCTAACCTACTCTTAAATATCTCCAGAGATGGAGATTCCACAACCTCCCTAGGCAATTTATTCCAGTGTTTAACCACCCTGACAGTTAGGAACTTTTTCCTAATGTCCAACCTAGACCTCCCTTGCTGCAGTTTAAACCCATTGCTTCTGGTTCTATCCTTAGAGGCTAAGGTGAACAAGTTTTCTCCCTCCTCCTTATGACACCCTTTTAGATACCTGAAAACTGCTATCATGTCCCCTCTCAGTCTTCTCTTTTCCAAACTAAACAAACCCAATTCTTTCAGCCTTCCTTCATAGGTCATGTTCTCAAGACCTTTAATCATTCTTGTTGCTCTTCTCTGGACCCTTTCCAATTTCTCCACATCTTTTTTAAAATGTGGCGCCCAGAACTGGACACAATACTCCAGCTGAGGCCTAACCAGAGCAGAGTAGAGCGGAAGAATGACTTCTCGTGTCTTGCTCACAACACACCTGTTAATACATCCCAGGATCATGTTTGCTTTTTTTGCAACAGCATCACACTGTTGACTCATATTTAGCTTGTGGTCCACTATAACCCCTAGATCCCTTTCTGCCGTACTCCTTTCTAGACAGTCTCTTCCCATTCTGTATGTGTGAAACTGATTGTTCCTTCCTAAGTGGAGCACTTTGCATTTGTCTTTATTAAACTTCATCCTGTTTACCTCAGACCATTTCTCCAATTTGTCCAGATCATTTTGAATTATGACCCTGTCCTCCAAAGCAGTTGCAATCCCTCCCAGTTTGGTATCATCCGCAAACTTAATAAGCGTACTTTCTATGCCAATATCTAAGTCGTTGATGAAGATATTGAACAGAGACGGTCCCAAAACAGACCCCTGCGGTACCCCACTCGTTACGCCTTTCCAGCAGGATTGGGAACCATTAATAACAACTCTCTGAGTACGGTTATCCAGCCAGTTACGCACCCACCTTATAGTAGCCCCATCTAAATTGTATTTGCCTAGTTTATTGATAAGAATATCATGCGAGACTGTATCAAATGCCTTACTAAAGTCTAGGTATACCACATCTACAGCTTCACCCTTATCCACAAGGCTCGTTATCTTATCAAAGAAAGCTATCAGATTGGTTTGACATGATTTGTTCTTCACAAATCCATGCTGGCTGTTCCCTATCACCTTACCACCTTCCAAGTGTTTGCAGATGATTTCCTTAATTACATGAAGCAGCTTTCATTCCACTTTCAGTTCTGAAGCCTAAGTAGTAATGCTAGTGTTTCAATTCATTTTGGTTCTGCCACTGGTATAATTTATCTGGGTTCCCTAACTTTTTTCTGCTTATTTATGCTCTGCAGATGGCTGTTGCAGCTGGGGATTGCTGGGGGAGACTGGGAAATAGCATGGAGCTGGCTACACTCACTCAGTCTGTCTAGAGTTTTATACTAATGCTTGCCACTATAGTATCCAAGCATCTTCCACAAAAATCAATAGCAGTAATGGAATCTGTAGTGGGCTACATGTCTCTTGCTCTCTTCCCTTTTAGGGGTAAAAAAACACCGAGTGGTACTATTTTTGGGGGGGAATATATAGTGGTGTTAATCCTGTGAATGTCATTCTTGTTATGTTGGAAAGGCTTTTTCTAAGAGGAAGGTTTCATAGCATTTTCCAAACATAGACTATGAATTTGCCTGCTTTCCCCTCAGAGTTTATTGCATAGCCTCTTGACTTAGAATGTTTTGTCCCCCAGCTCTCACATGCTTCATCTTCATCTTCATCACTGTCCCAGATGTTTGTATGTCAGCCAGGGATTCCTCACACTGAAGACATCCTCAGCTGCCCAGCTTATGCAGCTTTATGGCCCCTTTTCACCATCAGCCTCTGGCCCATCATTTTTGATTAATGCAAATAGGTTTAATATATTTTCTGTAAAAAGTAGATTCATATTATTTGACTTCACTGGGAGTTGCAGGTGCTCAGTATGCCTCAGGATTTGGACCTGACTTTATAATATTTTGTCTTGTAAGCAAGTTGAAAAGTTGTGCAATTGTATTCTATAGTAAGCTCCCTTCAAAAGAACAAGGTTTATAAAATGTGCTTCTTAAAGAAATGTTCAGAATATAAATATTTTATTTCTGCATGTGGACATGTTGGTTTATTTTTTGAAGTGTTGCATAATATATGCATTATTACTATAGTAATGCAACTTGATCTGTTAAAGATAATTTAAGAATATAGTAATACCATATTTTAAACATATCAAGGTGCACTAAATAACATCTAAAGTTAAATAAATACATACAAATTATTTTAGCCAGTTGCAAAATTATTTTTTGAAATATATAAACATATTTTTCTTTTGGTGCACATGTGTAACGCCCACTATTACTAAAGACAGTTATGTGTTTACAGCAGAGAGAATATACATAATTCACTTTATCAATGGCTGGCAGAGTTTTTAAAGTCACCTTAGAACTGCTCCTGATGATGATCCTAGTAGAACTCTCATTGCCTACAATGAGAACAGGAGCAAACCTTCTCCTCCTGGCTTTTGATAATTTATCAGGAGGATGGCACTCTTAATTTAATAAGATTCCAGAGTGTGTCACTGTGTAGCCTAGAAAGTCTGTTGTGTCAGTGTGAAGCGATAGAAATTGCTACAAGCATAGTTGGGAGGTCTTTTTGTTCAGAATATTACCAGGTTCTGTTATCCCTGGGATTTGTGGTTCTCCCGTGCAACAGCAAGGCATGTTTCTATACCATGCCATAAATCCTAGACCACTGAGGTATATATCACAAGTAACTCAACCAATCGCCACCCTTACTTTACAGCTAATTTTCATACTACTATTTTATTGGTTCTGTTAGGGAGACTGCACAGACGGTGGTTTATTTGGCCCAACTGCCTCAGTTCTTCAGAACTACCTTTACAATAGCACACACAATAATCCGAAGCGCACCTCACTACAGCACACACCCCTGATTCACCAGCTGCACAAATACGCACAACTCTCCCAGCACTTCACAACCCCCACACAAATCAACATAACCACCCACACAACAGCACAACCAGCACAAATAGTAACCCCAAATATCACTCTGAATCCTAGAATGCATGATGAGTCAGTGTGAAGTGATGAAAAGAGCTATAAGCAAAGTTGAGAGTTCTTTTTGCTTAGAATATCACTGGGATTCATGGTGTGTTGCTGTCCAGTTTTTAAAGTTCTCAGCCATTTTTGGCTTTTTACACACATGATTTCATGAATTATATTTGTGACAGCACAGACTTTCAGCTACTAGTTGCAAATGCAACCTGTGTCAGAGGGCATTATTGATTATTTGTTTATTATCGAAATAATTTGAATGAAGAAAGTATTTTCTTGTATTTGTAAGATTAGTTTTGAGCGGGGGAGGTGAAGCCAGATATAATAAAAGTACACTACTTATCACAACTTAGTGACCACACATGGAAAAAGATTTCTCAAATCAAGCATGTTAAATTCAGTGTTTTCTCTCTGCTTATAACAATAGTATGTTAATAGACAGATATCTTGTGTTTTTTATGAGGCTATTGTTACTTTTGTAGGGGAGATGATGGATGAAATTTGTTACAAAATGAGATGTTACAGAATCTTAATTTTTCTACAAGATAAATCTCCACAAACCAAGGTAACTTTTCTATTATTAGCCAAACCTGATATATTATAAAACAAACATTTTCAGAAAAATGCTCATTTATTAAGCATCTATTTTCATTCTGGCCAAGAACCTCAAATAAACCGCTAGCAGATTGTTTATTAATTTTAGTTTATTTCTAGAGGCAAACCTTGAAATAAACTGATGTTCAATCACTCAAGAATGATATAAAATTTTTGCTATGCAAATTTTTGAGTAATATTTGATTTCTACCATATATACTCATTCACTGTAATCTCCTGCTCACATTCCTACATTTTTGTCATAGGTGTCCTACCCCACTGGAATAGAGTGTCCTCTGGTTACACTGGGCAAAATTTGGAATTATAAAAGTTTCTGTCATAACAATCATGCACTGTATCTATACAGCAAACAATGTCATTGTTCAGCTCATCTCCCTCAAGGCACTTGTCAGGGTTCCCTCACCACTCTGAACTCTGGGGTATAGATGTGGGGACCCGCATGAAAGACCCCAGCTTAGGTTAAAAACTTCTCCAAGGCACAAATCCTTCCTTGTCTTTGGATGGGTACTGCTGCCACCACCAAGTGAGTTAGACAAAGATTCAGGAAAAGGACCACTTGGAGTTCCTGTTTCCCTAAAATATTTCCCCAAGCCCCTTCACCCCCCTTCCTGGGGAGGCTTGAGAATAATATACCAACCAAATAGGTTAACAAGGTGAGCACAGACCAGACCCTTGGGTTTTTAGGACGCAGTCAGATTCTTAAAAAAACAGAATTTCATTATAAAGAAAAAAGTAAAAGAAGCACCTCTGTAAAATCAGGATGGAAAGTAATTTTACAGGGTAATAAGATTCAAAACACAGAGGATTCCCCTCTAGGCAAAACTTTAAAGTTACAAAAAACCAGGAATAAACCTCCCTCTTAACATAGGGACAATTCATAAGCTAAAACAAAAGATAATCTAATGCATTTCCTTCCTATTACTTACAATTTGTAATCTTGGATGTATGTATTTTCCCTGCCCTGATTCCTCGCTGACTCGGAGAGAACACACAGAGAGAGACAAAACAAAAACCTTCCCCCCACAGATTTGAAAGTATCTTCTCCCCTTATTGGTCCTTTTGGTCAGGTGCCAACCAGGTTATTGGAGATTCTTAACCCTTTACAGGTAAAGGGGGGATTTTATGCTACCCTTAGCTGTAGGTTCATGACAGCACTGTTGCCTAAAATAGAACAAAGGAGTGAAATCAACTGTAAAACAGTGTCAGGATATAACATTGCTTCAGTTTATGACCGCCGTGCCATCTCATTAACCCCGTAGGAGAACACTTGACAGGTAGAGGTTTTTGATATGATACACATTATTTTCTACATAAAATTACAAAATGGTCATTAAAGGAAATGATAGTGGATATGTTTATCAGTGCCTGAATAAAAATTCTTTAAAATAGATTGCCACATTGATAGGTAAATAAAATATATTAAGAAAAATAAATTGAAATGTCTCAAACAATTATTAATAGAAATAAATGGTTGATTATTGTTTGAATTTTGGACATGATGCATAAACATTGTCATGACTTTCAGATAATTGGGAAGTCCACCAGTAGATTATTTACTTCAAGCACAGAAATAAATGAACACAGATAAATGATTAATAAGTTATTTCAGTCTTTTATTTACAATATGTTTAGTTCCTGGAAAAAATGGCTCTTCTTCGAGGAGTGTCCCTGTGGGTGCTCCACTTTAGGTGCTTTAGCGCCCCGCGCTTGTAATTGGAGATTTGTAGTAGCAGTGCCCCAGTTGGCCGTGCACGTGCAGCAACCGTCTCGCACCACTCCAAGCGGCTCCCTAGGATGCACAGTCAACCGACCCCCAGTTCCTTCTCTACCATCCTTGGCTTGAATCAGAGCGCCAGCAGCGCCTCTTCAACGTCATAGAAAGTTCATATTCCTTCCTTTTTCTTTTATCCCCTCTATTCTAGTTAACTTTGGTTAACATTACTTTTAATTTCTTCCATATTTAAAAAAAAAATTGTTTAGGGTAGTTTTTCCCCCTCCTGCCCCTGGCGGGCCTTCTCCAACAATGACTGCTTAAACACGGGCTACCCTATTTTTCTCCAGAGCTGGACCTTCCTCAGGCATGCCTGGTTCCCCTGGATTTAAATGCTGCCTGACCTGCAAGCTATCAATACCTGTTTCAGATGGCCATGCTCAATGCGTCTGCTGTCTCGGAGAGACCCATATTCCTCAAAAGTGTCCTCACTGTAAAAAACTGACTGTCAGGCACTACAAGCCAGGGACGTCCACCTTAAATTACTCACAATGGAGAAATCCCTCAAGCCAACCTCCAACCCAGAGTCCAGGATGCCTCCTGGCCAATGTTTGCCAGCAGCAGCCTCAGACAAGGGCTCCACTACCAAGACTGCTTCCAAAGACCCTGCCCCTAAAAAGGCGACCAAACTCCAGTGTCAGTCATTTCCATAGCGAGATCCACCAAAAAAGAAACGGTCTCCTGGTGAAAAATCTGCCCCAGTACTGACAATACCGAGAGCCTCAGACCAAGAGGCACCAGGAATGCTCAGTACCAAGACTTCCCAAGGAGCCAAGGACCCAGTACGGGCAGGCTCTCAGTCAGGTGCATGATCTAAAGCCAAGCTCCCTAGCTCGGCACAGACCATGCCGAAGAACGTCCCAGCACTGACCACTGTAATGGCGCCACCTGCTGCACAGACACAGCTCAGCAAGACCTTGACACCGACAGTTCTGACTCTTTCCTCTCAGACTGTGCTGCCATCCCCAGCACTGAGCTTGGTAGTGCAACTTTTCACTAGACAGGCAGACCTGGCAGTTTCTTCTACCCCAGCGAGACCCAGACCAAGCCAGATCATCACCCCAGGGGCTTCAGCACGACCTCTCTCCAGTGATGATGATGAGGAGGACAACCCAGGACTGTACAACCTCACCACTCCTCTCCTAAAGCTGGTCCCTCACATCACCATCCACTAGTAGACACGCAAGCTTGGAAGCCGCAATCCTGGCTGCCACCCACTATGGCCCTTCCACCCAACTGGCCATATTGGGACCCATGGGCCATTAATAGGGCCCAGAACATTAGACTGTCTAACCCACTGGTCTCCAGAGCACCCTGCTCTCCCTCACCAATGGACCCGGCATCTTCAGAGGCCCAAGATGAGGAGACTGAAGAACAGGAGGATGCACCTGAAGGAGACACCTTGCTATCTATGCATATCTCATCTTCATCTTCAGATGAAATGATCATGCCACCCCCCGCCCCACCACATCGGGGGATGACTTCAAGTTATTTCAGGATCTTTTCAAGAGGGTGGCAGACTCCTTCGACATCACCTTGTCTGAGCTCCCTGAGACCCAACATAAGCTCACTGACATCCTCCAGGCATCCCCATCGGCAAAAATAGCACTGCTGATTAATGCTGCCATAATGGACCCTGCCAAAATCATCAGGCAGACATCAGCCAAGGCCCCTCCTTCCTGTAAAAGGTCAGACAAAAAATACTACGTGCCGGCAAAAGGGGCTGAATTTCTCTTTACCCACCCCACTCTTAATTCACTGGTTGTGGAGGCAGTAAATCAGAGGGGCAAACAGCAACAGTCTAGATCCACCCCTTACGACAAGGACTGGAAGAGGCTAGACCTTTTTGGGCGCAAAGCCTATTCTTCCACCACCTTCCAATTCCGCATCGCAAATTACTCTGCACTACTCACAAAATACAAACACAACCTGTTTTCTACAATGTAATCTTTTATTGAACATCTCCCAGAGGACAAGAGAGAAGTATAAGCCCAACATCTCTGAAGCTCTCTCGTCGCAAGGATGGCCCTTCAAGCCTCTCTTGACTCCATGGACACAGCAGCACGCTTCATTGTGACCCTCATAGTCATGCATCAGGCATCTTGGCTCCACCTATCAGGATTTCCAAGGAAGGTACAGGCTACAGTTGAGGACCTGCCTTTTGAGGGTCAGAAACTGTTTTCAGAATCCACCAATGTGTCCTTGCATACTCCAAAGGACTCCTGTGCCACCTTAAAGACTCTTGGCATCGATGTCCTTGTAAACAAGAAAAGGCAGGGCAGGTTTTATAACCAAAAATTCTGGGTTGCACCATACTCCCTGCCTCAGAGACACTATACCCAGCACTGCAAAGAGAGGCAGACAGGATGAAGGCAGAATCAAAACCAGCCTTCCACGTCCCAGCCTTCCACTTTTAGGCAATCATTTTGAAGGTCTGGTCGAGGGCCTGATACCTCTACACTCTCTAATTCCAGATCTCAACCCCACTTTAACACCTTTTTGGGCACTGCCTGTCATCATATTACCCAGTCTGGAACAGTATCACCAAAGACAGATGGGTCCTGAAAATTATCCAGCAGGATTACTCCATCCCATTTATTTCTATCCCACCTACCCTTCCCCGTCCCTCTTCGGGGCCCCCTCTCATGAGCCCCTATTACAACAGGAAATAAACCACCTTCTGTAGTTAGGGGCCGTGGAACCAGTACCACCTCAACACAGAGGAAGAGGATTTTATTCCCATTATTTCCTCTCTCAGAAAAAGAATGGCGGATGGAGACCCATTCTGGATTTACACAAACTCAACAAGTTTGGGAAAACACAGCAATTCAAAATGGTGACCTTATCAACAATAAGTCCGGCATTAGAGAAAGGAGATTGGCTCTCGTCCCTCGACCTACAAGACGCTTATTTTCATGTCACCAATCACCCAGCACACAGAAGATTCTTGCGCTTCACCCTAGGACAGGGGTCAACAACCTTTCAGAAGCGGTGTGCCGAGTCTTCATTTATTCACTCTGATTTAAGGTTTCGTGTGCCAGTAATACATTTTAACGTTTTTAGATGGTCTCTTTCTATAAGTCTATAATATATAACTAAACTATTGTTGTATGTAAAGTAAATAAGGTTTTTAAAACATTTAAGAAGCTTCATTTAAAATTAAATTATAATGCAGAGCCCCCCGGACCGGTGGCCAGGACCCGGGCAGTGTGAGTGCCACTGAAAATCAGCTCGCGTGCCACCTTCGGCACACATGCCATAGGTTGCGTACCCCTGCCCTAGGACATCAACATTACCAATACAAAGTGCTACCCTTCGGACTCCCCCAAGAGGCTTTTCCAAAGTCCTCACTGTTGCTGCAGCTCATCTTCGCAGATTAGGGGTCATGATTTTTCCATACCTAGACGACAGCCTGTTAAGAGCACCAACACAGCGGGTAGCATTAGAGGTCACACAGACCATAGGCGCCAACGTCTAATGGCGCTGGTGGGTGCTCAACCCCCCTCTGTCCCCGGCTCCACCCCGACGCCACCCCTGCCCTGCACCCGTTCCAACCCCTTCCCCAAAGTCCACGCCGCAACTTTGCCCCCTCCCTGCCCCTATTCGACTCCTTCCCCAAATCCGAGCCCTGACCCCACCTCTTCCCCACCTCCTCCCCCAAGCATGCCACATTTCCGCTCCTTCCTCCTCCTTCCTGGAGCTTGCTACAGCTGTTTGGCGGCGGAGGTAGGCGGAGGAGCTGGGACATATATATATACACACCACACAAGCATTCCCTCAACAGGCAGCTCACCATGCCCCACAAGGTAAAGGATTCCCTCGAGCGGTGGACACAACCACAAAAGTCTGCTCAGGTATCCCTTTTCAACAGAAAGCTCCTACAATAACGATCACCACGGATGCCTTCCCCATGGGATGGGGAGCTCAGCTGGGTGACAACACAATCCAGGGTTGATGGTCTGCAATGGAAACCACCTTGCATATAAACATACTAGAACTAAGCGCAGTCAGAAATGCATGCGAGCATTTCCTACCTCTAATCCACAACACAACTATCAAAGTCCTTATGGACAACACAGCATACATGTTCTACATAAACTGCCAAGGGGGAGCCCGATCATACCCTCTATGCATGGAGGCTATACACCTCTGGAATTGGTGCATCTCCCACAATGTAGACATCTCAGCATCCTACCTTCCAGGTCACAAGAACACCACGGTGGACCAATTGAGCAAAGACTTCTTACAAACCCACGAGTGGGAGACGGACTATGCAACCCATACCACCATATTCAACCTATGGGGGTTCCCAGCTATAGATGTATTTGCCACAGCTCACAACGCAAAGTGCCCTCAATACTGCTCCTGAGCAGGGCTGGGACACCACTCCCTGGGCAACGCCCTCCTCATGAAATGGGATGAGCCACTAATGTATGCGTTCCCTCTGATTCCACTTCTGAGTCGGGTTATACACAAGATCAGGCAAGACAAGGCCAGGGTCCCTTGTGTGGCCCTGAAAAACATGGTTCCCATTTCTGAGACAGGTGGCAGTGAAACCACCTCAAACCCTTCTTTTAATACCTAACCTCCTGACACAGGACACGTCAATCACCCCAACCTAGCTCTTCTCCATCTCAAGGCCCGGCTTCTCCATGGCTGACAGGTATTGACAAAGACTATTCTGACGAAGGTAAGGACATACCTTGAACAGCTGCAGACTAAGCACACGGAAAACATATACACAGAAGTATACTCACCTATTACCCAGGGTGAGTAACCTTCTCTTTTCAATAGCAATGAATTTTAAATAATTCTTTTAAATAAACTTAATAAAAGCAGCACTTCATAAGCCTATGTACTCACACTGCAGCGACACTTTTCTTAAGACAAAAATATGTACTTTCAACTGACACATGGTACTACAAACATGAGCTCTTGTTCAAATCCAATGTTTGTACTTGCAAACAAAAACTATATTAATATTAAGGTAAAGTCGAGAGTAAATATGAGTAATTCATAGTAAAGCAAACATTGCTGGGATGTTGTAATTATCCCCAAAATAAAAATTATATGTGTGGAATTGGAGAAAGGGATAAAGGGAATTTGAACATAGAGATCTTAGTCTCTAGGAATAGAGCAAGAGTCAGGCTAACAAGTCAGGCTGACACTGACTCTAATAACGCGAGATTTGAAGGCCTAGGCGGGTAGAAAGAGAGAAAGCGAATGGGAACAGACAGTAAGAGTTACTGTTTTGGCCTTGTGTTAGATAAGAATGGAATGTAGATTGTAGCAGAAATTAATGAGAAAAGTGAGATATCAGGAAGAAATATGTATAACAAAATGCAGCTGTTGCTCATTATTGTACATGATAAAAGGTATAAAAGCTTGCCTTAATTGTTTATCTAACAGAGACCTACCCCTGTGTACTCTCCCGTGCATTTGCAATTGCTCGAAAATAAAGCTGCCTCTGGCTTGTTGCTTCAAACTCAGAGTGAGGACTCGTTTTTCTCCCACAATTGACATACAGAATTAATCTTAACTTTAAAAGAAATCTAAACATAAAGTATGGAAATGCACAGATAAAGCACCCAGACAATGACCACACCACACCTTTAAGCGGGGGTGGCATTGTCCCGCTTGCCGTAGTGATGCTGACACATCCCCAGTTGAAAAGAGGCAAGCCTGGCAGGAGAAGCCCCTTTTTCCCAGACTAGGTGGCGCAGCATCCACCCTCCTTTCCCGTAGAGATGGCAAAAATTCCAAGTTTAGTCAGGACCTGCTGTGGGCATCATGCTAGTCGCTCCTTTCTAGGGAGGCTGGGAAGGAGTTTTCCATCACCACCAGATTGGCCAAGGTGGAGTGGGGTTTTTTTCACCTTCCCACAGCAGGTTCGGAGGGGTTTTGTTATGGTGAGTTGGAAAGGGAGTTAAGCTATGCTGTTGCAGCTAGGGTTGTTAAGCAATTAAATAAAACTAATTGCGATTAATTGCGGGATTAAAATGATTAATTGTGATTAATCACAGTGTGATTAATAGCATGCTGTTAAAAACAGAATACCATTTATTTAAATATTTTTGGATGTTTTCTACATTTTCAAATATATTGATTTTAATTACAACACAAATACACAGTGTATAGTGCTCACTTTATATTTATTTTTGATTACAAATATTTGCTCTGTTAAAAACAAAATAAATAGTATTTTTCAATTAAACTAATACAAGGACTGTAGTGCAATCTATTTATCATGAAAGTTGAACTTACCAATGTAGAATTATGTACAAAAAATACTGCATACAAAAATAAAACAATGTAAAACTTCAGAGCCTACAAGTCCACTCAGTCCTACTTCTTGTTCAGCCAATTGCTCAGACAAACAAGTTTGGTTACAATTTTCAGGAGATAATGCTGCCCACTTCTTGTTTACAATGTCACCTGAAAGTGAGAACAGGCATTCTCATGGCATTGTCGTACCAGGAGTCGCACAATATTTATGTGCCAGATGCGTTAAAGATTCATATGTCCGTTCATGCGTCAATCACCATGTCAGAGGACATGTGTCCATGCTGATGACGAGTTCTGCTCAGAATGATCCAAAGCAGCACGGACTGATGCATGTTCATTTTCATCATCTGAGTCACCAGCAGAAGTTTATTTTCTTTTTTGGTGGTTCAGGTTGTGTAGTTTCTGCATTGGAGTGTTGCTCTATACCTGATCCCTCTCAGATTTAGGAAGGCACTTCAGATTCTTAAACCTTGGGTCGAATGCTATAGCTATCTTTAGAAATTTCACATTGGTTCCTTCTTTGCATTTAGTCAAATCTGCAGTGAAAGTGTTCTTAAAATGAACATGTGCTAGGTCATCATCCAAGACTGCTATAACATGAAATATATGGCAGAATGCGGGTAAAACAGAACAGGAGACATACAATTCTCCCCCAAGGAGTTCAGTCACAAATTTAATTAACACATTATTTTTTTAACGAGTGTCATCAACATGGAAGCATGTCCTTCGGAATGGTGTCTGAAGCATGAAGGGAAATACGAATGTTTAGCATATCTGGCACATAAATACCTTGCAATGACAGGTACAAAAGTGCCATGCAAACGCCTGTTCTCATTTTCAGGTAACACTGTACATAAGAAGCAGGCAGCAGCATCTCCTGTAAATGTAAACAAGATTGTTTCGCTTAGCGATTGGCTGAACAAGAAATAGGATTGAGTGGGCTTGTAGGCTTTAAAGTTTTACACTGTTTTGTTTTTGAGAGCAGTTGTGTAACCAAAAAAAATCTATATTTGTAAGTTGCACTTTCACAATAAAGAGATTGCATTATAGTACTTGTATGAGATTAATTGAAAAATACTATTCCTTTTGTTTATCATTTTTACAGTGCAAGTATTGGTAATAAAAATAATAATATAAAGTGAACTCTGTACACTTTGTATTCTGTGTTGTAGTTGAAATCAATATATTTGAAACTGTAGAAAAACATCTAAAATATTTAATAAATTTCAATTGGTAAACATCATGGTTTATGGATAATTACTTAGATGCCATTACTTAATGTACCCCATGGTTAATGCTAAATGCAGGATTCCTTTCATGGATTAAATCTTAGATTTACATTGTGTGTGACTATTGGAAAATTATTTTATTAACTGAAGCATGCAGAAAAACTTGCAAGCTATAAAACCTGTTCTTATGATTTACTCTTTTTTTTATTGTGGAAATATTACAACCAAAATGTCCTAACAAATTGTTAGTTTTTTAAATTAAATTTCTCCAATCACAAGGAGACAAACTCAGATTAATGAAAACTGGGGAATGGGAAAGGATTCTTTGTATGGGTTGGTGGTATGTGGTGATCGTTGTCAGCTTCAAGCTATCTTGGCTTTTTCCTCAGGTTGGGAGAGCTCCGTATCTATTTGAGGTCTAGTTGGAAAGCTGGATCCAGAGGTGCAAGGTTCAGTTGTCTGTAGGAACCAATAAAGGTGGTATCAGACACAGGCAAAGACCAAATTCAGGACTATCTAGGGTACATTGTATGACCTAAGAAACACCATGGCCTGAATTCCAGTAGGCTTTACATTGACTAGAGATGTAAATTAGAGAACATTTAAAAAAGAGACAGACATAAAGGAATAAAAAGTGAAGAGTAAGTTCCTCATTCAGGGTTATTCACTCTGATTCACACACTTTATACTTCACTAGTCTACGAAAAGTACACGGGCTGTGCATAGCAGCTCTTTTCAGAGTTCTTCTGTATTTTTTAACCCAATTTGTATACACAGTGTCCTTGATCACAGTCTCAAAGTATATTTTTAACAAGTTCAGTTTTCAAAACAAAGTTCCCAACATTCATAGGATTTTCCTTAGTCTGAATAGGATAAATGACTTTAGTGATATGTATTTTGTATTATATGTTGTGCATACTTATTTTTCCAGTTCTGAGAAAACTACACTTATTTACTTAATTCTTACTCTTAATTCCTTTTCCATTTTGAGACAATAAGGTCAGGTTGGAGAGCATGAACAGATGACAAGGAGTTGATATTAAAGTGGGAAATAAATGCAGATATTTCAGGGGTTTAAACAAAAGTACGTTCCTTTTTCTCCATATATTTAGACACTGGATACCATATTGTGAAGTATGTTTTCTAGTCATTCCTCAGAGCTTACCTATTACTTCTAGAATAAAGCAGTGTGAATTTTTTTCATGGCTGTTCCTGTTGTGGCCTTTCAGTATGATGGTATATTAAAATGTTCCCAGTGATTAGTTTCACATTTATTGGCACAATCTTCTGTATGCTGTGTGAAGTAGTTATGGAAATGTGATTGAGGGATAAATTTGGAAATATTGATTAAAATTGTTTGTAATGTAAGTTAAATTGTGGTTTTTACATAGTCAAAGGGATTAACTTTAGTCACATCTAGCAACTGTTAATAGTATTTTATACCTCTTCATCTCATTCTTTGATTTCTCTTATCTCTGAATATATTTTCTGGAAGATTTTTATTTTAACAGTATTTAAAAAGGTTTTGCCATGTGCATGATAGGACTCATTAGCACACCATTCTAGAAAATATGAGGCTGAAATTCCTATATAATTGTACAAGAAAATTCCCAACTAAGGTAATGAAGCAATTCTGTTATTTTAAAATAACAGTTCCAACTTGGCAGTTGGAAGCTATGTGGAAATTCCAGGCAAAATCCTAGTGTATTCAGATGGTTGCATGAAGCCATCTTCTGGGGTTATAGTACAGATGCAGTAAACTTTTTCTTTTAAACTGGTTGTTAAAAGGTGTTTCCAGTGTAATATAAATATGCTATTACCAGGATAGTCACTGCTTTGTATCCATTCCATTTATTTATTCTTGGTTTCACAATCTAAGAGATTAATCTGGACTGCACCATTCCCTGCTACCTGACTGCAGGTTTATCCAATGCTGTCAAGCGCCACAGGTGTTTTGATAAGATGATAAGTTTTTTGTTTTTGTTTTGTTTTATTTTATGTAATGAACCCTGTCTGTATTCTGAGAGTTAACGGCACGTGTGAGAACATGACTTTCTATTTCTTGTGAGCTGGATTCAAATCCTGTATGGAATTGCAAGTTCAAATGACTTTGAATGGTTCTCAGCCTAATCGCTGTTAAATTACACTGCTCTACAGCCAAAATGCTTCTGAAATAAATGTAGTCAAACTTTACTAATTCTGGGTCACTGAGAACGAAAATGATGCTTAAAATTGTTGATTGGCTCTAGTTTTCAAGATATGCTATTGGGTCAGTATATACGACCCTTGACTTGGGAATGGCGGAGGATAAGTGAGTTATAAAGGGAAGGGATCTCAATTTAAACCAGAAATGACTAAAATACATCTTTGACTGGATCTGTGAATAAATCTATGACTGGGTTTGGACAGTACTTGCTTTTTAGGCAAAACAATGAATGATGCAATCTGAAGCTGGTATTGCGTCATACATGATATGAATTGCATCATGTTATTCCTAGAAGTCATGGATGATGCAATCATAACGAAGCTTACATCACTCTGCTGAACAAATTGCCCTATATCAGCTCTAGAAATCATACAGTGTCGTGCTCTCTTATTTGTCAGTGTTTGATTTTGCAAAGGGACACATTTCTGTTTAGCCAAAGTGAGCAGAGATGCCTCGTACTTGTGTGAACAGTGCAGATAACTTCTGCTATGTTTGTGGTGAAGTGACTTTTGCATCACAAAAGCACAGTATAACCACTATGGTTAAGAAAGCCTATCACCTTTATTTTGGCTGCAAAATTGGAGATCAGGACAAGAGGTGGGCCCCACACATATGCTGCAACACTTGTGCAATAAATCTTCGCCAGTGGTTGAACAGGAAAAGGAAATCTATGCCTTTTGCAGTGCCAATGATTTGGAGAGAGCCAACAGATCATACCAGCAATTGTTACTTCTGCATGGTGCCTCCAGTTGTGAAAGGTGTGTCAAAGAAGAAAAAGTGGACTGTGCATTATCCAAACATTCCATCAGCTATATGCCCAGTACCCCACGGAGAAGGACTGCCAGTTCCTGATGCACCAGAATCATTCTCACTTGAGTCAGACGAGGAAGAGGAAGAGGAAGAGGATGAAACTTCTGGTCCTGAACCATCAATGTCACAGGACCCACATTTTCTCCCATCCTCCTCCTCTGAACCACACCTCATAACACAAGGTGAACTGAATGACCTTGTCAGGGATTTGGAACTACCCAAGAGTAAGGCAGAGCTGTTGGGCTCCAGACTACAGCAGTGGAATCTCCTGGCAGGTGATGTTAGGGTTTCCATGTTCCGTGACCGTCAAAAGGATCTTGTCCCATTCTTCTTCATGGAAGGTGATCTTGTAGCCTGCAACAACATCGGTGGTGTGATGGCAGCCCTCAACATTGTTCACGACCCAGATGAGTGGAGACTGTTCATTGATTCATCGAAGACTATTCTTAAAGCTGTTTTACTGCATAATGGCAATGTTTTGCCATCAATTCCAGTTGTTCATGCAGTCCATATGAAGGAAACCTATGACAACATGAAACAACTTTTGAGGTGCATAAACTATGACCAACATCAGTGGCAGCTTTGTGGCGATTTGAAGGTTGTTGCTCTCTTGCTTGGTCTGCAGACTGGATACACAAAGTACTGCTGTTTTCTCTGCCAATGGGATAGTCGTGCAAGAGATTCCCACTACATCAAGAAAGATTGGCCACTCCGACAGTCATTGGAGCCTGGGAGGAAAAGTGTCCAGCATCCACCACTTGTTGAATCAAGGAAGATTTTGTTACCACCCTGTAGCAGGGTGGTTACCCCGCTCCTGCCTGGAAGGGATTAAAACAGCCCTGGCAGAGGGCTGGGGCAAAGGGAAAAGCTACTGGGCTGATTGGGGAAGTAGCCACAGCTGGGCCATGCCCCAATCAGGCCCCAGCTGGCCTGTATAAGAAGGCTGGGAGCCAAGAGCTCTCTCTGCATTCAGAGGGAGAAGGGCCTGGCTGCAGCAAGCTCAAGACAGGGTACCTGCAGTGAAGCAGGGCTGGGGAAAGGCTGAGGAGCTGGGGAGCTCCAGCCTGGATAGCCCCAGGCTGTGGCCTAGTAGGAGGTCAAGGAGTACTGGGGGTTGCAGAGGGCAGACCAGAGCTAGACTAAGGCAGCAGGTCCAAACCCAACCTTGCCGATGATGAGTGGCCTATACTGCAGTCTGCCCTAGAGAGTGGGGGCTAGTTGGTGACTGGCAGTGGCCTTATCCTGAGGTGAGGTGTGGTTAGTGGGTGGGGGTTCCCCTGGGAGGGGAGACCTAGTGTGGGTGGGTATTGCCAGGAGGCAGCATACAGAGCAAAGGGCACCGGGGTCCTGGGAGGGACACGGGAGCCGAGAAGGAGAGAACGAGTTGGATCACCGGCCTGCAGAGGGCGCTCCAGAGGCTGGTGAGCTAATGCCCTGGACGACCAGTAGGAGGCGCTGCAGAGGTGAGTCCGGACCTCTTGCACACCCTTACACATCAAGCTGGGTCTGATGAAGAACTTTGTCAAGGCCATTGACAAAACACAAGCAGCTTTCAAGTACCTCCGTGGAAAATTTCCAAGGTTAAGAGAAGCTAAGATAAAGGAAGGTGTCTTTGTTGGGCCTCAGATTAGTGAACTTCTTCGAGATGATAAATTTGACCATGCACTGCGTGGCAAGGAAAAGACGGCATGGAAAGCCTTCCAGTTAGTGGCAATACATTTTCTCGGAAACAACAAGGCAGACAACTACAGGTTGTTGGTGGAAAACCTCCTCAAGGCATACAAAAGCCTTGGTTGCAACTAGTCACTAAAGATACATTTTTTGCATTCTCATCTAGATTTTTTTCCACCGAACTGCGGAGCACGGTGAGAGATTTCACCAGGACATTGCAACAATGGAGAAACGCTATCAGGGCAAATGGAGCCCATCAATGCTTGCAGACTATTGCTGGACAGTGACAAGAGATGCTCCATTTAATGAATACAAGAGACAAGCCAAGAAGCGCCGAGTAGACACTGAATAGGACTAAACTATGTACATAATAGTTTTTTGCCTTTTGTTTCATAATAAATTTTATTTATATAACCCTTTTGCTGATTTTTAAAGTGTTACATAAACAGGACAGGTGAAAAATTATCATGTAAAGCAACCATAAACACATGAAAAGACCTAGGTTTACAATTTATGATTAAAACTCTACTATCTACACAATATATATAGACATAAAATGTAAAAACTTAAATATCTTAGAAACAGTAGCCAATCAGTTGTTTTAATTGTCATATTTGAATTCAGCACATCAAAATACATAATAAATAGCACATTTTATCTCTGAAGCAGACAACTTCTCAAAAATTGTAGACCAGTGTTATTATTATTATAATGTATTATTTGTATTAGTGGTGCTTTGGAGCCCCAATCATGGACCAGGGCCCGGTTGTGCTAGATGCAGTACCCAAACAACAGAGATGGTCCTTGCCGTGAAGAGCTTACAGTCTAATATTGATCTACATTACAAAATTGCAAAGGAGCTTATTACAGTTTAACTTAACCAAGTCTAGTTTCAGATATGGTAGAAGACCCTGTCAGCAAGGATTGTGTAAGTCATTGAGGTCTATTGGCTGAGCTGTCTGGGTGTAACCCACACACCTCCTGGGTGTGGTGTTCTGTCCCCTCTAGTGGCACCAAGACCACTTAGAGATGAATGATTCTGCTACAGTCTTAGCTAAGTGCATGTGGCTTTTAGATCATGCAGTAGAGGCTCATGCATTAAGCTTCAGAGGTCCTAGGTTTGATCCTGCCCACTGACGACTGGGGTCTGTCAGTGTTACAAGTGGGGGCTCGTCCGGGATTTCAACTGGGATGTCTCTGAAGCTCAGGACGTGCTTCCTCAGCTAGGTGAAGTATGTAACCCATGCGCCTCCTGGGTATGGTGTTCTGTCCCCTCTAGTGGCACCGAGACCACTTAGAGTTTAATGAGTCTGCTACAGGCTGAGCTAAGCACCACGTGGCTTTTAGCTCATGCAGTAGAGCAGCATTTCTCAAATTGAGGTCTGCGGACCCCTGGGGGTCCCTGGGGGACTCCAGGGAGTCTGTGAGCCCCGCTGAGAAACTCCTCCCCCTCCCTCCCTCCCTCAGCTCCTCCCTCTCCCTCCCAGGCGCACCTCCAACATACTGGGGAACAGGCTTACTTGTCCTGGCTCCCCACCGCCTCTGGAAGCAGCAGGCATGTACACTGGGGTGGGGAGGCCAGGGAGTCTCCACGCACTGCCCCAGGCCCAAGTGCCGACTCCAGAGCTCCCATTGTCCAGGAACTGCAGCCAATGAGAGCTGCTGGGGCAGTACCTGAGGGCAGGAGCAGTGCAGCCAGAGGGATGTGCCGGATGCTTTCGGGAGTATCCCATGGTAAGCACTGCCCCACTCACCCCCCCCCACATCCTAACCCCCTGCCCCAGCCTAGAGCTCGCACCCCCCCCACACCCAAACTCCCTCCCAGAGCCTGCACCCCTTCCTGCACCCAAACTCTCTCCCTGAGCCTGCACCCCACAATCCCTGCTACACCCCAACCCCCTGCCCCAGCCTGTGAAAATGAAAGTGAGTGAGGGTGGGGGGGGGGAGCAAGCGACGGAGGGAGGGGGGAATGGAGTGAAGGGAAGGGGCAGGAAAGGGGGCAAGGCAAGGGCTGAGTGAGTGTCTTGGGGGTCCCCCAAACTTTTAAAATAAAAATGGGGGTCATCGGGTTGCTAAAGTTTGAGAACCACTGCAGTAGAGGCTCATGCACCAAGCTTTAGAGGTCCTAGGTTCGATCCCATCCGCCGATGACCGAAATTTGTCGGTGTTATTTGGGGAGTGCAGAACAGGACAAAAAATGAGTGGTGAGTGAGAAATGTTCTCCCAGTCCCTACTGAACTATGAATGACTCTAGCTAGTTCTCCTTCTCTAATCATCTCAATTTCTTGAAATTAACCAACATGAACAGAATGAGTGTAGGGGCAGGTGTACTGGTATCTTCATGCTAGACCTGGATTTGATATCTGATTCTGGTCTTTTGCTCTTTGAGCCAGGAACACTGCAGAAACAGCAAAAACTGGGGGAAGTGGTAAAAAAAGGATCAGGATAGGTCACTGATACAGAACAATCTGGATTGCTTGATAAGCTGGGAACAAGGAAACAATATACATTTTAATATGGCTAGATGTAAATGTATACATCTAGGAACAAAGAATAAAGGCCATGCTTACAGGATGGGGGGACAATATCCTGGGAAGCAGTGATGGGGGGGGGGGGAGTTTGCTCAAGAGTAGAAGCTGCTAGGGACTGCTAGGGAGCCCTGCCAGAGGCAGTGACTAGCCTTCCCTCCCCACACCTCTTGTTTAGGGAAGACAGACACTGCAGCCCTGCAAGGGACTCTGGGTGTCTGCTCTCCATAAGTGTTCTGTAGCTGGACTGGAGGAGCTGCTCCAGGGACTGGAGGTAATTAGACTGAGAAAGAACCCCGGGAGTGAGATCAACCCCTGCAGGAACAGTGAGCTTGCCCAGAAGTGGGGGCTCCTGTAGGGGATCATGGGGAAGAGACTGGAAGAGACTATGGCCAAACCCAGACCTGAGGGTCAGCCAATTACATGGATAATCAGTGGAACATGAGCTGTCAGTGTGATGCTGTAGCCAAAAGGGCTAATTGTGATCTTTGGATGCATGAACAGAGGAATATCAAGTAGGAGTAGAGAGGTAATTTTGTGTCTTTATTTGGCACTTTCTTGTCTTTATTTGGCACTGCTATATTGTGTTCGCTTCTAGAGTCCACTATTTAAGAAAGATGTTGATAAATTGGAGATGGGTCAGAGAAGAGTCATGAGAATGATTAAAGGATTAGAAAGGACTTGCCTTATTGTGATAGATTCAAGGAGCTCAATTTATGTATGTTAACAAAGAGAAGATTAAAAAATGACTTGATTACAGTCTATAAGTACCTGCGTGGGGAACAAATATTTAATAATGAACTCTTCAGTCTAACAGAGAAAGATATAACGAAATCCACTGGCTAGAAATTGACTAGACACATTCAGATGGGAAATAAGGTGTAAAGGGTCATGGTGGATTTTCCATCACTGGCCTTTTCTAAATCAAGATTGGATGTTCTCTAGGAATTATTTTGTGGGAGTTCTATGTCCTGTGTTACACAGGAGGTCAGATGAGATGATAACAATGGCCCTTCTGGCCCTTAAACCTATGAACCTAGAATCTCTGAAGACAAATAAGTGGATCTGAAATTGTGAGTAAATAATATTTTACCAGGAAAAAATGTTGATTATCATGTACTGTGCATTGTTGCTATTCCTTTGTGCTAATTACTTCAAGAGTTTTGTATTTTGAGAAAGAATTGTTGGTGTGCAAAAAAAGATTTAGAATAAATATAGAATTACCAGCTCTTAAGGCATGGGAAAGTCTTAAAAGCTGCTTGGTTCTAACGTATTATAGAACTTAAAATAAAAATCCTCGATCCAGCGAAACTGTGCTTGATGCAGACTGGAAGTGTGGACAAAAGTTGCCGTTTTCATAATGTAATAAAAATACTATAATGATAAATAATAATTAATAATAAACAGTGTGTAATAAGTATGTCATAAAAACAAATTTTATATTTCCAAGATCACTGCTTTTATAATTTATACTCAGGTAAAGGAAAAAATCCCTGGAAATATTCATTTTTAGGAGGCGTTCATGAGACTTGACATTTTAGTGAAAGGGATTCATAGGTTGTTAAAGTTTGGGAACCACTGGATTAGACAAACGCCTGTTGGGAATGGCTTATGTGTACTTGGTCCTGGCTCAGTATAGGGGGCTGGAGTAGATGACCTCTCAAAGTTCATTCGATTCTATATATATATATATATAGTAACTAACTCTGTGTGTGTGTGTGTGTGTGTGAGAGAGAGAGAGAGAGATCAGTTGTAGTCTTCCTCAGGCGCAAGAAATTGCATTCAAAGAGGAGCAGTTTGAAAGGATCAGGGATATCTGGGGTTAACTCTGTGTGTGTGTGTGTGTGTGTGTGTGTCTGTGTATCTGCGTGTGTGTGAGAGAGAGAGAGCACACGCATGCACAGAACATGAACCAACTGTTTATTGTGTTTATTTTATGGAGCTCTGTCAACTGAATCTACAGTGAAGAGACTTATGTATTGTACAGAAAATATGTAAATCAAACCCTCTCAGCTATGCAGGAAGCAGGGATTGGTAGTTATATAGTTGCAGGTCAGTAAAAGTATAGCATCACTGTGCTCTGATTAGTTGAGGCAATTCATTCAGTGTAGTACAAAAATATTCTCATAAGCCACATTTTTCTGGCTTAGCTTTCTCTCTTTCTAGTTCAGACTCCTATGGCCTCTCCTACAGTGGCTCTTTTTTGGCTCTTAGGCCTGAGATACCCATTTTCTGTTTTAAACCCCGAGGACACCATTGCTCACCATATTTTTCCCTGATGTTGTCCATAGTGCCTGTGGCATATTCATGTAGAGATGCCATTCACAGGGGAGAATACTATCTGTAGCACTCAATTCAAAACAAGTTATGTCTTTCCGTAGTGCCAGTGGCTTATTTACATCATATTGGAACATGGACCCTGACTGAAATGTAAATGGACTTGTACTGAAATAACATACAGTCTTTCAAAAAATTTGGTTTCCTGAGGAAAATATTAAATCCACAAAGATTAGGCTAGAACTCTAAGATGCTCAGTGATTCCTATTATGTGCTAAGCATCTTCAACTCCCATTAATGTCAGCAGGAGTTGAGGACATTCAGCATATTTTAGGCACGACAAGCACTTTACAAGTTCAGACCCTGTAGATTGAGTTTAAAAATAAATCTAAACATGATCTCTTTAAAATAATCTTTTTGGTTGGGGTTTGGAGGAGGGACTAATAAACAAGTGTCTAACAGACCCACAAATTTAAGGATGTTTGACCTAGTGATTTTTGTAGAATTGATTAATAGAATTCCTCCTTCAAGTCCCTCTTCAAAACATGCTTTTCTGTGACCTCTATAAACCCTAATCCTACTTTGCAAACATAAAAGGTGTATGTAGCAATCACTCACTCAAGAAAATAGAGACACTGTATAATGAATGTAGTGGTGTTTTCAACCTTGGCTACCTGGCTCATTTGGGGCTATAGCTAAAGCCTGTGGGCTGCTTTCATGCAAGCTGGTACTCATTCCACTTTGCAATGAGGGTGCAGGCTAAAGCACTCAAGTGCTGATAGTCCTCTATTGCCTTCCCACAATTCCCCCGAGGTGCCCAGAAAGACAGACAATTTCTTTTCCAATTAATTGGGAAATAATTAGACTGACTCAGTTTACTGCAGCGCAAAGTACCATGGGATATGCCCCCAGAAGTCCTAGAGACATTCATAGGTGAGTGCAGCGCCAGTGAGGACACAGTAACTTGAGCATGGCTTTGCATTGTGGCAGTTCACACCTGGCTGAAACTCATAGCTTTGTTCCATCCTGTTTTTGTTATCCACTTGTTTATAATATAACAAGAAAAACACACAAAAATGTAGGTGTATTCCTTTGTTGTGTTAGTTAATGATGCAGTGAAATTCGATTGTGATATCTTCTATCTTTTTAAAAAAATAAAGTCTCTGAAAATTTGTAGATTAATAGGAATTATGTTTTAAATGAAATCAGATTATTTTGGAAGGACACTGACAAAGAGTTTGAGTAGTTGAACATAAAGAAGATTTTATGTTCATGAAATGGGAAGAGTTATAAATATTAATAGTTAAAAATTCAGTCACCTTTCCTGAAATAATCTGTATTGTTTTAAGAAAAACAGTGACTCATAGACTCATAGACTTTAAGGTCAGAAGGGACCATTATGATCATCTGGTCTGACCCCCTGCATGCTGCAGGCCACAAAACCGTCCCTACCCTTCCCTTGACTCTGCTGATGAAGTCCCCAAATCCTGTGTTTTAGTGACTTCAATTGCCAGAGAGCCCTCCTGCTAGCGATCCCTGCCCCATGCTGCGGAGGAAGGCGAAAAACCTCCAGGGCCTCAGCCAATCTACCCTGGAGGAAAATTCCTTCCCGACCCCAAATATGGCGATCAGTAAGACCCCGAGCATGTAGGCAAGAGTCTCCAGCCTAACCCTTGTTAGCCATTATACTATTTACCTACCATTGCTCGGTATTCCTCAGCTAATATGTTTTACCATTAAACCATTCCCTCCATAAACTTATCTAACTTATCAGTGATAGGGAAACAATTTTTAGATTGAAAATTAAAGATTTGGGATTTATATAATCTATGTATATGTAATATATTAATCCTCTGAAAACCAAGAGTTATTTTTTTTAGACATAATAAAGGGTCTTGTAAACATCAGTTTTATTGAAGCGTAATTTTTGGTAACAAGTATTCTAAATTATCATCTTTAAGAAAAAAGTTGTTTAGTATTAAAGTGAAGAACTTTAAATATTGTGTGTGATTTGACTTTTCCTGAGAATAATTTTTAAAAACTGAAAAGAGCATAATCAGCATCTCAAAATAAAAGTTTTGGGGGAAGGCTTTAGCTATCATTGTCAGATAGCAATAGCTAAGGCTGCGAGTTTGTCACGGAGGTCATGGAAGTCTCGGATTCTGTGACTTTCCGAGACCTCCATGACTTCTGCAGTGGCCGGTGCAGCTGGCCCGGGGGCCGCCTGAGGAGCTCGTGCAGCCTCTGAGCCAGCTGCACCGGCCACTGCTGGGGCAGTCTTGGGCCACTGCAGCAGGAGTTTGGGTGTGTGTGGGGAGGGGTCAGGGCTTGGGCTTCCCGGCTAGTGAGAGCTGTGGAGCCAGCACCTGGGGCAGGGGCAGCACGCAGAGCTAGGAGTTGAGGGAGGGATATGTCGCCGCTTCCGGGGAGCCACGAGGGGCCAGAGAGGGAGGTGGCCAGCCCTGCCAACCCCTGCCCCCAGCACCACACACCGCCACCTGCTCCCCCCAGCACCAGCAGGGTCCTGGCCTGCTCCCCCTTCTGAGCACCTGTGGTGCCCCCCCGGGCCATCCCCCCAAGATTTAGTCTGGGGTATATAGCACAAGTCACGGACAGGTCATGGGCTGTGAATTTTTGTTTAGTATCCGTAACCTGTCCATGACTTTTACTAAAAATACCCGTGACTAAAACATAGCCTTAGCTATAGACAATTCAAACTTCACAAGTCTCCTAGGCCTAGATTTGTAAAGGTATCAGTGTAACAATGCATATCTCATTTAAGAGACTCATTTTCAAAAGCACAACAACACCTAAATACCTATAAAAATCTGCTAACTATCTATTCACAACTTTGGTAAATTTGATGAAATTCTATAAATAAAATTCTGGTGTTTAAACTAGCAAACACTTTTACAACTTGTAGGCCATAACTTTAGAGTATTTAAAAGTGATACCTACTAAGGGATAAATCCTGTGAGGTGCTGAATGTCCTTCAACTGCAACTGATTTCTTCAGGAGTTGAAGGATCAACAGCACCTCACAAGGACTGGACCTAAGATCTAAACCCTACATGTTGATGACTGCTTTTGAAAGAAATGGACATAACCAAAGTGCTAAGGCTCAGCACCTACGAGGAACAGCTTCTGCTTAGGACCCAATTTTGTGAGGTGCTTTGTGCTCCTGTGATGAGTTAAGCATCCTCAACTGTTAATTACTCCAGTGGAAATAGAAGGCATCAGTCTTTGTTCTAAGGTCCACAGTCCTGTTAGAGTGGGTACTGTGGCCTACTTGCAGGTTGGGGGCAGATACAGACCTGTCACTCACTTCCCCTCCCCCACTTCCTCATCATTTTCTCTGCTTCCCATTAGCCAGCTGCTCAGCCAGCCCTCCCTGCTGCAGAGTTTTCAGAGGGAAATTCCAAACTTTAGTTAAAATTTCTGACTTACAGTTCAGCTCAACGACATGTCTGTCCAATTCCCAGCTGTGTCCCAGAGCTTCGTTTGCCCTTTGGGGAGAATGCCTCCTTAGCTTCCCTTCCCTTCGGAGGAGTTTGCAGTGGCTGGTGTCCTACAGGCTTCAGGGATTTAACTGGGATGAGAAAAAACAGAGGCAAAAAGAAAGGGCTATATCTCTTGCTCCCCCGCCTTATCAGGTGTCTTGCTGGGGAGCTCAACCAGCTTCCCTCACAGCCCAGCTGGCTGGGGTCACCTCAGGTTCCTCTTCCACCAGCTGGAAAGGAGCCAGGCAGGAGTGGAATTGCCTGCTCTGGGAAAGGCATCCCCCATTCCCCATCTCCATGAAGTCACTGAAGCCAGGAGGGCACCAGATGAATACCTGAGCTTCCATAGCCTGCACCATCAGTCACTCCTGACTGCAGAGCTCAGCCATCTCCTCCCTCCTCCTTCACTTCCCCAGGGATAGTGGATGGAGGACACAGCACAGACACTGCTAGTGCCAAAGTGTATGGTAAGGGCCTAGCTCTCTCTCCCTACTACCATCTCCGTAACAGGTACCCACATCTCAGGGGATCCCTACTGATAGGAGACCTCTAGGAGAAACACACATTCATCTGGCCCATGTAGCTCCCACACAGTGAAGAGGGGTAGAGCTTCTGGGTAGCCCATCTTGAACCTCAGGCCAGTATTTTCCCTGAGAGACCCAGAAGGGGTCCATGAGGGGGAAGGGAGACAATAAGTCCAGCCTCTTTGAGTGGAGGGGGAGTGCTAGCCACTTGAAATATTTTTGGAGTAATCTCTGAACCCAGTTTTGCTCCCCCCTCTGAAGCAGAATTACGGGAACAAACTCCCAAATGGGAAGTAAATGAATAATTAACCAATGGTGTTTTCTCTTTCTCGCCTTCACAAAGTGCACCAGGGCAGATAATCCCCAGTGTCTGTTTCCCATGCTTTACCTCAGATGTGCTGCATGGCAGATCAGTGCAAAAATGCGACAAGGCCATAGACACATGCTAATTCCTCTAGGTGTGCACACCCTTCCTCCCCAACATCCATACACATACAGAGGGAATTTTTCCTCCTTAGGGAAGGAAGGCATCCTCATCAGGCATCTCTTGGGGGCATATACCTGAATGATCATTATATCTTTTTGATGTGCTTTTATCACTATTATCATTACACATGCAGATGATAGATTCACTTGTTTAATCCTTTCAGCGAGTTCAGTCTACTATAGTTACCACTACTTTCCTACTTTGACATCCACTTACACTGATAACTTTGTATTCTTTGCCACTCTAAAGGCTTTTGACAAAGTCATCTTGACCTGCCTATAATGTCTCACTCAGTCCCACCATTGTAATATCTAGTCTCTCCATTTTTCTGCATATATTGGCTAGCTTCCTGGGTTCATTCAGTCCCCTTACATTCCATGTGACAATCCTTGTAGTTGCCAGTTTCAGTCTTCCAGCCATGCAGGGCACTGGTTCGCGCAGAAGCCCAGTCAGATTTCACAGCAGTTGAAGAATACTAGGTTGGGTTATCATGGCATAACTTTGGGGCTAATGCCATACAAGAGCCCCAAGAATCAAGTGCAGCAAGTGTTTTGGGTTGGAAACCCTAGCCTTTAGCCAGAAGGCTTAAACCACAAGGCAGCAGGGATTTTGGCAGCCGGCTTACTGAATGGTGGCCTACACTTGTCATATCACAGTACCAACTTTGGACATTTGTGGTATTTTATAGGTGCAACAGCACCATCTGCTGTTGCACCACATCCTGTTAGTACTCTCATCAAATTGTCCACAACTGCTTATTCAGACAGATTTCCCTGCTTATATTGTGGCTAACCTCCATATTTAAAAACTGTTCCACTATCCATAACCTACGGATTAGAAGACACTGCCAGGGATTATTCAAATATATGCCACAACAACTTCAGATTCTGATGAAGATGACAAAAAATTCTATGAAAACATTGAAGTACTGGAAATCAGTATTGGAAAAAAAGACAGAGGTAATTCCTATGGGAGATTGGAACATAAAAGTAGGAAGAGAACATCTATGGCAGTGGGCCCATTTGGCCATGGGGAAAGAAACAGCGGAGGAGAAAGATTAATAGAATTTTGCAAGAAACATGACCTCATTATCTGCAATACTTATTTTGAATGAAAAGGAAGCTCAAAACATACATGGGAATCACCAGTTTATATGTATAAAAACCAAATAAATTTTATACCAGTCAGCTGTGGGTACAGAACTAGTGGTAAAAAGGTTAAGGTTATGCCAAGTGGAGATTATGGATCAGATCACAGACTGGTGTTGATGAGATTGAATTTCAAATTGAAAAAGTTACAGAAAACCAAATACTATCTAGGATTGAACCTTGAAGAAGAAGTGTTATCAAAGAAGCTGCAGATAAACATGTACGGAAGAAGTTACTAGCTAATAAAAACTCATTGAAATCATTGTTCTGATGGACAAAAGAAAGAAAGTAAAAGCACAAAGATTGACAAGAGAAAAGGAGTATTACTGAAGTAAAAATAAAATGATAGAGAATAAATGCAGATTAATAAAGACTAAATGGCTGAATGAGAAATGCAAAGGAATTGAACAACTGGATAAAGAGAACAAACCAAGTGAGATTATCAAAATATAAGAGCCTTCAATTACAGAAGGAAGGTGATCAACATGACCCTTAAACACAAAAATGGAAAATATATGTCAGCTCATATTAGAAAGATCAGTTGAAATGGGGAAAACAGTATACTTGTGTTTCACCAACTTTCAAAAAGCATTTGACAAAACCTGCCACTACAAGTTGCTCAACATATTAAGATCAGTAGGGATTGATGGATACGAATACTGAGTAATGAAACATTTGTACTGGAATCAGAAGGCAATTATAATGGGAGATGAAAATGAAAATTTAATAGAGATCAAGAGAGGAGTGAGACAAGGTAATGTAATGTCACCTACTTTATTCAACATTTATAGTGAGTGTTTGATTAAATTAAAGAAAGAGAAGAAGGTATTAAGAAAAATGGAAAAAGGGTGAAACCACTGATAGATCCAAAGAGCTACCAACCAGTTTCTTTGCTGAGTGTCATCTACAAGCTGATGGAGAGATTAATCTTGATGAGCTAGTCGATCCTCAGCTGCCTCACATTCAGGCTGGATTCAGGAGGGGATGATGCACCCAAAATCAGGCATTCTTCTCCAAGACAAGATATAGAAAACTCATTTGAATCAGGAAAGAAAGTTGGTGCAGTTCCTATTGATCTGATGACAAACTACAACAACTGTGTGGCCTGTCAGTCTGACTGCCAACTGCTGCAAGTTATTCCTTGTAGGTCGATGGTGCAATTCACTCAAGACATGATTAGCAGCTGAGGCTATATCCTGCAAGTTGGGGAGAAAAATCAGTCACCTAAAATGTCTCCTTATGGCCTTGCACAAGGGTCAGTGTTGGCTTCTCTTTTGTTCGATATATAGAGGACATATACAATCTTCCTGAAATGCAGGCTGACAAGTAGGTGTATGCTGAAGGCATCTGTATTGCTGATACTGGAAACTACTTCCACAGGATTGAAGGGAATCTTAGACAAGACATGGATACTTTCACCACTTACTTCCAGCAGTGGAGACTAATGCTCACTGACACCAAGACCATGGTAACTACTTTCCATCTAAACAATTGCTTGTCAATCAACCCATCTTGATCCATGTTCAAGGATGGCTACTGACATTTCATCCAGTTGTCACATACTTCGTATTAATATGCAACCGTAGCCTGACACATCAGTTTTACTTGGAGCACCTGAAAATGAAGATTTCTTCCTATTCTACTTTGGTTTGAAAACTGGGGAGAATAAGGAGCAGACCCTTTCCCCCTTTGTACATTTGTATTTGCCCTGGTGTTTGCTCCAGCTGAATATTGCTTTGACATCTGGGATTGCAATCACCACACTCAGCTTGTCAACACAGTGTTGAATTTGGCTACTCAGATTATTAGTGACTGCTTGAATTATACACCAAGTTCCAGTCTGTATGTGCTAGCACACAGAGCTCCACCAGACCTTTAATGAGAGGCCATTACTGTTGTCTGTCTGGAGAGCTGTGACAAATTAAACAAACCCATTATATCTCTGGTTGACTGATTCCCCAGTCCCAGACAGGAAACACAGTGCCAAGTCAAAAGTCTGCTCATACTCAGGGAAGGAATCCCACTCCTGTGGACTAGCGTGTGACACAACAGCTGATCTTGACATCTCTGCTACAGGCTTTTTACTATGCATGGATGATCAGCACCACCAAGGAGCTGAAAACTATTACCTTACAGAGTGGAGGGATCAGTGGGAAAGAGAAAGAGAGTCTAACCCACTAAGTAATCAGGATTCCGTCACTGCACCTGACTCCTTGTCCACTTGATTGCAGATATTGGAACAGGCACTACAGGTATGCACTAACTTGGCCTGGTTTCGTCCCTACTCTGTGACTATGGGTCAGGATTGAAGACAATAACTTCCATCTTGGAAGAGTGCCCAACTCAACATCTGGGGGACAGTTTACAATGTTTAGCCTCCCCGTGTACAGAGGCTCTCCTCTGGTTATGGAACCTGAACATCAAGCTCTGACATCTGCATGGGAGAGAAGAACCAGCTAATGTAATGTCCAAATTATTGCCTCAAGCTTCTGTCACAGGTTGCATGCCTCCACGTCCTCCTCCTCCCCGCACAAGATGGCTATGGAGTTATGGTAAGGACAGCAGACCAGATATTGAAGAACTAGCATGTCCTCTGACCCAACATTTCTTTATTTCTATCTCACCATCTGCCTGACCTCCATTGCAGGTTTAAAGACTTTCTGGGATAGACGGTTCCTCAGTGTGTAGCAGTCAAAATTTAATCTAGTATCTCTATCAAAGATACATGTGGCTACTTTCCCTGGTGGTCATGGACTATGTGTTTCTTGCTAGAGGAAATTTGTACCTGAAAGAGTGGTATCCTCAATATATGGACCCTTCATAGGCAGTCAAGTCAGGGCAGGCATCATCTCAGTCCCTTTCTTTGGGCATGAAAACTCATGTAGAGTCAGGCCAACAAAATTAAATAAATAAATAAAAATCAACTGTCATCTGACACCCAAAGTTCCCCCACATGCTTTCATAAGCAAGGCTAACATGGGTGGACAATATTGCAAGAATGGTTCCTCTCAATGTAACAAATTGTTTGGCCTAACAGTTCCTTCTTGGGGAGGTAGGATTCAAATCTGTTTCATGACGCTACAAGGGGCTTGGGATCAGATGCTCAGACAAGTCAGTTACCAGCTATCTTACTGATACAATGGGAAATATCACGGAGAGCTGATGCTGTTCAGGGTCATCAGAAAAGTTGGGTCCTGCCAGATAATATAGAAAGCAATACAGGTCATATGGCAAGATGAAGTAGCCTGTGAAGTACAACAGGAGAAAATACCTCTTTGCAAGTGGCAGCTAGAACAAGTGCAGAATCAGTAACTACCGTCTATTGCAGGGATGGGCAAACTTTTTGACCTGAGTGCCACATCGGGGAATAGAAATTGTATGGTGGGCCATGAATGCTCACAAAATTGGGGTTGGGGTGTAGGAGGGGGTGAGGGCTCTGGTTTGGGGTGCGGGTTCTGGGGTGGGGCTGGGGATTAGGAGTTTGGGGTGTAGGAGGGTGCTCTGGGCTGGGACTGAGGGGTTCGGAGAGGGATTAGGGCTGGGGCAGGGGTGCGGGAAGGGATGCAAGTTCCGGCTGGGGGTGTGGGCTCTGGGGTGGGGCTAAGGATGAGGGTTTGGGGTGCAGAAGGGTGATCTGTGCTGAGATTGAGCGGTTTGGAGGGCAGGAGGGGGATCAGGGTTGGGGCAGGGGGTGGGGCATGGGGAGAGGCTCAGGGGTGCAGGCTTCGAGCGGTGCTTACCTCAAGTGGCTCCCAGAAGCAGTGGCATGTCCCTTCTCCGGCTCGTATGCATGGAGCAGCCCCCGACCTGTGTCCCCAGCGGGAGCTCACGGGCCGTAGTTTGCCCACCCCTGGTCTATTGCCTCAGAGCTACCTGCAGATTTCCCAGGAGGCATATCTGGCATTAGAACTCTGAGTGGGGCCAGGTTCTTTCAATTTGAGAGCAAAAGAGCTGCCTATAGCTTTGATTAAATGTTGTGACAGACCCAGACCAGTGGGGTACAGGAGTCTGGTAAAGGGCAAATATACTGGTCACTGGATGAGTAGTTTTCTTTTCCCTGAGTGACCAGAGCAGGGGTTGCACTAGAGTAATCAGGAACCTGCTAGAACCAGTTAAGGCAGGCAGGCTAATTAGGACACCTGGAGCCAATTAAGAAGAAGCTTCTAGAATCAATTAAGGCAGGCTAATCAGGGCACCTGGGTTTTAAAAAGGAGCTCACCCCAGTTTGTGGTGGGAGTGTGAGGAGCTGAGAGTGAGAGGGTGTGCGTGTGCTGCTAAGACTGAGGAGCACAAGCATTATCAGACACCAGGAGGAAGGTTCTGTGGTGAGAATAAGGAAGGTGTTTGGAGGAGGCCATGAGGAAGTAGCCTAGGGAGTCGTAGCTGTCATGCAGCTGTTACAGGAGGCAATATAGACAGCTGCAGTCCACAGGGTCCTGGGCTGGAACCCGGAGTAGAGGGTGGGCCCGGGTTCCACCCAAACCTTCCAATTGACCTGGACTGTGGGTTCTCCCAGAGGGGAAGGTCTCTGGGCCGTTCCCCAACCCACATGGTGAATCTCTGAGGCAAGAAAATCTGCCAATAAGAGCAGGACCCACCAAGATAGAGGAGGAACTTTGTCACAATGTGGTCACTGGACATTGTCCAGAGTTAAGCAAGAATTGCAGGAATAGCTTTGTTCCATTCCCAATCTCAGCAACCTATCGAAAGGCCGTAAAATCATCCATTATCTGTTTCAGATTAGAGCATCACAATCCGCTCCCCATCCTATTTCTCATCGCAGAGAACTGGGGACAAGCAGAGAAGGGTGCTGTCTGAGTCACCTGAATAATTCCCTAAAGGAGGCTTGTCTTCAAAGTATTCACATTTTACCATCCTCAGACAATTCTAACATTTTGCAGATGAATGGATAGCTATTTCTTTTCCCAGTTTTGAGCATTACCATTTGATCTTGCAGGGTCATGTTTTAGGATTATAGTAGCAATTATATTGGCTTTAGGGAAGAATGAAATCTCTTCCTAGACAATTTTTCTGATCAGGGTTCTGTGCAGAGATAAAGCTGATATAAACACATGGTGGCATGGTTCCTGGAATATTTTGAATTCAGGACAAATACAGACACACTGTGTCAGGGAAGTCAATCATAGACCTTGGCTGAGGATAAATACCATCAGATACAAGGTAATATCTCAGAAAAATAGTAACAGAAAATAAAGATGGCCATAATGGAGAACAAATGGCATCACAAAAATAAAAGTCCAAGTCTTTTTTGGAACCTATTGGCAATTCTCATCTCATACACAGCTATATTTCAGTGACCCAGATTTCATATGATACCTATCCTATAATTCTGGATATCCCTTTCATACCTCTTCCATCTCATCCTTTGGCAGAGATCTAGCTCCAAATGTATATTCTCCATTCCAACAACTGGTGAACACAGTTTTCTTTTTAACTTTTAACTTTTAAAAGCATCTTCCTAATTCAGTTCAGGGAAAGGGGTACCAGAAAAAGATCACAGCATCCACCCATGATTCATTGAGGTCTCAGCGCACTGCTCCTTTAATGGATAACTGGCCTGTTCTGGTTATGACCGCCAACATGTCTGACAGGATTTTCATAATAACTGGGAAGACCACAATCAGCCCTACCCCAGAGAGAAATGTTCCTGTTCTGGGTGGAATATGGTTTCCCATCTCTATGTGCACTAGCCATCAAGAGGGAGATGAATAGCAAGACTTATGTAGCAGATGTTGGATTCAAAGAGTGGCTCCAATACCCAAAAATATCTCACTCACAATAAGTCAATATGGTAGGCTAGTGGTCAACCTCTTGACATCTCGAGACACTAAATAAAGTGCCCTGTAGCCTCTCTATATGTCAGGACCCAGGATATGAAGTGATGAATGACATCTTACAAAGCTGGTCAAGGTCCTTGATATAGGTCTTCCCACCTTTTCTAGGACAATACAAAAGATAGGGCTATGAAAGTGGCAGTGATAATGTTTAAACCTTTCTGGATGCAGAGGCTATGACTTTCAGGCCTGATTTACCTAGCACTGGATCTTCAGATGTAGTTATATTGCAGAAGAGGACTGCTATTGTAAAGCAAATCCTCCATTTGGGATCAGAGAGGTATAAAATTAATACTTGGATGAAGTGATTATCATTGTCCTGGGTCGGACCACCAAAGAAATCAACAAATAGAACTTATTTTATTGGCTGAGACAAAGTCCACAGTTTAACAACCATGTTAAACCAATGAAACATAGGTTCCTCTAGGAGGATTTTATTGTGGGTGTATTCTAGTGTTCAAACAAAAAAGTCAAGTCTCTGTACTATAATGTGCTCAGCCTGTTCAAGAAAAGGAATTTTTGTACAATTCCTAACAATAAATGTTTCCTTAGGGCATCGACCTTATTCCAACTCTGCAAGGTCATAGTACACTACCTTGGAACTTCATTCTGTTACTTACAGTGCTACCCAGATTGAACCTCTATTGGAGATGTCATAATTCTTCCTATCCATTACAGTAGGACTCCTGATGGCCACTATCCCCACTCAGGTGAGCTCTTTTTTGAAGATGGGAGCTTTCTGTAATGAGATCCTGTCATCCTGGGGAGCACTGATGATCCCATGACAGAGTAGTCATATCTCCTGTGTTGATATCAGTAGAGAGCCACATGGCAATCAATTCCTAAATTCATCATGTTCTACATATTGGGTATCCAGCCTTAGCCAATGCCAGTTCCTTTCTTTTGGCAGAATTCTTCACCGTATGTTAGTGCTCAGAGGAAGATGGAAGATTATATTTATATATAATCTACTTCATTTTTGGATGTCCACATTTAAAGGATGATCCTGCTTCCTATTCTAGAGTCATACTTTTATGAATATCTCATTGTAATGGATCGGTGGAGCTTAGCATGAAGAAGAATAGCAAAATATATCTGTGCTTATCTGAAAATTTGCTTTATTTGAGGAATAATATCCATAGATCTTGCCAGTGGTGCTGGAACAATTTGTATAGTGGGGGTTATGAGAACCATTGAATCAAACTGTAAACCCTATATATGATGGAAACCACTTCAAGCCAGGGGGTGCAGTAGCATCCCCCGCACTCCTACTTCCAGCACCTGTGGATCTGGCCCACCCTGGAGACAAATGGATCATCCAAAACAGATGGAAATTGACATCCGAGGATTTGTTGTCAGGTGTAATTTACAATGCTCTGTGGCAGGAGAAATTGCTGTGCTTTTTCCTCATAGTATATTTAACACAATCTGTAATTTAGGAGCATAGATTTGAATTATCCTGGGTACAGACGTTATTTTAACTGGAGGGAACTTTAGAAGGGGAGGGGGGCATTTTCCTGCTGCCGGTGACTGACAGGTCTAGTTCTGACCCCCAAGCTGCAAGCAGGTGGAAATACCCATTGTTATGGGTCTGTGGGCCTTATTACTTAAAGGAATTAATTTTTCAGGTAAGCACAGGTACATTTTCCTATTCAGCATGTTGCAGGATTGTGTATATAGTACAGAGAAATATGAAAGCTGCTTGACTATGTGAGCAAATTTCTATACCATACTGAAACGAGAACTGTAAAGCAAGAAGGAAAATGGTTATGATATCAGGTAAAGATAGGATAGGGTCTTACTGATAGTGTTTAAATGCAGTCGATCCAATACAAGCTTTTATGAGTAGCTTCTCTTTTTAGAGTGTTCAGTTATCTGATTCCAAATAAAAGTAGCTCACTAGAGGGTTCTTTAAGAGAGGCATTTAGAATAAACTGATATTGAGATCAGCTCTTAACATAGAAAAATGTCCAAGGGTGTGGGAAAACAGAATTTCTCACAGTCATCTATTCAGTGTCTCATAGCATATACTCGGCACAGTGTTCTTGATTCTTGTATTTGAAAAACGGAGATGATACTTCTCAGAAATATTGTGAGATTAGTTAGCGTTTATATGGTGCTATGAAGTTTTAAAGCAGTAACTACTATTTGTATCTATTCAATTATTACATATTTTGATTTAGATAAAATAGGGAAACTGTCACATATCTTCAATTTATATTAATGGGTTCATTGTAATGAGTAAAGTTGTGAGTGAGGGATCATTTTTTGGGTAAAAGGAAGGTGTAAAAAGGACCAGCCTTAGAAATTAATAACATAGGACCAATTGTTCTAAACTTAGTCATGCAAATAGTCCCACTGAATTTGAATAATGAGAGTAGTATTTTCCCCATAGTTAGTAGCGAATCCCTTGCTAATACAAAAATGTAATTCCTTTAATTGTAATGGCAAAATAAATGGTTTGAATTGCATTTTCACTTTATTTCTAAAGGTCTATTCCTTTTGATTTTCTGGAAGATCTTATGTTATAAAAACAAACGTTGTGTTTATGTGCATACTTCCTATTTTAAAAGTATGAAAACTGACAATCTACCTGGGCACTTTAAAGCCTTGTCTGTTTCAGGAGATCTCCCACTATTTCACAACCACCAGCTCCACTGGTGATAGTGCAACAGTAGGAGTTCTGGTGTAGACAAAGCTCAAACCTTTTTTAATTTGGAGTCATCACAACCTGCTCTGGGCAGGGTTAAACAACAAAGTGGTAAATACTCCTGAGCCCTGTCTACACTAGGACTCCTAACATTGCCCACACTTATCTCCTGTTCATTAAAAGGAAAACCATCGAGATAAGAACAATGCTGTCACAGTAGTAAAAGGATAGGGGTTACTTAATAATTGAAAACTCTCATGAATGTTGTAAATGAAGTGGAATGAACTCATTCTAATCATGATACTGTAATGTCAACGAGTGTTAAATTTCAGAGCTAAAATAGAGTGACCTAGTATTTTGTACACATTTATTTTAGTCGTGGCAAATAAAGTGTTACAGAAAGTTAATTTTGCATCCAATAATAAAGGCAAAATATCTTTAATGCAGCAACTTTGTAGTATTTTTGTTCTTCTGATAACATGGTCATAAAGGTTATAACTAGCTAATGTACAGCTACTGATGATGCAAATAAAGTAACTTGAGTGACTTGTTAGAAATATTATCTCTGGTAGAGAGACTCTTCATAAATGTAATAATGTTTCAATGTACTTAACAGCCAGTGACTGAGTTAGTTATTCTTAAAAGTTCATTTTGTAAATATTGTATGCCTCTTAAAAGTAACTGTTACTTTAACCATTGTGCAAAATAAATAAAAAATATAACTTACTAAAACAAGTAAAACGTAAAACTGTGGCCCTTTTATATGGGGAAGCTTACAGATCTCTGATAATAAAGCAATAAACCGTATAGTTGTAAGTAGTGAGGCTAAAGTTTTAAAAAGGAAGGTCTAGTCCAGGGTTGGCAACGTTTGGCACGTGGCTCGCCAGGGTAAGCACCCTGGCGGGCCGGGCCAGTTTATTTACCTGCTGACTCATAGACTTTAAGGTCAGAAGGGACCATTATGATCATCTGGTCTGACCCCCTGCATGCTGCAGGCCACAAAACCGTCCCTACCCTTCCCTTGACTCTGCTGATGAAGTCCCCAAATCCTGTGTCTTGGTGACTTCAACTGGCAGAGAACCCTCCTGCTAGCGATCCCTGCCCCATGCTGAGGAGGAAGGCGAAAAACCTCCAGGGCCTCAGCCAATCTACCCTGGAGGAAAATTCCTTCCCGACCCCAAATATGGCGATCAGTAAGACCCCGAGCATGTAGGTAAGAGTCTCCAGCCTGACCCTTGTTAGCCATTATACTATTTACCTGCTATTGCTCGGTATTCCTCAGCTAATATGTTTTACCATTAAACCATTCCCTCCATAAACTTATCTAATTTAATCTTAAAACCAGACAGGTCCCTTGCCCCCACCGTTTCCCTCGGAAGGCCATTCCAATATTTCACCCCTCTGACGGTCAGAAACCTTCGTCTAATTTCAAGCCTAAACTTCCCCACTGCCAGTTTATATCCATTCGTTCTCGTGTCCACATTAGTACTAAGCTGGAATAATTCCTCTCCCTCCCTGGTATTTATCCCTCTGATATATTTAAAGAGAGCAATCACATCCCTCGCCTGCGCTGCTTCCCGCTACCCCCATTGGCCCGGGACGGCGAACCGCGGCCAGTGGGGGCCGCGATCGGCCGAACCTGCCGCGTCAGCAGGTAAATAAATTGGCCCGGCCCGCTAGGGTACTTACCCTGGCGAGCCGCATGCCAAGCGTTGCCGACCCCTGGTCTAGTCACTTAAACTGCCAAGAGAGAAATTGCTGCATTTATCTGAAATAAAGTTTGATTGTTTAAAGATGAGGTCAGTGTAAAATTCACCAACACAGGCTAAGACCTTCTAAAGCCTGTCTAGTTAAGGCCCTGCTTTCTTGATTGCCAATATTCATGTGATTACTGAATTCAATACGGCGAATAAAATATAAAAGGATCAAAAAGATGTAAAATTATACATTTATAACTTTTACTACTGCATAATGTTTTTATTATAAAACACTTAAATGTGACCAGTAAAGTGTGTGTGTGTGTGTGTGTGCAGGGGACAGGGAGGACATACAGTAGTGGTCATAGAAGTAATCAAAATTAGGATTTATAAAAATAGGTAGGAAGCAATACTGAAAATATATAGATGCCATAAGTATGTCCTCATCTGTGTTCAGTTCTGGAGACCCCATCTCAAAAAAGACATAGAAAATAGAAAGCACCTAAGGAAGGGCCTTTTACCTTGTTATTCCAGAAGGATCCATTCACCACATGAGAGGTGGTGAGATGTTGCACACACCAATGGTCACACTACATGGATGATACCCAGCTGTATGTCTCATTTTGCACAAACAAACCAATAACATCATAAAGCTGTAAGAATGACTACAAGGCATCAGCTCTTGGATTAAGAATAGCTGGCTCAAATAAATCCATGCAAAACTGAGGTGAGGCTGTTTAGAAGGAGAAAATGCTTTGAATAGTTGGATGGGATTCTGTACTGCACTTCAATTGAAGGCATCAGCCCTCCCTTCCCAAGTAATCAAAGTGGTGTTAAGCCTTGGGATTCTATCCAACTTTATCCCTAAATCTAGATTATTAGGGTGATAGACTGACAATATCCTGGACAAACCTTATGGAATTAAGATAAACTTTATTGAATTTTGTTAAACCTTACAGAATTAGGTTTAATACATTTAGGGTACGTTGTGCTAAAAATGCAATTATGTACCTATTATTGTGGAATTGTCTGTAACTCCTCCAGGAGGAGGGGGGTCCACATGTAATTTCTTGAATGATCAGCCCTTTGAGAGGTTGGTATATACTAGTTCAAACTCCAGGGACCAACAGACAAAGAAATGATTTTTAAATAGTCTGGTTTTAATCAGTCTCAGGACCTTGTTTCTGATCCAGCGAATGGACAGGACCTCTTGTCCATAGAGGGCCCCAGCCCTTAGGGATGGGTTGGAACAACTTGATCTACAGAAGCCCCATAAGGCTCTGTGCTTGCTCTGAGCTAAAGCCATGATGAACTTGATATCACAAAGAAACCCCTTGGGTGATGTGTTGAAGGACTGCTCCTGTCAGAGCCAATGTTAGGGTTGGGTTGATCTCTGGTAAGCGTAGTAGCTTCCATGTGGGTTCTTTTATTGTTTTTAATACATTTTCTCTGTAGTGCATTTACCTTAACAATAAAATAGGCTTTTTAAAAAAGAGCAGTGTGATAACTGTAACTATGGGCAGTCACACTGTTAACAATCTCTCAAGAGAAAGCAAGCAAGCCTTCTTGGGCAGCCTATCTCTGCTGGGAATAACACAGTGAAGGCAGGGAACTGTTCAGCCCGGAGATACCCTCATCTGGAGGGAGTGAGATGTTTGTCTCCACCTAAGAGAGGTGATGGCCAGGGGAGCCAGAAGCCTGAGTGTGGGTGCCCTTACTGTACCATAGAGGGTGAGTACAGATGCAGTTGACCTGAATTGTGACCATCGCTTAGCTTTCAGTTGTATATAAGCCATTAAGACTTTTTCCACTTGCAGAAACTCTAATCCTCCTTCCTAGAGAAGGATCTGGCCAAAGTGATCCATGTACTTTGTCACCTCAAGTCTGCACTACTGTAGCTCAGGGCTTGTCTCCACAAACACTGCATTCAAAACAAGCTAGAGTGTGAATCTACCATGCACTGACTGACCATGTGGAACCTGCTGATTCACACTAACAGTACCTTAGTATGCTTTGATGTACCCCGCTTTCAGTAGTGTAGTAGTAACAAAAGGAAATGGGTAAACAAATTTATACTAATCTCCATATTCCCCAAATGAGAAGTGGATAAACTTTGTTTACCTACATTTACCCTCTACTACATTACTGCCCACTTTGAAACAGGAGTAGATCAAAGGTCACTAAGGAACTGTTAGTGTGAGTCAGCACGCTTCACACAGAGAGTGTGCGGCAGGCTAATGTGGGGTAGAGTCACACCCTAGCTTGCCGTGATCTAAATGTTTATGTAGACAAGCCCTCACTGTATCTGGAACTGAATGTAAATGTAATGAAAGTACAGCTGCCCACCTCTTCAGTGAAACAGATTGCCGTGAGCACATTGCCTCTGAGCTGTGATTACTCCACTTTCCTCCAATCTACTTTCACTGCTTTTTTAAAGTTTTGGTCCTGATCGTCTTCAGAGGCAAGAATAGTTCAGTACTGTTACATCAGCAACCCACCAAGACAATTCCTTTGGGACAATGCAGCTTACAAACATCAGGATGAAGCATATGAATCTGGAAATAATGTATTTTCAGTCAAGAGAATTGGGCTATGAAACGAGCTTGCAGAGTGTCCTGAAACTGGCCAGATACTGGAAGATTTTCTATTTAGATGAAGCATTTTAATCATAACTAGTATGATGATTATTATCTAAAGAGAACAAAAATTCTCCAGGAAGAGCCTGTCTTATCCAGGGAGAGAAGAGCAGAAAACTTCTTGAAGTCTATTAGGGACCACATATTACATTTGCATGGTCAATGCTTAGATAATAAAGTAAGAAGTGCTATTGAGATCTCTAATACAGATACTAAAGGGCTAGAGGTGGATGGCAAAATACCTATTGTCTTGAAAACGCATCACACTTAAATGCTGCCGGGGAGGGGGCAGGGTTTCCATTAACTCTGCCACTGCTTCAACCCAGTCCCTAAGCTTTTCAATATTGCTCCTCCATTTAAAATTAGATTTCAGTGTTGCTCAACTCCCATGGTTCAGGAATCTAAAAAATATCCCCGTGTAATTTCAAAAATTTTCCTCAGTGAGAGAAAGCCATTACTTCCACGTTTCCCACTCAGTGCCCTACTAAGCTCTGCTCATGAAACAACTCATTCGGAAAAAGAGAAGATTTCATCATTATATCTTAAGCTGAAGAATTCAGAGCCTAATTCCTACAGCCAACTTGTTAGGGAAGACTTATTCTATTTTCAGGCAAAATCCTGTGTAGTATTTGTCTTAACTTCCAAAGTGCAGTAGTCCAACCAATAATACAGAGACCATCACTTGACACTTCTAACCTTGCCAGTTACTGTCTGGTGTATAACCTCCCTGTTCTAAACAATTAACTCTAAAAGCTAGTAAAAATAGTCCTAAAACCACCAGTTAGCTCTCAGCATCTTGGATGTCTCCCAGTCAGGCTTCCTGCCAAGGCCTGGGATTGATATAGCACCTACTGGTCTTCATCAAATAAATCTGTATTCATTCCACTGGATCTCTTTATTGCATTTGATACTGCTGATCGCTGAATTCTCCTCTCCCCAAGAGGCTACAGAGTCTCTGAAAACATGCAGAAGTGGCTCAAGTCCTTTTCTCAGACGAAACTGAGGGTCTCAATAGGTAACTGTTCCTCTGCCTTCGGAGCCTTCACCTTCTGGAATCCCGAAATAATCAGTCCGTCCTGTCTTCCATCTTTCAAGGTCTCTCTCCAGATATTCAAAAGCCCGCTGTGGGCATGAAACAACCTACCTAAGATAGCATCTCTCTTCACAGCCACAACCCTGACCTTTTGTAGTTACATTCCACTGAAGCCAAAAAGCTGTTGACCAGTCAGATGGAGCTCATGAACTTTACAGGAGCTGGATCTAAACAATGAAACACAAGAGAGAAGAATGGCCACAACTTAATGCAAATTTCACCTCTTGAACTTAGCTTTCACACAATTGATTCTTCACACAGATACATGACAATCCCTCTTCTTCCTTTCAAAAATTCTATTATTTATTCACATTTACTCTTATGTGTGTTGAAAACATGGGGGGTGGGAGAGTGAGAAAGCTTTTGGTACTACTCAACACTTGGGCAGTGGTCAGACACTAGGTGCTTATACAGTCCCATCATCATAGATGCGTAATGATCTGTTTTGGGGAAGACTTCTATTCATTTTTATTGGGCCCTTTCTGGGAATATGCTTTCCACTCTACACTTCTCCCTTTTTTTTTTTACTCAAAGCTTATCTAAAAATGGTACATAAGCACTTTCAGATTCAGAATTCAATAAACTTCTCCTTGAACTGATAAAAGCACTAAAGTCAGTTGCTGATGAAATTTTAGATACTACAGTGATGTGATCATATAATTCAAGACTATCATAATACATATGCACAAAGAGGCCAAATTAAGTTTGCCTGTGCAACCTTAACTCTGACATCTACTAACTTTTGAACATTTGACTTGCAATTGTAATGTTCTTGTAACATGATCTTTTTGGATGTAATACAGGTCTGTCGCATCTTATGCGCATTTAACATGCGCGAATTCAGCTTTACGCGGTTGGCAAAAACAAAAAAAAGAGAAAAATAACAATTTAAATACTGTACCTGTACTGCGGGCGATTCTGCCTGCCATTACACTCTATGTAATTTTGACTATACGCGGTTTGCGCTTTAGGCGCTGACTGCGGAATGTAACCCCAGCGTACGATGAGACAGACCTGTATTCTATTTTTATAAAAACCTGAAAAATACCAACAGCAATTCTATCATTGAACCATATTTCACCCCACATGAGTCATCAAGAGGATCTGGACCTTTTATGCACAGCACAGACTTCTTCCATTTGAATTATCAGAGTAACTGATAGCAGGAGTAGGCTGGCATCCTCTATGTGTACCAACCACTACATAATGATGAAACACCACTTTGTCAGTTCCTGCTTCCATCCCCCATTCTACCTATCCACTACTCCCACCCCCAGCTCCTGCCTCCTTCTCCCTCTACATCTATGCAGTGACCAGCCCTCAGCTAGGTTATGCCTACTGTGAGGAGAGGCAGAGGCAAGCAAACATAATGGCTATAGCCTTACATTTTAAATTGTAAAAAGGAAAAGGCCAGAAATTAGACAGGAACAATAATATAAATAATAGAGTAATCATATAATATAAATAATATAAGGTAACATTAAATACTTACAAACATCATAAACTATAAATTACCATCACAATAAAAGTAGGTTTTTCAACAATACGTTGGTTTTCCTTTGTATAGCTGGGAAGGCTGAGAAGCAGTAGAGAGCTACTCCTGTAGAATTCCAGAGGATTATTTTTTCTTCTTTTAATAAGCATCTGACCTCTTAACTAAAATCCCTTGTAGCTGTTGGATATCAATTGAGATATATGCAAATTCCAGTCTACAATATGCAGCCTCAGCAGGTATGTCAGATACCTAGTCATAAAGTCACTAGCCAATCAAATCAAAATCTTGTTTCATAATGGCCATTTGTATGAGACTGTGTACAATACATTATATATACTATAATATTATGTAGTAAAACTATCCAGTATTTATGCACTGGGTATGACACTCACACAATTGCCCCTTCCCTTACACTGCCCATATATAAAATGTACATAAATGTATAGCAATGTCATTGCAGTGTTGTGAGTTACAGGAGGGGAGCAGATCTGAATAAGCTGGCACCTCCTCAGGGTGCTTCCACTATCCATGTCTTTTAAATCCCATTTAAAAAAAAATATATTCATTTTTAACAGTTTTTGGTAGGGTATTGATTTACTTGCTGACTCAGCAAGATTGTGTATCAATCATCATCGTCACCTCCTTTTTTCCCACATCAGGGTTGGGTAAGGCTGAGGTAATGAGCAAATTCCATCCATTGAGCTGCCATTTGAGCCTGTTGGAGGGTTGCCTAGATGGTTTTATATACTGTGTTATACCACTGTGTTATACCTCTTTGGACATCCACAGCCTCTCTCGCTGTGGACTCTTCCATAGAGAACCATTTTAGGTAGTCAATATGGGGTCATACTAGCAACATGGCCAAACTATTATAGTTGGCACCTTTTTAAAGATTGTAGTCACACTCTGCACATTCGGTCTTTAACAGGTGTCATCGTTTCTTAGTCTGGTTAGCCTTGTCAAGCCTAGGATATGATGGAGGCACCCCACATTTCAAATGTTTGTGGCTTTTGCTTCAGATGCTAGCAAATCTGCCATGTTTTCATTGGAAATTCCAGTGGGAGTTGTTGATGACGGCCTAAGCATTATCTCCTGCTATGTGCTTCCTATGCCTACATCAGAGAGTTCTTGAGCAAACGTATTGCCAGGGAGCAGGAAGCAATGAAGTGGAGCAGGTCATTCTTACTCATGCCTAGAGAGCCACGCGATTTCTGTGGGATTTCTCAGTGTATCTTGTGATATATACTTTTTATAGTAGTATGCTTCCTTTTACCTTCTCAGAAGTATGATCAACATGACCCCAAAGAGGATGTTCTGGGAATTCCATGTCATTGACTCCATAGCATTTTCATAATAACTTTTCCATTGCTGCAGATTTTCCAAAGAAGGGGATGATATAAGCTATTGTCTGATATTTGCTCCTCCCAGCCAGGTTCAGAGAATGAATAAGAATTTTCCTGTAATTACTGCTTGTATCTGTTGGAGGTGGTTGTGGTGCTGGGTACCAGCATTGAGAGCAGTGCACTCTTCTGTAGTCTTTCCTGTACTCTCAGTGCAGCTTTTGCTGGTCCCCAGGGAGTGAAGACGCAATGAAGGAAACAGCCTGGCACGAATGCAGGGGGATGAGGAGCAGAGTGGGGACAGCAACCTGACTCTCTTTAGCTTCTAGTAACGTCTCCATATTCCCCAGTCACCCCTGTCTATTTCCAAGCTCCATTTCTGCAAGGTATAAGGGATAGTCTCATGTCTCTCTCTGTGCCCTTCCCACTGTTACAGGGCACCCTAAAGGGGAAATAAGTGACAATTTTGCTAACATTCAAAAATTATGAGTCAGGCCCCTTAAAATGATGAGATTTAATAATAAGAAAATGTGCAATTATTTTTATTTGCCATCTAATTTCTGAGCCCATAGGTACGCGCAGGTCAGGTTTTCAGCTTTCTTCAGGAACTCTGAGGGCTAGAGACTTAATTTTTTTTAACATTAAAACTGAGAATCTCCTGTAATCATTTGACTCCAGGAGCTGAGGCTTTAAGAAAAAACAGCCATCACAAAACTCAAAATAAAATAGTGAGAGTTGGCAATACTGAGATAATGATAACTCCTCACGGGTAAGAAATGTTATGTATGGAGCTGCACAATACTTGGATGCTATGTTTGCAAGGCATGTGTTTGTTAAAACATTTGAGAATAATTCATCTGTATAGCAGTAGTGGGAAAAGCAAGGTAAATAATGTAGGCATATTAAGTTATGAATGGTGAAAATAGGGAAAAGGGCACCTCGAAGAATCAAACCAGACTTTCTTTTACATAGTAATTACTGGTTTGTTAACAGCTAGCCCTGTCTTTCTGATTTCACTGTGAGGATGTTCCACTGCTGTTATGTCTGCCAATAGTTGGTTACACACTATAGGAGCATTAACTAATCAGTGAAGTCCCCTTTACAGTATCTGGACTTACTGTGTATGTGTTTTGCACATGATCACAGATGAGACTCAAAGTAAGCCCCTTATGTTTAGTCCTGTTAAAATGGATGATAAAAGGTAGAACTTCATGTAACGTATGAAGTAAGTGCATTATGTATGCAATCAATTAATTTTTTTCAGCTTTCTCTTTACTGTGGTGGTACTTATTTAAATTTGTTTTGAAAATTGATGACCACATTTATGCATGAACCTGTCTATATAAAACAACTTTTCATTGATCTGTTTTCTTCTGCAGGAAATTGCATCAACAATTTGAAATGTATAAGGAGCAGGTGAAGAAGATGGGTGAAGAATCACAGCAGCAGCAGGAGCAGAAGAGTGATGCCCCCACATGTGGTATCTGCCACAAAACAAAATTTGCTGATGGCTGTGGCCATAACTGTTCATATTGCCAAACTAAATTCTGTGCTCGTTGCGGAGGAAGAGTGTCTTTACGCTCAAATAAGGTATGGAATTTGTTTAAAATAAGTATCACTGAATTTTCATATTGATGTTGCTTAATGTGACGAGTGATGTAATTTGGTAGAGAAGTTCTTTGAAGATTATTATTGTAATTTGTCCACAGTTAGTTACTTTAGTTATTGGAAATATATCTGCTGAAAAAATGGCTCCCGAGGACATACCTGTGCCTGTCCACAAGTTCGGTATCTGTTGTTCAGAATCATTAGTAATGCCTTATGGTTATTGCTCAAACAATTTTTCCTTCAAGGAGGAAACTGTTTTAGGATTTATTTAGGTCGTTGTCCCTTTGACAAAGAATCTTCATTAGAACTCTGGTCCACCTGTGGACCAGTGAATATTGCTTTTAATTTAACACATACCACAGTTCTGCTGCAGGATCCGTGTACATGGATCCTTGTGCCTGTGTGGATCCAATTACAAGATCGGTGCCTATGTATGGAAGGAAAGGAATTTATTTAGTGACAATCGTGTTGGGGTATTTAGAGTTAGAGGTTAGAGCAAGGAATTGTTCCTGGCTTTGCCTGTCCCAGACTCACTTGGACACTTAGCTTTATTTTACCTCAGTTTAGTAACGGGTATTATAATGTTTACCTACCTCCATAGTGTCATTTGAGGGAGCTAATTAAACAATGTTTGTAAACTGCTTTTTTCTTGTACAAAGCACCACAAAATGCAAAGTATGTACAGGGAAAAGTTATCACTTTTTTTTTTGCTTTTGAGAAAGTATGTTTCATTTTAAAAAGATCAGTGTGCTAAGAAATAATACCCAGAGCTATCATAATGATTTGTATTATGAGAAATCAAGTGGACTACCAGGTTGAATTAAAAAATATTTAATTAAAACCAGTACAGCAGAACTCAAGTAATTACCAAAGTATTTTAGTTTAGTAGAGAAATTAGTTTACTAAAAATTTTAAATAACGGTATGAACACCTCCTTATCTCTACTGAAAATACCTCACCTGATGAATTCCAAAACCGCGTTAGCTTTTTTCGGTGTCGCGGGGTAGTTACCTGCTCCTGCCCTGAGGGGTTTAAAACAGCCCTGGAGGAAAGGCTGTGGAAGGGCAAGACGCTTGGGCTGATTCGGAGGAAGCAGGCTCAGCTGGGGACACACCCCAATAAGGGCCCAGCTGGCCCTATAAAGGCTTGAGCCAGGAGCTAAAGTAGACAGTCTCTTTCTGCATTCAGGGAGAGAAGGGCCTGGCTGCAGGGAGCTCAGCCAAGGGCCTAGAGTGGAGCAGGGCTGGGGAAAGGCCAAAGGAGCCGGGGAGCTCCGGCCTAGGAAAGCCCCAGGCTGCAGGCCTAGTAAGGCCTATTAGGTACTGGGTTGCAGGAGGTAGCCCATGGGTAGGCAGAGGCAGCAGGTCTGAACCACTTTGCCTGTGATGAGTGGCTGATACTGCAGTCTGCTCCAGTGAACGGGGGCTAGATGGAGACTGGGCAGTAGCCAAGACTGAGGTGAAGTGGGGATAGTGGATGGGGGTTCCCCTGGGAGGGGGAGACCCAGAGCTGTGAGGGGTTACTGCCAGGGGGCAGCACCCCAGACAACAGGGCACCGGGTCCGGGAGGGACACGGGGGCCAAGCAGCAGCAGGACACTGGCCTGCAGAGGGTGCTCCAAGGCTGGAAATGAGCTAATTCCCAAGACGACCAGCAGGAGGTGCTACAGGGGTGAGTCTGCGCACTGCTACACACGGCCATATCACGTTGGCGGCTCATAGTCATCCTGTGATCAACCAAAACTCCGAGGTCCTTCTCCTCCTTCAGCATAGAAGTCTGTCTCAGATTCAGACAGATTCAAATATTCAGGGCACTGTTCTGAACTCTTCTTTTTTTATGTGAGTCTTTATGGGAACATGCATGATTACTTTGAGTAGAGTAATTGGCACAACATGCACATAGTATGCAGAGTAAGAGAAATTGGTATGTATTTTACAGGAAGTTGCTTTCTTTATCATATCTTAGGCTGAAACATAAAACAAAATGAGGAGTCCTTGTGGCACCTAACAAATGTATTTGGGAATAAGTTTTCGTGGGCTAGAACCCATTTCATCAGATGTATGAAGTAAAAAATACAGGAGCAGTTATAAATACATGAGGTTTAATATAAATACATAAGGTTTAATATGTATGTCAGTAATGCAAGTTATAAATCAGAGTGCACAGAAATCTTCTGCTCACTGATGGCTAAAAGTAGCTGAGGGTGTATACATCTCTCAGGCTATGTTGAACATAATGTAAGTTAGTTTAAAATATATTTTTAAAGTTTTTGTAGAGCCTTTTATCCTGAAGGATCTGACATACAATTATTACTTTCGATAATTAAACAAGGTTACAACAATATTTTGGTATAGGGAATACAATCAATACTGTGATAATTTTATCTCATTATCAAAGGCAAAATTGGATAGCCTTTATTGCTGTACACTCAGACATCATGAGAAGACACCTCTGTGTTGGGAAGGTGTCACCAATTGGCACCCAGAAAAAGGCTCCGAAATGTGGGGATGCTATGTGCACATTTTGTCAATTACTCTGTCGAAAGAAATCAATTTTATTGGCAGAAAGTGAAATTGACAAGAGCCTGCCAGGTGGTTGGGAAAGTCAACATTGTACAGAAGAACTGAAATTTCCCCACTGAAAATTTCAGTTGTGCAAAAAAGGAGTTTTTTATCAGAAAAAAGTCTGATTAAAATTTTTTGATCAACTCTAATAGTTGCCTCTTTTTTACCTGTATCCTCAAAGTCCATCAGATTGATCATTTAAGATAGAAGAAGAGGGAAGCTGTAGTTACAACCATGGAGTAAATGACAAATGATTGGAACACAGCCATGTGATAGTTCATTCTAAGACTGGGTTATTTTTATTTCCTGTGTCTAAAATAAGATCATTGATGGACATGTCTGATCTCTTTCCATAATTCCAAATTCATCTGGGTTTATGCCAGCTTTTGCTGCTATACACATCAGTGCAGGTCATGTAGAGGCAGCAAACATCGGAAAAGGAAGTTGCTGAAGTGCAAAGCAGCCACAATTGTCCTTCTCTTAGGCTATGTTCACACTACAGCCTCGTTTGGTATAACTTATGTCACTCAGGGGTGTGAAAAAACCACCCCCCTCAGCAACATAAGTTACACTGACATAAGCACTCACGTGCACACCACTATGTTGGCGGGAAAGCTTCACCCGCCGACATACTTACCGCCTCTCTCAGAGGTGGTTTTATTATGCTGATGAGAGAGCTCTCTCCCTACGGCATAGAGTATCTTCACCAGACATGCTGCAGTGGCACAGCTGTATCCTCAGGCCTGGGAAAGGTACTCAGAGTGTCCCAGCTAAATACAAGATCAAACATATAGTTCAGCATAAGTAGTTAACGCACATTCTAAGGGACCATTAAGGGTGATGTGGCGCTTTAATACAATGGTAGTCAGAGGACAAAAAAGGGGGTTAGTGGGTTACAAATTGTTTTAATAAGCCATAAATCCAGTGTCTTTATTAAGACCATGATTTTTAGTGTCTAGCAAAGTTATGAATTTCATCTCCCAGGCTCCTCTCTTGAAGGTGTTGGGCAGATTTCCTTTGAGGATGAGGACTGAGAGGTCAGATACGGTGTGGTAATTTTGTGAAAAGTGTTCACCCACAGGTATCTGGTGATATGGTGTTTTTGTCTTTAATCATTTTCCTGTGTATGTTCATTCTAGAGCATAGTGATTGTCTGGTTTCACCCACATAGTTGCTATGGGACATTTAGTGCACTGGATGAGGTACAACACATGTGATATCACTGGGTCCTATACATGCCTCTTGAAAGGTGTGTTGTGGGGAGTATTGACCACTGAAGCAGTGGAGATATGTCATCAGGTTTTGCATCTGTTGTTCTGGCAGGATCTGGTGCTGCTTTGAGCAAGCTGTGGGCAGCTTGCTTCTGATAATGAGCTTGGAGAGGTTGGGGGGTTGTTTGAAGACCAGAAGAGGGGGATCAGGAAAGATTTCTTTCAGGGTGGGGTCCCCATCAAGTACAGGTTATAGTTGTTGATGATACCCTGTAGGGGTTCCAGGGAGGGTGGTAGGGGACAACTAAAGGCATGCAGTCGGAGAGGGGTTTATTTTTATATTGAAGCAAAACCCGCTCTAACCACACACCCCTAGTTGTCACAGGAAAATGATATAAGACAAAAGTACCATATCACTAGTGGATGAACACTTTTCACAAAACCAACCCTCTATATCTGACCTCTAAGTCCTCATCCTCAAAGGAAACGTTCACAGCACCTTCAAAAGAGGAGCCCAGGAGCTTAAATTCATAACTTTGCTTGACACTAAAATCATGGTCTTAATAAAGAAACTGGATTTATGGCTTATTACAACAACTGGTAACCCACTAACCCCCGCTTTTTTTCCTGTGACTACAGGGGTGTTAAAGGGCCACGTCACCTCAAGTGGTCCCTTAAAATATGTGCTAACTACTTATGCTAAATTATATGTTTGATCTTGTATTTAGCTGAGACACTCTGAGTACATAATAACATGACTTAAAATCATTAAGTTATGCATATTGTTAGTCTTTGTATCTGTGTAATTTTATTACTGTTGCCTTCATTCTTCTAGTCATTGTTATGCTTCCTGGTTGTCTTAATATAGATTGTAAGCTCTTCAGGGAAGGGATTGTCTTCCTATGTGTGCATACAACACCATGTACAAAGAGACTCCTATTCTAATTGTGGCCTCTTGGGCACGACCACAATACAAATACTTAGTAACAATAAAAATATTTTTAAAGGCAGATTCAGATTCCAAGGCCAGAAGGGACCACTGTGATCGTGTAGTCGGCTCTCCTGTATAACACAGGCCATAGAACTTCTCCACAATGATTTTTAGAGAATAACAGGGCCAGAGCAAGATTTTAATATTCAGAGACATTTGGGAAAATGTAAAAGAAGCAACAATTTTTAGGTAACTTCCTGTTTTAAGAGACATCTCAAAGCATCCACAGCCATAGTGAGTTAAATTCTTTGTACTGACTGGGTGAGCCAAAGTGTGCTGGCCACATCCTTCTGACTGGGGATTTCATTGATGTGGGAGTCTACTAGATATAGAGATGGCTCTTATACCATCCTTCTCACAGGCTTCAGTATCAGGTCTTAGTTGGGGATGGGGAAGAGGAGTGGCTGGAGTGTGTTATATTCTGGCTGCCCTCAGGTGGTGGAAAGTCCTTTGGGGACAATTGCCTGCTGCCTCAGGTTAGAGCAGTTCCAGGTCTGCTGTAACCTGTGCTTTAGCCAAATACCCTCTAAAAAATCAGAATGCTGTAACTGGTTCCCTGACAGCCTCCCCCTCTGCTTTGCCAAGTGCAAACTTTATGAAAAAGAGAAGCTGGCCAACTGAGTATAAATTTTCTGCATCTTATTATGAGATTACCTCTGTTAAACAATCACATTTTCTGGCCCTCTCGCATGATTGCTTGAGACATTTTACAGTCTATGGTATTGGCAATGATCAGGTGACTTGGATTTATTGGACATAATTTTGATATCACTTACACTCTCATAAACTTCATTCATTTAAATGGAGTTACTCCTGACTAACATTGGTGTGAGAGGAAAATCAGGCCATGCAATTTTTATTTGATTTGATTTTTTTTTTTACTATTGATGGGATAAAATGATTGGGATAAAACATGTCTTCCCCCTACCCCCACCCCCATAACAGTGCTGTGTTAAGTTTCTAAAATTTGTATTTAAATCCTTTCGCAGCCTGAGTGGCAGAAGGTAATTTGACAGAGAGCACTCACTCACTTAGAAGTGCCTTTGAGTGTTCTGATGTCAATGGATTTGATTTGTTAAAGTTATGAAGCTTTGTAAATTACACTTTGCAAATATGCAGAGCATTTTTAACAACGATCTGCTAACATGAGGCTCCACTCTTCAGGTATGTTCAATAACTGAGTAGTGACTGTAGATGTGTAAACTGCACATTGAATGAGGTTGGGCTACACAGTAAAATGTATATTGACTGGTACTCTGCACAGTGAACTGCACATTGAAAGAGGCAGTGCCAACAGGTGCATAGCCATGTGCAGCTGAAAAATTAAGTGCTGACACACAGCTTTCATGCATTGATAAGTTGGTGCCCAATTTTCAACAGCACAAAGTGCCAACTCAATGAGGCAGGACCTTTAGGATCAGTGTTTTGTTTTTCTACCTCTCTTTTAGAGAGGAAAAATATATTTGTATTACATATAAAACATACATATATAACGTGTGTGTGTGTGTGTGTATATATATATATATACACACACACGTGTGTGTGTCTACTGTTATATGTGTAATACAAACATTTTGTTTTTGTACAGTGCCTATTGCAGTGTTTGTTATTATTTTGGGACATTATTCAAGCTATTTACTATGAAAGAATAAGACTACTGCAGAGTTGGTGTACTTCAAAGTTTCAGCAAAACACCTGTAGGGGACAGGAAGCCTGAGGAAGGGATGTTTCCCCCCAAATGTATTCTGTTTTTTTGTTTTTATTTAATCTCCTTCCTCTGAATCCCATGCTTCACACAGGATTCTCACTAACCCACCACATTCTGAGTTTGGAGGGATGTTTGTGAGATGGTCGGGGGGGAGGGTGGTGAGTTGGATTCTGTTTGCTTATATCCCTTGCTATTTTGCTATGCATTATGTCCAGCTTCCTTTATTTAAAATAAGAGTTGGCCATTGTTGTGACCTCTTGATTCTAACATGGTTCAGGATCTGGTGGAATGATCTGATCACCCAAATACATGCAGTTGTTGGTGTGCACCTTTTGTAGACTTATCACCCTCATTAAGAGGGTCAACATTTTTGAGCTGGGGAAGTTTCATTCTGGAAGCTACAAAAACAAAACGAGACTGCCTGGCAGATCACTTCTACCACTAACTTGAACTTCAAGAATGATCATCTTTAAACAAATATTACACTATTTAATATGCTATCTTTCTGTGTCAGGATAATCCTGAACAGTTGATTGTGCATTTCCTAAAGAATTAAACAGAAGGGTGTGCTGTCTGCTGGGTGCTAAGATACAGGATGTGGACCTGAGGCTGAAGAGGATCCTAACGGGAGCAGGAAAGAATCCACTGATTGTCCTTCATGTGGGAACAAATGATATGGCTAGATTCTCGCTGGAACGTATCAAGGGAGACTATGCCAGGCTGGGGTAGATGCTTAAGGAAATTGAGGCTCAAGTGATCTTCAGTGGGATTCTGCCTGTTCATAGAGAAGGGCAAAAAGGTGACAAGATTATGATGATCAACAGATGGCTCAGGCAGTGGTGCTATAAGGAGGGCTTTGGGATGTATGGCCACTGGGAAGCATTCATGGACAGAGGACTGTTCTCTCGGGATGGACTTCATCTGAGTAGGGAGAGAAATAGACTTCTAGGATGGAGGCTGGAACAACTGATTAAGAGAGCTTTAAACTAGGAATTTGGAGGAGATGGTTGGGAGATGCCCAGGTAATCTCCACGCCAGATTTTAAAATTGAGAGGGAAGAAAACGAAGTAAGAAAGGATACAGCGGTGGGTAGGAGAATGGACATAAGGAGGAAGGGTAGTGTAGATACCAGTCTAATAGGTGATACTGGCAGTAGAATGTCTGGGCCTAATCGGGTAAAGAATGTGAGCGAAGCCAAACAGCAAAAATTAAGATGTTTGTACACTAAGATGCGAGGAGCCTAGGTAACAAAATGGAGGAACTAGAGCTATTGGTGCAGGAAGTGAAACCAGATATTATAGGGATAACAGAAACATGGTGGAATAGTAGTCATGACTAGAGTACAGGTATTGAAGGGTATGTGCTGTTTAGGAAGATAGAAATAAAGGCAAAGGTGGTGGAGTAGCATTGTATATCAATGATAAGGTAGACTGTAAAGAAATAAGAAGTGATGGAATGGATAAGACAGAGTCTGTCTGGGCAAAAATCACATTGGGGAAGAAAGCTACCAGAGCCTCCCCTGGGATAGTGCTTGGGGTGTACTATAGACAACCAGGATCCGATTTGGTTATGGGTAGAGACCTCTTTAATGTTTTTAATGAAGTAAATACTAATGGGAATTGTGTGATCATGGGAGACTTTAACTTTCCAGATATAGACTGAAGGACCAGTGCTAGTAGTAATAAAAGGGCTAAGATTTTCCTGGATGCAATAGCTGATGGATTCCTTCACCAAGTAGTTGCTGAACCAACAAGAGGGGATGCCATTTTAGATTCGGTGTTGGTGAGTAGTGAGGACCTCATAGAAGAAATGGTTATAGGGGACAACCTTGGTTCGAGCAATCCTGAGTTAATTCAGTTCAAACTAAATGGAAGGATAAACAAAAATAGATCCATGACTAGGGTTTTTTATTTCAAAAGGTCTAACTTAAAAAAATTAAGGAAATTAGTTAGGGAAGTGGATTGGACTGAAGAACTTGAGAATCTAAAGGTGGAGGAGGCCTGGAATTACTTCAAGTCAAAGTTGCAGAAACTATCAGAAGCCTGCATCCCAAGAAATGGGAAAAAACTCATAGGCAGGAGTTGTATACCAAGCTGGATGAGCAAGCATCTCAGAGAGGTGATTAAGAAAAAGCAGAAAGCCTACAAGGAGTGGAAGATGGGAGGGATCAGCAAGGAAAGCTACCTTATTGAGGTCAGAACATGTAGGGATAAAGTGAGAGAGGCCAAAAGCCATGCAGAGTTGGACCTTGCAAAGGGAATTAAAACCAATAGTAAAAGGTTCTATAGCCATATAAATAAGAAGAAAACAAAGAAAGAAGAAAGGGAAAAAAAAGTGATCTGGGTAACTACAGGCCTGTTAGTTTGACATCTGTAGTATGCAAGGTCTTGGAAAAATGTTTGAAGGAGAAAGTAGTTAAGGACATTGAGGTCAATGGTAATTGGGACAAAATACAATATGGTTTTACAAAAGGTAGATCATGCCAAACCAACCTGATCTCTTTCTTCAAGAAGGTAACAGATTTTTTAGACAAAGGAAATGCAGTGGATCTAATTTACCTTGATTTCAGTAAGGCATATAATACGGTTCCACATGGGGAATTATTAGCTAAATTGGCAAAGATGGAGATCAATATGAAAATTGAAAGGTGGATAAGGAATTGGATAAAGGGGAGACTACAACGGGTCATACTGAAAGGTGAACTGTCAGGTTGGAATGAGGTTACTAGTGGAGTTCCTCAGGGATCGGTTTTGGGACCAATCTTATTTAATCTTTTTATTACTGACCTTGGCACAAAAAATGGGAATGCGCTAATAAAGTTTGCGGATGACACAAAGCTCGGAGGTATTGCCAAAACAGAGAAGGATCGGGATATCAGACAGGGAGTTGTGGATGACCTTGTAAATTGGAGTAATACTAATAGGATGAAATTTAATAGTGAAAAGTGCAAGGTCATGCATTTAGGGATTAATAACAAGAATTTTTGTTATAAACTGGGGACACATCAGTTGGAAGTAACAGAGGAGGAGAAGGACCTCGGAGTATTGGTTGATCACAGTATGACTATGAGCCGCCAATGTGATATGGCCGTGAAAAAAGCTAATGCGGTCTTGGGATGCATCAGGCGAGGTATTTCCAGTAGAGATAAGGAGGTGTTAGTACCATTATACAGGGCACTGGTGAGACCTCATCTGGAATACTGTGTGCAGTTCTGGTCTCCCATGTTTAAGAAGGACGAATTCAAACTGGAACAGGTACAGAGAAGGGCTAGTAGGATGATCCGAGAAATGGAAAACCCGTCTTATGAAAGAAGACTCAAAAAGCTTGGCTTATTTAGCCTAACCAAAAGAAGGCTGAGGGGAGATATGATTGCTTTCTATAAATATATCAGAGGGATAAATACCAGGGAGGGAGCGGAATTATTTAAGCTCAGTACCAATGTGAACACAAGAACAAATGGATATAAACTGGTCATCAGGAAGTTTAGACTTGAAATTAGATGAAGGTTTCTAACCATCAGAGGAGTGAAGTTCTGGAATAGCCTTCGAAGGGGAGCAGTAGGGGCAAAAGACATATCTGGCTTCAAGACTGAGCTTGATAAGTTTATGGAGGGGATGGTATGATGAGAGAGCCTAATTTTGGCAATTAATTGATCTTTGATTATTAGTGGTAAAGATGCCCAATGACCTGTAATGGGATGTTAGATGGGGAGGGATCTGAGTTACTACAGATAATTCTTTCCTGGGTGTCAGGACGGCGAGTCTTGCCCACATGCTCAGGGTTTAGCTGATTGCCATATTTGAGGTTGGGAAGGAATTTTCCTTCAGGGCAGATTGGCAGAGGCTCTGGGGTTTTTCGCCTTCCTCTGCAGCGTGGGGCATGGGTCACTTGCTGGAGGATTCTCTGCACCTTGAAGTCTTTAAACCACAAGTTGAGGACTTCAATAGCTCAGGTTTCAGAGTAGCAGCCATGTTAGTCTGTATTTGCAAAAAGAACAGGAGTACTTGTGGCACCTTAGAGACTAACAAATTTATTAGAGCATAAGCTTTCATGGACTACATTATGCATCCGAAGAAGTGGGCTGTAGTCCACGAAAGCTTATGCTCTAATAAATTTGTTAGTCTCTAAGGTGCCACAAGTACTCCTGTTCTTTTTTCAATAGCTCAGACATAGGTCAGGGGTTTGTTACAGGAGTGGGTAGGTGAGATTCTGTGGCCTGCGTTGCGCAGGAGGTCAGACTAGAAGATCATAATGGTCCCTTCTGACCTTAAAGTCTATGAGTCTGTGTCATGCCTGTTCTGAATCTTTTCTGTCTGTGGTTTGGTCTATATACAGTAATGCTATGTTTGCTGAATTAGAGTGACTTTTCTCCTCCTCATTATGTATTTTGATTCATTCTTCTTGAAGGTGAACATTAGATACAAATATTTTTTTAAAAAGGTAAAAACTATTAAGTGTGAAAAACAGATCAACAAAACAGTCAAAACTGTGAAAAGCAATAGTCCTCTATTTGTGTAGTTATGTTGGTATATATAGAAGACTATTAAAATATTTCACAGTTAAATACTAGAAAATAAACTAAAACTACATTAATAACCACATTTTTTTAAAATGAGTATCCGAGATTGGTATAAACTTATTTAGGCCATTGGATATAATTTATGTTGGCTGTAACTTCTGAAATAAACTCAGGTAAGCATGGGAAAATAATCCAGATTGGTCATAAAAGCAGAATTCATAAATGGATGTAGGTGACCAGACTCAGAGAATGATTTAAAAAAACCTGATAGTCTAAAGGGGATATTTTCTTAAAAACTAAGGGCATGATACCAGGTTAGATCAATGAATTGTGTGCACGAATCATAGGCAGTGTGGGCCCTTCATTCTCTTAAAGAGAAAATACTTGCAAAACTAGGGTGACCAGATGTCCCGATTTTATAGGGACAGTCCTGATATTTGGGTCTTTTTTTTTTTATATGGGCTGTGAAGGCCCAGACCAGTGGGGTACAGGAGTCTGGTAGAAGGCAAATATACTGGTCACTGGATGAGTAGTTTTCTGTTCCCTGAATGACCAGAGCAGGGGCTGCACTAGAGTAATCAGGAACCTGCTAGAACCGGTTAAGGCAGGCAGGCTAATTAGGACATCTGGAGCCAATTAAGAAGAAGCTGCTAGAATCAATTAAGGCAGGCTAATCAGGGCACCTGGGTTTTAAAAAGGAGCTCACTTCAGTTTGTGGTGAGAGTGTGAGGAGCTGGGAGCAAGAGTTGCAAGGAGCTGAGAGTGAGAGCGTGTGCTGCTGGAGGACTGAGGAGCACAAGCATTATCAGACACCAGGAGGAAGGTCCTGTGGTGAGAATAAGGAAGGTGTTTGGAGGAGGCCATGGGGAAGTTGCCCAGGGAGTTGTAGCTGTCATGCAGCTGTTACGGGAGGCAGTATAGACAGCTGCAGTCCACAGGGCCCTGGGTTGGAACCCGGAGTAGAGGGCGGGCCTGGGTTCCCCCCAAACCTCCCAATTGACCTGGACTGTGGGTTCTTCCAGAGGGGAAGGTCTCTGGGCTGTTCCCCAACCCACATGGTGAATCTCTGAGGCAAGAAAATCCGCCAATAAGTGCAGGACCCACCAAGATAGAGGAGGAACTTTGTCACACTGGTGTCAGAAGTGGGATCTTGGGGTGCACAGCACAGCGGAAGAAGGAGGGTGTTTAAAAAACAACAACAACTAAAAAGGGAGAAGGTGTTTTTTTTCACCACAATGGATGACGTAGTGCAGGCACTGATACAAGCTATGGCGGCCCAGCAGGAGGCTACCCGTGTCCAGGCAGCCGCCCAACAGGAGGCAGTGCGGCTGCAGCAAGAGACTAATCGCCTGCTGATGGACCAGGCTGCTCAAGACCGAGCTATGTTGTGGGACCTGGTAAACCAGGTAAAGTCCCTTACAGAGCTGAATCACGGCCATGATGGGATGTGGCTCATACGGGCCAGCCATTGGCTGCAGAAAATGACACAGGAAGATGATTTAGAAGCATACCTTCTGGACTTTGAGAGGACAGCCCTACGGGAGGCCTGGCCTCGAGATCAGTGGTCTGGCATCCTTGCCCCATTCCTGTGTGAGGAGGCCCAGAAGGCCTACCATGATCTCCCTGAAGAGGCTGCGGCAGACTACCCCCAGCTGAAAGTAGAGATCCTGGCCAGATCTGGGGTAATGACAGCAGTGCGGGCCCAGCAGTATCATGGTTGGAGGTACCAGGAAGACAAAACCCCGCGGTCCCAATTGTATGACCTCATCCATCTCGCACGAAAGTGGTTGCAAGCAGAGTCCCGGAGTCCGGAAGAGATACTAGCAGTTCTGATCATTGACCGGTACATGAGGGGACTACCACCAGACCTTCATGCCTGGGTAAGCTGGAACGAACCCTTCACCTATGACGAGGTTGTCGCACTGGTAGAGAGGCGAAGGACAGCGAGGGAGCTGACCCGACCAGTTAAGGAAGAGGCATCCCGGGTTAAACTAGCAGCACCAAGCCCTAAAGTTTGGGTGACTGGGCCACCAGGAGGCCCCAGGTGGAAAAAGAGAGAGGCTGAAGGCCCTTTAGAGGCCACAAAGAGTCAGAGCACTGAGGGAGAAGAGGATCGTGATGTTAAACTGCCCAAACCAAGAGACCGGGGAACGCCTAGGGCTCCATACAGATGTTATGCCTGCGGGGAGTGGGGACACATAGCTGCACAATGTCCCAATGCTGAGGAGCCTATGCAGTGTAACCTGGGGAACTGGGCAGATCCATGCTCCCTAATCCACCTTGTGGGGGTCTCACTAACCCCACATATGTATACCAGACCAGTGAAACTAAATGGGGTAGGGACCACGGCACTGGTTGATTCGAGGAGTGCTATCACGCTTATCTCAGGGAAGCTCGTGAAGCGTAGTCAGCTGCTGCAGGCTAAACGTACGGGGATAACATGTGTCCATGGGACAGTTAGTTACTACCCCACCATCCCAGTAAAAATCGAGATCCAAGGGAACACTACTGAGGTAGCAGCAGGTGTAGTCCCTAAACTCCCATGCCCGGTGCTCATAGGGAGGGACTTCCCAGGGTTTGGAAACTTACTCCAGTAGGGGGATTGGAGAAAGATGGGGACAGCAGACTGTCAACCCGCAATCTTCTCTGAAATATCCCCAGATTTGTTCTCCTTTCCCTTTTTGCCTTTCTACCCTGTCTGGGAGTGAAGGGCAGCTAAGGCCTTGGGAACCCGAATACTGACCCAAAGCCAGAGGGTCGCTCTTGTAGGTAAGTGGACCCGCACAGCTGAAAAGGAGGCCACCAGGAGGGAGAAGCACCTGAGTCTGACCCCCCCCACCCTAATGCTTCTGAACCAGTAGAGGCAATAGAGACTGGGCCCCTAGATCTAGGGCAGATTAGCCCCGGGAGAGGAAATTTTGGACGGGACCAGGCAGAAGACCCAAGGTATGACAACATTAGGAAGGAGGTGACTGAAATAGATGGGGTCCCCGTGGAAGGAAAAACCCAGGGACCAGGACCCTACTTCATAATGAAGAAGGATCTCTTATACCGGGTTGCACCAGTACAGGGGCAGAAGGTACAGCAGATCCTAGTACCTCAAAAACACCAGAACGCTGTATTAAGTCTTGCTCATAGTCATCTTTTTGGGGGGCATTTGGGGGTAGAGAAGACCCTGGCATGAGTCCTACGACGGTTCTTCTGGTCCAGAGTACATGAAGAATTGCGGAGGTACTGTGCCTCCTGCCCGGAGTGTCAGCTGCACAGTCCCCGTCCCCACTTGAGGGCACCTTTAGTACCCCTTCCCATCATAGAGTTTCCCTTCGAGCGAATAGCCATGGACCTAGTGGGATCCCTGGAGACGATGGCTCGGGGCCACCAGTATATACTTGTTGTTTTGGACTATGCTACTTGCTACCCAGAAGCCGTCCCCCTGTGGAACACGGCCTCTAAAACTATAGCCAAAGAGCTGGTGCGGATCTTGGCCTGAATGGGGCTACCGAAAGAGATATTAACCGATCAAGGAACCCCATTTATGTCGAAGCTAATGAAGGACCTCTGTACATTGCTCCATATACATATCCTGAGAACTTCGGTCTACCATCCACAGACTGATGGGTTGGTAGAAAGGTTTAACTGAACCCTCAAGGCTATGATAAGGAAGGTGGTAAGTCGGGACGGGAAGGATTGGGACACCCTACTACCCTGCCTTATGTTCGCTATCCGGGAGTACCACAGGCCTCAACTAACCCTTCGAGTTATTATATGGGCATCACCCCCATGGCATACTAGATATCGCCAAAGAGATCTGGGAAGAGGAACCCAATGAGGGGAGAAATATAATCGAGCATGTAATGCAGATGCGAGACTGGATAGCCCGGGTTACCCCTATTGTACGGGAACATTTGGAGAAGGCACAGGAGGCCCAGTGAACCCATTACAATCGCCAGGCAAAAGTGCGACAGTTCCAACCAGGGGATCGGGTTATGGTGTTGGTACCCATGGCAGAAAGCAAGCTTCTGGCCCAATGGCAGGGGCCCTATGAGGTGGTTGAACCCGTGGGGGAAGTAACCTACAAGGTGCGGCAGCCAGGACGCAGAAAACAAAAACAGATTTATCACGTTAACCTTCTGAAACCCTGGCATGCACAAGAGGCATGCACAAGGGTCCAAAAAGACCTAACCCAAGAAAACAAGCCTTCCAAACAGGTGAGAGTGTCTCCCGATTTAACACCAGACCAGAAGAATGAGGTGGCTGAGATGATCTTCTGGAACCAAGATGTGTTCTCGACAAAACCGGGTCGAACAACCGAGACATATCGCCACATCGTCACGAACCCTGGGGCCAGAGTAACAATGAGAGCTATCGGGTGCCAGCGGCAAAAAAGGAGGAAATAAAAGCAGAAGTAAAAAAAATGCTGGAGTTGGGGATCATCCCAGAATCCCACAGTCAGTGGTCCAGCCCAATCGTGCTGGTGCCCAAACCTGATGGCACCACAAGATTTTGCAACGACTTCCGGCGACTAAACGAAGTATCCCAGTTCGACACGTACCCCATACCTCGCATAGATGAGCTAGTGGACTGTCTGGGTAATGCCCGGTACTTTACTACCCTAGACTTGACAAAGGGATACTGGCAGATTCCCGTTGCAGAAGACACAAAGGAAAAGACTGCGTTCTCTATACCAGAGGGTCTTTTTCAATATACTGTCCTCCCTTTTGGACTACATGGGGCCCCAGCTACCTTCCAGCGCCTCATGGACAAGCTATTACGCCCACATAACAGTTATGCTGCTGCCTACTTGGACGATGTGGTCATTCATACCCCAGACAGGGAAACCCACCTGGAGAAGGTGGAGGCAGTCCTCGATACCTTCAGGTGAGCTGGTCTTACAGCAAACCCTGCCAAGTGCGTTGTAGGGTTTACAGAGGCTAAATATCTTGGCTACATTGTGGGAAAAGGTCTGGTAAAACCCCAAGTGAACAAGTTAGAGGCCATCCAAAATTGGCCCCGACCAAGTTGCAAGAAACAAGTCAGAGCGTTCCTAGGTGTGGTGGGATATTACCGATGATTTATCCCCCACTTTGCCACAAGGGCAAGCCCCCTGACAGACATAGTGAAAGCCCGTGGACCTGATCTGGTGAGATGGTTTGACACGGCAGAGGACGCGTTCACAGACCTACGGACTGTCCTCTGCAATAACCCCGTACTGATAGCCCCTGATTTCACCAAGGAGTTTATCCTGCAGACGGATGCATCGGAAGTAGGGTTGGGGGTCGTTCTATCACAGATGGTCGGGGAGGAGGAACACCCAATTCTATACCTCAGTCGGAAACTCCTTCCAAGGGAAAAAAATGTGCAGTGGTGGAGAGAGAATGCCTCGCTGTAAAATGAGCCATGGAAACATTGTGCTACTACCTGCTCGGGCGCAGATATGTCCTCGTGACCGACCATGCCCCTCTTCAATGGATGCAGCGGAACAAGGAGAAGAACACAAGGGTGACCAGATGGTTCTTATCCCTCCAACCTTTCCAGTTCTGTGTGCAACACAGAGCAGGGAGCCGTCATGGCAACGCCGATGGCTTGTCACGTGTGCACTGTCTGGCGTCCCAAGCTGCCCAACCCCTTGGCGTTGAGCGGGGGGAATGATATGTGACAGACCTGGACCAGTGGGGTACAGGAGTCTGGTAGAGGGCAAATATACTGGTCACTGGATGAGTAGTTTTCTGTTCCCTGAATGACCAGAGCAGGGGCTGCACTAGAGTAATCAGGAGTGTCAAACTGCTAGAACCAGTTAAGGTAGGCAGGCTAATTAGGACACCTGGAGCCAATTAAGAAGAAGCTTCTAGAATCAATTAAGGCAGGCTAATCAGGGCACCTGGGTTTTAAAAAGGAGCTCACTTCAGTTTGTGGTGCGAGTGTGAGGAGCTGGGAGCAAGAGGCGCAAGGAGCTGAGAGTGAGAGCGTGAGCTGCTGGAGGACCGAGGAGCACAAGCATTATCAGACATCAGGAGGAAGGTCCTGTGGTGAGAATAAGGAAGGTGTTTGGAGGAGGCCATGGGGAAGTTGCCCAGGGAGTTGTAGCTGTCATGCAGCTGTTACAGGAGGCACTATAGACACCTGCAGTCCACAGGGCCCTGGGCTGGAACCTGGAGTAGAGGGCGGGTCTGGGTTCCCCCCAAACCTCCCAATTGACCTGGACCGTGGGTTCTTCCAGAGGGGAAGGTCTCTGGGCTGTTCCCCAACCCACATGGTGAATCTCTGAGGCAAGAAAATCCGCCAATAAGCACAGGACCCACCAAGATAGAGGAGGAACTTTGTCACACAGCTTCTATTACCCCCTGTCCTAATTTTTCACACTTGCTATCTGGTCACCCTATGCAAAACTGTTAAACAGCATAATTTCCAGTCAGTTTCTGGAAATATTTTTATTATTATAATAGCAACACATTCTCCTGAATCTCAGGAATAGAGTTCATATAGTGGAAAAGAGAAGAGTTCTTTGTAGTAGCAAATATGGAAAGATAAATGTACAAAACCAGATATTAAAAATGATTTATTTTTAAGTAGCAATAAATATTTACTAGGAATAAACAGTTCTACCTCAAAGTGTTAACCATCTGAACAGATAGAACAGACAGTAGTAGATGGAAAACAAGCAGGTATATGTGAGTAAACATGACTTTAAGCATCTTGTTTCTTAACCTTAAGCCTCTTGATTAATTTTACTTAATTTTAAACCTTGTCTATTTATTTTTTATTGCCTAGCCCGTCTTTATTTTATGTTAAGTTTTAAAACCATTGTCTGTCTTCTTTTTTTAAACATTACTAATATCTATTTTACATTTTTGTATATTATCTTTTGTCCTTCCTTTTTTCTGGTTTTGTACATAATTTATCTTTAACCCTTCCTTATGTTCTGTATTTTTAAAATTAACTTTTTAGGTAATTATTTAGTCTTGTCAGGTTTCTATTATTTTAAAATTAAACCCATCTCCCTCACTCCTGTCTATTTGCAACCATTTGGGGGATTTGATCTATTCCCACCCTATTATTCTCCTTCACTGTCACTTGTCTACCCAGAACATCTCACATGTGGCTGAGAGGCAGTCACAGAGAAAGTAGCCAAACAGGTAGGCACTTCAAGGTTCAATGTGTCCGAAGGTATGCATGGTCTCTCCTACCCACTCTGAATCTCTTTGCTAGAAGCTCTTGGCATTACTCATGCTACTATAAGGTGGGGATTCAGGGTCATAGGACATCCACATGGCTCCTCCATTCCCAATCTAAATCTCTCCACTCTTGCTCCTGTGGGCAAGGGAGCCTTGCTATGAGTACAGGTCAAGGGGCAAAGATGGCCTGGTATAGTACGGTTAAAAATGATACTTGCATGTACAGTGGTCACACTTCAAAAATTCTGTGATTTAAAAGACTTTATGATTTTCAGCAATACTCCCTATCTATATAATGGGGAATACCACTGGAAATGGTAACATCTTTCAAAATGCTTAAAACTTAACCCACTGTACATTGATATTTTCAATAGCTAGTGTGTAAGAGCACAAAACTGTTTGTATACAGATACCTGAATGAGAGCTGTAAAACAAATGGAAAGTGCTCACCTACTTAAGAGTGCAATGAAGTGCTTAATAGCATACCTAAGTTTAGTCAGTGTACTGGCAAGTGTAAGTAACTGAGTTATTAAAAATCTTTTCATTTGTAAAGCTTTGTTCTCCATTCATACCAAATTGATTGACTGAGGGATAGTTTTGGTTGAAATAATTTTGAATATTTTTTGTTTTCTAAAATGTGCTTCCTGTTACTTCTTAGGCAGCTAAAAAGACAACCTTCTCACCAAGAAAAATAATATGGCAATATTAATACAGCCATATATTTTCATAAATATGCAAAGGAAAAAAGCACAAGACAAATACAGAGTAACATATATCCTACATAACATATAATAAACAGTTGGAGCAAATTTGTCTTAATTTACATCTCTGATTCAAACTCTGATATTTTGTATGAGCTATTGAGTAATTTGTATGCAGTTATGTCACTATCAGTCTCTTATTTCCAATTAGTCTATAATCCTTCAAAGAGATTTGCCCACCCAGAATCAAGCCAGTGGGCTTCTATGCAAGTGTGCAAGGGTTCCATCCATGCTGATCATTTGCAGGATTAGGACCTATCACACTTGGGCCAAATCCTGCATTCTTTATTCACGTTAGCTCCACTGTTTGTTTTAATAAGGTAGGTGGGATTTGACTGTTAAATTGTTTTTATTAAAATAATTTTCTTTGTGCATGTATTTGTACTTTGACTTCCTTTGAAAATTTAATCCATAAACAACTAGAAGAAAACCAATACAATAACATCCTTTTCACCATATACTTTTCATAATTAGAAGAAACAAAAAGCTGTATGTGAATCAATTTCCTTGAAATTTGTTTATTTTTACTAACAAATACTAGTGCTTGGTTTCAGAATGGAAATAACTGTCTTTCCTTCTTTGTCTTTTTCTGTCCTTTCTTTCTTGCTTTCGTGGATATGAACTCCAGGAGGATAAAGTGGTTAGAGCCTTTTTCTGTCTAACATTATTTATTTTTATTAGTAGTCTTAATACTAAAGGCTAGATTTTGCCCTCACTTATACAGATACAATTCCCACTGAAAGAAAAAGGAGTTGCTCTTGTTTAAGTGAGAGCAGGAATGGGCCTTATGTGTTTAATAATTATTCATCTTAAAAACCATAAAATTTAAAGTGTTGTAGATATTATGCATGAAAATTCTTTTGTTGAAAAACAAGTGCATGCTCACAAGTTTCTTCTACTTTAATTTTGCAATATTCTATATGTGCAGTTTAAAAAAGAAAAGAAAATGGATAATTGATGCAATACTACTGATTTTTTTTCTTCCAAAAGAATTTGACAATAATTTTACAACTTAAGTGGCACAAATTTGGTAATATTAGCTTTGTTCAGTGATAGCTCTGATTGTATTATGAACAACCACATGGTTAAAATTAGTTTTTTTTTATTATATTTTATCCTTCTGATTTTGATAGAATGACAGCTCAGTAGTTTGAGTTTTTTTTCACAGTAATTCAAAACATTAATTAATAATCAAATATCATCAAGAAAACATGTCTATCCTAAACTTTTAATTTACTAGATACTATTTAATCCCTATAATATTGTGGAGTTAAGAATTAGTGTTTAACTTATTTTTGTTCTTTAAACTGAATTATAAGCATAAGTTTGTCATCCACAAGTCCTACTGCACATATTATATTGAGCATAATGTTGAAAGAATGTTAAGTTATGCATGCCACTAATATTTTGCTAGTTTGTTTTGTGAATACTAAACCTAAAGTATTCTCTTAAAATACTGATTTTATTCTAGCTATGTTTAGGAGAGAATGTGTAAGAGAATATGAATATGCCTGGACAGCTTTAAACATTTATTGAAAGGAATTAAATTTCATTTAAAAAAAATACAAACAACAAAATATCCTGGCTAAACTAAATCTACTTTTCCATGAAAGTGACTGTAAACATTCTAAAATCAACTGCAAATATAAAAGCTCTTGTCCTCTAGTGCTTAGCAATTACATCTGTCACTTGCAGACTAAAAAGTTTTTTACAGTTTGCATATGTCCAAATAGGTACATAGAACAAACTCTCCCATTTAAATAAATGGGAGCTTGTTACCGCTTTTCAGTGGGAGCTGTTTCAGGCCTCACAGATTGTCTACACTGCAATGAAAAATCCCTCACGGTCCCATGTCCACTCACTCAGGATGATGGGGCTTGGGCTACGGGGCAGCTTAATTGCAGTGTAGATGTTCAGGCTCAGGCTGGAGCCCAGGTTCTGGGAACTTCTCCCCTCGCAAGGTCCCAGATTTTGCGCTCCAGCCTGGGCCCAAACATCCACACAGCAATTTTAGAGCTAATCACTCACTGCCTCTGTCTGTGGGTCACAGCTGAGAATACCAGATTTAGGACAAACTGCTAATAAATGAGGCAGATCCACCCCAAAACAGGTGGTTATTCTTTCATAAGATACCAAGCCAGGATCAAAAGTAAACTTCTGTCTCACCACACCAGTTAACAAGAAGTCCAAACTGTAGTCTTCTTTGGCATCCCAGCCCTCGTTTCACCACCCAGACATTAGACGTGATGAGTGGTTATTTAATACCAATTTAATCAAGCAAAGGTTATTCTAATCCCAAGAGATCAGCCACACAGGCAAGCCAATATATAACTCAGATCTTACCTAATAATAACACTGTTGCCAATCCTTTAGTATCTAATATCTAAAGGTTTATTTATATGTAACCCTTCTGCGAGGTGGAGCTGGCAGCAACCAGGGTCAGGTTCAATATCTAGGGGTTCCTTTTCAACAATATAACACAAAACTGGTGCAAGCCCCCACCCAGTAACCTGGGAAAATTACACACCACCCCTGGGTGCCTCTGAGAGCCAATTCTGCCCCATTCCAAGCACAGAGTCTGAGTGTAGAAAATAAACTTTTAATGAAAGGAGAAAAGTCACCTGACATTAATTAGGGAAAATGCCACAAGCAGGATTCATAAACATAAAACTGTGAGCAGAATGTGTGGAGCACAGTCTTCTGCCTCATGTTCTTGAATTCTACAACCAAAAATGTCTTTTCTGTGCCCCCCTCTGCCCCCTCACCATACCCCATTCACAGTGGTTGTCTTTGGTCAGTGAGGACACAGGGTTCAGAAGTGCATGTGCGTGAGTTGACCTCTCACCCAGGGAAGAAAGCTCCTGGCTTGCTCCGTCATCTGAGCAGTTTTTTCTGGCTGGCCACACCGCCAGCCCTGTTCCTTGCCACCTGACTGCCCTACCAGCCACTGTTCCTCACCGCCTCCCGCTGGCTGTTCCCGCCAGATGACTGCTCGCCACTTTTGACAGCCGTGCCTGCCGGTCACCTTCTGCTGCCACCTGCCTCTCTGTTGTGACCTCTGTAGGTCAGTCCCTTAGTGTTTGTCAGTTCTTAGTGATTTTTAGCTCTCATCAGGCTGGGCAGAAACACTGTCCCACCACAAGTGATCTCAGCACTTAAAATAACAAAAGGCTCCTAATGAAGTCTATTTAGCTCTATGTTTGAACAGTGGGGATGAACAGGTTAAACCAGACTGGGGACCCCTAGGGAGAGTCCACACCACCTGTCTGGAACACCTGTCTCCACCCCTCTCTGCTTTCACAGCCGTTTGGCATTCAACTCCTTAGCTTAACTTGGTTCTTTCAGCTGAGGGGGACCTCCTCATTTGGGGCAGGTTAAGCACAGTTTTGCCCCCCTTTATTCATACAATAAAGACAACATTGAAAACATTTCACTACCCGCGCATTCAGTACTAAAGTGATTTGTAACCCAACACCAGCCAAAGTTGATCACTTGGGGCTACACAGCTCCTGTCTGCTAGATACCTGTGCAGAGTAGGTGTGTTCATGTAAATACAGTTTGCTCCTAAAGTCTCTCCCCCTCCCCAACTAGCTGTCAGGAGAGAGTTCATTCAGACTCTGCTTACATCTAAGAGAAAAGATGGTCAAGGAAAACAAATACATACTCATTGCAAAGTTCTTGGATCAGACTTGTAGTCATGATGGAATAAACTGCTGGTTTGTAAAGTCTCTCATAACTTCCAAAAGATTGGAAGGTCCTCAGTCCATTGGTTGGAATGCTCCTTTTAGTGTAAGTCCAGAGATCAGATCAGGAAAGAGGAGATGCTTCCAGGGCTTTTTATACTTTCTCCCATGTGTAGGGAATTCTCTGTCTTAGTTTGTGGAAAATTACAGGCACAAGGTGGAGTCCAGGCTCACATGAGCAAGTCACATGCCCTTGCATGCTTTTATGAGTCATAGGAGCTGCATATTTTGGCTAATACTTCCATCGGGCAGGGACAGGTTCTTCTATGGTCTATTGTGTGAGCTAAGTGTCCTTTAATGGGCCATCAACTTGAATAGTCCATTCACAATGTGCTGGCCAGACTGGATGTAAATTACCTTGTGGGCATTACCCCAGAAGCAAACACATTTGAATTACTGGTACATAGTCAATTTTCATAACTTTAGATACAAAGATGATACATGCATACAAACAGGATAATCATATTTGATAGATTGTAACTTTTCCATTGACACCTTATATGATATACTTTGTACAAGATTTGTTGCAATTTACTAACAGTGGCAATATTGATATAATGGCTCATGTTTCAATCATACAGCATCCCACAGCCCAAGCCCCGTGAGCCCGTCACCTGATTCAGGCCAGCCACAGGTTTTTAATTGCTGTGACAGACTGTATTTTAGTGTGGTTGAGAAATACATTTCTTCAAACATAATCCATGTGGCACATGATCACTTATTATTATTTATGTAGCACCCAAGGTGTGCTAGGTATGTAACAGATCAATAAAAGAAACTCTCCCCCACCCCAAAGAGCTTAGAATCTAAGAGTGGTCTTGAACACAAGTAGTATCATTGTGGTCAACTCAACCACTTGTATCTATAAAGGTATTTTTGTCTATATGTTTAGAGTATCAAGCTCTAAATTTAGTAAGATAGTAAGCCCTCAGTTAAACAATGCAGTGAAGAGGATACACAAATACCTGGATTTATGATGTATGTATCATGATGGTTACATTTTGGGGGCGGGGGGAGGAGGGGTATGCGAATCTTGGGAGCTGTTAGTATTTAGATTACCTTTTAATGGTTAATGATTGCATCTCAGATTGCTTTAGGTAGTGCCCAGTTCTACTGATTTAGAATTGTATGTTTAGAAATAATGAAGATAGAGAGCTGAATGCATATTTTGAGCCAGATTCTTTCTTCCCCAGTGCAGTGCGAGTGTAAGAGAAGGGTAAAAGAAGCTCTCCTATGTGCATCTGTGAAGGGAACAGCAAAAATCCTGGTTTTGCACCCTATGGTGTCAAGAGAGCTTCTATATTCCTCAGCACCTTGCACTCAGACATTCGCAGAATGGATATCCTGTACAATGTTTGGCTTTTATGTGATATAAGATATGGATTATGGTAGTGTTTTACCAATATAGAAAAGTCCCTCATTTTCCAGTACTAACACAACTGTGGCATAACAATTTTATGTCCAGTATCTTAAGGGTCATGTTTTATTTTTGGTAACTGTAATACATTCTTAAATATAGCTATAGATACTGGGGGTGGCTAATGGTTGAACACTGACCATATGGCTGAGCAACGTGGATCAGGAAACTCCTCCCATAGCTTAATCTGCAGCACTCAGATCCATGCAGAGATGAGAAGCAGAGAAACAGTCTACCATGCCTTATGCCATAGGGATCCTGTCCGCGAGGACAGGATTTCAGGAGAAGGGCTGGGGCACTGCTCAGCATGCAATGTGTTAGAAGTTAGCTGCCAGTCAATGTATGCTGTTGATGGGAGTATATGCAGCAGTTTAGATGGGAGCTGCACATAGCCTCTGACTGTCAGAATATGGTGCCCATTCTGTTATTAAACATGTATGGTTGGGATTTAGTTAGATGCACCTAGTAAGTCACTCACATACATTAAAGAGGATTCCTGCTTTGCTGTTCATATGGCAGGAAGAGGCTTTCTATGCACGCCTATTTCCTTATCTTACAGCACTCCTCCTGCTTTAAATCATCGTTTCCACATATTGTACTTCATGTGCACACTTCTGCTGCTGCTGATGGTATAGTGAGAACAAGTTAAAAAACAAAAACAAATCCCAGCCATTCCTCAGTCTTGCATAATTGGATATAGCAAAATATGTTTGCCAAATGGAGGACCAAATCTGTAAGGAAAGAAATGATCTAATCTTTGAGTGATGGCCCTATATGGATTCCAACATAGGTGCACATGCACAGGACCTGGAAGGTTTTAGTAGCTCTGTCTGTTGACCCACATGTGAGCCATATGTCCCCTCATGTTTGCAGCTCAGGTTAAAAAAGGTTGAGTGGGTCAACGCCTCTCCAGTTCCTTCTTACCACTGCATGGCTTGAGTTGGAACCCATGTTCCTTCACGCTGTTAGCTTAACTAAGTGACTGTCCATTCTTCCTTTCTTGTATATAGTTTTTGCAGCCTGTCTTTAGAGTTGTAGTTAGTTAGGTTCTTCTTCAAGTAGTGTCCCTATGGGTGCACCATTGTAGGTACGGTAGTGCCCCTGCACCTGGGATTGGGGATCTTTGGTAGAAGTGCCTGTTGGGCTGCACATGTGCTCCTCCCTGTCTCACGATGTGAGCGCTATATAGCGCTGTGTGGTTCAATCATCCTCAGTTCCTTATCAAGCACTCTTGGTCGGGGACGGAATCCCTAGCAGAGGCCTTCATACATCTGTAATGATATTAGTGTTTCTGTTGCAAGTTCTTAATAAGTATGTGTTTCCTTTATTTTTTTTCTTCCCTGTATCCCTTCTCTCTCAATTTTTTTTCTTTTGCTGTTTTCTCCCTGTTACTCTTTAGATTAGCATAGGTTTCCTTTTCTATGCCCTTTCCTACTGAGAAGTTCTCTCTACTTGGGGTTATGCCTGGATCCGCCGGGATTAAAAGGTCCTCTCCTGTTATGAGGCCATCCGAATGAGCGACGGCTACTCATGGTGCATCCACTGTTTGGGTGAGGGGCACGTATCTCAGAAATGCACCCACTGCCTCAAATTGAAGGCATGGTCCAGGAAGGACCATGAATTGAAAATAAAACTTTTACAGCTGGAGGGCTCATTGCGACCAGTCTCAGAATCTGGCCCTGATAACTTTCCTCCACCATCAGCACTGTCATCTGCTGACCCCCACTACAAAAAAAATGTACACTCTCTTGCTACCTCAAAGAAAGGCATCCCCTGTGAGTTTGGTAGCCTTGACATCTTCTGGGATGAGACCTAGTTCCTTTGACTGTCTAGGTATCTCTGGTATTGTTGAGAGGCTCCAGGACCCTAAAAGGGCAGGACCACAAACAGGTCACAGTCATTCGGGACCAATAAGGACAAATCAAAGATCTCAAAATTGGTACCAACTGCCTCATCGAAACACATGACGGATGCATCCTCCAACACCAACGCAGTCCGTGGTGCAATCTACTGGTCATTTGACAGAATGCACTCTAACTTTGGCACTGTTAACATCCAAAACATCTGCACCATTACCTAGACCTTCCATGGGACTTCCCCCCTCCCCCCAAACACACAACCACCAGTACCTATGATGCTCATGCCGGTACTGCAAGAGTTCCACTTCTCAATAGACTTGATCGTTTCTGACAACCCAGAGTCTCCGCTCCTCTGTACTGAGCTCCCAATGGTTCATGCCTCTCTCCTCTGGAACTGCAACTTATACCACGCCACTCTTCTTCACTATCCAGGACCGCACTGCCCTTCCCCAGTGAGGAGGAGTACTCAATTGTGCCTCTCACCCTCCACATCATATCAAGGGGCTCCACACAGAGAATCATACTCACACCGTTGATATCCAGAGACCAGAAGTGAACCAGGTCTTTGGTACAGGAACCCATGGATGCAACCCTATGTGCTTATTCCCCCACATTGGCCCTGTTGGGACCCTTGGGCCACTTTCCCAAACCGCCACCGATCACAGACAGACACATATACTCTTCATCCTCACTGGTATTTAGGCCTCCTGAACCAGAGCCAGAATTGTTAGAAGAGCAGGAGAAAGACATGGAGGAAGAGGTTACACTGCCAGCCAAAATCTCCTCATCCTCCCCTGAAAAGTCATATCCCACTATCTCCAACATCAGCTGATGATTTTAAACCATTTCAAGAACTGTTCCAAAGGATTGCTGACTCTCTCCAGATCCCAAAGCGGGAAGGTAGAGAGCAACATCACAAGTCACTTGGCATATTGCAGGCCTCCACATTGGAAGTGCCATCTTTGCCAATCAGTGAGGCCTTGTTGGATCCATGCAAGCTGATCTGGCAAACCCCAGCATCAATACTAGCTACCTGCAAGCAAGCAGACAAGAAGTATTGTGTCCCTGCCAAGGACATAATGGAATTCTTATTCTCGCATCTTGTTCCAAACTCCCTCATGCTCAATGCAGTGCATGAGAAAGTGTGTGCTGCTGTTGTCCTAAAACAACCCCATATGACAAGGACTGGAAGAGACTAGACCACTTTAGTCACAAGTCATATTCTTCAGCCATGCTCCAGTTTCAAATTGCTAATTATGAAGCACTTCTAGCCAAGTATAATCATGTGAACTATTCGAAATTCCATGAGTTTAGTCAACATCTCCAAGAGGACAAAGAAGAGCAGTTCCAGGCACCAGTGACAGAAGGACAACTTCTGGCATGTATCGCACTACAAGCCTGGTCCATTGTGACATCTGTTGTAGTGAGATGGGCTTCATGGCTTCACCTCTCGGGGTTCCCCAGGGAGATCTCCTCTTTGAAGGCTCCAAACACTTTGCCGAGCATACTGAGTCCCTTCATTCACTAACGAATTCCAGAGCAACACTGCGCTCACTTGGCATCTATACACCAGCACCAAAGAGAAGACAGGGTAGATATCAACCTACTCCGAGATCTCAACCTTCCCCTTCCTCTCCTCAAAGGCATTATGATCCACAATGCAGGTGACAGAGACCTCCTCTCAAACCTCCCCATCCCACTTCACAGATCCTTCTTATGAGCAAATTTTACGAGAAGAAATAAACCACCTTCTGCATCTGGGAGCTGTAGAACTGGTCCCATTCTAACACATAGGGAAAGGCTTTTATTCCCACTATTTTGTAATCCAAAAAAAAAAAAAATCTGGCAGGTGGAGACCTATCCTAGACTTGAGGAACTGCTGGGGATTCCGGAACATAGATCTATTCGCCACACCCAAAAATGCCAAATACCCACCAATATCTGGGGGACTCTTTCCTTGTTACATGGGATGCACCCCTCTTCTACATCTTTCCACCCTTTCCTTTACTATTCAAAATGATTCACAAGATACAAGTGGAACAAGCCAGAGTAATTCTCATAGCCTCAACATGGCCATGACAGATATGGCATCCTTACCTCTTGTGCATGACAGTCTGTCCACTGATCACCCTGCAGTTGACTCCACACCTCCTCTTGCTGGATGCAGGCCATGTTCTCCATCCTTTACCCTGATATTAGACAGGTTTCAGAGTAACAGCCGTGTTAGTCTGTATCCGCAAAAAGAAGAACAGGAGTACTTGTGGCACCTTAGAGACTAACAAATTTATTAGAGCATAAGCTTTCGTGGACTACAGCCCACTTCTTCGGATGCATATTAGACCCAATCCCACCTTGGGATCTCACCCTAATTTTACACTGTCTCACCAGCCCCCTGTTTGAACCTATGGCAACCTCCTGCTAACGCATGTATAATTGAAAATGGCCTCTTGTAGCCATCACATCTGTTCAGAGGGTAGGAGAAATAGGTGTCCTCATGGTGTATCCCCCATTCACAAATTTCTACAAAGATAAGGTCGTGTTACAACTGTCAAATGATTAAAAAAATAATTGTGATTAATTTCAGTTTTAATCGCACTGTTAAACAATAGAATACAGTATATTTAAATATTTTTGGATGTTTTCTATATTTTCAAATATATTAATTTCGATTACAACACAATACAAAGTATACAGTGCTCACTTTATATTTTTGATTACAAATATTTACAGTGTAAATGAAAGCGCATCCTACAAATGTAGAATTTTTTTTTACATATTTGCACTCAAAAATAGGACTTGCTGATGACGCTTGTTAAAAAAATGAGTTAATTAAATTTGTGACTGAACTCTTGGGGGAGAATGGTATGTCTCCTGCTTTATGGTTTTACCTGCATACTGCCATATATTTTGTGTGATGGCAGTCTCAGATGACGACCCAGCACATGTTATTCATTTTAAACACCCTTTCAGTACAGATTTGACAAAACACAGAAGGTACCAATGTGAGATTTCTAAAGATAGCTACAGCACTCAACTCAAAGTTTAAGAATCTGAAGTGCTTTCCAGAATCTAAGAATGAGGTGTGGAATATTCTGTCAGTCTTAAAAGAGCAACACTCTCTGATGCAGAAAATGCAGAACCCAAACCACCAAAAAAGAAAATCAACTTTCTGTTAGTGGCATCTGACTCCACCCTGCTTTGGATTGTTATTGAGCAGAACCCGTCATCAGCATGGATGCATGTCCTCTGGAATGGTGGCCGAAGCATGAAGGGGCATATGAATGTTTAGCATATCTGGCACATAAATACCTAGCAATGTTGGATGCAAAAGTGTCATGTGAATGCCTGTTCCCACTTTCAGGTGACATGTAAATAAGAAGCGGGCAGCATTATCTCCCATAAATGTAAACAAACTTGTTTGTCTTAGCGATTGGCTGAAGAAGAAGTAGGACCGAGTGGACTTGTAGGCTCTAAAGCAGGGGTCTCAAACACACGGCCCGTGGGGTTATTTCCTGCAGCCCGCCATAGGCGCCGACTCCACCAGCAGCCAAGGTCCTCTGCCCCCCCAAATGCGCTGCATCCCCGCTCCTCCGCCTACTTCCTAATGCTTCCCGCTGCCAAACAGTGGTTTGACAGCACTTAGGACTTTCCAGGAGGGAGGGGGGATGCAGCATGCTCAGGGGAGGAGGTGGAGAAGAGGTGGGGCTGGGATTTGGGGAAGGGGTTGGAATAGGGGCAGGGGGCAGAGTTGGGGGGGACTTTGGGGAAGGGGTTGGAATGGGGGCGGGGAAGGGGTGGGAAGAGGCAGGGCAGGGGCAGGGCCTCATGGACTAGATAAGCAGTATGAGGTATGAAGTTCAGCATGTATGATTCTTTGAATAGTTACTTTAAAAAGTTCCTGCCATTACAGCTATGTTGATAGACTGTTAGTGTAGATCATCATCAGTGTTACTGACCACATAAGGAATAGATACAGGTGTTTATATTTTATTAAAATCCTTCTTCTCATTACAGGTTTTAAAAAGTTAATACATTGACTTTAAATAGCATACTATATTACTGTTCATTTTTTTTCATTTTTGATTATACTTTTGTATCGTTGTATGAAAAGGTTTCAGTGATGTGGCCCTTGGGCCAATGTACTAGTCCTCATGTGGCCCTCATGGTGATTAGAGCAGAGATCTCAAACTCAAAAGTTTTACATTGTTTTGTTTTTGAATGCAGTTATGTTAAAAATTCTATATTTGTAAGTTGCACTTTCACAATGGAGATTGTACTCCAATATTCATATGAGGTGAGTTGAAAAATACTATTTCTTTTGTTTATCTTTTTTAGTGCAAATATTTGTAATAAAAATAATATAAAGTGAGCAATGTGCCCTTTGTATTCCATGTTGTAATTGAAATCAATATATTTGAAAATGTACAAAAACGTCCACAAATATTTATAAATTTAAATTGGTATTCTATTATTGTTTAACAGTGCAATTAAAACTGCAAGTAATCATGATTAATTTTTTTTAATCGAGTTAATTTGTTTTGAGTTACCGTATATACTCGTTCATAAGCCGAATATAAGTGGCACCACTTCCCGCAGCTCCCATTGGCTGGGAACAGCGAACTGCGGCCACAGGGAGCTGAGGGGTTCCATGCCTGCAAATGCTCCAAGTAAACAAAACGTCTCGACCCGCCAGTGGCCGGGAACCAAAGTTTTCCAACCCCTGAAATATAGGGTTGGCTTTTGAAAGTTTTTGCTAATTTTACTTATCCATTTTGGGGGTTCGGCTTATAAACGAACGGGCTAATGAACAAGTATATATGGTAATCGCTTGAGTTAACTGTGATTGACAGCCCTAGTTACGTACACACCTGAATTTCTTACTCACAGTACTGTCCTCTTTCCATCTAAAGCAACATATTCACAATGCTTATTCCTCTCTGTTGCCAAAAGATCAAAGGGATCAACTGTATCCAAACAACATCTTTCTAAATGAATCTCAGAGTGCATCCACCTTTGCTACTGATGACACAAATTTCAGCCCCCACCTGGAATTCAGAGGCGTTCCACTTGAGCACTGTCCACCCTGATAGCTTTTCCGAATAATGTACTTATTATTAGTTATTATTATTATGGACATATGTAAGACAGCTACCTAGACATCCAAGGACACCTTCAGCCAAGATTACACGATCACCCATGACAGGGCCTCAGACCTTCTATGAGGACACAGTATCTTATCCTCCTTAGTAGATGTCACTCTGAAGCCCCAGCCTTCCAAATAGGGGCACTGCTCTAGAGTCACCTACAGTGGAGCACTCAGAGGTACACTACTCAAAGAAGAAGAGAAGGTTACTCACCCTGTGCAGTAACTGAGGTTCTTTGAGATGTGTGTCCCTATGTGTGCTTTACTACCTGCCCTCCTCACCTCTACTTTGTTGTTCAAATGTACACTCTGCGGTACAGAAGAAACTCAGGGCAGTTGAACCACACAGAGCTATATAGCTGTGGGTCACAGCATGAGACTGGGAGTAGAGCATGTGCGGCCCAGCAGGCACTGCTACTGAAGATTTCAGAACTCAGGTGCAGGGACACTACCGCACCTACAGGGGAGCACCCATAGGGACACACATCTTGAAGAGCCTCAGTTACTGCACAGAGTGAGTAACCCTCTCTTAGCTCTTAGACACCTGCCCTCCTGGGAAGTATGCCTTGGAAGCCAGATTTAAAAACTGTGCTTTGTGCCTGCACTCCTTCTCTGTGTGCGATGAGCTTGTACTGCCTCGGTGAAACTCACATTGCCCCCTGCTGTTCCATCTGCCTCTTGTTCTCACCCCAGATGTGGAAGTCCAGGGAACTTAGTTTGCTCCATGAGGAACTTTGAGACTATGCGTCCATGTCTGCAGTCGGATCCAGGACTGGCAGAATCACTGGTGTGGCAATCTTTGCTAGCAGCGAGTGCCATTCTGGCTACCTTCCAGGTGGCAGATCCATCAGTGCTGATGAAATCCCACCCTGAGCCAGTGGCGGATTAATAATTTTGCCGCCCCTAGGCTGGGAAATAATTGCCGCCCTGGCCTCGCCCCGACTCCGCCCTTTTCCCGCCCCCATTCCAACCCCCTCCCCAAAGTCCCTGCCCCAACTTTGCCCCCTCCCTTCCCCTATTGGATCCCTTCCCCAAATCCCCGCTCCCGGCCCCACCTCTTTCCCCAGCGCACGGTGTTCCCCCTCCTCCCCCTTCCCGCTCTGCCCCGCGAAACAGCTGTTTCGCAGCGCAAGCGCTGGGAGGGGAAATAAACAGGATGCGGCGGCGTGCTTGCAGAGGAGGCGGAGGTGAGCTGAAGCAGGGGGGCGGGACGTGGAGGGGAGCTTCCACCCCTGCAAATTTGCCGCCTTAGGCCTAGGCCTTGTCGGCCTAGGCAATAATACGGCGCTGCCCTGAGCACAAGAAGCATGACTATGGGTATAAGGGCAGATCCCCATCCAGGACTCAGCACAAATGCAGCGTTGTCTCCCCGAGCCATGGCCAGTCAAGAATGAAGTTTTGTGTTGACCTTGCTGCTCCAGCTCCTAAGGTGCCCCAGACAGAGCATAAAGATACTGCTGCAGTAACTTATAGCAACAAACAGGGCGGCACCAGGTCCCCCCACTTCTGTGTGGAGTCCATCCGCCTCTGTAACCGGTGCATCAAACATCAGATTACGCTTCAGCCCACATAACTCCTGGGCACCCAGAACTCACTGGCAGATGTGCTCAGCAAGACACTCTGCCTGAGCCATGAGCAGGACCTGCATGACACTACACTCTGGTGCCTCTTCCGCAAGTGAGGCATGCTGCGGTGGGACCTCTTTGCCACTCACAAGAACCACAGACATCCACTGTACTGCTCCTGGAGGGCAGTAGGGTGAGACTTGCTGGGTGATGCCCCTCTTCTCCCCTGGTCAGACTTTCTCCATGACACCTTTCCTCCCATCCTCTTTCTGCTGCAAATTCTCTGCAAGATTTGCCAGGATCATCCAACAGTAATCCTCATAGTCCCATTTTGGTCCTGCCAGTTTTGGTTTAGAGACCTTCTGACCCTCTCTGTCCTTTGTACCACTCTGCCTCTGCACCCTACTGGATCTCCGCACGCAAGACCAGGGCCACCTCTGTCATCCCAATCTCACTTCACCTCACAATGTAGTTTTTGGATGGAGCTCAGAGATAGGGTGTGCTCCACCCCTGTACGACGTATCCTTAACCAAAGCAGACAGGCCTCCACCAGGGCGTGCTACCAAGCAAAATGTAAGTGCTTCACCTCCTGGACTCTCAGCCACCAATACCTGCTATCTATGATATCCATACTTACTGTCCTCACCTGTCTGCTCAAAGTCAAAATGTTTGACTTAGCCCTTAGCTCCATTCAAGTCCACCTTGCAGCACTTTCAGTACCTTTCTTCCCCTGGTGGATGGCACTTCTGTCTTCACACACTTTCCTAAAATGGTTAATCAATATCTTCCCACCTATGCTCAAACCAACGCCATCCTGAGACGTCAATCTTGAAACCTCCATTCATGCCCATGGCAACGTCCTCCCTTTCTCATCTCATTTCTCCATGAAAGTGATCTTCTTAGTAGCCATCACCTCGGCTAGACAAGTCAGCGAACTGATGGCCATGATGGCTGATCCCCACTACCTGATCTTCAACAGAGATGAAAGTTTTCCTGCATCTCCACCCTAAATTCCCCCCTAAGGTGGTGTTAGAGTTCTACTTGAATCAGTATATTCTCCTCCTAGTCTTCTACCCCAAACATCACAGCTCCAACCATGGACAGAGTCCTTGACATCCACCATTTCCTGGTATTCTATCTCCTTCCATGACTTGCTATGACTCTTCATCTCCATTGCTGACTGTTGTAAGGGGCACACCCTATCCTCCCAGTTCATTTCCGAATGGGTCTCTAGGTGCATTCGTGAATGCTACACCCTCTCCAACGTAATGCCAACTGACATCATCACGTCATACTACACCCAGGCTCAAGGGGCCACGTCCTCATCCCTAGCTGCGCTCCCGAGCACATGCTCACACTCACCTCCACTCGCAGATCAGTGCTCACTACTCACCCACATTGGAATCCATATAGGGACCAACCCTCAATGAAGAGGAGGTTACTTACCTGTAACTGGAGGTTCTTCAATATGTGTGGTCCCTATTTGGATTCCAATATCCATCCTCCATCCCTCTTTGCTGCAGCTTCCACTGCTTAGCAGTAAGAGGGATCTGGAGGGGCGTTGACCTGCATGGCCTATTATACCCTCAGCTGCAAGCACGAGGGGAGGACACATGGACAAACCTTCTGGCTCTGGCACATGGCATGCATGCACACCCACGCTGGAATCCAATTAGGGATCACACATTTCAAAGAACCTCCAGTTACAGGCTCTTCCAGGTTCTAAAAGTGCAAGACAACCATTGACAGCCAATTAAAAGTAGTTGTCAAAATTATTTAATTAAAAATAGTTTATTTAGTTAAAGGTTTTCAAACTGCTTAGGTTTTTTTAAATGATAAAAGTACTTTCCCAAATTTTTGAATTTTCTGGATTTCTGTTAGTATTATCATACTTTGATCATTAGAATGATAACTAAGTGAATTGAGAAACCAAAGTCCAACTTTTAAGTGTAAATTGAACTGAAATTATTTAAATAGATTAAGATTCAAGACATCGCTTTCTCTTGCTTGGATTTTCAGTGTTATCGCTCTGCTTAAATTACTCTGCTAAAAACAGCCCACGTACAAATAATATTGAAAATATGTGCTTAACTGTTTGAAAATACATGAGACCTAATTAAGATTAGGGATTAAGCAAAAATATTTGCAGTTAAATTTGTGGAAGATGTAATTTTATTGCAAATACTAGTAAAAATCTGCTTTAATTGTGGACCCCCCCCAGTCTTTTGACTGAAAATCAACTTAATTTGAATTGATATGCATATTTCTTCTTAATATCAATGGCTTCAAAGTAGCCATCAACACTTCAGGTAAAAGGCAAGTGAGCAAGCAGCCTCACAAAATCTGTGAAAACAAATGGAGGGATGTGAAGAATGTGGTCACGCTGGGCAGAAATGAGATTTTTCTGTTTACGATATGACATTTAGCTACCGTGATAATGGCCACAATAAAATACATAGTTTTGGATATTCCAGGTCTGGCTATGTCAGTCCATGCCTTTCAAGGGTTGGTTTTCCTTTTTTCTTTCATAGATAGATCTCTTAAGAGCAACCATTGGAGAACTTAGAGCCTGATCAAAACTCCATCAAAGTAAATGGAAAGACTCTCATTGACTTCAACCAGGTTTAGGGTCAGTCCCTTAGATTCTAACCTACAACTGTAATTAAAAAAGGAAGAATTATTTTGCTTTTGCTACTTGGATCTCTTCCTAATCAGTTAATTAAAAAGCGTGACAAAAATGGGCACTTCAGTTGCTGCCATAAGAGAGGCTGCTATTTTCTTTGCTCTTTAATCTCTTTTAGTAGGGTTCAGGAAGTTGCTTTTTCTGAATTGTTTTTAAACTGCTCCAGGTAAATCAAAGCTTTCAATAGAACAATTTAGAATTCTATACAGAATAAACCCATGCAGAGCCAAGTCAGGAAACTTCCTCCCCTTTCTTCCTTTATCCCCTATGAAAAGTTGATAAAACATTCAACACTTTCTTTGAAGTAGTGTTGTTCTCTGTCTCAGTAATGTTATGCATTCTGAAATATTTAAGAAAAAGGCAAATAACATGTCTGCCAAAGTTCAGTCTTTAACCTTTGCTATGTTCAGGAATCCTAGGATTCTTTACTAGAAAACTCCTTTCAAACATTCCTCTAAACAAATTATGAACAGAAGGTACCACTTGGGTAGTTTCTCAGGTCAACTCTCATAATAACTTGGTTGACTCCTGAGTTCTGTATGAACGCTGAATTCTTTTTGATTCCAAGACAAAAATGGCTAAAAAATATCTTTCATTATATAAGCAAATTCTTCTAATAAAAGTAGTCTAGAAACTACAAATAAAAATGAAAGAGCACACGAAGACAGAGCCTGATCTTCTTTCCCTCCCTCCCATTTCCCCCTGCCATACCATTTGGGAACATTCACAGGAGGTACTAGGAAGGAGGAAATGTTCACAAGGTTTTTCTGGTGGAGATTTTGCCTGAATTGTTAAAGGGGTAGGGTTTACCCTACCTTTTCCATTATCAAAACAATTCATGAAGCCTGCTCACATATCCTGCAAACGCTAAACCATCTGGGTGGCGTCTTTCTAATTCTGTATTGGCTCTGTATCCCCAGAGTGCTGTACTGGAGCTACCTGCCATGGCTTCCTCAGCCTGTGGCTGCCTGTAGAACCCCTCTTCAATCAGGATCACCATCATGAAGTGGGGATTAGTCAGTCATTACAGCTTGAATCTGTATTGATTTCTGTGGGGTTGCCAGGAGGGAGATTTGAGGAGAATATTCTAGTTTTCTAGTAAAGAATATTCTTCCCCACATTCAATACTTTTTTGGCATATCCCCTCTCCACTCACGGATTGCTGGACTCATGGAGTGCCCTCCCACATATGATGCTAATTTTTGGTTGAAAACTGACACGTGGTTAAGTAGTATGCAGATGTGAATATCCTTTCGCATCCAGACACAGATACTGGAATTATGCATTTGTGATAGCAAAGAAATCAGTAATACTTTGCCTGATCATGTAGGAAACTCAAACAAACACGTAAATAAGGGATTAATGCAAAGCCTCCTATAAACAAAATTATAGCTTAGTTATTAATATTAAAGGCCATTATACTGATGGAAAAAGAAATTCTAGGCACTGAGATTTTTTTCTTTAATTACCAAGTAACAACAAATAAATATGCTTGTCTCTTCCATAGTTCTTCAAGTTGTTTTAAAATGTTGCCTTGTTAATTAAAAATAATGTATTATCAGAAGAACATATACAGTAAAGTTGCACTTCATTTTTTCAATGTAGAGATCTTTGCAATTACAGAGCCAGAAGACTAAACAGTTCTTGAGCATTAAGTTATATTTGCAACCTGTTACAGTATTCAGAAACCATATCAAGTGCTATTAAGTTCCAGGTGTAGACCTTTATCAAAGTTAGTTCAGCAAATCCCTTGTTTCAGTCACAGGTGTGTAACTGCACACCTAGGATTCTTTGAGCACCGTTGGGCATTATGGCACAGCAGGAGACTCTATAAATATTTAATCAGCTAAATTTGGCTTCAGCGGCTGGAAACCAGCACCTATATATATAAATAATGAAGTCATTACTAGTAATAGAGTAAAGTAGAAAACATAGTCAGGTTTTCTCTTTTTCCTGAGCTCTTTGCTTAGAGCTTTATTTGGATAATGTCTACAAGGGCTACTTTAATGATAGCCTGAGGAATTAAGTGAAAAAGGCCTGACTTACACCTGCAATAAGGTTCCTAATTTAATACTGAGTTAATGTGTTTGCCTGCTGTTTCTATCTGCTGTGTGAAAATAGGAATTTATATGTCAAGCACATCGTATAATGGAGATGCAAGCCTGACAGTTGTTACCAAGTTAATACAAGTGGCTTTATGAAGACAGTTTTTGCAGACCTTGGACTTTAATGAGTTTATGGCGAGAGAGTATGTAAACTGGGAAAATACTGTGTTTTAACAAGGTTTCACCAAAGTTTAAAAAATAAGGATTTGAAACCTACAAATTCTTTGGCTTTCATAATTCTAAAGATGCCTTCATTCAAGATAAAGGAGCTCAACGGAGAAGCCTGGATTTCAGGTAGTTAATTGAATTTTGGTCAATTGATATGTTCTGATGTTTGTGGATTCTTGTAAACATAGTTTCAGCATAGTTAAGATCTTTTTGTCACCGTAGGTCTTTAATAAATTAATTACATATTTTTTTAAAACAATATGCATAAGATTAATACAAATCTTGAATCAGGTAATACAAAGCACCTTAACTATAAAAATTGCTGAACATTTTGTAATTATGAGAGAGTCATAAATATCATCTTGTTAACTGCAATTAAAATATTAACTATGAATGTGATGAATTTGCCATCAATATGTAGACATATCTACCACATATCTTTACATGTTTTGAACATCTTGGGCACCATTCATCAACATCCTTCTTTTATCTGCTTATCTTTCAACTTCACCTCAATAGACACATACCTTTAGAGTCGTGACTGGTTAATTAAGGCATTCCTGATCCAAACATTTCCATCATGTGAGTATCAAAGACAATATTGAGTGTTGTTACCAAATTTTTGCATAGCTTTCATAGTTTTTAGATGGGGAAAGTATAAATTATCCATAGTGTCTTTCCCAAAGATCATATCAGCTCCTACAGTGTTTCTGAGGCTCGGGTTTAAATAACTTTTTCAAGGTTTGTACAATAGTTTATTGATGATGAGTTTTAGTTCATCTTTATAACTGTAAACCATATGGGGAAACCTATGTATTCACTAATAACTTATTTTTATATTCTTATATGAATAGGAAAATTGTATTCCATCCAAAGTGTTTTTTTTTTCTTTTCTCTTTTTTTTGTAATATGTAATCCTACATTACTTGGCAGACAGAACTGGGAAAGGTAGAAAAAAACATTTGCATATCAGATATCCTTAATTGTTTCAATAAAGGAACATTGCTACTGAATGGGTATTGCAAACATACATGCTTTTAAGGGAACAAATAAAATCAGCTTGCCATTTATCATATAGGTCCATCAACCACACCATTCTATAGTACATTTTAAAGAGAACTGCAAAGCAGAGAGAGTTTACTTTTCCTCCACAGGACAGAGTTGTACTGTTGTTATTGAACAAAAGGCACACAAGATTTATTTTTTGTGATAATCCAATCTTGCAGTTTTTTTCTAAATTAACATGATGGTCTTCTAGTTCCTTTTCTTATTTACCTTAATTGCATGTGTAGTTGTTTAATCATAGGAGACTCTATCATAACCCCCCCCCCACCTATGACCCAGGATCTTTAGATTTATTTTAATTTAATTATGCCAAAGGTTAATTTTGGACAGTACACTTGATCACTTTACGAAGAACAATATTGAGGCAAGTATACTGTGGTTGCATTATGAATTTTAATTGCCTTAAACTATAACAATTTAAAAACTTGTTGTAATGTCCTTTTATTATTACTTTTGATTATTTATGGTCATGTATTAATTATTTTTAGTATGCCCTTCAACTGTGGTATCTGGGTACCTTACAAATTTAACAAGAAAACTGGATTTTTTTTAAATGGCTACATCATCTCTGCTTCCCATTTTAGAGCAGCACTGTCAGGATCAATTATCAAGAGGTTATTTAGGAAATGTCATGTAAGAAGGTCCATTTTAACCTGTGTAGTAAAGGTGAGGAGACTTGGATTCAGTCATGTGTCTCATGATATCTAATCTCTAGGTGTGTGCCTTCCTCCAGAAATGTCCTGTGCCTGATTTCCAGGAAGCTAAACCTGGATTCTATCACCTGGAACATCCCTGTTGAGCACAGTTGACATATTGATGAGCAAATCTTGAAATAGTCACTGAGATAACTGGGTCCTAACCCATTTAGGGCTTTAATAATAAGGGAAAAGACCTTGCAATAGACACTGTGGTGTATTGGAAACCAACATAGAATCTGGAACACTGGTGTACAGTGCTCTCCTTGATGTGTTTAATGCAGGAGATGGTCTTCTTCAGGTTACACCAACTGTAGTTTTCAGAGTTTTTCAAGGTCATTCACTGGTAGAGATCATTACAGTAGCTTTGTCTGCTGATGACCAGCACGCAAATAACTCAGGCAAAGTACAAATCTGATTTGAAAGTATTTGGTGTTTGGACCAGTTGAAGATAGAAAATAGTATTTCTGGCTGCCATTGTAGTGATGAATCTAACAGGACTCAGACATTCTGCTTCACTTCAACTATATGAGCACTGATTTCTTAAGAGAGAGTGTGATTAGAGTCCCAGCCAATCTCCCAAAGTGCCTTCATCTACCAGTCAATATAACATCCTTTCTCTGTAGTTATCCACTTTTATCAAGCATTCAGATAGCTTGGGACAGTGTTCCCTCCATGTTTGTAGATATAGTGAGGAAGAGAAGACTGTTTCCACAAAATTACAAAATGCTGTGTATGCTTCTAAGATTGTAGGAAAAAGTTCTGATATTTTATTATTAGAGAAATAGTATATAATTATAGACTGTGTCGTAATACATGTCTAGAAAGGGTTAAAGTTTGAGGTTACAAACTTTGGAATTTGCTGATTTGTTTGGGGTGATCTGAATGACTTCTAACATGTCTGTGTCCTCGTAAGAAACACACCCCCTCCAAAACTGATGCACTAAGCCCTTTATGATACATTCCATAGTCATATTCTCTCTTCATCCCTCAAAACGTGGTACACCCATACCTTGAATACTGCATGCAGTTCTGGAAAGATATATTACAATTGGAGAAGGGGCAGAGAAGGCCTGAGAAAATGAGTGGGGTATGGAACACCTTCCATACAAGGAGAGATTAAAAAAACTGGGACTATTCAGCTTAGAAAACAAACAAATAAGGGGAGATATGGTGGAAGTCTATCAAATCTTGAATGATATGGAAAAAGTGAGTAGGGAAGTGTTATTTATCCCTTCACATAACACAAGAACTAGGGTCACCCAATGAAATTAATGGGAAGCAGGTTTAAAACAAACAAAAGGAAGTACCTCTTCACACAATGCACAGTTGACCGGTGGAACTCATTGCTATGGGATGTTGTGAAGGCCAAAAGTATAACTGGGTTTAAAAAACAAGTATTAGATAAGTTCACGGAGGGTAGGTCCATAAATAGCTATTAGCCAAGATGATCAGGGATGCAATCCTATGCTCCAGGTGTCCCTAAATCTCCAACTGCCACAAATGGACTGGATGATAGTGGATGGATCACTTGGAATTGCTCTGTTCTGTTCACTCCCTCTAAAGCATCTGGCACTGGCCAATATCAGAGACAGGATACTGGGCTAGATGGATCATTCGTCTGACTCAGTAAGACCATCCATATGTTCTTATGTACATTAATACACACACTTTAAAATACATATTAAGACATTAACCTCCTTCTCATGTAATGACCTTTTTCATCTTTTGCTTAACAGCAGCAATTGGAATCCTTGTGGTTACTTAAGAGATGTTTTCTTTTTAGTTTTGGGGGGCAAGCATAAACAACCTAATGCATCAATGTGGATGTAGGACAAGTAAGCACTGAAACAGTTATGACATTTGGCCAAACTGATTGCATCTTCATTTCTACATGAAAGAAAATATTGCAGCACAGATTAGTGGCATAGGAAAATCATTAAACAATCATTTTAATAATCTATTTTACAACAAATAATTACAATTTTAAGAGATGGCTTTGTTCCTGTAATTGATTTAATGGGCAAAATTCATCCCTGGTATAACTTAACTGAAGTAAGTGGTATTACACCAGCAGTGAGTTTGGCCTGGGTGTGTTAAGGTATGGCTAAATGGATACATAATAAAATATAACCTCTAATTGATATTGTACAAGAGCAGGAAAATCCATCTTGCAGTAAGTGTTGAGGTAATTTTTTTAATAAAGAATATTAAATCATGTACATTTATTCTGTTTTAAAACAGAGGCAATAAAATCATTTGATATTGAATGTAAACTAAATTTTTTAAAGTAAAACTAAAAATTTAAGTATAATACTCACTGTGGGGAAATTCTGTACTCAGTTACAATAGTGTAAATCCAAAATAATTCTATTGACTTCAAAATCAACAGAACAATTAGCTGGGATTTATACTAGTGTAACAGAGCTGCATCTAGTTGTCGGCAGTTCTTATTTGAACATTGTCTGTTTGTGCACACTTTAGAAGAAAATATGTTCTCTACCACATAGAGTTTACCTTCTAATAGGCAGTATAGTTCACACACACACACATACACACACAGCATTGGATGAGAATCCAATCTCCAGCTGGTGCAGAACATATTTTTTGTGGTTTTCCTTATCTTACTTTGGTGGCTCACCATTGAAGAGCTTGACAGAATATATTTTTTTAAGAAGAAATTTGACAGAGATAGTGGAAACCCTATGGACTTTTCAGGCCCAGGTTACCATCTTGCAGGCACTGAATGTGGTCAAGCTGCACTACCTTCAGCTCTGACCCCCGCTCCCTGCCAGCCCCTTCATCTACCAGACCAGGACAATGGTGATTATGACAAATTTTGTGGGGTCATAAATCAGTGTTGGCTCCTATTTCTGCTATACCCACAGCTCAACCAAGCTGTGACCAACTGCACCCTGGCCTTTTGAGGTATCATTTGAAAACTAATAACTTGCTGGTCAATAATATCATGGTAAAATGTGTGTAGAAACATTAAATGTAAAGTTATGAACATAAACAGAAATTATGACTGAAATGTGTTTACAAGAGAAGTCTGGAGAGGGGGATAAACCTTTTACTCAAAGACAAAAGACAAGCTGATGCATCTAGCCAGGTGTCCTCAAAGCTGATTGGCCATTTGACTGGTGACTGCCATTCTTTGGCAGCAAAGTGGGGCAAGAACAGATTGATTTGGATTTTAACAAACAACAACATGGAACCTCTTTCACCATGAGACTCCATGTCTCCATTCTCACAGCTGGAAGGAACTTTATCTTGGGTAACTCTCAGGAAAATGCATCTCAAAGGGTGACTGAACTAGAACAGTGAGAGGCAAAAACACTCCAGGTATTCTTTCTTTCTCTTTCACTCTTGTTCTTTCAACTAAGCAGACAAAGGAACCAGCCCTTAGTACTTCAAGGGCAGATCCTGACTTGAGAATTTGGTCAGCAATGTTGTTGGGAATCTGGGGTAAGAGATTTTACCTTGAACTAAGTCTAGTTTAATTTTTAGCACTAGAAAGCATTTTATCTTTATTTATCTTATAACCATTTCTGACTTTAATGCCTCATACTTGTACTCACTGAAAATCTTTGTAGTTAAATAAACTTATTTTATCCTTTAATCAAAACTAATCCAGTGTTCTGTTTAAACTGAATTGTTTGGCAACGCCAATTAAAGTAACAAACACTTGTACATTGATCCCTTACAGAGGCAACAGATCTCTGATATTCAAACTGTCCAGGGGAGGGCTGGACAGTTCAGAACACACGTTTTGGGGAAAATTCAGGATTGGGAGTGTGTTGGGGTCATGCTGCAAGCAGTAACCAAGGCTTCTGGAAGCCAGAGTGTAGCTAATGTACAGCTGGCAGGTGACAGCTACTCAGGGTCTGACCTGCATGGTGTTTGGCTGTTCACGAGGGGCCAAGGTTGGGAGCTAGAGCAGTAAAGCACTGTGAGGCACCCAAGGTTGCAGGGCAGGTGGTGGCACAACCCCTCACTAGTCTGGATTGCATCCCAGAATGAGATGCAAGCCTAAGTGGGATTGATTATTAACCTGTTTACTCGGGTGGTCTTGTCTTGGGTGTCTTTGCTCCTGGAACAACTTGAGGTGGAATCCCCATCTGGATTGTATGCCTTAATCAACCTGTGCATCAAGATCAACTGCCTGACCAAATGGCCCCAAGAAAAATGGTGGCCTTCCCGGATCCTGCCAGCTCTGACCCAGTTCTCCCTCCATTGCCCAAACCCATGCAAGCTGATCAGGTCCAACTCCACCTCTGTAATGTGGAAAAAAATGATGCTGGGCATTGGGACTATGCATATACTGCATGGAGCCAGAACACTGCGTAAAGCTGCCCTGCCAAGGTCCAATCGGTGCTCTGGTCAGGAAATACCATACCTGAGCCTTGATTGGGGGTTGGGGGGGAGGGATCGGTTTGAGTGGTGCTCTTCCTTTCTCCCCAGCAACCCACACCAACTCTTGTCTGCGGGTACCTTGGTGATGGCCAATCAGCATCCTACATATCTCCAACTCCCTCTCTAGCTCTGGCATCCTGCGATGCCTGACATCAGCATAGAGCTGCTGGTGGACTCAGGTGCCTCCAAGTAGTTTCATGGACCTGGAGTGTGCCTGAGCACACAATATCTCCACCAAGCACAAGGACTCGCTGAGTTAGTAGAGCCAATATATGGGTCACTCCTTTCATCAGGACTAGCCATCCACCAGGAAGCTCTCCTAGAGGCAACTATCCTTTGAGACTACCGAGAAGTTCTCCAGGTTGAACTAATTTGTGCACCACATTCATCAGTTGCCCTTGGCATCCCCTGGCACATCACCCAAGATCTCTGCAGACAATCCTATTTCCCAAAAGCTGGCCTGAGACCAGAAACCATTTGCAGTGTATAGTAGAACCACAGAGTGATGAACTGACTGGCAACCACACACCCCATTTGGAATCGGAAGTACACAATCAGGCAGCATCAGAGACCAAAAATAAAATAAAATAAAAAGCGAATACAGTACAGTGCTGTGTTAAATGTAAACTATTAAAAACAAACGGAAAGATTTTAAAAATAGATTTGACAAGGTGAGGAAACTTTCTGTGCTTGTTTCGCTTAAATTAAGATGTTTAAAATCAGCTTTTTTTCTTCTGCATAGTAAAGTTTCAAAGTTGTATTAAGCTAGTGTTCAGCTATAAGCTTTTGAAAGAACAGATATATTTATTCAGAGTTATGAACAACCTCCATTCCCAAGGTGTTCATAACCCTGAGGTTCTACAGTATTTGATCTTCTAAAGAATTCAGAGACATGAATGGAGCATCCAAAAGTAAACCCAGCAACCCCTGGGACATTCCAATGGTTCCAGGATTCCTGTTAAAATATCAATGCTATGTCAATGTGTTCAACAAAAAGAAAGCCAACACCCTACCAACCCATTGCAGTTATGACTGTCCCAGAAACATCCAGCCAGGAGCAGAGGTTCCCTTTGGGCTCACTTACTCCGTCTCTTAACCTGAATGACAGGCACTCCAAAGCTATCTCAGGGAAAACCTACAGAAGGGGTTCATTTGCCCCTCCGCATCCCAGCTGTTTGAAAGACTTCGCTTTGCCAACGTCTTCACAAAGTTGGACCTCCACCAAGTTTATAACCTGGTGAGGATCTGGGAAGGAGACAAATGGGAGACCACCTTCCATACCAGGTATAGCCATTTAGAATATATGGTCATACCAATTGGGTTGTGCAATATCCCTGCGAACTTCCAGCATTCCAGAAACGACATCTTTAGGTACGTGCTGGATCAATGAGGACATCCTCATTTTCTCAGAAAGTCAGGACTGTCACAATCATCTACGTGTCTTGGAGAGAGACTGCCAAACCCACCTTTGTGTGAAGTTCGAGAAATGAGTTCTATAAGAACACAGTGGAATTCTTGGGATATATCATCTTGCCCAAGGGCCTCTCAGTGGACCTGTGAAAGGGGGTGGCAATATCTGACCAGGCCACGTAAGCTGGCAGCAATATCTGACAATGACATACATGGGATTAACCAATTTCTAAAGGCAATTTATTAAAGGGTTCTCTAGCTTACTAGCACCTGTAACAATATTCTTGTAAAAGACAGCCTGGTTCGCCTGGTCCACGGAGGCTCAGTCAGCCTTCAATCAACTGAAGAGAGCATTCACCTTAGCATGCATCCTGATTCATTCAGATACCGTAAAACCATTAACAATTGAGGTCAATGCCTAAAAATTTGCCATTGGTGTAGTATTATCTCAACATGTGGGCTCCCACAACCTACTCCACCACTGTGCCTTTTACTCTTGGAAGATAACTCCAGCAGAAAAATATTATGATATTTGGGACAAGGAGATACTGGCTATCAACATGGTTTTCGAGGATTGGAACCACCTCCTAGAATGAGCCCGGTTTCCCAATCCAAGTCCTGACAGATGACAAGAACCTGGAGTACCTATGAACTGCTAAGTATCAGAGGGGTAGCCATATTAGTCTGAATCTGTAAAAAGCAACAGAGGGTCCTGTGGCACCTTTTAAGACTAGATGCCTTAAACAACAGGTCCCTTTTCTTGACTTGATTCGACTTCATTGCCCAGGAGTGAGAAACAGGAAGGTGAATGTCCTATCCCACATGGAGGAATATTTTGAGCCTGGCGAAGAACCCTCTGCCACAGTACTCAATGTATCCACCTTTTGTCAACAGCATGATTGACAGCAGTCTGATGTGCTCCATCTTCTATCTGCTCCCCTTCAGAAGCCAGATCCACCAGACTCTCAATGATGATGGTATATAGTCCAACTTTGTGTTCTGACTACAGAATGGCCTCCTTTATTCCAAGAGTTGTGTTTATATTCTGGAGGGACAGCTTAGGCTTCAGGTATTGAAATTATGCCACAGTTTGCCACTTGTGGGCCATTTGGCCAATTCAAGACTGGAATCCAGTCTCAAGAAGCTTCTGGTGGCCAGACCTTAGAGTTTACATCAAGGATTATATAATGTCCTTCAACCTCTGCACCCATACCAAGAACCCATGAACAAAACCCCTAGGTCTCCTCCAATCTCTGCCCATGCCTCCACATCCTTGGTCTACTATATCAATAGACTTCATCATAGAACTTCCATGCTTCTAGGGACACTTGGTAATCCTGGTTGTCATTGACCTCCTAACAAAGATGGTGCACTTCATTCCATTTTGTACTGTTCCTACTGCATGGGAGACATCTCGGCTTTTCCTGGAAAATGTCTTCCGGTACCACAGGTTACCAATGGGCATTGTATTGGTCCAGGATCTCTAATTCATCTCCTGATTCTGGTAGGAATTTCTCAGACTCCTTGACATTGAGCCCCGCACCTCATCTGCCTATCACCTGCTGATTAAGGGAAAACAGAGAAGGTCAATGAAATCTTGGAGCAGTATCTTCGCTTCTTTTTGAATTACCACCAGGACAATTGGCTTCTCTGCTGAGCTATGCTGAATTCACATATAACAATACAATCCACACCACAAACCAATGTAGCCTGTTCATTGCAAGCTATGACTTTCACCCCTGCTTCCACCCAGACTTACCTGTGAGTTCCACAGTACTGGCCGAGGCAGATTTAGCTCCCACCTACACCAGGTGCACTGGGAGCTCAAGGAACTCTTGCACTTTGCCAAAGAAGCCTATAAACTCCACGCAGATCAGGATTGTCAGGCTGCCCCCAATCTGGCCAAAGGGGACAAGATGTGGGTCTCTTCCCAGAACCTGAAATTGAGCTGCGCATCCGCCACAGTAGACTACCAATACCTGGGCCCCTTCAAGATTATAGAATGGGTAAACCCTTTCAACTTTCAAGTTACAGCTGTCTGAGTCCTTGAAGTTCCACCCCGTCTTTCAAATCTCACTTTTAAAGCCCTGCATTGAGAACCCATAACCAAACTGCTCCAACCTGCTACTGCTACCTGTCATGCAGACAGGAGGAGTACTTGGTTCCCTACATCTTCAACTCTTAGCAAGTAAGGGAAGGCTCCAGTATCTGGTCAACTGGAAAAGCTACAGTCCAGATGAGTGGTCTTGGGAACCGTAGAGAACATCTATGCCCTGGGCATGTTTTGAGAGTTCCATCAGAAGTAACCCAAGATACCAGGCTCCAAGGCCTCTAGGAGGTGCTCTCAAGGGTGTGGGTACTGTCTGGAAGCAGGGCCTGCAGCAGAGCCAGTCTCCAGGCAACCAACTGGGCACAGCTGGCCCTGTAGTAGGCTGCCTGGTTGGCTGTACCACCTGATTGATTGGAAGAGTCAGCAAACTGGATCTTAAGCCCAGCAGCAGCAACGGGTTAGTGGGTGTTCAAAGTATTGGCCCATGGATGTGATCACGCATGTGCTTGCTTCTTCCCATCCTTGTTTCAGCCCTGCTCCTGCCTTGGTCTCAGTCCTGCCCCTGCATTGCCTCACTTCAGGTAACCCGGTTCTGACCCTTGGCTCTGATTCCTGACTTCAGCTCTGACACTTAGCTTTGGCATCTGGCCTCTGATTCTGGTTCTGACCCTGAGGTCCTATTCCTGACTATTGATTCCTGCTCTAATCACAAGGCCTGGCTCCCGTTCTAATCACTGGGCACAACCACCCATATCACAGTCACTGACCGTACCTTTCCCAGTGAGCTCTCTCACTAGCTCCCCTGAGAAGTCCCTCTCTTCAGAAGCTATCTGTCTTCTGTAGGCCTCCTAACTGAGCACTCCTAAACCTCTATTATGCCCAATTGTTCCTTAGTTAATTAACTGCTGCCCAGACTCCTAGGTAATTCTTCTTCTTTCATATGGCGTTTGAAAAGTAACAGGCTGGGATTATAATTGAATCTTAATATTTGAAAGGCATTCTAATGCTTCTGGGGTACCTAGGTGCCCCCGTGCCACCGCTGTAAGCATGAATGGGGCAGTTGTCCATGATGTCACATAAAGTTTGTACCTCACTACAGTTGCAATTTGATGATTCCTTGAGTTTCCATTTCTGGAGGAGATAACCACACCTTTTGTGCATTGTCCAAATGTGGTTGAGTGCAGTCCACTGCTTATGTGGAAGGCAGAATCCTGGGATTTTTTTTTGTTGGGTCTTCAATCAGGTCTTTGTTTAGGATTTCACAAGAAGCCCATGATTCAAGGCAGCAAGTGCTGGTGTCCTTTCTGTTGGCCTGCAGCACTGACACATGGATTCAGAAAGGCTTCCTTGATTTGAGATGGGGGAGTGGCAGTGAATTGAGTCTCGGTGTATTGGCAGGTCTGGAGCAGCCAGAATCTTGCACTCCCGGAACATCTTGTCTGATGTTGGCTGGTGCGATGGAAGCCATAGTATTGGGATTGATTTGAGAGAGCCACTAGTAATACTGAGCATGGTATTGATTTCGGTATCAACGAGACTGGTGTGGGAGCTGTTGCACCAAAGCGGCATGCAATACGCCACTGTTGGCAAGACCAAGGCTTGTACTGGTGTTTGAAGCATGCATGTATTACATCCCCAGGATATTCCAGTAAGCTTCTGGATGATGTTAACTCTTGTCTTTATCTTCCTTTTTGTGTTGTCAAGGTGTTGGCAATAGTTCAGCGTCTGACTGAGGGTAACTCCAAAGTACTGGGGACTGTGGTCATGCCAAAGAGGCAGACCACAAAAGTTCACTTTCAGCTGCACTTTGGCCTCACAGTTTTTCAAGTGGAAGGCAGAGATGAGTGTTTTCAAAGCACTGGGTTTCAGTCCCCAAACTTTGAAATACGTCTAACGTGTCCAGAGGTGGTTGTTCATGAACTTTTCTGTGGCCTCCAGAGAGAATGCTTAGGGTTAGCACAATGTCAATTGCTAGCACAATGTCATCTGCATAGATGAATTTACAGGATGTGACCGGAATATCGCTGGTATAATGCAGCCACTAAAACGGATCCCTCTGAGAGGCCATGTTCAATCTCCATAATTTGCACGTAGGTGTATGGTGAATTTTCTGTTACTCAGCATCTTGAATCTGATGGTTGATGGCATGGAAAAGCTAATGCTAACTTCAGCTGTAGACCTTTACACCATATGTATCATATGCAGAAGAAAGATCAATGAATGCCGCTGCTGTTTTTAATTCTTGCTGGTAGCCAGATTCTATGTGTTTGGCTAAGGCCAACACCTGGTCACAGCAGTTATGACAAGTTCTAAATCTGGCCTGCTCTTTAGGAACTGGTTAATCTAGGATTGGCTGTAACCTTAGAAATAGGAGCTGTTACAACAATTTATAGCAACTGGTAAGGAGGGAGATGGGCCTGGTAGCTTTTTGGGTCAGTGGGTTCTTTTCCAGGCTTCAAAATGGCTATGATCTTGGCTACCTTCCACTCTTTTGGTATTATGCCTGAAGAGTTGATGTTGCTGAAGAAGTCTGGCAGCCACCTTCTTGCCTTCAGACCAAAGTTCTTCAGGAATTTGGGATACATTCAATCCATTCCTGCTGCTTTCCTAGACTTAGTGTTGGAGAGAACCTTGTCCACTTCATAAGAACATAAGAATGGTCCTACTGGGTCAGACCAAAGGTCCATCTAGCCCAGTATCCTGTCTTCTGACAGTGGCCAGTGCCAGGTGCCCCAGAGGGACTGAACAGAGCAGGTAATCATCAAGTGATCTATCCCCTGTCACTCACTTCCAGCTTCTGGCAAACAGAGGCTAGGGACACCATTCCTGTCCATCCTGGCTAATAGCCATTGATGGACCTATTCTCCATGAATTTATCAAGTTCTTTTTTGAACCCTGTTATGGTCTTGGCCTTTACAACATCCTCTGGCAGGAGTTCCACAGGTTGACTGTGCGTTGTGTGAAGAAATACTTCCTCTTATTTGTTTTAAACCTGCTGCCTATTAATTTCATTTGGTGACCCATAATTCTTGTGTTATGAGAAGTAGTAAAAATACTTCCTTATCTACTTTCTCTACATGAGGGGTTAGCAACCTATGGCATGCGTACAAAAGGCAGCAAGTGAGATGATTTTGAGTGGACTCACACTGCCCGGCTCCCGGCCACTGGGGTTCCCGGGGGCTCAGCTGCTGGCCTGGGGTCCTACTGCTGGTCTCCTGCTCCCTGGGGTCCTGTCCACTGGCCCTGCTCAGCCCACTACCAGCCCCAGGTTCCGGCCACCGGTCCTGGGGGCTCTGCTGCCTGCCTGGGGTCCCGTCCGCCAGCCCTGCTCAGCCCACTGCCAGTCCCGGGTTCTGGCCACCGGTTCTTGGGACTCCGCTGCCGGCCTGAGGTCCTGCTGCCGGCCCCCTGCCACCCAGCCAGGGTCCCATCCGCTGGCCCCGCTCAGCCCGCTGCCGGCCTCGGGTCCCGGCCACCAGTTCCGAGGGCTCTGCTGCCATCCTGGGGTCCCGGCCTCAGCCCAGGGGTCTGCAGCTGCCCCCAGCTGTGGCCCACTGGCCCCAGCCTGGGGCAGTGAGGGGTGCAGATGGAGGTAAAAGGGGGCGCAGCTCAGCATCCCCACCTTAAAAATTGTTCCAGTGCCATTGTACTGGGATATTTTTAAGTCCTGATTTGCTGCTTACATCACTATCACGTCGTGTGGAACAGCGCATTGCGTTTGACGTTGTGCGTGCCGTCTGTCGTGATTTTTTTTCCCCACTGTAAGTTGAGGGGTACATTTGACAAAATGTCAGCTCCTAAGAAAGCAAAGTTAGATGTCCGTTCATTTCAGCCTTCTTGGACAGACATTTGGATTTATTCAGAAGAACGACTGTGCTGTTTGTGCTTTCTGTTGTGAAAGTGTTGTTTGTTGCACATCAAGTGTTCGATGTTTTCAAACGAAACACAAGAAAACCTTTCTTGACAAAGCAGACAAGATTGCATCGATCAAAAAGGGAGTAGCAGGATATGAGAAGCAAAGCAGTGTTTTTAAATGCTTAAGTGTAAGTAAAAATCAAGCCACAGAAGGAAGTTACAGGACTGCACAGTGCACTGTGCAGTCCTGTAACTTTAAAAAAGTTTTTCTCAGCAGTTCGGAGGTTTTGTTCAATGATTTGTCAAATAAAGATGCGTATCTAGAATAAAAGAACTGCCTGTCTCTGCCAGAACAGTTGAGAGACGTGTAAGCGAAATGGCAGAAAACATAAAGCAGGACGACTGCATTAAAAGACACCGCAGTGTTTAGCAGTTGAGGAGAGCGTGGATATAAATGACATTCCACATTTGGCAGTTGTTGCAAGATATTGTGCTTCTGATGAAATCCAAGAGGAACTTTGTTGCCTAAAACCCCTGCATGGCACAACAAAGGGGGAAGATATAGTGGAAACTTTTGTAAACCATTTTGAAGAACAAGGAGTTGACATCAGAAAAATATTTTGTGTGCCAACAGATGGTGCTCCTGCCATGGTCCAAAAACAGAAGGGATTTGTAAAGTTAGTTGAAGATCAAACTGGCTGCCCGACAGTCATATTTCACTGTATCATCCATCAAGAAAACCTGTGTGCTAAAATTTCTAATTCAGAGCTTAATAATGTGATGAATACAGTGGTGCAAATTGTGAATGTCCTTATTGCTCGATATGCTTTGACTCACAGACAGTTTCAAGCACTGCTAGAAGAGATGGACAGTGCCTATGATGACATTCCACTTCACAGCAACATTGGTGGCTAAGTCGTGGCAAGGTTTTGGTGTGCTTCCTGTTTTGATGCAATCAAGGCCTTTTTATCGGAAAAAGGACAAAACTACCCTGAACTGGATGATGACAAATGGCTGTGTAAGCTCGTGTTTCTAACTGACATCATCGCTCACCTAAACGAACTCAACCTCTGTCTCCAGGGTGCAGGGCAAATGGTTCTGGATCTTTATGAAACCTGGAAGGCATTTGTTGTAAAACTAGCAGTTTTTCCTCTGGATAGTGGAACTTTGACTTTCCACTACTTCCAATACATAAAAGAACTATTGACACATTGCACTGTCAGTGTCAATGAGATTGGAATGTACATGCAAGAACTGGAATCAGAATTTTCTGACAGATTTCAAGATTTCCAGCGATTTGGCCCAATGCTTTCTTTTCTAATTAAACCTGAAAAGTTCAACGAAAGCAACTTGGATTTGTCTGTATTTCAGAGGATGGGTGTTGAAGATTTCAAAATGCAGCTCATTCAGTTAAAAAGCTCAGAATTGTGGGCATCAAAGTTTGAAGATCTGCAGAGTGCACTTAAAGCTACTGAGAGAGATCATGGGGTCTCTATTCTGACCTGCTGGACAACTCTGCCAGTGAAATGTATCTGTTTGAAGAAAATTGCATTTGCAATGCTTTCAGCATTTGGATCCACATACCTGTGTGAACATGTATTTTCACATATGAAATCTGTCCTCTGTCCCTCTCGGAGCCAGTTAACAGCTGATCACTCAGAAGCCCGTGTGCAGCTTAAAGTATCCAAATATGTGCCAGACATTGGAAAACTCAGCAAGGAAAAGCAAGGGCAAGGATTACACTAAACTGATAAGATCTGCATTTGAATTGAATTTTAAATGAAGCTTCTTAAACATTTTAAAAACCTTATTTACTTTACATACAACAATAGTTTAATTATATATTCTAGAAAGAGACCTTCTAAAAACGTTAAAATGTATTACTGGCACGCGAAACCTTAAATTAGAGTGAATAACTTGGCACACCACTTCTGAAAGGTTGCCGACCCCTGCTCTACACCATTCATAATTCATCTACTGTGCAAGGGGCAGAAAGGGATGAAGACAACTGGCACTGATTCGGTGTGAGGTAAAGTCAGTTGTGGACTTGCCGCCTGATGTTTTTATCCATTGGCACATGGGAATTGGTAATTAACTGTGCAGAGATGGCACCTGCACTTACTGATGTGGTTTGTAGGCTGCTCGAGCTGCACTGCCTAAAAGACTGAGGAACTTCCAGGCTTTGCGGCTTGAAGTCAAGCAACATCATGGTTTTGCACAAAGTTTTTCTTCTAGCTGAGTTCAAAAACTCAGGCAATACCATTGTGGTTTTGGGGCTTTTGTTGGCTTGATATTGTGAGAAGAGTACCTCACTCTCTTCTGTCGAGCAAGGAGTGAATGCTTTTCTAAAGCTCCTTGCAATGTTTGATTTCACTGCTGATACTAGTAGGCCTACAAAGTGGTGGTAATTGAGCTGTATATGGTGAGATCCGGTTTACTGAATCCTCACCACATAGAAGGACCAATCAACAGATTGTAGATTCCAGCACGGTTTCAGGAAGGATTGAATGAGTGGCACTTGTAGGCCTATACAAATCACAATGGGTAGGCTGTTGGCTGTTGGTAAAGTCATTGAGAACTGACCTTTTGGATGGCATGGGGTGGCTGCTGATGTCACATGACACAAAACAAGGGTCAGAAGTGTAGCATTATCTCCATTGGGCCGACTTGAATGTGCCACAGTCTTTGGTATTGTAGAGGAGGGCCGGTCTTCAGTGAAAGCTCAGGATGTCAGCTGTTCTCCTACACAGTTGTTCTTGTTATAGCCCCATAGGCTGTTGTGGCTATTGAAATCGCTGACATGGATGCTAGGATGGCTTGGCATTGGTAACGCTAGACATGGCCATTCCATTGACAGTGGCTTGTACACATTTATAACTGTCAGATGGCTGATCTTGATGGCAACTGAGCAGGGGTTGTGATAGGCATGACCTGGATGGAATCTTTAAGGTCATATTTTATGTACATCATGAGACCATATTTGGGATGATGCCTTGCAGATATAAGGACATATCTGTTGATCTTTGATTGATGGCCTTCACTCTTCAGGTGTGTTGTCAGGGACAGTCCACAACATTTTGGCACCTGAGGCGGGGAGCTCAAATGACGCCCCCATGTCCCCTCGCTTGGGCCAAAACTTTGAAAGGTCTCAATTCTGCCTTCTTCCTTTTCTACTCCTCTCATGGTACCGCTCTGCTACCTACCCCAATAAAGTAGAACTAACAACTTAAAATGCCTTGTTCAGAAATTTTAAGTAATACTTAACTTTTAAACGCCTGAACAGCAAATGTAACTTTTCTTGATTGCATAGTAAACACTGGCATTTTTATCTGTTTGAATAATCAAAGCGGTGCTTTCCATGCCTTCTTGGTTGCAAAGATTTGAACTGCTTCCTGAAGGTCCACAGTCTGGGCCTGCTCATGCTCTATTGAGATGGTTGCAAGGCTGACCAGCCTCTCCTGTGTCATTGTGGAGCGTAGATGTGTTTTTATTAACTTCAGCTTGGAGAAGCTGCGTTTTCCACTGGCAACTGTTACAGGAAGTGTTAGAAGTATGCGCAGAGCAACAAAAGCATTTGGAAAGAGGGTGGTCATCTTATTTGTGCTCATATGTTCCAGAACAGCCTTTGGAATTGATCCTACTGAAATGTATCTTGAAAGGACTTTCAGTTCATCACCTAAATCACTTGCATCAATATTGCGCATGTCATCATGTGTCAACACTGTCTCTAGTGCCCTGCATTGCTCGTGTAGGTCTTCTTCAGGTATAGTGAGAAATTTTGGAATATCATACAACATCCCAAATATACTACTGTGTTCCTTGAGCTGCATGTTCTTCAACTGACTGTATTGCACAATCTAGCACCTGGTTAAAGCATTCAACTTTGAATTGTTGTTTGGGGTCTCTTATGGGATTATCCCGTGCCTCGTAATCAAAATGTCTTCTTCGGTGACTCTTTGTATTCTTGAATGGGTGGGAAAATTGCTTCAGTGTGAAGTTCCTCTGCCAACTTCTGTGCACTCTTCAGAACATTTTGCAATCCCTCATCTGACTGGTAAGACTGTAGGTACATTGCTCCAGATATATCAATGACTCTCAAACTTTTTTACTGGTGACCCCTTTCACATAGCTAGCAACTGCGACCCTCCTTATAAATTAAAAACACTTTTTATATATTTAACACCATTATAAATGCTGGAGGCAAAGTGGGGTTTGGGGTGGAGGTTGACAGCTCGCCATTCCCCATGTATTAACCTCATGACCCCCTGATTGTCCTGACCCCCAGTTTGAGAACTCCTGAGATATATCAAGTCAACACCTTGGACTCTCTTGCTTACAACACTTATTTCAAACAGTATGTCATGCCACAACGCTAAGCCACACAGAAATTTGAAATTATATATGTTTCTGGTGATTCCATTTCCCTCTGCCACTGTTCGCCCACAAACAGTTCCTGTCATAGCATTATCCTCCATAATGGCAACTATGGCATCATCTATCTTCCCAATTTGGTGTTTGATAGGCTTTATCGCCTCCACTCGACTTTCCCATCATGTGGCACTCAGTGATTTCAGTGTCAGAGAGGATGTTCCCAGATGTTGCTTCAAAATTTGCCATCGATGAGTTGATGCAGAGAAAAATACATAGATGCTTTGAATTACATTAAAAAATTCAGCAGCCTCACTCGAAGCTGATGCTGCATCACTGACCACCAAGCTCAATGAATGAGAACTGCATGGGACAAAAAAAGCTTGAGGGTTTAACTCTTGGATCCATGTCTGCATTCCTCTGTTCTTTCCTCTCATGTTGGCACCATTATCGTAGCCCTGACCTCTCATGTCAGCTATTGCAATTCCTGTATCTTCCAGCTTTTTAAGAAGTACATTTGTCATACCAGCTTCTGTAGTATCATCAATGTCAATAAATTCTAGAAAATGCTCTCTGACAGTCACCATTGCAGGGACATTTTCACTAGGTTCTGTTGTTGTTACAAAATGCACCATTAAAGTCATTTGTTCCATATGGCTGATGTCAGGTGTGCAGTCCAGAATAACAGAGTAATATCTTGCTGACTTCAGAGCTGCCACAATCTTCTGTTTGACTTTTGTGGCCAGTAACTATACAATCTCATTTTGAATTGTTTTTCCAAGGTAGTGGTGTGTGTACATTTCTTGGGTGGTGACTCTTCTTAGATGCTCCTGGAGTACAGCGTCAAACTCAGTCATCAGCTCTACAATTTTAAGGAAGTTTCCATTGTTTGGCACATACAGCTGATCTGAAGTGCCACGCAGTGCTAGGTTTTGGGTAGCAAGCATTCTCACAATGGCAATGAGCCTTTTCAGAACATTTTTCCAGTAAAGAGACTCTGATGCAATCTTTTCTTAATGCTGATCATCTATGGTGGCCTTTAACCTTAGTCTCATCTCAAGCTCTTTCCACCTATGGAAGGCTCTCTGGTAATTTGCTGCCTTCTCAGGGCATGCCAGATTTCTAGCCAGATTTTTCCAGTCCTTTGTTCCTGTAGAACCCAATGTGGCTAGAATGTTAGACAGGAAGAGTTTGCAACAAAAACAGTATGTAGCATTCTGGGTTTTTGAGTACATAAGCCATGGCCTCGCCACTTTGTCACCATTGGGGTTTTCACGCCAGTAATGTGTTGGATGGAAACTTCTATTTTCATTGTCTTTGGAGAACATGAAGTTTTTCACTTGCTGTGGCCCATGCAGTACAAGGAAGTCCCTCAGGCTACTGCTCAAGTGGGTCCACAGTCCTGGATCATCTAGACTTAAGGAGCTAAACTCAGCAGCAGCTGTTTCTTGCGCCTCCACCACACTCTTCTCTGATCTACACTGTTCTTCAGGAGTGTGCATGGTTACATCCATTTGAGATGGAGATATGGATGCTGCAGTAGCTGCCAGGTCACCTGCACTCTGACTAACTGGAAGATTAGGCATCTGCTCACCACTCACATCCTCACTGGGGCCAGAAGGCTCACCGTGAACATTTGTGTCTATGTATCTCAGGAGAGCTCCTTCTTGCTTAGATAGAAAAGCTTCCTTTGCTTTTTCTTTTTCTGAATGCTGCCCCAGAGGGGCGTTTTCTTCTTTCACTCATGACTGCTGTTCTGTGCCAGCTATAGTGGCTCTCAACACTCAATTGAAGGCTGGTAGCAGGGCCTGAGTGAGGGAAGATATCAGCATCTTAAGAGCCTAACTGGCTCCTACTACTTCAGTTGACTGCCTGTTATTCTCAAGTGGGTTCAGGGAAGCAGCAGGAAACAGGAAGCTACCTGAGAAGCTGGTGTTAATCAGTTCAGGCTCCTGGGGGTGCTAGAGGTACATACGAGGTACATACGAGGCTCCTCCTCTCTCTCCCTGCAGCTCCAGCTGCTTTCTGTTATTCCCTCTCACCTTTTCTCTTGCCTGCCTGTTATGTCTCTTGTGCCCTCCTTCCTCCAGCACACCACTCCACCATCTCTGTGCATCTAGAGCAGAGAGAATACATATGCACCAGCAGCAGACACAATTTTCTAGACTCTGGGTCCTAGTGGTGCCCCCCCCACAGTCTGGCACCTGAGGCAGCTGCCTCAGTTCGCCTCATGGTAAGGCCAACCCTGTGTGTTGTAGCACAAGCACACTGATATCTTGAATCTGCAGGATCATTGTGATATAATCACACTTTGCATTGGATGGCCCTTGAGGTTGAACTCCATAATGTGCAGTGATGAGCCGATTTGAAGGAAGGTTTGGCCCTGACATGGGCCATTATTGCCATTGCTTTTCTGACCAGGAGGTTCTCTAAGGCTATTTGGTTGCACATAACAGGGAAGACATTGTGAAGGTTGTTGTCTCCTCCTAAGTAAATTAACTACTCAGAGGTGGATCTGGGTTGGGTTGTTCTCTTTATCAGCTGCCCTGTGAAACATGGATAGTGACCTTTGACATGGTTCAGTATGATGCTTTAGCAATCATAAGCCATTGGTTGGCATTAATCAGAGTGTGCCCAATAAAAAGTAATGTTTGTTTCCCCAATAATCCAAGCTTTTAATTTTTTTTCAGCACACTGTGTACAGTAAATTCTGGAATTAGTTGCCTCAACCACTAGAGTATTCAAACTTGATGGCAAGAAAAATATGAAAATTCTTGTTTAGAAATCTGATGAAAGCCTGTATTTTAACCTTTTATGCAACCAAGTAGGATGGAAATAAATACTTTTGGCTAGTCCCAAAGAATATTCTTTTGATTCCAAGGGCTTCTTAAGGTATACGCTTGTGTGAAACAAGAAGAATACTGAATAGTTTATGACCTCTGCCTTGCACCACTAATATTAGAATGTCCAGAGCTACTGGTATGCTTCTGAAAAGCTCTTGGAAGCTTCAGTGTCTTAGAAAGAAACCGATGACTAGGCAAAATAATCTTCTCAAGAAAGGTAGATCAGTCTCTCATTTTCTGAGTTAGAATGTGTCCAGAAGTGACTCCTGCCAAGAGAAACAGAGGTTAAACTAATAGCTCACTGAAATCCCTTATTGCAATTTTGCAAAATGAAGAAGGCCCAGCACAGTTTGGAACCAGAGAGTAGGATGATAAAGTTGACCCCAGTTATCACTAGGAAAAAGCAAATATGGCAAATTGTCCAACGTCACAGATTTGACCATATGCATAATCCTAATTTATTAAGAGACTTTTCTTATGTCCTCTAAGGACTGTCCTGAAGCAGCTGTTTCAGCAGTTTATATTACAAATCTTCAGCAGTGACCAAAACAGAGATTGAAGAACTTCTCAAAGAAACCTATTTTGCACAGGATGGCTTCAGTTATTGTGCTATTCCAAGATGGCACTGACTCCTTTAGCATCAATAAATGGTAAAAATGACTGACATTACTAAACATGATTAGTGAAGTTGATGATTGGCCAACTACAATCTCATCTCATTGAAACTAACATTCCAGACCTGGCACAATCTGGATTCAGGCCAGGATTTACTGTTTAAAGCATTTTATCTGTCTGGAATATGAGGAGAAAATAAAATGTTTAAAGAAACACTGCCACATTCTGGGAAACTCCAGGGTGCATAAGCAATAAACATCACACTGATGTTTCAACCTGCTCCTGGCACCTGGGATCGCCAGAGGATTGACAGCTTTGTAATAATCGGCACTGACTTCGCTCCAAGAGCCTCAATGCCATTTCAGCATAGTTTTGTGGCCTAAAATCCACTTTTAGCATACTTTTTATTATTACAGCTAAATAGCCTAGTTACTGCAACAATGTTATAACAAAGAATCAGACCAAATAAAAGGTACAAAGTGATGCTGATTAAATAGATCCAAAATAGTTATTGTTAACTTTCGTTTAGTTTTATTTAGGTACTTATTTTCTGCTACAAATGTACAAGGCAAGTGACAAATTGAACATGTGTTGGGCCTTTTTAAAAATAAACTTTTGTCTTTTAGTTAAACATAAGCAGGTGATCTGGTCTTATTGTTCTTGGAATATAGACACCGGTGATCACAATCAAACTTGTAACTAGTACACAATCAAATACATGATCTGTGGTTTTGGTTATGCCCCTCTATTGATAATCTCAAGTATTTTGAAATTATTATAAGACCTGTATTTTTCATATAATGTAAAGTGATACATCCTGTATTTTTAATATTATCTAGAAGTACAGCAAATGGTAATTTTTTGCAAGATATAAGTCTTACTTTTCATATAATTTATTGTAAAGGTTTAAAATAAAAATGACTTGGAATTTCAATCCATTTGATTAAATTTAAGATGTATTTTTACTTTACAAGAAATCTGCAGGCAAAGATTATTAATAAATAAGCAATACTTTATACATTGCAATTACAAATGGATTTAAAATAGTGGATAAGTTTTGTTCTATTGTTAAGAAGAATTACTATTACATACTGTCAAGTAGTAAATTGGCGTGTAAGAAAGTACACAGATCATACTTCTTAGGCCAGGTCTACACTAACCCCCTAATTCGAACTAAGGTACGGAACTTCAGCTACGTGAATAACGTAGCTGAAGTTCGAAGTACCTTAGTTTGAACTTACCTTGGTCCACACTCGGCAGGCAGGCTCCCCCGTCGACTCCGCGGTACTCCTCTCGCCGAGCTGGAGTACCGCAGTCGACGGCGAGCACTTCCGGGTTCGACTTATCGCATCCAGACTAGACGCGATAAGTCGAACCCAGAAGTTCGATCGCTCGCCGCCGAACTACCAGTTAAGTGTAACCAAGGCCTTAGTCTAGCTAAGACTGCTACAGATGTGTCGCTCTTATCCTCTATGTAAATGTTCATTGCCCTTCTCCAGACATTGGTTGATTAGACTGACATTTCTGTCTTTGAGGAGTTTGCTTATTTTTCCAACTGTATTAAGATGGTAGCTGTGAAAGTAGGGGATATAATTATTTATTCAAAAAGCTTGCTTCAAATGTAGGGGTTCTAGCCACCAGTGCTCTTTGGAGGTGATGGTAGTAGTCAGAAGCTTACCATATTATGTCCATTAAGAGCTGATGGAGTAAAGGAAAGCCCATGCTAAAACATTTGGAACTTCTCTGTTTCTTGTAGAGATTAGGATTGTGTAGAGTCAAAATAAGGTGGAGATTTGAGGTAAATCTCTATTTTAATTTCAATTTGGGTCAGTACTTGGCTAAAAACAGAGAGCTACGTAAAAAAAGAAGAAAATGTGTTTTGAAAAATAAACTAAATTCAGAGTTAATACTGAAATGTCATCTTTGATATATCTTGTGTAGTTATTGTGACATATTAGTAAAGAATGTTTAATTTTTTTCAGAGTAGCAGCCGTGTTAATCTGTATCCGCAAAAAGAACTGTCTAAAATGGGCCATCTTGATTATCACTACAAAAGTTTTTTTTCTTCTGTTGATAATACCTCATCTTAGTTAATTAGCCTCTTACAGTTGGTATGTCTACTTCCACCTTTTCATGTTCTCTGTATGCTGTGATAGACCCAGGCCAGTTGGGTACAGCAGAATAGCAGAAGGCAGATATACTGGCCACTGGATTAACAGTTTTCTGTTCCCTGACTGACCAAAGCAGGGGCTGCTCCAGGCTAATGAGAACACCTGACTCCAATTAACCTGCAAAGAGTCAGGTGAGGGCATTAAGCTAATGTGACCACCTGACTCTAATTAAGGCCCCGCTGATACTATAAAAAGGGCTCACTCCAGTCAGGCAGAGGAGAGGAAGTGCGGCTGAAGGGCTGGTTAATGAAGACACTCTCAAGTTATTGATAAGGGAGCCCTAAGGTAAGGGTGAGGAAGGGAGAAGCAGGAGAGCTGTGGGGAAGTGGTCCAGGGAAATGTAGCAACTTTGGCAGTGAAAGGTTGGCTGCCAACAGCTGCTACCATTAGGGTCCCTGGGCCGGAACCCGGAGTAGAGGGCGAGCCCGGGTTCCCCCCCAACCCACCACTACAGGAACACCTCCTGGGAGGGGAAGTCAGGCCCCTGTCAGGACAGGAGGCTAAACTGTTCTACAACAAACCCTAGGGACAACAGAGACTGTGGGAGTTCTCTCACCAACCTCCTTGCTGGCTTATGATGAAAAGGGCTCAGTAGACTATAACCCTGGCCCTAGAGAGAGAAGGGCTACATGGAGGGTCACAGAGAGCCACTGAGGCTAGCATATACCGCCTAGAAGCGCAGGACCCGCGGAGACAAGGTCAGAGCTCTGCCACAGTGTATATACATTTCGTACTATATGTTCCATTCTATGCATCTGATGAAATGGGCTGTAGACCGCGAAAGCTTATGCTCAAATAAATTTGTTAGTCTCTAAGGCTATGTCCTCACTACGGGGGGGGGGGGGGAATAGGGGTCGATTTAAGAGACGCAAATTCAGCTACGCGAACAGCGTAGCTGAATTCGACGTACCGGAGCCTACTTACCCCGCTGTAAGGACGGCCGCAAATCGACTTCCGTGGCTCCCCCATCGACAGCGCTTACTCCTACCTCCGCTGTTGGAGTAGAAGCGTCGATTCGGGGATCGATTGTCGCGTCCCGACGAGACGCGATAATTCGATCCCCGAGTGATCGATTTCTACCTACCGATTCAGGCAGGTAGTGTAGACCTGCCCTGTGGTATCACAAGTACTCCTGTTTTAATTTTTTGAAAAAATTAGCAATACCTACTATAGGCACTAGATGGTGTTTCAGCCTTTGCTGTGAATTAATGTACATTTGTGTGTTTCAAAAGATACTGGCAACCTTTTAGGATGCAAGTTTTTTAGTAACTTCAGAAAATGAAAATTATTAGAGGTGTTAGAGAGCAGGATTTTGCGTTTTTTTTCTCCATTTAAGATGGACACTGTACTAGTTTTTAAAATAATTCACATCCAGAGTCTTCCATGTTGGTATAGGCACACATTATTTTCTTGTATATATTTTTTTCCAGGTTGCTGTTAAACAATGGATAGAGGAGTTAAAATGCAAATGCAGTTTGCAAATTGTCTTTAGATTATGATTTTGTCAGAGCATGAATCAGTCCTTCTCAGTTTTAAAACAAAATATAACCTTAGCATATTGTGTATGCTACTGGAAATAAATATTTTTTATAACAAAAATGCTACTAGAGACTGAGGAATAAGATGTAGAAATCAACTCTGACCTCTAATAAATCAGAGCCTGAATATCTTTGTGTACATTAATTAATTTGCCTACATATGTGACAGTGACAGTGGCATTTTGTTAGTTCTTTAATGTTACTTTAAAAGAAAACCGTAACTGCTTATCTCAACAATCTGAACATCTAAATGTAAGAAGCAGTTTTCCTCATGAATAAATTATGCAATGTATTTGAAAATAAGTGTTAGTTATAGCTGGTATTAGCAAACAGGTAAAATGATGAAAAATATATGAAAAGCAAAGGGCTATATATTTTTGGCATGCTATATTTAAAAGCTTACTCTAGCATAGAACACTTTAATATAGCTTTTTGTTTTCAATTTCCTTTATTTTCATGTTTTGTAGGGTTGTTTTTTTAACATTTATAGTATAATTTCATTCAGATCTGATCCATTTTGCTGTGAAAGTCTATAAGAAACATAATTAAATATCTTTGGAGCCAATCTGATTTTGCTGGGAGTCGGTTGGATATGCTATGATTACTTCTCTGGAGTGTGATCCGAAAAAAAGGAGTTGATCCAGTCTCAGTGGCAGTCTATGAGAAACAGATTCCAAACTTTAGAGTGGAAATGAAATGACAAACCAGGATACCACCGATTCCTATCACTTTAAGATTGGGTAGTGCCTTTAAACAAAGGGACAGATGTTGATCCAACTTTTTTCATAAAAATTTCTGTTTCCTCAGCTGTCTAGTGGCATTGGCAACTGTGCTGCCATGTGCTGAGCTAGGTTTTTAGCTACACAGCCCAGCAGAGGCTTGTATTACTGCAGAAGCAGCTCATTAAATCACACACATGGCTATAAGGGAAGGAAATGGGTATATTTCTCTCTGACAGCCCACTGTGGCTAACCCAGCAGCAAGTTCATGACCCCGGGAGAGGGAAACCTCCAACCATCTTCTGTTGGAAGGACTGATCACTGTACCACATTGCTTTGTGGCCAGGGTAAAAATGCTAGGAATCCTGAAGTGCCCCTCTTCGAGGGAAAAATGTAGCCGGGACTAAGGAGTTATATACTGAGTGGTTCAGCTTGTGCTGTTTGGTTTCAGTGAATCATTTTAAATCTCTAACAAGACCAGGAAAATACTGTAAGAAGACTTTTAAGTATCTGATACTGCAGTGGGTTACTCGTTCAAAATTGCCACTGATTTCTGTGCCTGAGTAATGACTGCAGGATTTGGGTCTTTAATTACAGTGTCATGTACACCTCTACCCCTATATAACGCTGTCCTTGGGAGCCAAAAAATCTTACCTCAGATGCGGTAGGTGAAACCGCATTATATCGAACTTGCTTTGCTCCGCCGGAGTGTGCAGCCCCACCCCCCCTGGAGCGCTGCTTTACCGCGTTATATCCGATTTCGAGTTATATCAGGTCACGTTATATTGGGGTAGAGGTGTATGTGAAAAGTTTAGCACTTTATTCAGTGGAAACTCTGTCTGTGGAGAAGGCAGCTAGACACATTACATCTATTGCTGGGTGGAAAATGGTTTCCCATCCCAGGAAAATGTTCAATTCCCCCCTCCACCTCCCCCGTTTCACATTGTAACAAAATGGCGAACTTTCTAAGTTTTTCAAGAAAAAAACAGAGCGAGAACAAGAAAGATCCCATAATAACCAAATAGTTAGTGTACTCAACTGGGTTGTGTAAGACCTAGCTTCAAGTCTCTGCTCTTCCTTATTCTGTAACTATTTAGCTATTCTAGGGCAGTGACTCTCAATCTTTCCACACAATTGTACCCTTTTCAGGCGTCTCATTTGTCTAAAACCTACTTGCTTACAAAATCAGACATACAAATAAAAGTGTCACAGCATGCTATTACTGAAAGATTGCTACTTTCTCATTTTACCATATAATTATAAAACCAATTGGAATATAAATATTGCACTTACATTTCAGTGTACAGTATATAGAGCAGTATAAACAACTTGTATGAAATTTTAGTTTGTACTGACTTTGTTAGTGCTTTTTATGTAGCCTGTTGTAAAACTAGGCAAATATCTAGATGAGTTGATGTACCCACTCAAAGACCTCTGAGTACCCCCAGGGGTACATATACCCCTGGCTGAGAATCACTGTTGTAGGGGGTCTCTTGCTATCTCGCTTATTTTGACTAGAAATTCTATCTTGGACTTGAGAAGCCTTCTGGACAAAAGTTTCATCAACATTTTCCCACAAAAAGTTTTGTTTTTTGATTAATTGGTTTTTTTCTGATTTTTTTTTTTAATCATTGAAAAATTCCTGACCAACTCTAATTACAAGTTCCAGTGGTCACCCATTACAAAACCTAATCCTGTTTCAGAAGGCAAACCAGTCTCCCTGCTTTGGTTCTAAAATTTCATCTTGGAGCTTTGGTTCATACTCTGACTTATCTGTGGGATGCATAGGAGACCTGTCTTCAGGATATTTATATATAGAAGATAGCAAGTCTGACACGTCAAGTGGTTCATTGATGTTCATTGTGGGGAGATCATGCTACCTCATACAGATACCTGAGGGGGTCCATCTCTTTTTGACACTTTGAGCTTTATATAGTTTATGTCAATAAAATCTCACTGAATTGAACTGAAATGAGTTCTGAAAGCTTGAATATTAATGATGGGAATAGTGTCACAGTCAAAATGAAAAGGACACGCCCTCATAACATCAGAGAAACAGGCATCATTCGGCAGTTTTCAAACGAGAAAGCCACTCAGTCCAGCGTTAGCAGGACCTCTCTCTTTTAAGTCGCCTTCCAAATGAAGCTTCCATAGAAATATTTTTGGTCAGGATTGATTAGGCAGCCTGGCCCAAGTTTTCAACTGGGTAACTCATTGGAGATTAAAAGAACCGTACAGTTTGTAGCTTCTTCATACTGGATATTTTCTGGTGGTTTGAGTTGTTGTGTTAAGAGGCAGGTACTACATTTTCAGTGTGATGTCTTTTCTCTCTTTTTGACGAAGACACTGAGTGTTATACCTCCATAGCCTGATCATCTAGTTAGTTACATTTACTAAAAACCTGGAGCATTATGCAATTTCTGGTTAAATATTTTATTGTGCAAAATAAAAAATTAATGGCTGATCAAGATGTGGTTAGTGGGGATGATTAGCCATACCTTCGACTGGGTGTGGTTCTCCTAAAAATATGTACATAAGGTGTATAAAAATGTCAGCACATAGACCACAAAATAGTAGAAGGAAGAATACAAAAGGAGACAAGCTGAGATTTGTGAAAAGAGGAAGGAATTAAAAGACTAGATTAGTGAATGAGTACTATATAAATTAATTGTTTTAAAACAAACTGAAACAGATGTATTGTTTTATTATAATGAGTTTATAAAGTTAATACTTTTGTTTTTACTCTTTGGACATGTTCTGGCATATAGACATATATATTTGCTTTGTACTACATAATCAAGTTCCAAATTACCTAGTGCTGGAAATGACCTGCACTAATGTAATCAATTACAATCTCAAGACCCTGTAGGCAAGCACATTTTATTATAATATAAATAACTAAGTAGAACATATGCAATAGTTACATAATTGGGAAGTTTCAATAAATTTTTTAATAATCAGTTATTAACACAAAACAAGAGTTAAATAATTTCTCCACTTCATTATTAAAAATCATTCCCATAAATAATCTCCACTTCATTGTTAAAAATCATTCTCATAAATATTGAATTTTTACCTTTGTATTTATTAAATCAATGTAATTTAATTTACAGCAGTTTAATTTAATTTGCAGCAGTTTAAAAAATCAAGTCACATGCCCCCATTTAAATATAGAGGTCCAGATAGTAAACTGGTGAAATTGGCATATCAAAGTTGAAGTCAGTAGAATTATGTTTTCTGCACCAGCTAAAGATCTGATCCAAAGTTCCTAACCCTGATTTTTCTTTAATTTAATCCATTTTCTTATATTTTTACCCCCTCTTATTGCTTCTATCATGTTACCCTTATCTCTTAATAATATCTTTTCCCCTCTATTTCCACATCTTGCAAATCCATCTACTATTAATGATCTATCTGATCATTAAATGTCTGATTTACTTGAGTCTACTGTAGAATAAAAATCTATGGTCTTGAATTTCATGTTGGGACCTTTTAAAATATATTAGTTTTGGATTTGAACTTGACAAAAGCCATATTTATAACCTGAACCCCAGTAATTGCCTTATTAAAAAAATTTAAAACATCTACGCTATTACATTCTGATGTACTTTGATACCATTAGCTTATTAAATTCAAAGAAATAAAATTTAACACTTTAAAAAATACAAACATAGCTTCCAACTTGATGATAAAAATCTATGAAAATGGAATGTCCTAGCACTCAGAAATCTGTATTTGATTAATTGGGCTTAGTGACTGATTAATTTTGCATTACAGGGTTAGAACGTATTGTTGGCCAGAATCCTTTTAACAATAAATGTTGTTGTGTGGAATGTTTGTTTGGGCTGTATGCATGATAGGGAGTGGGGGAGCATTCACAAATGAAAGACTTATAATACTGCTCTGTATTTTTCAAGGCTGTTGTTAAATGGTGATGTGATGTAACAGGTATTAAGTAGAGTCCATTAATGATTTAGCACCAATTCATTTAAAAAGCCAATGGTTATTTTAAAAAGATCCTAAAACAAAAGTCAAAGAGGACCAAAATTAGGGAGTGTATAAGTGTTTTAGCTGAAGGGAAAATATTTAGAAAGAACCCTCGTATCTATCATTTAAAATACTTTCAATTTAAAAACAGTTGAAAAGTTAATCTTTATTAATCCTATTTCAAAACCGAATCTCTTTTAAAAATTAGTATGTCCAACATTGCCAGAAGCTGGGAATGGGCGACAGGGGATGGATCACTTGATGATTACCTGTTCTGTTCATTTCCTCTGAAGCACCTGGCATTGGCCACTGTTGGGAGACAGGATACTGGGCTAGATGGACCTTTGGTCTGACCCAGTATAGCCGTTCTTATGATTTACCATCTTTCCAATTACTGTAAATGCAAAAGCAAGAATGGAATCAAAAATACTTTCTTGCATTATATTTTACTAAAGAAACTTTTCTTTCCATATTTTCTAGACATATTTTGTTATGCTTATTAATACCTTGTCTCTAACTTTATTTTAAAGAAGTGAAGTTATACTCTTGTTTGTACCTCCAGAACTAGCTGCCCAACTGACACATGCTTAACTAAAACTTTTTTATTTTTGAATTCTTTGACAAAACTAATTTGTTTTTCATTTAAATCAATGCACAGGTAATGTGGGTATGTAACTTGTGCCGAAAACAACAAGAAATCCTCACAAAATCAGGAGCCTGGTTCTACAACAGTGGATCAAATACACCACAGCAGCTGGATCAAGAACGTATTAGAGGGTTGCGGAACGAGGAAGCACCTCAGGAGAAAAAAGCAAAGCTGCAGGAACAGCCCCAGTACCAAGGACCCTCAGGTGACACATCCACACCAGCTTTGGACAAAAATAGACCTCAAGTGCTCACAAGACAAGACTCAATTAAAAATGGTTCAGGAGTGAAGCACCAGGTTGCAAGTGACACAACTTCAGACAGGTAAGGAACTGTTTCATCTTCATACTGATAAGAGAGTTTGTTGAAGTTGACTTTATTCTACAAATCCTATGTGACATCTTGCATCTCCTAATTATATATATTTTAGGTTGTTTTTTTTAAACAGTTCTAATTGGTAAGCAGGTGAGGAGCCTTTCATTGTGTTCAGAAAGTTGCAGACAGCATGCTCTCTTCTTCTTCCTCTCCTTCTCAAAAAAGGTATTGGCCAGCCAAAAAATGATAATGTTATGACACACCTGAAAATGTGATGCTGAAAGTCTACATTGCGCTTAGGTCATTTCCCTCTTACAAAACGCTCTTTGTATACTCTTTATAAAATATGTAGTCCGCAGTTTTGTGTGATCACTAACTTTCTGGAATAATTATTGTGATTACTGCCAATACTTAAAAAACAAGACATGACAAGGTGTGTTGTTGGAAGTTAGTAGTCACTCAGATTGTCAGAATGTTACTTTGCATAATACCTGCTGTATTTTGAATGCAAGATTGTAATATCTTTGAGTGATGACATCAGCACTGCATCTTCCTCAGAGTTTCCAACCTCAGGTTTAAACCTCAGTCCTCCCCGTCAATAAAAAAATAAAATAACTCTTAACCCTTTCATCTTAGTGTCACCTATCACAGGCTGAAACTACAACTATTTTTTAAATTAATATAATTGTAACGTTCCTTCCACCCGCCTCACCAAATTCTAATCCCCATTTCCTGCCCTGGTTGGAAAAAAGTTGAATGTAATTAACCAGACCTTTTTGCTTCACCTATTCTGCCTTCTGCCCTTTGCTCTGATTTCAGTTGACAGGTTCAGTGCTGAGCGGATCCAAGTGCTTCTTAATTATATTCACTGTCTCTGAGCTGCACAATACTGAAGTTGGCAGTTGAACTCATTGCTAAAGAGCAGCAGGCACAATGGGAGAAAAAAAAGACTTATTCTATTTCTCATTTTTTCTTAATTATGCCTAGAAAATGGAATCATGCATCCCCTATAGTATTATAATGATAATGCCCCATCTCCTCAGCAGTATTTCAATTCCTGTATAAAGACTAGATAGATTTTTAAAATGCTATTGTCTAAAACTCTAACTACAGGTATAATATACATATACACAGTTCAAAATAAAATAGACCAACAGGAAAAAATACTCTGTCCTTGAATTCCATCCATTCCCATTAAGATCATCAATATCCAACTTGTTGATAAACTGTATGGTCAATTGCTTGACTACACTTGGTTCATTATGAAAGATATTCAAGAGACCAAATAATCAATCAGTCATGTTTATTGCTAAAAGCCATTAATAATATAGTGTAGGGAAAAGGTTCAATACTATAGTGTCTCTGGGAAGCTGTCTCACACAGGGTTGCTATATTCGTCTTATACAGGAGATGTGCTCCCAAAGTTATCCATTTCAGTTAGGAGTGTTTATGAAATCCAGCTCATCTGTTTCTCCTAATCCCTTAACTTTTATGTACCTTTCCTATTCTTGTTTTGGATACTAGCATTCCAGGTCCTGATCCATGAAGGTACTTCCTCAGCTTGTACCAAGATATAGAACAAATGTAGCTTGATTTTTGACAAGTTTCCTCTCTCTTATGCCAAATACTGAGCTATACTATTGCAGGGTATTGTGGGATGTAGCTTAGCATAAGTGAACAGAACTCTTGGAAAAACCTAGGCCTATTCAGCTCTTATTACTGGCAGGCAGTCACATAATTTGGTATATACTAACCTAATGTATGTGTCTTGGTTAACAAGCAAACACTGGCTCCTTCAGACCCAGTCTCCTCTTTCAGTTTTATTTGTATACTTACTCATCCTATTGTCTCTTAACTAACATAAATACAATCTTGTGTAACAACCACACCTAAAATTGTACTTATAGTAAGTGCTGCACATCCTTGAGGTTTAGAGGGGCCTCTAGTACTGAGAAAATCTCTTAATTTTTCTATGGTTATAATACCCCGTCTTAATTTTCATGGAGCCAATCTTCCTTCCATTGAAGGAGAGCTTGAAATAGGATACCTCCTGATGCATGGCCATCTCTTTCCTAAGCTGGCCAGAGTGTCTATTAGAGAAGGATGCCAGACTCTCCCTATATCAGGGTCTCTAAGAGTTGCTGGGCTAAAATCCAGGGACTGAGCTAAGTCTCAAACATGAATCATTATATGACAGTGTGTGCATTACCAATGTGGTAGTCTTAACAGTATCAATATTTTTAAAAGGAATTATAATTTTATTTAAAACAAAATTTTAAAAGTGAAGGCTTTCATTTTATTACCCTTTTATTAAAATAGTACATAGTATTTTATTAATAATAAAATGTTTTCTTTTTTAAATTATGAAGTATTTTGTGGTATTCTCTTAGGCTAATGGAGCAGTACCGATTAGCCTAAAATATTATTTTTTCTTTTTGATTGCTGATCATACTCTAAGAACCTCTTTCCATCTTCTAATCCCTCCAGCTTTGGTCAAGCTAGCATATCCAAAGTATCTTAAAGAGTGTGAGGCTTGATTTTGTATTTTCTATTTAAAAATATAAATTAGAATGTCTAATAATATAGATGTATCTCTTCAGGTGCAACTGAAGGATTAAAATGACTAGCCACTAGATGAGCATGTTGGATGTGATATCACCTTGATAGAATTTTATTATAAAAGAGCTCAATCAAGGGAGTGAGTTTTTCCTGACTAGTATGGGAGGGCATTTTTGTTCCTTACACTTTTCTGTATAAGATAAATCCAAAAGAATAAGAAGACACATCAAAATGACCCCACTGACAGTGAAGTAGCAATAGTGGGGCCAATGTTTTGAGAAGGGGACTTATATCCAGAGCACAGTAAGTAGTCAGAAAGTGAATAAGAATATAAAAAATAGCATGATATAATAACATGTTTCCAGACTTTTTCAGTGTCCCCAGGTTTAATAAATGTGTTTACACCAGACTTAGTTTTGGAAAATTAAAACAGTAAAATAAAATCATTTATTCTCATGTGTGAGAGAGCTCATTCATTATCCCAAAGAATCTCCAAGACTGTAGTGTATGTCCAGGAATATGTCCCCAGGACATAGTGTGCTGAACTATTTTCAAAATACTGCATGAGAGTTATAGGTCTCTTCAAAATTTACCTGACAATATACATCCAAAAGGCTATATAAATAAGACTACCTGTATATTGTTTTTATTTTCTTAAAATATATTAATTTACTTACATTAGCATATATATATAGTGTATAATACTGATGTATTGAATGTAATTTTGCTATAATTTTGAAGTCTCAAGTACTGATTTGAGTTTGTGTGGGTTATTTGGTTCATTATTTTTGTTGTATCTACAGTAAGTGGTTTGTACAGTATGGCTGAGGATATGAATTGCAGACTGTCTGCTTTTTTCATAGCATATAAGAAAGAATAAGTATGCTTACAGATGAATAGATTTTTCCAGTTACATTTGAAAATTGGTGTCTTTACTTTGTTTTGAGCTTTTGCTTACTGAGCACCCACAGCTTCCATTAACCTTAATTGCAGTAGTCAGCACTTAGCAGTTCGGCATATCAGGCTCCAGATGTCTCAGTTTGGCCACCTAGAAAATGAGGAACACACAGTTAGTGTCCTCCAGAGAAAATATTGGTGTAAGTCACTTGCCCGGCATCATACGGGAAATCTGTAGCTGAGTTAAGAATAGAACTGAGCTCTTGTGGGTAGCATTCATCTCCTTAACCATGAAACCATACTTGCTGTCCCTGCCTTATTCTCTATCACTGTCCTATTTATCCCTTTTCTCCCACCTTTCATCTCTTTGTCTGTCTCCTTTGATTGTAAGTTCTTTGGAGCAGGCACCATATCTTCTTGAATATCTGTGTATGATCTAACATGTTTTGGATGCTACTGCAATAGTAATAATCTTGATTAACAGAATATTCAATATTAACAGTGTCTTGACTAATAGTCTGTTCCTGCTACATGTACAGAACTCCCGTTTGATATCCGTGTGAACACTGTGGCTGTAGGAAGAGCAAGGTATTGGAGTCGAGATCCTATTTTATTGACCTAAGAGCAGAAGTTTGCCTTAAACCTCTTGAGATGGATTTGAACTGGAAAATTTAGATCTCACCTTCCTCAAGGCTGTTTGGAAAAGAGGTTTCAGTTTGGGCCCATGTCTACTAAAAACAGAAGTCAAAATCAACTTAACAGAAAGTTGCACTTGTCACCACCAGATCAGTCTTCCATTACTAAATATGTTTCTAGTATATATATGGTAGTTAGAATATGCCTTAAAGTATTTTTATATTGCTGTTTGTGAAATAAATCTATGGAGAAGTCAGAGCCAGAAGGTTTATGATTGGACCCAGTGTGACATTGGTTTGAGTTAGTGACCTACCTATATCTGACATTGATAGATGCTACACTGGCATTGTTTGTATCATGCAGAGATTTTATCCTACAGATGGACAGGAAATATATAGTATTGTTAAAAGATTTAATCAGTTTTTGAACAAAGTATAGGTGTTGATGGGGACACAGGGCCAGGGCCTCTGAAAACTGGTGAGCAATGTGAATCCAAGAAAAGTAATCTAAAACATTTAATACAATCTAAACAGTAGATGCAGAAGGTCCATTTTTAGATCTGCTGTGCACAGATGGGTTATTTATGCTGCTGCGCATTGCAGTTCTTTGATTTGTACAATCCAATCTATTTTTTTCCTGGATTACTCAAAAGAGTCCTTTTTATTTTACTGTTATTAACAGCACCATACAGTCTGTCATTGTCTTCAAAACCATCTCTGTAGACGTTTTTTAATACATTACATTTCCATCTCAGCAACAACTGTGTCTTAATATCATCTGGATAGAAATATTGTCTTTTCTGAAGCCACCTGTAATATCCCTTCATTAATCATTATGTAGAGGATTCGCATTCTTCCCTCTCCTCATCCAAATCCAAGACAAATCAAGATAATACTCTGCAATTAAAGAGAAGGGAAGGGGATCCTTATGATTGCTCCCAAACTCAAGCTGTTTGCATGGCACCACACTGTTTGTCTGGAGTGCAGCCATGGAGTTATTCACATGGAGTGAATAACAGATGTTACCATGTTTGAATACTGCCATGAGCATGGAATAAGAAGTCATTCCTCCCTCTATGCCAATATAGAAAGTATGACGCTCAGTGATGACATAACAGGGACTCAGCTAGGCAGTAGGAATGGGTTATTCAATTCAGACAAATAAGAGTTGGGTACATTCTTGTTCATCCATTGTTCATCCCATACAAACCCCAAACCCTTTCAGAGATTTGAATAAGTTTGGTTACCTTTTTAAATAAATATTTTTCATACATCTGTACTTTCTGTATTTGGCCAATATACTATAGGGAAGGCTATTCTCAGAGTATATCCTACCAGGTCCAGTGCAGGAAGTAGTGAAAATCTTGCAAGAAATCTTGTTTTCATGAAATTGCCAGTGCTGAGTTTAGTTTGCTTTTGCTGCATCTGTTTAACAGTCTGCCATGTTAGAGAGAGGGGGAGGGGTACTTATTCTCTGGATGAAGTGGGGAGTTGTCAGTATCATGGTGAATTGGTTTGGACCAAGACTAGTAGATTGGGCTCTCTGTCGCTTTTCAAACTAACAGAAGGGAAACAAAATTAAATCAGTAAGTCAAAACTAAAAAGTTTTCTTGAGTGATCAAGCATCATCATAACAGTAGTATCTGCTTTCCAGGCAGCAGACATAGCATAAAACTTGTACTCTTTCCCCTCCACATACAAAAGATACAGATGTATTCTCAGGGTATTCTCTCCTCCTTTTGTTTTTCTGCAATAAAAATGGATTGCTCATAGTGGCTTCCTTTATTAGGAGCCAAAGGACAAAAATCTGAAGGCAGTGCAGCTTTGGAGCTTCCTGGAGCCGGGGGTATCCAGAGGTGGGTCTGATCTGCCCCCCAAGCGTGGCCGTGCAGGGGAAGAGGAAATCCTATCCCTCCCCAGCCTGGCAGACTAGCATCTGGAGCTCAGTGAATGGTAGAAGCCCCCAGCTGTGTACCTCCCTCTTCTCTCCAATAGCTAGATTTCACGGGGGATGGTCCATGATGTGTTTTTCACGGTTGTGAATTTGGTAGGGCCCTAGAGATGATCCTTTTTCACCTCATAAGGTATCCTAGAAAAAAAATTGTGGAAGAGAATTTGTGCTTCTGTGTTTCTCAAATGTCACCAAGAGGAGCAGAAGAAACTGACAAGGACAGCACAATTCTCATAGTTATGCTGTTCCTGCTGGTGCCATAGGGAAGTGCTGTACTATATCTAGGATACAGGAACAATCCTCTGCTGCTGAATGAGTGCTCTGTGAGGATGATATGAAAACAGGAGGGAATAGAGATTGTCTCTTTCCCCACCACTCTATTCCTCTCCACAGTCCAAGGAGCATATTGGCAATAATGCAGATGTTTTTTCCATGAAAAAATGTCCAAAGAGATGGGTTCTGAGGAAGAAATGGAAAATGTCCTCCTTCTTTACTCACCGCAGGGGCTGAGGTGTGCAGTCAGTCAGCTGAGGTCTGTTTGACTGCTCTCTGTTGCCTATCTAGCTGGTCCAATGCTCCAGCAGAGAGCAGAGTAGCTGAGTCATGGAGAGGGGAAGTGGAGACAGATAAGAACTCCTGCTAGCTCTCCATAATCCAACATTTGTTTCCTTCCATACAAGTGGCCTGGGACTTTGACAGGATATGTGTTTAAAACATCTACTACTGGATTGATAAACCTGGGGAATTTCTAGCCAAAATGGGATATTTGGTCAGTATATACATGTGCTTCCTATACATTTCCCCCTCCCCCCATAACACCAGCACAGATAGCAGAGTGAAACTGATACTTGTCACTTTCATTCAGTGCTTCTGAAGGAGCAGCAGTAATGTGCAGGCAATTTAGGTACAGTCTTTTGGGATTGCAACTGGAGTTGTCGGGGAGGGAGTAAAGAAACCGAAAAGCCAGGAAGGAGGAAAAGAGGCCAGAAATAAGGAGGTAGAGAAAGGGTGCAAGAGGAGGGTGAGACAGCAGGGAGCAGCATGAATTAAATTGATGAGAATGGCACTGTCCTCATCTGTTTTGTACTGTATCCTTCTCAAATGATCTTCCCCTAGCCACTAAATGATGAGCAACGATAGACTCTAAGAGAACACCATTGGTAGATGAGATGGCTTCTCAGTCTCATGAAAAGCCTTAGTCAGAAGCAGACGTAAGAACAACTCCATGAGTGATTTGAATTTAAAGACAAATATAGATATTTCTTCTCCTAAATGGAATTTCTGGATTCTGATTCATAGTGGTCACAATGTGCTGTGTCAGTCTGCTTCTGTGGCTGAAAGTCAGCTGACCTACCTTTCTTGTATGCCCATAACTTTTAATATATCCAATATGCTTAGGGGTGACTCTTCTAGGACTTGGCAAACCAGTTCAGGAAAAACAACAACTGATTAAACTGTAAACTGATACAAACCTTTAAAGAGGTTTTCTGTCTATATTTTAAATGCAGTATTGTTTGAATACGTAGGGTATATCTATCTTGCACACCAAATCCGGGTCTGTGGGACTTGGGCTTGTGGACTTGGTGTTTCCAAGCCCTTGCTTGAGTGTCCACATTGCATCATAAACCTGGGTTTGTAATTGCTGGACTTGGGTCTCACAACTGTGCTAATGCATCCATACTGCATTATGTAGCCCTTCTGACTCGGATCTGCAGTTTGACCTGCATCCACATTGCAAAAGGACAGGGCTTGGACTTGGACTCTGACCCACCCCCCTACCAGGGTCCGAGGACCTGGATCCTGAGTATTTGCTGACCTGAGTCATATTGATTTTGTGTGGATGTAAATTGGGCTCAGGTTCAAACCTGACTTAAAGCCCAGGCTTCATGTGCAGTGTAAACATACCCTTTGAGTGCTCTGATAAGCACATTCTGTAACTTAAACAAGACAAAACATACAAACCCCTCCTCCTCCCAAAAACCAACCTCCACCCAAAATCCAAGTTTTCTCTGTTTCCATTCCTGGGTATCAGCAGGTATGTCAGACTCTGCTGAGCTAACTGCTGTTTTTAAATCTTGTTCCCTGTGATTTCTCTAGAGGCAGATAGATACAATACAATACATCACCTTTGACCTAGGAGAGATATGAAGAATGCAAGATTTGAAGACTGCAGACTCCCATAGCCCAACAGTTACTATGTGATCTGATGAACTTAAACAGTGGTCATATTGGCAGAGAGAGAGAGAGAGATAAGGGGAGAGAAAAGGGAATGTGAAAGAAGAAAGGGATCATGGGAGCAACAGAATAGAGAGTGACAGTAAATCTGTTTGTAGTGAAAGAGAGTGTATGTGTGTGTATGGGGGAGGGTTAAGAATCAGAATGCAAAATGTATTTTGAAGAACTGATAAGGGTACTGGATCGGGTCAGAGAACTTGGGTGAAGGGTCTGGCTGATCTGAAAGAAGAAAGGGAAAAATAACAGTAATTATAGAGAATGCTGGAGGAGGAAGCTCTAGAATAATAATTAGCATCCTAAATTTGGGGCAATCTGATCTTAATTTTCACGTCAGTATTATAATATTTGCAGACTTTTGTTGCCTGTTCTCAAGAAGGATCTAATCAGTCACAAGTATTCATGAGTTCAATGTTTTTCCTTCTTTCACTGTTCAGGTATTCTATTTTAGGCACATACTGTATATATGAACAGATGTTAGCAAGTATAAGCAAATGTGCTGCCAATTCTTCAGTGTTGGCACAGAGGAAGGACTTCCTGCTGACGAGATGCCATTTTCAGTATTATGCAGGATGCTCATGCAAAGTCATTGTTGCCTGGCACTTATGCCTTTAAGCAAGATCTCATAATGATTAAGCAGGCAAAGGTCCATCATAACAGATGGACATGAACACTGGGAGCCCAGAGTCCATGTATGTGCAAGGAATATGGTCTTGTGGGCAGAATCTCCACATGAGCATGTTGAAATGGTTGTTTGTTCTTAGAATTAGTTGACTATAAGGTGATATGCCATTGATAATTCAGTTTTGATCTGTATTGACCTGAACAACCAACTAAACAAAAACCCAGCCCCTCCCCCCCACCAAATAATCCTAATTTATAAATAGCTCCAGTGAAAGAAAAGTCAGTGGGACCGAAAGAGGAATTCCAATGTAGTTCTGTTTCTAGTTTGTCACTCAGTGGGAATTGTCTTTGAGTGGGCCAAAACAAATGTCTTCACCTAGGTGACTTCAGATTCAAAATTGACAAGGTCAAAAATGTGTTCCATAGGTGTAAGGAATGTGTAACATCAAGTCTAAGTAAAGCTATTGATATGAAAAGCAATCCAGTAAGAAAGAGCATCTGCTGCAGAAAAATCAGGAATAGTAGTTAAGGTTAAAAAATACGGATGAACTGAAATGTACCTGTACAGGATAATGAGTTGTGTGAAAAGAAAACCTGCCAAAATCAAGCTGCCAAAACAAACTACATGAAAATACAAACTGTCAAATGCAAGCTGCTGAGTTTTTTACAGTGAATTAATGAAGATTTTGGAGTAATATTATTCAGGGTGGCTTCCAAGCAGTAGTTGAGTTAAGGGAGTATCAAAATTTCATCAGTATGTATGCTGCAATAAACCACCCTTCTATTATTTATTATGGATTATCGGTGTGCTTAATGCTATACAAACATTTGTATACACAAATACATACAACATGACATTGCATCACTATTTGTTTTTATGCCTTTGAGTTTACATAAAGTAATTTGGAATGGCAGGCAATGAGGTGATTCTCCAAATACTCCACACAGTTGTTATAGTATAAGATTTAAGGAAATTCACTAAATATTATGATTTCAATTTATTGTACCTTAAACCATGAAATCCTAACAAGAGTTGATCAGTTAAATTTCTTTTTTTTTTTTAATGAAAGCTGATTACCTACCAAAATTATCCATATTTTCATATTTCACCTAAACATTTGGGCCAAAATACTGAAACGTGGCCTTTGATTTTGGTTACCTGAATTTCCAACATACTGAACCAAAGCCCTCATTTATTTCATTTGGAGTTGTGGTTCTAAGCACATTTGACAATGAGGACCAAGGGGTCTCAAGTTGAGCAAAACAGAGGCACTCAATCTCAGAGGCTACATTTTAACATTTTTGCCTTAACTTTTCTTGAAGTAGCAGTGAAATATTTTCAATTTTTTGGTTCAGATGACTATAGAACTATTATTCAAGAATCTAACTGACAATGCATCATGTATATTTCTCATATTTATAGTTCATGACATTGGCTATCATGTAAAGAAAGTGGTACTCAAATACAGTTTCTGCAATCTGTAGATCTGTTAGTTTGCATATGTAAGAGTGTCTTCTTGTTATGGACATTGTTGACCATAATAAATAAGAAATCAATTGTCAGGTAAACAGAAAAACTGTATTCTGAATGCTGAATTTTCATGAAATTAGCACAAGTATTTAGGCAATTTGTATAGGTAAGTTTGAAATTAAGTCTTAGGGCTGAATTCTGTCCTTGGATAGGGGCACAGAGCTCCCATTAATAATAATAAAGCCTACTTTTATAGCACTTTTCATCCGTAGATTTCAAAGAGCTTCACAATCTTTTAATATATTTATCCTCACAACACCCTGGTGAGGTGGGAAAGCATTATTGTCCCCATTTTACAGATGGGGGACTTGAGGCACAGAGAGGCTAAATAACTGGTTACACAGGAAGTCTAGGGCAGAGCAGGAGGTTGAACCCAGACCTTCCACATCCTAGGCCCATGCCGAGCCACTGGACAGTCCTTCCCCTCCCATTGACTTAAGTGCTAGAACAAGAGGAAAAAATGCACAATATCAGAGGAACACTACCAATGGTCTCAACATCGAGTTTAAGACTGAATTTGGTGCGACTCTCAAACCTGTTTCTGAGGATTAAATTTGGCCCTGTCTCCCTGCTTCTACTCCATCAATTTACATCCCTTGTTATCTACCTCGCTGCTTTAGCCCTACAATTAGCTCAAAAGGAATCCACTTTTAAGAATTCTGAAATAAAATCTATATCTATATGCAGATTGCTGTTTCAGTACTTCTCTGTCTGCATCTTGTGCTGTCTGTGTCTCAACTCTAGGGTGCCATATGTCTCTAGAGATAATGATGTCAGAACAGCTCTAATAGAATCTCAACCCCACTTTTAGACATTTCAAGTATATAATAGTGTGTATCTGTTTCCCTATCATCCTTACGGCTACTCCCACAGTTTTTTAATACTGTCAATGCTCTTCTTCCCTCATGCAAGCTGGGTTTATTAGCTGTCTGAAGCTGGGAGTGGAATGAAAGTAAGTTCAGTTCTGGTCTTGGCTACAGGAAGCAGCAGAAACATGAAGGAAGGAGGAAGACAGAGAAAATCCAGTACTTAGAGGCAGTGGGAGAAACAGTAGCTGGATATTGGTGAAAAAAAGAAAAATCTTTCACCATGTCATGGCAACACACAGAGACATTTTTAAAAAACTGACCAGACACCTACTAGTCAATGAACTAAATCTATTAGCAAGAGGTAGATATGAAAGATGTCGAGGGAGATGGGGTCTGTCTGCAAGCTCTAAGTGCAGAGCCCTTGTGAGAAATCCAGCCACCCTTGCTGCTGGTGAGGAATTGTCATTGCTACCACCCATCCTGTCCTTTGACCTTGCTCTGATGGCCTAATTTTTTATATCTCTGGCTAGTTTCTTCCAAGTAGTTTATAAATTGCACCGCCACCTCAGTCTAACTTCTGGAATGGAGAAGGAGCTCTCCATCTCTTCTACCCACTGTAGAGCGTGTGTGCTGTGGGACCTGGATGCTTTCTGCTACTCTATCCATCTCCTAGCCTCAGTTTTAAGGATCTCCTCCTCAGTGAATAACTGTAGTACCCATTTCTGCTGCTACTCATAGTATTCAAGATAGGATCATCAGTAACTGTGACTTTGACATAATTCTGGACAATTTCATTGCTGCCCACCTGTTCTATATATCTGCAGTGAAACTAACCAGTCTTGTTAATTTCATGCTGCTGCTGCTTGGCAAAGGTATGAGCAGCAGCAGATACCTTGAGCAGTCAGGAAGACAACTTGCATCAGTTTCAGGGCCGGCTCTGGCTTTTTTGCTGCCCCAGGCAAAAAAGCCTCCGGCCCGCCCCCCCAGCGCAGCAGGGGAGGGCGGCCGGAGCCCCGGGAGGAGGGCGGAGAGCCCGGCCGGGGCTCCGCTCTCCCCAGCGGCCAGAGCGCCGGGGGGAGGGCGGCGGGCGGCGAGTAAACATGGTGTTTTTATTCTTAGCATTGAGCAGAATCAACACCATTTGTAGGATTATTATTGTCCTATGGGAGCACAACTCCAGGAGATTTATGCTGAATCATGGCTTTGACTGTGCTATGACAGAGCTAGTTTTGGGTATTATCTTGATGGCAGGCTTTATGCTGAGTCAACTTCTTGAATCAAAGTGCACATTGTTATCAGTGGGAAAAATGTGGCATGGTAATTTATTATGTATTCTAAGTGGAAAAAAAAACATGGGGATAGAGCAAGACATTAGTTTGCAGGTACCAATGCAAAGTAATATAGTTGAGGCAAAATTTGCAGGTGATACAAAATTACGGTCAGGATCCTGACAAGGGCAATCAGGACCACCGGTCAAAGCAGGGTCAAACCTGAGGCTAAGAGTAGCAGAGGAGTCTGCAGTCAAGTTCCAGGCTGGAGTCAATACCAAGGATCAGAGTCTGAGTCAGCTTTTAGAGCCCAAGTCAGGAGGCAAGGTCCAAATCAAGTTGAGGTTGAAGCCAGGAGTTTGGGAGCAGGAATGGTCATGGCAGCTACAGGAGATCCACACTGATGCCCAGACACTTCCTGGAATGTCCTTTGGTTTATATAGGACGGGGAGCCAATCAGGAGCTATGAGTCTGCTGTCTATCAGACCCCTTGAGGTGTGAATGCCTCTGGTCTGTGTCCACAATGGGTCATGGGTAGTGAAGCATGAACTAGTTATAGCTGCTTCTGGGTGGCAGAATGGAGGCATCCACTACCTGGTAGCTCTGTAGGTTCAAGTCTGAGACCTGCTAGGCCTTGCATTTACACAAGTTAGTGAAAGCCAAAGCTGACTGCAAAGAGTTACAAAGGGATATCATTAAGGATGACTGGGCAGCAAAATGGCAGAAATTAAACAATGATAAATGCAAGGTAAAGCACATTGGAAAATATAGTCCCAACTATGCATACAAAATGATGGGGTCTAAATGAGCTGTTATCACTCAAGAAACAGATCTTGGAGTCATTGTGGATAGTTCTCTGAAAACATACTGAGGATGTTTCTCAGTGTGCAGTGGCAGTCAAAAAAGCTACCAGAATATTAGAAACTACTGTATTAGGAAAGAGAGAGATAATAAGACAGAAAATATCATAATGCTACTATATAATCCATGGTACTCCCACACGTTGAATGCTGCATACAGTTCTGGTTGCCCCATTTCAGAAGTATATGTTAGAACTGGAAAAGGTACAGAGAAGGGCAACAAAAATTATTAGGGGTATGGAACAGCTTCCAGATGAGGAGAAATTAAAAAGACTGTTCAGCTTGGTAAAGAGCTTGGTAAAGGGTTATGATAGAGAGATATAAAATCATGAATGGTGTGGAGAAAATGAATAGGGAAGTGTTATTTACCCCTTCACATAACACAAGAACCAGGGATCACCCACTGAAATTCATAAGCAGGAGATTTAAAAGAAACATGGAAGTACTTCTTCACACAATGCACAATCAACCTGTGAAATTTGGTTCCAGGAGAAGTTGTGAAGGCCAAAAGTATAAATGGGTTCAAAAAAGAATTAGATAAATTAACGGAGAATAGGTCCATTAATGGCTATTAGCCAAGATGGCAAGGGACACAACACCATGCTCTGACTGCTAGAAGTTGGGACTGGATGATACGGGATAGATTACTGAACAATTGCTCTGTTTTGTTAATTCCTTCTGAAGCATCTGGGACTGGCTACTGTTGGAAGATGTATACTGGGCTAGATGGACCCATTATGGTCATTATAATGTTCTCACAGGCTCCTTTCCACTGCCTCTTCACTTGCAGCAGGAGTGCAGTCTCTACCTCTTTCTGCCCACAGCAGTTCACTCAGGAACCTCCCATTTGCCTGTAACCACCATCACCAAAGCTGTGACAGCACTTCTCCTTGGTCTCTTTGTGAAACTGTGCATTTTTTTGCTAATTAACTGAGAAAAACTTAATTGGATGATGGAAGGCAAATCTGCTGAGATATCCGTTGAACAGTGAGTTTTACCTGCCAAACTTTTTGTTTTGGAATAATTTTGAGGAAACCATTAATTGTATTTTGAAGTGTGGGGCTCCTTGATGTCCAATAAAAATTTAAAATTGGCCACTAAGGCATAAGAGCCTAAGCAAAAAAAATAAAATAAATCCAATTTTCTTTGTAGTTTCAAAGAAACTGGGGGACCAGAGAGAGGCCTTGGATCTGAAAGTACTAACCAAGAGCATAAAGCACCTTTCTTTGCAGACACATTAAATTCCCTTAACCCTGTCAGCCATGCCCTCAGGTGATTTTCTTACCTTAATTAACTTTGCTGAATCATACCTTTATATTCCAATCAGCCAGAATCATAGGAACTATTTTAGATTACTATAGGAATAATTACTAATTCAACACCTTTCCATTTAGCCTTTTCACAGCATTGAGGAATTTGCTCTTCAACAAATTTCTGATAATCTTATCTGTCTGAAAAAGAACCCAGGGTATATAACAGTTTCTGTTCTTAGATAATATCCTCATCAGGGAATAGTCCAAACAGAACCATTACAGCTAACTGTACAGACAACCCGTAACCTACGTCAGCATGGTTCGTGATACATTTCTAGAGAGACAGCCTTAGCCTTTCCTGGTGCCTTCCACATATAGGAGTCCAAATATATTCCACATTTGGGAGTATATTTGTGTTGGTTTGTTTGTCTTGGAAGAGATTTACCAAGATCCAAACCACAATTCATCAAGTAAAGGGAACATAAGCCCAATCTATTTGATTTAACTGCTAGGGAGGATGGTCCCTTGCACAGAGATTTTTCACTCGGAAAGTATTCTACATGTGAAAACTCGAGAGATTGAACAATCTGACTCTCCTTATGGGGGAAGATGTATCATACCAGGAGAAGAATGGAGGGGAGAGAAATATAGAATCCCTTGGCTCATTTAATTAACTTGTACAATGCTCAGAGTACATGTTGAAGATGGTGTAAATACAGAAAAGGAAAAGAAAACTGAAAGAGAGAACCTGGACAGAAAATTATTCCCCCCTCTTCCTAACTCAAGTGCTTTCATCCATGTTGTTTCAGAGACTGTATTAATGCAGGAGATTGTACTCTAGAGTCAATCACAAGATCATCATGATAGATGCTATTCATCAAAGGGTAGAGAATTAGTTTAAACATCAGAACCCTTGGTTAGCATGTGAGAAGTAGCAGGATCTATGCCCACATTATCTCAGATGCTTACATTTGGTGATGGACAGGCTACAAGAAACTATACAGAATAAAAAAAACTATAAGAGAAACATTTGGCCCAAGGAGTATTCTCTAGACAATAATCTTTCAAAGCATAAATGGTGTGGCGTTCAGTATACTGAAACTAGCACTAGCAGCATTTCACCCCTATTCAACAAAGATGCTCTGGACAATATAGAACCACAATGTTGTAGTGATTGATGCACTGTCACAGAATCAGCCTTACTAACTCTCTCAGGCCTGGTCTACACTACGAGTTTAGGTCGACTTTAGCAGCGTTAAATCGAATTAAGCCTGGACACGTTCACACAACGAAGCCCTTTCTTTCGACTTAAAGGGCCCTTTAAACCGGTTTCTTTACTCCACCTCCGACGAGGGGATTAGTGATAAAATCAGCCTTAGCGGGTCGGAATTGGGGTAGTGTGGATGGAATTCGACGTTATTGGCCTCCGGGAGCTATCCCACAGTGCTTCATTGTGACCACTCCGGACAGCACTCTCAACTCAGATGCACTGACCAGGTAGACAGGAAAAGCCCTGCGAACATTTGAATTTCATTTCCTGTTTGCCCAGCGTGGAGAGCACAGGTGACCACGCAGAGCTCATCAGCACAGGTAACCGTGATGGAGTCCCAGGATCACAAAAGAGCTCCATCATGGACCGAACAGGAGGTATGGGATCTACTCGCCATATGGGGAGATGAATCAGTGCTAGCTGAACTCCGTAGCAGTAAACGAAATGGCAAAATATTAGAAAAGGTCTCTAAGGCCATGAAGGACAGAGGCCATAACAGGGACACACAGCGGTGCCGTGTGAAAATTAAGGAGCTAAGGCAAGCCTACCACAAAGCCAGAGAGGCAAACAGAAGGTCCGGGGCAGAGCCGCAAACATGCCGCTTCTACGCGGAGCTGCATGCCATGCTAGGGGGTGCAGCCACCACTACCCCAACCGTGTGCTATGACTCCTTCACTGGAGAAACACACAGGGAAGCGGGTTCGGGGTACGAGGAAGATGAGGATGAAGATAATGTCGTTAGCTCACAGCAGCAAGGAAGCGGAGAAACCGGTTTCCCCAACAGCCAGGATATGTTTATCATCCTGGACCTGGAGCCAGTAACCCCCGAACTCACCCAAGGCGTGCTCCCAGACCCTGAGGGCACACAGGGGACCTCTGGTGAGTGTACCTTTGTAAATATTACACATGGTTTAAAAGCAAGCATGTTTAATGATTAATGATTAATTTGCCCTGGCAATCGCGGCCAGTACAGCTACTGGAAAAGTCTGTTAACGTGTATGGGGATGGAGCGGAAATCCTCCAGGGACATCTCCAGAAAGCTCTCCTTCATGTACTCCCAAAGTCTTTGCAAAAGGTTTCTGGGGTGGGCTGCCTTATCCCGTCCGCCATGGTAGGACACTTTACCACGCCAGGCCAGTAGCACATAGTCTGGAATCATTGCATAACAAAGCATGGCAGCGTATGGTCCCAGTGTTTGCTGGCATGCAGACAACATCCATTCCTTATCACTCTTTGTTATCCTCAGGAGAGTGATATCATTCACGGTCACCTGGTTGAAATGGGGCGATTTTATTAAGGGGACATTCAGAGGTGCCCCTTCCTGCTCTGCTGAACAGAAATGTTCCCCGCTGTTAGCCACGCGGTGGGGGGGGAGGGGTGAAGTGATCATCCCTGATAATTGGGTGGGGGGGTAGGGGGGTTAGTTGGGTTTGTGCTGCATGTTAACCTGGAAACCGCAGCCCCTCCCTTTACATTGCAAACCCATTTTAAATGGCCAACCCAACGGGTGCTTGGTATGGGAAATGAGGACGCTACTGTTTGAAACCATTCCCACATGTTAAGAAGGTTAAAAAAGCCAAAAGACTGTGGCTTACTATGGCTGCCTGCAAGCCGAAATCTGTTGCCTGGCACTGCGTGAGTGATCTCTCACACCAAACCGGCAGGCCCTCAATATAAGAGGAAAAATGCGACCTTGTAGCGAAAGCACATGTGCTGTGTAATGTGAACAGCAAAATTTAACGTGAAAGAGTGTACCCATTGTTCTCTAAAATGTGTCTTTTTTAACCACCTCTCCCCTCTCCTCCACCAGCTGCAAATGTTTCTCCTTCACAGAGGCTAGTGAAGATTAGAAGGAGAGAATGGCGGACTCGGGATGATATGTTCATGGAGCTCCAGATGTCCTCCCACGCTGAAAGAGCACAGCAGAATGCGTGGAGGGAGTCAATGTCAGACTACAGAAAAGCACAGTATGAACGAGAGGAGAGGTGGTGGGCTGAATCGCGGGATGAACAGAGCAAGTGGCGGGCTGAAGATGATAGGTGGCGTCAGCTTGCAGACAGAAGGCAAGAGTCGATGCTCCGGCTGCTGGAGCATCAAACTGATATGCTCCAGCGTATGGTTGAGCTGCAGGAAAGTCAGCAGGAGCAGAGACCGCTGCTACAGTCCCTGTGTAACCAACAGCCCTCCTCCCCAAGTTCCATAGCCTCCTCACCCAGACGCCCAAGAATACGGTGGGGGGGCCTCCGGCCACCCAGTCACTCCACCCCAGATGATTGCCCGAGCATCAGAAGGCTGGCCTTCAATAAGAGTTAGTTTTAAACTGCAGTGTGTCCTTCCCCCACCCATCCTGGGCTACCTTGGCAATTATCCCCCTAGTTGTGTGATGAATTAATAAAGAATGCATGAATGTGAAGTAACAATGATTTTATTGCCTCTGCAAGCGGTGCTCGAAGGGGGAGGGGAGGGTGGAGAGATTGGTTTACAGGGAAGTAGAGTGAACTGGGTGGTGGGGGGGCGGAGGGTTCATCAAGGAGAAACCAACAGAAGTTTCACACCGTAGTCTGGCCAGTCACAAAACTCGTTTTCAAAGCTTCTCTGATGCGCACCGCGCCCTGCTGTGCTCTTCTAACCGCCCTGGTGTCTGGCTGTACGTAATCAGCGGCCAGGCGATTTGCCTCAACCTCCCATCCCGCCATAAATGTCTCCCCCTTACTCTCACAGATATTGGGGTGCGCACAGCAAGCAGCAATAACAATGGGGATATTCTTTTCGCTGAGGTCTGAGCAAGTCAGTAAGCTGCGCCAGCACGCTTTTAAACGTCCAAATGCACATTCCACCACCATTTGGCACTTGCTCAGCCTGTAGTTGAACAGGTCCTGACTACTGTCCAGGCTGCCTGTGTACGGCTTCATGAGCCATGGCATTAAGGGGTAGGCTGGGTCCCCAAGGATCACGATAGGCATTTCAACATCCCCAACGGTTATTTTCTGGTCCGGGAAGAAAGTCCCTTCCTCCAGCTTTTGAAACAGACCAGAATGCCTGAAGACGCGAGCATCATGTACTTTTCCCGGCCATCCCACGTTGATGTTGGTGAAACTTCCCTTGTGATCCACCAGGGCTTGCAGCAGCATTGAAAAGTACCCCTTGCGGTTTATGGACTCGGTGGCTTGGTGCTCTGGTGCCAAGATAGGGATATGGGTTCCGTCTATCGCCCCACCACCGTTTGGGAATCCCATTGCAGCAAAGCCATCCACTATGGCCTGCACATTTCCCAGAGTCACTACCCTTGATATCACCAGGTCTTTGATTGCCCTGGCAACTTGGATCACAGCAGCCCCCACAGTAGATTTGCCCACTCCAAGTTGATTCCCGACTGACTGGTAGCTGTCTGGCTGTCTGGCGTTGCAAGCTTCCACAGGGCTATTGCCACTCGCTTCTCAACTGTGAGGGCTGCTCTCATCCTGGTATTCTGGCGCTTCAGGGCAGGGGAAAGCAAGTCACAAAGTTCCATGAAAGTGCCCTTACGCATGCGAAAGGCACCAAAAGGCTCAGTCAGTACTGACCATACTGTCAGTCTCTCCAACTGAGGTAGCGGCTCTCTTCAGTACCGTGGGTACCATGAGAGCTAAGGACTCTAAACGAGCCAGCTCTGACACAGGCAGTAAGGGGAAAGTGAAATCCCATGCCTCAGCACCACCGGAGCCAACCAGATGGACTGCACCCAGCAGCTCAGTGCAATTGAAAGCCATGCTGCCTTCTATAGGTGGTATGCTGCAACCGCATGCATGTCCATACCAACACAACCTGCGGCACCAACTGCTATGACCTCAACGGCACGGCCACTGTCAGTATCAAGTCAATTCTTACTACAAAAGGATTTGGCAGTCCCCTCAATGCCTGATTCGCCTATCCTCAGCACTGATGTTATCCTAACTTGCTCGATACCGAGTCACCCTTCCACTCCACCTCGTTCAGCCTCCCCTCTTTCAAGCGACGAGGAAGATGTCAATGATGGAGAGATTTATTCCCGCCACTCTTCTCCCACCTGCAGTATGGCAGCACATGTCTCATCACACAGAGGCCATTATACTGCACACAAAGAACTCCAACGATATGAGTACCCATTGACGACATGGATGGCACATCCTGCTTACCATCACAAACCTCCCAGCCCTCCCATGAGAGCCCACATCCATCACCTGCACCATCGGTAGTGGGACTGTCTCAGCCCCCTGAGGATGTGCCAGCAGAACAGGATGAATACTCTGACCAGGACCAGGAAATTGAACATATCCTTCACTTTTCGTCATCTTCTCCTGATGACACCATCATGCCCCTTGACTCCATAGACATGGCAACACAGTCTATAGCTACTGCAATTGTCATGAGGAGAACTGCTTGGTTGCATCTCTCTGGCTTTTCCAGAGAGGTTCAATCGATGGTTGAAGATCTTCTGTTCGACAATCCCAAACTCTTCATGGCCAAGACTGATGAGTCTTTACACACACTGAAAGACTGAAGAGCAACTCTGAAATCCCTGGGTATTTATACCCTTAGGAATAAGAGAAGACAGAGTAAATATTATATCCCACAATGGTTCCGATCCACCCAGCCCAACAGACAATACAAACCTCAGGGACGTAAACAGAAGCGCTCAAGGAGACAACAGGTTCCACCACAAGCTGCCACATCCCACCATCTATCTTGATGTGTTGGTCGAGAGCCCGAGAACGCCATGTCTTTCAATGCTGGAATCGACTCCAATCTCTCTGATCTTCTCTGACCGTCTTATCCCCTACTACCTAGTCTGGCAGTCCATTACAACAGACAGATGGGTATTGGAGATAATCAAGGTTGATACTCCATCCCATTTACTTCTACCCCTCCTAATCCCCCTCTATCTCTCTCCCTTTTCAGGGACCCATCTCACAAACATCTACTGCAAGAGGTAGACCATCTTATATATCTAGGTGTAACAGAACTGGTACCACCAAAATACAGAAGGAAGGGCATCTACTCACATTATTTTCTCACACAGAAAACAACGGGAATGAAGACCCATTCTCAATCTCCAAGTTCTCAACAAGTTTGTGAAAACCAAACACTTCAAGATGGTCATGCTAGCCACCATAATGCCAGCGTTAGAAAGAGGGGACTGCTTCTCTGCCCTTGATCTTCAGGATGTGTATTTTCATATAACCATCAATCCCTCACACCGGTGTTTTCTCCAATTTGTAATAGGCCCACATAATTTCCAATACAAGGTCCTTCCTTTTGGCCTATCCACTGTCCCTCAAGCATTTTTTTTAAGACGCATCTACGCAGAAAATGAATTATGATATTCCTGTATTTGGAAGATTGCCTGCTCAAAGTACCAATGCAGCAAGCGGCGATAGATGCCACAGAACAGACACTCGCTCTATTTATGGGGTTAGGCCTCCATGTAAATGCACAAAAGTTCACACTAGCACATGTGCAAGAAATACAGTTCATTGGAGCCTCCCTCAACTCTCTCGAGGCGACGGCCTCTCTACCACAACAGCAATTCCTCATATTGACCAACCTGATTGCTACAGTACAAATCAGCCCACAGTTCATTGCCAGAACATGCCTACAACTACTAGGCCACATTGCTTCTACGACATACATTGTCAGACATGCACGACTCCATATGAGGTGCCTTAAAGCCTGAGTCTGCTCAGTTATGTCCCACACAGGCACAATATAAACAAGCACATCACGGTACCAAACAAGGTAAAAGAGTTTCTTCTCTGGGGGACTCAACCAGACAACATCTGCGTAGAAGTGCCTTTCACGCAAACTCCCCCAATGATGACCATCATGACAGATGCATCACTTCTGGGTTGGGGAGCACATCTACACCCACACTCTATCCAAGGATGCTGGTTCCCAGTGGAAACTCTTCTGCACATAAATCTCTTAGAACTAAGAGCCGTTCGCAGCGCTTGCTCCCACTTCCTACCGATCTTCAAAGGCAAGACCATACAGATCCTCCAATGTGGCTTGCATATTTTATATAAACAGACAAGGGGGAGCTCGATCACACTCTCTCTGTGTAGAAGCCATGAGACTCTGGCAAAAGTGCATCAGACACAATATCCACATTACAACACAATACCTACCTGGTTGCCAGAACACTATGGCAGATAAATTAAGCAGGAATTTTTCCCTGGACCATGAGTGGGAATTCGACACACATATGCTCTGGAACATTTTCAAACATTGGGCATTCCTGACAACAGACCTGTTCACAACCATACAAAACACCAAATGCCAATAGTTCTGCTCCAGGGTGGGGCTTGGTCGCCACTCTCTGGGTGATGCCTTCCTTGCGAAGTGGAACGCTCCTCTCCTTTATGCATTTCCCGAGTCTTCACTGGCCCTCCATTTGAACCCATGGCAACATGCTCTTTGTTATATCTTTCTATGACAATACACGATGTGACGGAGAGACTGCCGAGACTCATCAAGCCCTCGGATCACTACCCCTTCCTGCTTCTCCACGTGGGCATCAATGATACTGCCAAGAATGACCTTGAGCGGATCACTGCAGACTACGTGGCTCTGGGAAGAAGGATAAAGGAGTTTGAGGTGCAAGTGGTGTTCTCATCCATCCTCCCTGTGCAAGGAAAAGGCCGGGGTAGAGACCGTCGAATCGTGGAAGTCAACGAATGGCTACGCAGGTGGTGTCAAAGAGAAGGCTTTGGATTCTTCGACCATGGGATGGTGTTCCAAGAAGGAGGAGTGCTAGGCAGAGACGGGCTCCACCTAACAAAGAGAGGGAAGAGCATCTTCGCCAGCAGGCTGGCTAACCTAGTGAGGAGGGCTTTAAACTAGGTTCACCGGGGGAAGGAGACCAAAGCCCTGAGGTAAGTGGGTAAATGGGATCCTGGGAGGAAGCACAAGCAGCAGAGCGCAAGAGGGGAGGACTCCTGGCTCATGCTGAGAAAGAGGGACGATCGATGAGTTATCTTAAGTGCCTATACACAAATGCAAGAAGCCTGGGAAACAAGCAGGGAGATCTGGAAGTCCTGGCACAGTCAGGGAACTATGATGCGATTGGAATAACAGAGACTTGGTGGGATAACTCACATGACTGAAGTACTGTCATGGATGGATATAAACTGTTCAGGAAGGACAGGCAGGGCAGAAAAGGTGGGGGAGTTGCGTTGTATGTAAGAGAGGAATATGACTGCTCAGAGCTCCGGTATGAAACTGCAGAAAAACCCGAGAGTCTCTGGGATAAAGTTGAGAAGTGTGAGCAACAAGGGTGATGTCGTGGTTGGAGTCTGCTATAGACCACCAGACCAGGGGGATGAGGTGGACGAGGCTTTCTTCTGGCAACTAGCAGAAGTTGCTAGATCGCAGGCCCTGGTTCTCATGGGAGACTTTAATCACCCTGATATCTGCTGGGAGAGCAATACAGCGGTGTACAGACAATCCAGGAAGTTTTTGGAAAGTGTAGGGGAGAATTTTCTGGTGCAAGTGCTGGAGGAACCAACTAGGGGCAGAGCTTTTCTTGACCTGCTGCTCACAAACAGGGAAGAATTAGTAGGGGAAGCAAAAGTGGATGGGAACCTGGGAGGCAGTGACCATGAGATGGTCGAGTTCAGGATCCTGACACAAGGAAGAAAGGAGAGCAGCAGAATACGGACCCTGGACTTCAGAAAAGCAGACTTTGACTCCCTCAGGGAACAGATGGGCAGGATCCCCTGGGAGAATAACATGAAGGGCAAAGGGGTCCAGGAGAGCTGGCTGTATTTTAAAGAATCCTTATTGCGGTTGCAGGAACAAACCATCCCGATGTGTAGAAAGAATAGTAAATATGGCAGGCGACCAGCTTGGCTAAACAGTGAAATCCTTGCTGATCTTAAATGCAAAAAAGAAGCTTACAAGAAGTGGAAGATTGGACAAATGACCAGGGAGGAGTATAAAAATATTGCTCAGGCATGCAGGAGTGAAATCAGGAAGGCCAAATCACACTTGGAGTTGCAGTTAGCAAGAGAGTAACAAGAAGGGTTTCTTCGGGTATGTTAGCAACAAGAAGAAAATCAAGGAAAGTGTGGGCCCCTTACTGAATGAGGGAGGCAACCTAGTGACCGAGGATGTGGAAAAAGCTAATGTACTCAATGATTTTTTTGCCTCTGTCTTCACGAACAAGGTCAGCTCCCAGATTGCTGCACTGGGCAGTACAGTATGGGGAGAAGGTGACGAGCCCTCTGTGGAGAAAGAAGTGGTTCGGAACTATTTAGAAAAACTGGATGTGCACAAGTCCATGGGGCCGGATGCGCTGCATCCGAGGATGCTAAAGGAGTTGGCGGGTGAGATTGCAGAGCCATTAGCCATTATTTTTGAAAACTCATGGCGATCGGGGGAGGTCCCAGATGACTGGAAAAAGGCTAATGTAGTGCCCATCTTTAAAAAAGGGAAGAAGGAGGATCCGGAGAACTACAGCCAGTCAGCCTCACCTCGGTCCCTGGAAAAATCATGGAGCAGGTCCTCAAGGAATCAATTATGAAACATTTAGAGGAGAGGAAAGTGATCAGGAACAGTCAGCATGGATTCACGAAGGGGAAGTCGTGCCTGACTAACCTAATTGCCTTCTATGATGAGATAACTGGCTCTGTGGATGAGGGGAAAGCAGTGGATGTGTTATTTCTTGACTTTAGCAAAGCTTTTGATACGGTCTCCCACAGTATTCTTGCCGCCAAGTTAAAGAAGTATGGGCTGGATGAATGGACTGTAAGGTGGATAGAAAGCTGGCTAGATCGTCGGGCTCAACGGGTAGTGATCAATGGCTCCATATCTAGTTGGCAGCCGGTTTCAAGCGGAGGGTCGGTCCTGGGGCCGGTTTTGTTTAATATCTTTATTAATGATCTGGAGGATGGTGTGGACTGCACTCTCAGCAAGTTTGCAGATGACACTAAACTAGGAGGCGTGGTAGATACACTAGAGGGTAGGGATCGGATACAGAGGGACCTAGACAAATTAGAGGATTGGGCCAAAAAAAACCTGATGAGGTTCAACAAGGACAAGTGCAGAGTCCTGCACTTAGGACGGAAGAATCCCATGCACTGCTACAGACTAGGGACCGAATGGCTAGGTAGCAGTTCTGCAGAAAAGGACCTAGGGGTCACAGTGGACGAGAAGCTGGATATGAGTCAACAGTGTGCTCTTGTTGCCAAGAAGGCTAACGTCATTTTGGGCTGTATAAGTAGGGGCATTGCCAGCAGATTGAGGAACGTGATCGTTCCCCTTTATTCGACATTGGTGAGGCCTCATCTGGAATACTGTGTCCAGTTTTGGGCCCCACACTACAAGAAGGATGTGGAAAAATTGGAAAGAGTCCAATGGAGGGCAACAAAAATTATTAGGGGTCTGGAGCACATGACTTATGAGGAGAGGCTGAGGGAACTGGGATTGTTTAGTCTCCAGAAGAGAAGAATGAGGGGGGATTTGATAGCAGCCTTCAACTACCTGAAGGGGGGTTCCAAAGAGGATGGAGCTCGGCTGTTCTCAGTGGTGGCAGATGACAGAACAAGGAGCAATGGTCTCAAGTTGCAGTGGGGGAGGTCCAGGTTGGATATTAGGAAAAACTATTTCACTAGGAGGGTGGTGAAACACTGGAATGCATTACCTAGGGAGGTGGTGGAGTCTCCTTCCTTGGAGGTTTTTAAGGCCTGGCTTGACAAAGCCCTGGTTGGGATGATTTAGTTGGGAATTGGTCCTGCTTTGAGCAGGGGGTTGGACTAGATGACCTCTTGAGGTCCCTTCCAACCCTGATATTCTATGATTCTATGAATAGCATTCCTTGGGGTGAATACATCTGCCAGATGGGTGGGAGAACTGGGTGCTCTCATGGCAGACCCTCCATACAGAATCTTTTTCAAAGATAGTTTCTTTGAGACCACATCCTAAGTTTTTGCCCGGGATCGTCTCATCATTTCACCTCAATCAACCTATCTACCTTCTGACATTCTACCCTAAGCCCCACCAGGATAGACAACAATCCAGACTACATACCCTGGATGTACACAGGACAATCATCTTTTACATAGAACAAAAGCATTCCATAAGTCTCCGAATCACTGAACGATCCATAGGGAATGCCATATCTACACAGAGGCTCTCTAAATAGATTTCAGATTGCATAAAACTATGTTACTCCCAACATGGTCAACATCCCCCCTAAGGGGATTCACACGCATTCCACCAGGGCTTTATTGACCTCGATAGTGTTCCTTAACAATGTCCCCATTGCAGAAATCTGTAAGACTGCAACCTGGGCTTCAGTTCATACATTTACTCAACATTACGCTTTAAAACATCAGGCAACCTCCGATGCCCTGTTTGGACTCATTGTACACTCATCTGCTATGACTTCAACTCTGAAGCTCCTTCCTCCTACCGGAGGGCACTGCTCTGAAGTCACCTAGAGTGGAGCATCCACAGGGACATCATTCAAAGAAGAAGGGAAAGCTACTTAACTTGTGCAGTAACATAGGTTCTTCGAGATGTGTCCCCCCGGGGGTGCTCCACTACCCTCTCTCCTCTCCTCTTCTTCAGAATTATTGCTAGGCTCTCAGTAGAGAAGGAACTGAGGGGGGTTGGTCGCACAGCGCTAGTTAACTGCCTGAAGTGACTGTGCATGTGTGACCCAACCGGGCACTGCTACCATAAATCTCCGATTATGAGCACAGGGGCGCACAAACACCTAGAGTGGAGTGGAGCGGAGCACCCACAGAGAACCTACATCTCAAAGAACCTACATTACTGGACAAGGTGAGTAACCTTTTCTTCCATATTCTCTTTCCCATTAGCCATCCTGCCACTACCCCTAAACTCTTCATTAGCCATCTTAAAAACTGAGGCAAAGTATTTGTTTAGGTGTTGGGCCATGTCTAGATTATCTTTAATCTCCATCCCATCCTCAGTGTTTAGCAGTTCCACTTCTTTCCTTCTTTTCTTTTTATTTAAATATCTATAGAACCTTTTTACTGTTGGTTTTAATTCCTTGCAAGGTCCAACTCTGCTTGGCTTTTGGCAGTTTTTACTTTATTCCTAATTAAGGATGCATATAATATAGCATAAGTGTAGGTCCTCTGGAGTACATATTATGTCATTAATATTAATATTAATCTATAATCACTCATGGAGTCTTTATGGTGTATTAGGTTACATGATTTTAAAATACATATCTACTGTGCATGATAAACCATAGCAGCAACTATAACAATAACATTAAAGAAGAAAGAAAAAATAATGATTTTTAAAACTCTCTGTTATTCACTTCCACAAGAGATTTGTTCTTCCTTTTCTGTCTACCATTCCTGAGCCATATACTCCTTTGGGAAGGGAAAGTGAATTCTGGTCCAATTAGAGTTCTGAGTGAAATTCTGCTGATTTGGGGGTTTATGGGGAGCATGCCACAAAGACCTGCTGATTTCCAACCCCAACCTCTGCCTGTAGCTCTCTAACTGTGAGCCATCGATAATCTCTCAGGTGCAAGGAATTACTACAGAGCTACCATGCCTTCACTATGACTTTAGCCCTCCTTTTCATGTTTCTGCTCTGTTCCACCAATGTAAATCAGAAGTAACTTTATTTAACACAGTGGAGTTATATCAGTGTATGACTAGTGTAAGTAAGAGCAGAATCTGGCCCTTTATGGTTCTTTGCTGTCTTTTGAATTGTGTACCTCAGCCACTAAATACAGCAGTAGATTTCTGCTCCAATTCTGCAAGTTAGAAGCCAGGAATCATGTAATTCTTATGAGGGTTAGAGAGAGATGAAAAATAAAGGAGGGAAAGATTATCCATTGTTTTTAATCATAAGTGTTGCGTGATGGTTTGCATTGCTTTTTATTTTATTTGAAAAAGTTTGCCCATGTCTTCCTTCAATTTATATATTAAAGTACTTGAAAATTCTATTGAAACATTGATCTAAGGAAGTTTATCTATACCTAAAGTTTTTTGTTAAGATATCTTTGAAATAATTATAGTTGCAGGCCTGTTTGGTCTAAGGCAACTCATATATTTCGAAATGAAACACCAGCAGATAAAAATTAATACATACCCCATTTGTATAATTGACATTAATATTGAAATATTTTTTAAAGTACATGTTAAATTTGTGGGTTTTTTAATTTGTTTCTTGTATCTCACTCATCTTGGAAAGTGAAACTAGACTGGTAAAGTCAGTTTCTGTTTCTCATGCAGGGCCAGATTAATATCAATAAGAGGACTTCCCATTTGAGTTGAGGCATATTTCCCATTGACTTCTAGTGGGAGCAACATCAGACCCACAATTCTGTTGTTTGGGTTTCCAGCAGTGCAGAGAAATGTTAAATAAAATCTGAATTAATTCACATTAAAACAAAACTAATTTAAACATTTCTATTCAAATTAAGTTTTGTAATTCGCTCCTTTTTTTCCCCTTAAAGAAAACCTAAATTTGGCCATAAACAATGGGTCAGTGAACCTTTGAAATTTGGTGACAGCAAAGTCATGAAGATAATCTCATCTCATAATTATGTCCAATTTAGAGGGTATTCCCTTCCAAATTGTAACAATTAGGTAAAATCTTGTGCTTAAATTGCTTGTTGTCACCTCTATCAACTTAAAAAAGCCAGAATAGTCAGTAGTTAGTAGTTAAGTCCCTACTCTTTACCTCTGAGACTGGGACTAGTCATTTGGAAATGAATTATTCAATCTCATCACAAAACTGCAGCACATAATTAGGTATGGTTGGCATTCTCTGCTAAGGAAAACTCCAAGACTGAACTGGAATCTGTTATCCAAAGCTGGCCTCTGGGACTTGTGAAGTCTACATTCATCGACTTTTTGGGGGAAATGTCAAGGTTAATTTCAGCTTTCATTTAAAAAAAAAAAAGACATTTGCTTTTCCTTTTTTGCTGTGAAGATTACATTCCTTGGGCTCAAATACCTCGATGATGGGCATGTTTAAAAGATCTAGATTAATTTAAACGTACAAAATGTAAACTGATCACTAGGTTAAAAGTTTATCCTTGTATTTTTTCCTAAATATAAATGGAATGTTCCTGGTTTCCCTATAGTCATCCGGAACTAGTTTTGCAGCCTGTGAAACTCAAGACCTTGAGTTCTTTTGGTGTAACCACCAGGCCAGTTCATGTATGGGGAGTGCTGCCCAAGCTGCCTTCATTGGCACTAGGCCCTAGTAACTAGGGGAATCACAATACCCTCCCTGAAGCCTGCTGACAGCCTTCAGATGAGCTGTGTTATAGGGCCTGATCCAAAGAATTAAATTAATCGGAGCAATCCTAGATTCAACCTAGTCCATAGCCTGCTGCAGGACAGATTCCAAAACTTATCTACTCTGATCTTACAACTAGCACCAAATCCAGACACTGTGGTGAGAATGTACCTTGCCTTTCTCAGACACATAGTCTTCATGATGTCTGATGCATGCAAGGCTGGCTGAGATCACTGTATGCCCCAGTTAGACATCATGTAGATATGGCCCTCTGTGTGCCTCCACTAGTTCTATTATCCCTGAAGTAATAGAAGAACCCCACAAATGCCTGTAGAGGAGTTCCCTTCACATGTCCCTTCCCATCCAAAACTATAGGGAAGGAAGTCTTGTTCCTGGGATGGGAAGCACATATGGATGATCTACATATGCAGAGAAGTGTGAATGTATATCAACCTCTTGGAACTCAGAGCAATCTGCAAATCTTCTACTTCAGAGATCAGTCTGTCCAGATAATGACAAACAATAGAATGACCATGTTCTACATCCACAAGCAGGTAGGGGGCGACATTCTCTCCACTATACCAAGAAGCAATTTGGCCAAGGATTCTCACAACAAATTTTTTGGTGGCCTCAGAGTGTGGCCACCAATTCGCTGGTGGCTCCAACAAACCCATCTCTCTGTCCCTGCCTCCTGCGTCCCTTCAGTGAGAGCCTATCTTGGGGAAAGTGGGTCAGGAACTCACTGTCTGCCTGCAAAGACCCTAGTTCCATGTGCCCCAGCCTGGTGGGAGTGGGGGAGCTGCCCAGGGGAGCACCCTGGTGACCAAGCACCACAGCTGCCTCCACTGACAATAGCTGTCTCTGGCAGCACATACTCCAACCCCATGCATCTCCAGAGGCACTGCCCAGAGCTCCTGAGGAGGCTGCATGGTGCAGGGTGCTGATCCCTGCTGGCGGCATGAACACAAACATCAGGGTGGCATATCTCACTGCTCTTGGTAACAGCTATTCAGGACCAACAGCTTAGTGCTGCAGGGAGGGGTTGCTGCTTTGTCCCTCCCCCAATCTCCGCCCAGGCTTTCAAGACTGTCGTGCCATACAAAAATCCACTGGTGGCCGCATATGAGAAATGCTGAATTAGGCTGTGGAACTGGTGCATCAGGCACCAGCTCTCCCTCTCTTGCTCTCTACGCTTACCTGGGTCTGCAGAACAGGGTAGCAGATAATTTGAGCAGGCACTTCTCTTCAAACCATGAGTGGAAAATCAAAGACTCAGTCCTCTAAAACATATTTTTGGATGGGGTTATCCTCAAGTGGACCTGTTTGTGACACAAAACAGCAAGTGCCAGGGGGAACTTGAGCCCAGCCTTCCTGTATATTGCTTTTCTAATTTCATGGACAGGGTGTATACTGAACACCTACCTGATAGTCCCATTATTTCCCAGAATTCTGCACAAGATCAGAGCTCTAAAGGAGAGCTCTGTGTAAGCTTGAAAGCTTGTCTCTTTCACCAACAGAAGTTGTTCCAATAAAAGATATCACCTCACCCACCTTGTCTCTTTAATATCAGACAAGATTCAAACAAGCTGATTTTGATAGCTCCAGAATGGCCAAGGCAGTTTTGGTTCCTAGATATCCTGAGCCTCTTAACCTCCCAGCCCAAGACTTTACTTCTACTTCCAGTCCTGCTATCACAGAGCAAATGGAAGATCCCACATCCAGATCTGAAGTCCCTCTATCTCACAGTATAGCTGTTGGGTGGATGTGAACTATAGAGCAAGTTTGCTCTTCTCCAGTCTGGGACATTCTGGTCAACAGCAAGAAATACTTTACAAGCAAAACCTGCCTAGTGAAATAGACACAATTTGCCTGTTGTTGCAGACGGAAGTCTGTACCAATAATTCTAGATTATTTGCTGGAAAACTTATCACTGAGCTCAGTCAAAGTATATCTGGTGGCTATGTCAGCACATCACCCATCAGCAGAAGGTGAAATCGTTTTTTCTCACCAGACTGTGATAATATTCTTGAAAGATCTGATCAAGGTATTCCCACCTGTTAAGGAATCAATCACACCATGGGACCTTAACTTGGTACTCTCAGCTCTTATGGGACCTCCAGTCAAACTAATGGCAATATGTTTCTTATTGCTTTTGGGATGGGATGTAAGGTTCACACTGGCACTAAAAGGGTTAACTGGAACTAGTGAGCTCCATTAAGGCACCAGGTTGCCCCTGAAGGGTTAATAAGGGCCAACTGAAGATGAAGCCCAGCTGGGGAAGGAACTGTATGGTAAATATAAAGAGGAGGAACCTGGGTGAGAAGGGGTCTGCAGGAAGAGGGAGGAAGAAAGCTGGATGAAAAGGGCACTGCAGGGAGAGAGAGGAAGAACTCTGCAGTCCCTTTCTGTTTGCTAGAAACTGAAGGAAGGGTCTATAGAGAGGAATATGTAAAGTAAGCCCAGGAAGGAGTTGTGGGAAAGGACCTGAAAGAAGGCCAAGTTAGGAAGAAATCTAGGCGGGCAGTGAGGATTCTAAGGGAACTGTAGCTGCTCGCCACACGGTCCCAGGACCAGAAGTCAAAGGGAGGGCCTGGTTTCCCTTACTGGGCACTGGGAAAGTTGGTGTGGAAACACCTTGATTCTAGGGCTGTCTATTAATCGCAGTTAACTCACATGATTAACTAAAAAAAATTAATTAAGATTAAAAAAATTAATCGCGATTAATCGCAGTTTTAGTCACACTGTTAAACAATAGAATCCCAATTGAAATTTATTAAATATTTTTGGATGTTTTTCTACATTTTCAAATATATTGACTTCAGTTACAACACAGAATACAAAGTGTACAGTGCTTTATATTATTACAAATATTTGCACTGTAAAAATTATAAACAAAACAAATAGTATTTTTCAATTCACCTCATAGAAGTACCGTAGTGCAATCTCTTTGTTGTGAAAGTGTTGATTTCAAATGTAGATTTTTTTGTTACATAACTGCACTCAAAAACAAAACTGTGTAAAACTTTAGAGCCTACAAGTCCACTCAGTCCTTATTCCTGTTCAGCCAACCGCTAAGACAAACACATTTGTTTACATTTACGGGAGATAATGCTGCTTGCTTCTTTTTACAGTGTCACCTTAAAGTGAGAACAGGTGTTCACGTTGCACTTTTGTAGCCGGCATTGCAAGATATTTACGTGCCAGATATGCTAACCATTCAAATGCCCCTTCATGCTTCAGCCATCAGAGGACATGCTTCCATGCTGATGACACTCGTTAAAAAAATTCATTAATTAAATTTGTGACTGAACTCCTTGGGGGAGAATTGTATGCCTCCTGCTCTATTTTACCCACATTCTGGCATATATTTCATGTTATAGCAGTCTCGGATGATGACCAAGCACATGTTGTTCATTTTAAGAACACTTTCACTGCAGATTTGACAAAACGCAAAGAAGGTACCAATGTGAGATTTGTAAGGATAGATACTGCACTCGACCCAAGGGTTTAAGAATCTGAAATGCCTTCCAAAATCTGAGAGGGACAAGGTGTGGAACATGCTTTCAGAAGTCTTAAAAGAGCAACACTTCAATGAGGAAACTACAGAACCCGAACACCAAAAAAGAAAATCAGTCTTCTGCTGGTGGCATCTGACTCAGATAATGAAAATGAACATGCGTCGGTCCGCTCCGCTTTGGATCACTATCGAGCAGAACCAGTCATCAGCATGGACACATATATTCTGTAATGGTGGTTGATGCATGAAGGGACATATGAATCTTTAGCGCATCTGGCACGTAAATATCTTGCGATGCCGGCTAACCAGTGCCATGCGAACGCCTGTTCTCACTTTCAGGTGACATTGTAAAAAAGACGTGGGCAGCATTAACTCCTGAAAATTGTAACCAAACTTGTTTGTCTGAGCAATTGGCTGAACAAGAAGTAGGACTGAGTGGACTTGTAGGCTCTAAAGTTTTACACTGTTTTATTTTTGAATGCAGTTATTATTTGTACATAATTCTACACTTTAAAATTCAACTTTCATGATAAAGACTTACAATACTTGTAATGGGGTAATTGAAAAATACTATTTCTTTTGGTTTTTTACAATGCAAATATTTGTAATAAAAATAAATATTAAGTGAGCACTGTACATTTTGTATTCTGTGTTGTAATTAAAATCAATATATTTGAAAATGTAGAACATCTAAAATATTTAAATAAATGGTATTCTATTACTGTGTAACAGCATGGTTAATCGCACGATTAATCGCGATTAATTTTTTTAATCGCTTGACAGCCCTACTTGATGCAAATGGGAGAAGGACTATTGAATTTGGAGCCAGGCCTCCAGGGAGAAAGCCCTGAGAAGTGTTGCTCTTCAAAAGAGTGGGAGGCTAACCTGCAGAGCCCAGGAAAGATGAGTAAGCCTTGGTGAACAGTTATGTTTATTTGAGTTTAATTTATTGGGCTCTTTGTTTACCCCAGAAGGGATGGGATTAAAATGTGACCTGGATGGAGGGCTGAGTTATGACAAGAGGTGACTAACCACAAAAGGACACCCTAGCAGGGAGTCAAGCCTTCCAACACATTGAAGACATCATTCTTGGTGCCTATCACTTCAGCCAGAGAGAAGAGAGATTCTTCTTCGAGTGCTTGCTCATATCCATTCCATTAGGTGTGTGCGCGCCGCGTGCACGATCGTCGGAAGATTTTTACCCTAGCAACACCGGCGGGTCGGCTGTGGAGCCCCCTAGAGTGGCGCCTTCATGGCGCTGAATATATACCCCAGCCGACCCGGCGCCCCCTCAGTTCCTTCTTACCGCCCCTGACGGTCGTTGGAACTGTGGAGCGCTGCTTAGCTGTTCTCCACTTTCCCTAGCTTATCTTGTTGTATCATAGTTGTAGTTATAGTTATAGTTGTTGTAAATTAGTTAAGTAGTTTTGAAGTTGTTCTAAGTAGTCCAGGGGATTAAGGGGGTCGTCTCCCCCCTTTCTCCCCCGGCCGCGGGGCCGGGCTCATGCCCAACGCTCCCGGCTTCAAGCTGTGCGCCTCCTGCGCTAAACCTATGCCCACGAGCGACCCGCACGACTCCTGTCTGAAGTGCCTGGGAGAGTCACACCAGACAGACAAGTGTAAAATCTGTAAGGCCTTCCGTCCGAGGACCAAGAAGAAGCGGGACTTTCGGCTCAGGCAACTTCTGATGGAGGCGGCTCTTAGCCCGGACACTCCTTCCACGAGCAAGGCCCCGGCACCTAGCACCTCGGTGCGCAGTGCCCCGGCGGCACCGGCTGCGACGACCACGCGAGTGGCGTCAGACAAGCCTCCCCGGCACCGGACCTCGTCGGCACCGCAGACACAGCAAGTGCCTCGGCGCCGGTCCTTATCCCCAGGGCATAAAAAAGCCCATAAGACGGGGACATCCGTGCCGAAGACGCCAGCTCCCCCAGTGCCGGGGGTAGAGCCGCGTACGCCGGTGGAGCACCGGAAACAGGTACCTCCAGCACCGTCGACTCCGGCGCCGAGGCTGTTGAGTCCGGTGCAAATAGCGTCTCCCCCCAGGCCGGCGGTGATACAGTGCCTCCCGTCGACTCCAGAGACCTTCGCGGCGGCGAGAGACTTAATAGCTCTCACGGAGCCGGCACCGCCTCAACCACCGGCACCGACTGCACCGTTGACTCGCACGGTCCAGTCGAGGGGGAAACCTGCCTTGATGCGCCCGCCATCACAAGGGCTGGAACCTCGGCACCGATCCAGGTCCCGAAGCAGGTCCCCACGCCGCTCGCAGTCCCGGCACCGAATACCGTCTCGGCACCGGTCGTACTCGCGGCCAAGATCTTCTTCGCGGCACCGCTCTTCGTCTCGGCACCGACATGATCGTCGGCACCGATCAACGTCGAGACGTAGCTCTCGGCACCGCTACGGTCGACGCTCGACGTCGAGGGGTCGCTCCCGGCACCGGGCATACTCCAGGTCCTCGTCGAGGTCCAGATCCGACTCCCGGCACCGACGAGGTCATCGGCACCGGTCGCGGTCCCGGCACCGATCGCCGGCACCGCGTAGAGATAGATCATCTCCGGACCGGCACCGTGCGGCACCGCAGCCCACCGGGATGGTTTCATCTCTCTCGGCACCGCCATGGCCGTCAAGATCGGTGTCTCGTTCCTCGGAGGACCTGTCGAGATCGGCATACCCCCCTCAAGGGCACGCCGAGGAACAAAATTTCGGCCACTGGCAAGAGATGGCAGAGGACCACTCTCATGGACCATCTCACTGGTCGTTTTGGACCCCGTGGGCGTACCACCAAGAGCAAGGGGCTCCAATACCATCGACCTCTCGCTCGGGTCACTCGGTCAGAAGGGCCCCAGAATCCACCATCTCTCGGCCCCCGCCAGGAGGCATGGAGGCTTCGGTGTCCACGCCACCCGACACCAGGGACCCAAGTGCAGGTGATGCCCCGGCCCAAGAGCAAGGGGATCAGGACCCCCCCTTGGATCCGGTACCACCGGAGGCATCCTCTTCCTCCTCTCCGGACGAGGCAGTGGCGGGCACTTCATGTACGGGTCCCCCTCCGATAGATCTTCGGGCTCACCAGGATCTCCTGCGTAGGATGGCCCGTAATATGGACCTGCAGGCGGAGGAGATAGTGGAGGTGCACGACCCGATCGTGAACATCCTTGGAGCAGATGCCCCATCGAGGGTGGCGTTACCTCTGATCCGCACGATACAGTCGAATGCGGATACGATATGGCAAACTCCTGCCTCTATTCCACCCACAGCGAGAGGGGTGGAAAGAAAATACTTTGTCCCCTCTAAGGACTATGGGTACTTGTATACCCACCCCCAACCGTGTTCACTGGTGGTGGAATCAGTGAATGCACGAGAGCGCCACGGCCAGCAGGCTGCAGCGCCTAAATCAAAAGAGGCTAAGCGGCTCGATCTGTTTGGCCGTAAGGTTTACTCAGCCGGAGGGCTACAACTTAGAGCGGCGAACCAACAGGCGCTACTGAGCCGCTACAATTTCAACTCCTGGAACTCTATGGGGAAGTTTAAGGAGTTGATTCCCCAAGAGTCCAGGGAAGAGTTTGGAGCCATGGTAGAGGAGGGCAAGAAGGTGGCTCGGACCTCCTTGCAGGCCTCCTTGGACATTGCAGACTCAGCGGCGAGGACCCTGGCTTCGGGTATCGCTATGCGCAGGATCTCCTGGCTTCAGGTTTCGGGTTTGCCTCCGGAGCTGCAGCAAACCCTACAAGATCTGCCTTTTGAGGGTCATGGATTGTTCTCAGATAAGACGGACTCTCGCCTGCAGAGCCTCAAGGACTTGAGAACAATCATGCGCTCCCTGGGGATGCATGTTGTGGGCCCCCAGCGCAGGCCATTTAGGCCGCAGCCTCAGCGCTTCTACCCCCCCCCACCTCGTCAGAGACAGGACTCGGCCCGGAGGCGAGGGCGAGGTGGTAGAAGAAGGTGGACCGGCCCTCAACCCGGCCAGAACCAGGGGCCACCTAGACCACCTTCAGGCCCCAGGCAGAACTTTTGAAGGTGCGGTCGAGGACGGCGCCCCAGTCATCCCCCAGGATCCAGCCCCCTCCTTTCGGGATCGCCTCTCCCACTTCCACCGTGCTTGGTCCCTTATAACTTCGGACCGTTGGGTCCTCCGCACGGTGGAGAGGGGATACGCTATCCAGTTTTCTTCTTTTCCCCCCTCCTCCCCCCCTTCCCCGTCCCTCTTCAGGGACCCTTCTCACGAGCAACTTCTTATACAGGAAGTTTCTACGCTCCTCGCCATGGGGGCCATAGAGGAGGTTCCGGTGGATTTAAGGGGCAGGGGATTCTATTCCCGTTACTTCCTCATCCCCAAGTCCAAAGGAGGTCTGCGACCCATCTTGGACTTGCGCGGACTCAACAAATTCGTAGTAAAGTTGAAGTTCCGCATGGTCTCTCTGGGGGCCATTATCCCTTCCCTCGATCCTGGAGACTGGTTTGCCGCCCTCGACATGAAAGACGCATACTTTCACATTGCTATTTACCCGCCTCACAGACGCTTCCTCCGATTCGTGGTAAACAGGGTGCACTACCAATTTGCAGTCCTTCCCTTCGGCCTATCCTCGGCCCCACGGGTGTTCACGAAATGTATGGCTGTCGTGGCAGCGTACCTTCGTCGGCAAGGGATACAGGTGTTCCCGTACCTAGACGACTGGCTGGTACGCGGTCGCACCAAGGAACAAGTTCGCGATCACGTCCACATAATAGTGCGCACATTCAACAAGTTGGGTATCCTACTCAACAAGGACAAATCCACTCTAGAACCTACCCAGAGAATAGAATTCATCGGTGCGGTTCTAGACTCCAGACGCGCACAAGCCATCCTGCCAGACAATCACTTTTGCACCATCACGAGCCTCATCCAAGGACTCAAGGCCTTCCCAACTACCACGGTGAGGTCGTGCCTTACCCTGCTGGGTCACATGGCTTCCTGCACGTACGTAACCAGGCATGCCAGACTTCGGCTTCGCCCACTCCAGACCTGGGTGTCATCAATATACCGCCCACATCGGGACAGCCTGAATATGGTGGTCACAATCCCGAACTCGGTCCTGACCTCCCTCACATGGTGGCTAGATCACAGTGTAGTTTGCGAGGGGATGCCGTTTCACGCCCCACAACCCTCTCTGCACCTGGTCACAGACGTTTCATCTCTGGGTTGGGGCGCCCATCTCAACGAGCACCATACCCAGGGCCTGTGGACTGCACCTCAGCTAGCCCTACACATCAATGTTCGGGAACTGATGGCGGTGCGCCTGGCGTGCCAGGCATTTCTCAATCTCCTACGGGGCCGCTGTGTGTTAGTTCTCACCGACAACACCACGGCCATGTTTTACATCAACAAGCAAGGAGGAGCACGTTCGTCAATTCTATGCCAAGAGGCCATTCGCCTGTGGGACTTCTGCATCGCCCACTCAATCCATCTCACGGCATCGTTCCTCCCTGGAGTCCAGAACACTTTAGCGGACCGACTCAGCAGGTCCTTTCAAACGCACGAGTGGTCTATCCGTCCGGACATCATACATTCCGTCTTCCAGAAGTGGGGGTTTCCCCAGATAGACCTGTTTGCATCTCGAGACAACAGGAAGTGCCACGTGTTCTGCTCCCTGCAAGGTCGAGCCCCGGGCTCCCTCTCGGACGCGTTTCTCCTTCCCTGGAAGGACCACCTGTTTTATGCCTTCCCTCCGTTTCCTCTGGTCCACAAGGTACTGCTCAAATTGCGCAGAGACCAGGCACAGGTAATTCTGGTCGCTCCAGCGTGGCCGAGACAACATTGGTACACCACGCTGTTGGAACTCTCGGTTTAGACACCGATCCCGCTTCCGTTGTATCCGGATCTCATCACGCAGAACCACGGCCGGCTGCGTCACCCCGACCTGCAATCACTCCACCTCACGGCGTGGCTGCTCCATGGTTCACCCAGGCAGAGCAACAGTGTTCACACTCTGTCCAACAGATTCTGCTGAGCAGTAGGAAGCCCTCAACACGGACCACATACTTGGCCAAGTGGAAGCGGTTCTCCTGTTGGTGCGAACAACGAGCCACGTCCCCATTGCACGCACCTATTCCTCTTATTTTGGAATATCTCCTCTCCCTAAAACAGCAGGGGTTGGCGATATCTTCAATTAGAGTTCACCTGGCCGCTATATCGGCCTTCCATCCAGGGGAACTCGCGTCCTCGGTATTCTCTAACCCGATGGTCGTTAGATTCCTCAAGGGCTTAGACCGGATGTACCCACAACAACGTCAGCCCGTTCCGACGTGGGACCTCAACCTGGTTCTCTCCAAGCTTACAGGTCCTCCATTCGAGCCACTGGCCACCTGTTCACTTCTGTACCTATCCTGGAAGACAGCCTTCCTCGTAGCCATCACCTCAGCAAGGCGCGTTTCTGAACTCAGGGCGCTTACATCCGAGCCCCCTTACACAGTTTTCCATAAGGATAAAGTGCAGCTTCGTCCACATCCTGCCTTTCTCCCTAAGGTGGTTTCTCCATTTCATATCAACCAGGATATATTTCTCCCGGTCTTTCACCCTAAACCACATGTTTCTCGCCAGGATCAACGTTTGCATTCTCTGGACGTACGCAGGGCCCTGGCCTTCTATATTGACCGCACAAGGCCCTTTAGAAAGACGACGCAACTCTTCGTTGCAGTGGCCGACCGAATGAAAGGCTCACCGGTCTCATCACAACGCCTATCCTCCTGGATTACGTCTTGCATCCGGACTTGCTACGACCTGGCAGGTGTCTCAGCACCCCACCTCACCGCTCACTCCACGAGGGCCCACGCTTCCTCGGCGGCTTTCCTGGCGCAAGTTCCGATCCAGGACATTTGTAGAGCTGCGGTTTGGTCGTCAGTCCACACGTTCACAGAACACTATGCACTAGTGCAGCAGTCCAGGGACGATGCTGCCTTTGGTTCAGCGGTTTTGCACACAGCAATGTCTCACTCCGACCCCACCACCTAAGTCGGGCTTGGGAGTCACCTAATGGAATGGATATGAGCAAGCACTCGAAGAAGAAAAGACGGTTACTCACCGTTGTAACTGTTGTTCTTCGAGATGTGTTGCTCATATCCATTCCAAACCCGCCCTCCGTCCCCACTGTCGGAGTAGCCGGCAAGAAGGAACTGAGGGGGCGCCGGGTCGGCTGGGGTATATATTCAGCGCCATGAAGGCGCCACTCTAGGGGGCTCCACAGCCGACCCGCCGGTGTTGCTAGGGTAAAAATCTTCCGACGATCGTGCACGCGGCGCGCACACACCTAATGGAATGGATATGAGCAACACATCTCGAAGAACAACAGTTACAACGGTGAGTAACCGTCTTTTCAAGCCCTAATGGATGACCCTCCTAATATGGTCTATCCTGACAAGGTGTCTCTAAGAACTCATCCATAGTTTCTACATGAGGTGGTCACAGAATTCCATTTGAATCAACAAATTCACCTGTGCATTTTCTTTCCCAAGGCGCATACTTCCAAGATAGAAGTAACGGTCCACATCTTAGACATCAGACATGCTCTGGCATTCCATCTTCAAATACAAAGCAGTTCATGTCTTCATCAAGACTCTTTGTTGCTAATATGGAAAGACTGAAAAACAAGGCAATCTCAGTTCAGAGACTATCAAAATGGATTTCTGGCAGTGTAAGAACTTTCTAAGTTAGCCAAACTAGAACCACCTTCTACTCTGAGGGCTAACTCTACCAGAGCTCAAGCAGTGTCATTGAAGAATGAGTCTATCTCGGACATTTGTGTGCCAGACATCCTGGAAGGTCTATTCATACACTTACCAAGCATTACTCTGTTATTGAAGTCTCCAGGTCCAAGGCTGTGTTGCAATCCTTATTCTCCTAAGACTCCAAGTGGCTACCTCCATTGCACTGGTCTTCTGCTTGGGCATGACGAGAATGATTACATGATTATAAAACATGCCTTTATAGACTCAAGAAGCTCAATTTATTTAGTTTAACAAAGAGAAGGTTAAAAGGGTGACTTGCTTACAGTCTATAAGTAAATACATGGGAAACAAATATTTAATAGTAGGCTCTTCAGTATAGTGGTGGAAGGTGTATAACACAATCCAACGGCTGAAAGTTGATGCTAGACAAATTCAGACTGGAAATAATATTATTAACAGTGAGGGTAATTAACCATTGGAACAGTTTACAGAGGGATTCTGATGGATTCTCTATCACTGACAATTTTTATATCCAGTTTGGACATTTTTCTAATGATATGCTCTAGGAATTATTGTGGGGAAGTTGTATGGCCTGTGTTATACAGGAGGTCAGACTCGATGATCACCATGGTCCCTTGTGGCCTTGAACTCTATGAATCAGCTTTGTTGGAGTCTTTAGATCCACCACACAGACCTTTACTACTTGAGCTAATGAAATAACTGATAGCAGTACTAGGCTCATGCTTTATGTGGACCAACATTAGAGAAGAATGAAACACATTTTACCAGGGGGTTTCATAGATATTTGTAGACTCATGTTTTGCTGACAACAGAGGAATTGTGAGATTCAAGAGTCTTGGGATCCATTTCAGGCTGTGAAGGGGAGTGTTATCTAGCAGGCACAGACATTTCTGCCCATTCATTACAAGTTTTGACCCCTTATGCCCCATCCTCTCCAACTTGTCCCTTTCCCAGTACTGTGTCTTCCCCATCTCTGGCTTCTTGTCCCAGTCCTATTCTCCTCACCTTCTCAGCCCCAGTCTCAGCCCCTTAGACTTCTAATTCCAGTCCCAGTCTCCTTGCACAGCCAAGTCCTAGCCACCCTTTCTGGGCTTGGTGTCTGAGTCCCAATCTCCCCACCCACTCCAAGTCTTTCAGTCTTCCCACACTTAGTCTCCTTGCCCAGCCAGTCCCAGTTCCTCCCTCATAGCTCTTCTTCTGATCTGTTTCTCCCTGTCTCTTGTCAGATCTGTTCCCCTTTCCCCTGCCTTCCTTTCCCCCATACTGATTCTTAGTCACAGTCTCCTTGTCCAACCAGTCACAATCTTCCCCCATTGTCCCAGCTCCTCATCCGATCTCAGTGTTCACCCCCATCCAGCTGGCTCCCAGTATCCTCATGTATCCCTCACTGGCTCCCAGCCTTCCTGTCCAATTAGTCTCATCCTCCCCTCTGCTACCAGTCCCAGTCTCCTTGCTCCACCTGTCTCAGCCCCATTTTCTCTTCTCTCCCATCTCGGTCTCACCTGCCTCTTTGTCCCAATATACTTCCCCACCCCACAATAGTGTGTGTGCTGGTTGTGGTGTTATGTGGGTGGCTGGGTTGATTTATGTGTGGGTTGTGTTCTATTGGAGGAATTGTGTGGGCAAAGAATGAGGGATGTGTGCTGTGCTGAGGGCCTATGTGCATTTGGGGTTATTGTGTATGCTGGTTGTGGTACTATATGGGTGGGGGGTTGAGCTGGGAGATGTGTGTTGATTTGTGTAGGTGGCAGTTGGGTGCCTGAGTGTAGCAGTTGGCCCAACTAATCTACCATCTGTGCAGTCTCCCTCATACAACCAATGAACTTGTTGCATGCAAATTCACTGTCGAGTAAGGGTGGTGATGGGTTGAGTTACCTCTGATCTCACAATGTTCTCTTGGCATGGTATAGTACAGGGGCCGGCAACCTTTCAGAAGTGATGTGCCGAGTCTTCATTTATTCACTCTGATTTAAGGTTTCGTGTGCCAGTAATACATTTTAACATTTTTAGAAAGTCTCTTTCTATAAGTCTTTAATATAGAACTAAACTCTTGTTGTTGTATGTAAAGTAAATAAGGTTTTTAAAATGTTGAAGAAGCTTCATTTAAAATTAAATTAAAATGCAGAGCCCCCCAGACCAGTGGCCAGGACCTGGGCAATACGAGTGCCACTGAAAATCAGCTCACATGCCGCCTTTGGCACCCGTGCCATAGGTTGCCTACCCCTGGTATAGTACATGCCTTACTATGTCTGTACACCTCACAAGTGTAATTTGTAAGTCAAAATGGCTGAGAACTTAAAAATTGGATGGTAACAGACCACAAAACCCAGTGATGATTCAACCGGGTGATATTCTGAAGAAAAAGAGCTCTAAACCATGCTTGTATCTGCTTCCATGGCTTCACACTCATCCAACAGGCATTTTAGGCTTCAGAGTGACACACAGAGTGACATTCCTAGAATCTTATTATATAGATTAGGGACAAAGGAATAAGAGTAAGAAAAAGTATATTTATGTGTGTTTGCACAAATACAACCAATTACCTACCTCTCTTCTAGTAGCAGTTACAGTAGGTGGGTGATTTTAATAGGTTTCCTTTTACTTTTTTACCATTAGGAATGGTATTACTTGAATGAGAAAGTATTCTCTACACTTTGAGAAGTTTACTGTTAAATCCTTATCCAAGAGTAAAAATAGAACAGGAAATTTTTAAAGTATGTACTACATTTTAATCAGTAGTTCTCAACCTGTTTTACAAAGGAGGGTATGTATCATTACCTTTACAAATATGAAAACAAAAGCACCAAGAGGCTAATGCCAAAATGTTCATATTTGGGTGCCAACTGTGAGCATTTTGGCTTTGGTGATGTGAGCAAGGTCACCCAGCAGTGTAGTTATGTAGCTGGAATTGGGAATAAAACAGAGGTCTCCAGACTACCAGTCTTGTACCTTATCACTGGACCCCATTGCCTCAGTACTATTAACAGACTGTCACAAACCTAGTAATTGCATGAGGCTTGGGACCACATTTAGCAGGAAGCAGTTATACATCTTGACTGATGCAATGGAATCTTTAGCTGTATATCTTTGTGATGGAATGTAGACAGACTAATTTCAATGCATTATATAAAAATGCCATTTCCCCCCTCATCCGGATTAGCTAGTTTCAGGAGTCAAGTTCTCATTCTTTCTCTTACAGTAAAATATCCATAAAGAATGTGCTCTGTAGGAATGAGTTACTACAGTTGCCCTACATAGTTGTGCTTCAAGCTTGCTTCCTCCATATGTTTCTCAGATATAAACATATTTCAGTGATGCATGGTATCTTGCTATTACCTGAATTAAAGAAGCTAAAGACTGCTTCTCCCAGTATTCTCTAATATAGACTGTGATAATATTTGTCTTGATTTAATTCATAATTTTTCTCCATTATGTTTTTAGAAAGATTATTTAACACAGGTGTCAGTGGGGAATCCTCTGTATCCCTTTCACAAACTTGGAAATGTTTCCCACTTCCCATCCCCCCTATCCACCTTCTCCTGTGAAAGCTCTGTGTTGTGGCTGCCATCCTTCTGGCCTGGGAAGACTGGATAGGGACTCCCTTTGGAGCCCATCAATGCAGCTTTTTAATTAGTTGGAAGGTTGCTTATTTCCTTTTCCTTGAGGGTTAAAATCACTTTTTGTGCTCAGGCTTTAATAATAGCCCTCATTTTATGATCGTTTATTTGGGGATTTTGTAATTAGTTGGTGAGATGTTTAAAGCAGTACATAGACAATAAGAGATTCTAAGGAAAATCTTATTAATTGATATTCTTCAATTTGACAGTAATTGGATATATTGTAATGTTATGCTATAATTTGGCCTAACTGAGTATTGAAAGAAAAAGGAAAAAAATAATTTGCATTCATGGACAGTTATTTGTCAGATTTTAAACAGTGTTCACTGAGCACATTACACTGCAAAATCTAACTGTATGCCATCAAATGAACAGTTCTGTCTCCTGCTCATTGACTTACTGTACTGCACATGCACCAAAGCAATAGGTTTCCAAGACTATAGCTTTCCTTGGGGTTAGACAGGTATGGAATACTTGATGCAATGATTGTCTTGATCACTACTAACATGGTTGATTATGTGCAATAAACTTTGAAAAGGTACTGAAGGCTTCTTATTTTGGAGTATATTGTATAGATGAGTGACAATTCATTTTGGATTATTTTTTACATATCTGTGACAAATCAGTGCCTCAATGTTATATGTATAGTATGTAACCGAACAGTATTACAGAATAGAACTCAGAATAAATTAAAATAGTTAAGAGTTGAATATCCTATTATCTCATGCAAGGTACAGCATAGCTTTTCAAATACAAGAGACAAAAGGCCCATTGTTACAGTCTCATCACTACATATTATCGTATGAAGAATACAATAGCTATTTTTAGCATGGTCTGTCTGTCCTGTACCGCGGCCTCCACATTTTAAAAAAAGACCTACATACTTGGTCACAGGGGTTGGTCATTTTTACAAGGGAGGGAAAGAGGAGGGGAAGATGCAGAAATCTTCCTCCTCTTAGACAGTAGTAATACTGTGAGGATGCCTTGTCCTCATTTTTATTACTTCTGAGATTTTATTGCTGGCAGCCAGATGTGCTGAAACTCCTGACGACAGCATCTATTCACTGCGTGTTTTTAATAGGCTTAGAGAAATATGAGTAGAGTACATGAAAGCAGCTCAGCTTCACACTTCAGCTGGGAATGCCCAAAAAGCTTACTGCTGTTTAGAATTCTTGCTACAGTCAGGAGAAAGCAGCACGGGGACTAAATCTTCTACGACTGAATTAGAAGAATAATGACTGTACAATTAACTATCAACCCCTGCTCATTTAGACACAGTTTTTACAGAGATCAGGAGAAATATGGAACTTGACTGGCATGTTTGTGTTTGATGGTGTCTGCAAAATAGATGACTTTTAAGATAGGTGGGGAGGAAAAATAAAAGGGAAGGAAAGAAAGAAAATGCAATTTGAGACATTGCGCCAGGTCTGCAATTCTGTTTTATCTCATTTTCATGGGGTTTTCTCATCCCCTCCAAATGTTTTACAAAATGATCTTTTTGGACAAACATTGAACAACATTAGGTAAGTAGAAATAAAGCATTTTTCCTTTAGCATGTCTATGCTCGTGACAACAGTATATCTATTGTATGTTTTCTGGTACCTCTATAATTAGACTTTGAAATATTAATATTTTATTGTAGCAGAGAGTCCCCTCCATTGGTAATTTCATGCTTTATATCAGGATTTAAATGAAACTTGTTCTTCAGGAATAAAAACAGCATAACTAAAATAAAATATTTAAGATGTATATGTCTCTTTCAAACCTATTAGCTACCAATACCAGGCAGCATTATTAGGTGAAATCCTAAAAACATATTCAATATTCACAGACAAATATGCCTGAGAAAACAATTTTATGTGGATATGGTAGTGAAAAAATTAAAGCTACAAGGATGTGGCTATTTAATCATAAATAATTTGTTGGAAGATGTAAATTAGCAGTCCTGCATACAATTTGCGAAATATGCAGAAAATACTTTATTGTTTTCAGACGACTTATATATGTGTATAGTGCTTTTCAATAATCTTTTAACTAGCCATATTACAGAAGATCAGTAGATGCTTTGCAGTAGGTCAGTCAGTTCTGAAGGCTATTTTGTTATGAACAGCTATTGTTTTGTGGGAAGTGGAGATGGCAAAGAGTGGTGTTGCTTATAGTTGTGATGGGGTAGTTGAATCCTAAAAAGGTATTTTAGCTTCATTTTTTCGTGGTGAACTCTATTAAATATTACTTATTACTTTTATTCAGTAAACACATGCTGTATAAGTGATGTCTAGAACTTTTTTCATATGATTATTAAATATTAAAGGTGAAAGAAATACAGAGTTTTATCTAAAAGAATGAGTGAAGGCAGAGGAAGGAGAGAGAATTCTGTAGTTTTGTATAATGATAATGCATTAATGGAAACATTCTGGAAAACGGGGGAAGTAATAGTGTACAGAACGTATAAATAACATTTTAATCTTCCCCTCTCTATCTGTAAGAAAAGCCATTGTTAAAGGGGATTTTCTTTCTCTTAAATACCACCACATTTCCACTTTAAAAAATCAGAAAACTATTATCTGTTTATTTCACAGATTATTATTCTAAGGATTTCCATTACTGCTGCTATTTCTTTTACATACAATCATTATATTTATTTAATGTAGTTCTTCACAAGTTTTACTATCTTAGAGATAATTTTCTAATTAGTCATGCAAATTTATGAAGCTGCTGTTTGTAACCATGTTTAATTTAGGGACAATAGCAAAGTAAAGTTAATCCATTTAAGGAATTTAGGTATCCTTTCAAACATAAATGAAAATCTGTAGTCAAAGGTAAGATTTTCTCCTAACATGGCTTTTTTCCCATGCTTTAACATCTTTGAAGATCTACAAAATGGAGCAATAATTTGTATATTATGAACTGTGCTTGTAAAACAGTGCATGCACATCTCCAAGTGCATAGCTTAGGCCTGCAGCTATCAACATTGCCTAAGCAACTGTTCTCAGCATTCATGATGAACCTATTCCTGATTTGCTCATTTCTGCTTTTGCAGTAATCAGACTGCATGCTCCTTTTAAAAAGGAAAATTCAACGCTTTTGGGGTTTGTGTGTGTGTGTCTGTAAGAGAGAAGCTGCAAATGATAACAGTTTCAAATCATAAAGACATTCAGAGAAATATTTTATCGCACTTAATATGGTTGAGATTTTAAATTGTTTATTCCAGGGGACTGGTTAATGAAAGAGGATTACCAGGAAACTCAATCTCAAACTCAATATTGTTTATAATTTTAGGCTGAGGATATTTCTACCTCTTTAGACACTAATTTGGTGTTTTTTCAAGCTAGTGATTTTGTGCTTCCTGTTGTGCTGTTTTTAACAGCATAGAGAGACTAAGTCATGTTTGCTGTGGTAATTAAATTTAAACTATCTATCTGATTAATTGAAAGTTTTTTAAGGCTATTGTGTAAGTAGTTTTTTTTTTCTGTCTTCTGGATAGGTATCAGTATTTTAAATTTGCACCTTGATGGTAGGGCTCTATAGAAGTCATTTATTTAATGGTCACCGAAAGCAATAGGTCTTCCCTAAATTTGTTTTGGAGGTTACTTACCTATGTTATTTATTTTATGATTTTTAAAAAGCAATTTAAATTTTCTAATTAAACAATTATAATGGGCATCTTTCTCTTCTTTATGGAGATTTTTCACTGAAAACTTTGATTAGTTGTGTAAAAGTATTGCTCTAAACTAATTGCACAAACAGCGATTTAATTTTTCAGAATTATGGATAGGCAAGCACATAAATATCTTTAAAAATAACAACTTGTGCTTTTGTGATGTACAAATGTGATCTGTGTCCCAAGACCTGAAGTTAATTGTCAATTCAGAAATAGTTCTCGTGCTTTTTCAATTTTTTTTTCATTCAGTTTTCGGTTTTCATGTTTGAAAAAATCAGACTATAGAAAGATAACTACTGACATATTAAGTATAAAATTAATGTGTTAATACATAAACTAGCACAGTGCAGCAAGCATACTAATATAGTATAAAATACAATATAAAATGCAAACTAAAGATCAGAGGGTGAGAAAGTAGGCACATATAACCGTAGTAAGAGACACATCACTATTAATATGTTAACATGATCTAGGTTCTTAATCTAAGGGACTTTCGTCTTTTTTGGAGGGCATAAGGAGAGCTGGTGTTTTGTTCCGAGACACACTGAGTATCCTAGCATTGGCTTCCCAAACCCACCAACACCTACTAGCAAGGATGTATATCAAGCTGGCTTTTTTCTCCCCAAGTTAGGAACTCTACTTGGACTGTCTGTCTTTTTAGTAGTTATTTATATTATAGTAGCACCTAGAAGTCTCAACTGAAATTGGACTCCTGTTGTGGTAGAATGATGCTATCATTTAGATAGGAGTTTAGTTAGCCTCTGCTAAATAAACTGAAACACTGTTCCATAAGCTGCTGTGGTGGTGTGCAAACATGCAATGTTCTGTATGATGTGCCCTCCCCGACACGCTAAGTGTCACTTCCCTGACATTCCCAACTCCAGCTAGCTGAAGCAGCAAGAGCCATGAGTTTACTTCAGAAACTCTGGTCTTCTGAATTGTGGCTCATAGTGATACGTACTTGTGCATTGGGTTAAATAGGATCTTTCTATCTAACTGTGATTATTATTGTGAAAGCAGAATTTTTCTGCACAGAGTATGTGTTTGCTCTCCACCTGGTGACTAGCTAGTGTATGGAATAAACTCCCCTTGTTTATGATTTTTATCTTGCAGTTGAAATAAAAGGTGCAGAAACAGAAATCAGTACATCTTTTATCTTTTTTTTTTTAAATCATTTGATGTCTTTATAATTAAATGCTTGTATTTGCCCCAGTCCAATTTTAAAGGCCCTTTGATTTTTGGCCGCTAAATATTTTTGATGACTAAACTCCTTTATTTTTAAATTTAAAGTATGAAGAACATCAAATTAAAGTGGTATTTATGTCTACTAAAAGCCCTTAATTATTGGCTATATTTACTGGATTTTCAGGTTGTGATTCTGCATTTAGAGCTGAATGCACAAATGTTGTACTGTCAGATGCTCTATTTGTAGCAGCATACTTTGTACTGCATTGGAGTTCACAGCTGCTTTGGGCAATATTCAAATTAACACACCACCGCATAATGATGAGTATCTTTTCTGTCCAAAATTGATATAAACTGCACAACACAATATCAGTCCAATTTACCATTTGCAGTGTATATTAATAGCTTTTTTGAGGAATGGAAATGGAGAACTAATACTCCCCTTTCTATTTTATTGCTTCTTTGTTACTAGCAATGTGAAGGCAAATTTGTTGTGCAAGTTGGCCACACAGGGGCATAAGACATCTAACAATTTCCCAGAATAGATAGTAGAAAGGTTTCTCTTATCACATAGGCACAGTAGTGGTCTGTATTTTAATTCCATAAAATTAGAAGGACTTCACCAAAAAGTAAAATATATATATTTTTTAACTAAAAACAAACTGACTTGGAGATTCTTAAGATCATGTGCTTTTTGAAAGAGGAACTGGACGATAAGCATGTTTGGATATGATATTAATTCTTATTTACATATTTTTTTCAGAAGAGGATTACTATCAGCTCTAAAATATTAGCCAGCAAATGAAATCAGATTTTACCCTGAAAATACAGTAATTCTGGCAGTAAAGTGTTTTGGTTTTTTTTACAAAAGAGTATTTTGGCCCATACCTTATGTCTTCTAACTATAATTTACTATCACTTTGTGTTATAATGAAGCCACCATGTGATGTCCAGGATTATTGGCACAGACATTTGTTATTCATCATGGTGCACTAACGATTACTTTGACATTGAAGGAACCAGAGTGCTTTCTTTCTTTTCTTTTATTTATTTGGAAACAGTTTTGTAGTTCTATGTGCACAATATACACAATTTGTGTGATTTGGACTCTCTGTATCATTGTAGCATAGCTATGTGTGTGTGATATAACTTGTGTGATATAACTCTAAGGATATATTGTCTTGATATAATCTATGATTCCAAGAGACAAAGACAAAAACCTGCTGCTAGCATTAGACCTCAGAGCCTATTCTGACTATACTGATATACAGTAATGAGCAGCAAGTAGATCTGCCTCTCCTTACTTTAGAAATCTAGCATGCCTAACCTCCTTAAAGATTTTATTGCTGAGATTTTCATACCTTCCTCATTTTTTTTGTTTGTTTTTTTGTTTTTTTACTGGATCAACCATTTCCTGACAGTTGTGAATGATCAGCTTAATCATATACAAAAACCTTCAGTGTTGGACAAAACATTTATTTGAATTGTCTCTGTCTTAAAATGTAGATAATTTTTTAATGATTGACAGCATTAGTGTGTATAAAATTTTATTATGTTTTTCATTCTTTTGTCAGGTTGTGTCTTACATGGTAAACAGGGCTCTAAGTTAAGACCAGTAACATCTTCTCCGTTTTGCTTCAGTACAACATTTGCAAAGCAGCAGCCTGCGCGCATGTTATGCACCAGATTATTGGTTATTCTTATTGTTGTGACTGGTTCTGGAGCAGCACGCAGCTGCGTACTTTGCGTATGGGTAGGGACGGCCCTGGCTGCAAGCAGCGGCCATCTACAGGGTCCCTGGGCCGGGACCCAGAGTAGTGGGTGGGCCTGGGTCCCCCCCACTCTCACTCTCCACTGAAGAAGTGGCTGTACTAAAGGACTGTGACATTCTCCCACAAGAGGGGAGCATAGAGTGTGGCACAGCTGGAGGGCAGTGTCATAAAGAGTGACGTGGGTCCCTGGAGCAGAAGTGACGGCGGCAAGACACCACCAGAGGAGGGCGCACTGGCATACAGCGCTAATCCCCAGGACAGCCAGAAGGAGGTGCCACAGTGTTGAGTCGAACCCCATTACAGGCCCCTTTAAGGTGTTTCAAGTTGGGCTTCCAGAAACTGGGGCATTCAAAATTACTAATCACTTCTGAAAATCTTGGTCAGAGAGCTTAAAGGATACTTGCTGTGTCCAGGGTCACACAAAAAGTCAGTGGCAGAGTTGGTATTAAAACTCATGTTGTCTTTCACCATTTCATTCTTACCCCTTCTTTAGCCTTTCATCTCCTTTTCAGGATCATGACTGATTCTATGTCAGCAGAGCTCTGTTAAAATTTATGGCACTATATAGATGATAATAATTATTTCCCCCCTCAGTAATAATAGTTGTAATGCATCATAGGAACACGATCATTCAAGAAGTAAAATTTTCCTTAGCTGAACTGTAAAATAGAGGAACACTTTAGTGTTTTGTGGCTGTTCCTTTCTGTCCTGAGAGTTCTAAAACTGCTTCTTTTCTCTTTTTTTCCGGTTATGTCATCCCAAACAGGTAAAAATGTGTCCTTAAAATAGTTTGGTACTATTTTCTGTTAAGCACTGAAACAATTTGCATAGTGGGGGTGCTGAGAGCCATTGAATCAAACTCACAGCACCCCTAATTCCAGCACCTATGGTAGTTCCCAAAAGCAGGCACTGGATCGTTAAACATGCTCATACTGACAGTGCTTTAAAAGAACAAGATGTTCAAAGCACACAAGTAAGCATACATACATCTTATTAATATAAAAGTGTTACAAAACAAGTGCTACCTGTTTTTTCAAACAGAAGCTAAACAAAATATTGTCCTCAAAACTATTCTAGGGTATGCAACCTGGGTGGAGAAAGCTGCACAATTGATCCTGCTTCCGTTACTGGCTTGTTGAAGCAGTTAGCGTGATGCAGAAGGGATACTTCCTACAGTGTGGGCTCTCCTGGTATTGATTTCTTGATTTACAGGCTTTTTTCACTTTTGATCTACTTGGGCAGTGATGATACTGCATAAGAAGATAAAACTGCACAGGAAACACTGCAAAAGCAAAACAGAGCAGAAGCTCCTCAGCCACTACTTGAGCTCAGAAAGAGGCTATACAAATAAATAAGGCAATTTGGATGCCCTTGCTTTGAAAAATGTGAAAATTCAGAAGCTTTCCTAAACAAAATACAAATGATGAGCATAGATCAAAGAAATTGACGTCACTTACTTCCTCACGTTAAAGCCTTAATGTGACTTCCAAGGCTTTAATAAAAGGAATACAAAGAAAGGTGTAAATATTGCAGAATAAGTTCAGGGTCCAAAAATCTATAGATATTTGGTTAACCAGAGTAATCAGAGAATGGTGACACTATTAACAGTGTCTTGATACCCTTTGAAGAAATATTAGATCTGAAGTTTGATGCAGAAGTCACAACAGTGTTTCAATTTTTTGGCCTCCCCTCAGGGTGTGCTTTGTAACTGGTGCAAAAGATCACTGTCTGACCTCTGCTAAAGGCTCTTTGTTTCCTTTCTTTAGCTGAGAAGTGAAGAGACATATTTTGAGAATGATAAGGAAATAAATATTCTTTGGTTTTAGAGTATTGTGTTCATATGTCCTGCATATGTGACTCAACTCACGGATTTTACTTGTTGAAACCAGAATTTTCAAGTTTTGGGGTGAGGGCTCTGTGGAGTTTTGTCTTGCAGAATTCAAAGTTATTTTGGATGTGAACAGGTATGGTATCCTCATTTGTGAGAACACTAAAAGATATCTTGATGTAAACACTTTATCTTCCTGGCAACAGGAGGCCAAAGAAAAACTTTTGACTGATCTTTCTGAGGAGGCTGTAACCCAACCTCCTCTCTTCTGGAATTCCAAACAGGTTTGTTCCTGTGTAGCTCAATCAGTATTTTCAGTAAAACACTTTTAGTTTGCGTCTTTTGGATATTAATAGTTTATTAATAATGTATGAGAATAAATGACTTTAGTATTTAAAATGGTTACAAATGGAAATGGATCAGCAACTAAATGGAAAAATAGTTATTGAATTAAAAATTGGTTTAAAAATGGTTTAAAATACTCCTGTAACCAAAACAATAAAAAAATTAACAAAATAATCTAAAATAAAGAAGTTGAAGTTATGAATATACACCAAAGTCAAGGTCTTGTGACATGTACCTTTATTTGAAAGGAAAATAGTATCTCTTGAATACTCTGTAATGGACAAAAAAATGAAGTAAAAAACATATAAGAATCAGAACATTTTTCCCCATTAAAATATATTGAAATTATTAGCATAAAGGGATTGTAAGAAGATGAAGAAAATCACAATCCCAAAAATATGGAACTCCAGAACTTCATGGTAACTATGTAATTGCTTGATGACGTTGAAGACATTGCAGGGGAGTCCTCCAAAAAAGGATGTAAATTTGCTCTTCAAATTGTGAACTTCTTAGAGTACAATTAATTATAATTAATATAATTATATTCAATTAACATTTTAGCTAGCATAACAGGGTCAGAACCTCTACTCTTACAAGAAGTACCACAGGATCTTTAATGATGTATCCACATGAGAGGTTTTTCCTTTCAATTTCTAACTGTTGCTGTTATTGATGAGAATGCCTGAGTAGACCTGCCATGGGTGTTTTTACTTCCATGTTTTCAAAATCCTTCTCCGAGCAGTTGTAGGTGGTTAAAAAGATGATGGCCAACAATGCTTTATCTACACAATAGCCTCCACTGTTACTGCTAGTGGTGTAAAATTTTAAGAAATGTATGTTGTGTTGACAAGGCCCAAGTAATCAGGACCAGTGTTTCATAAGTCCTCTGAAAGAAAGTATCTCCAACAGCATTGTGCCCCTGAAACTATGCTGGATAATAGGTTTCAGATCTGACTTACAGTATATGGCTCTAATTACTCTGTCACCAAAACTACTTCCTATAGAACCTGGATTTCCCTGAACATTTTTCTTTTTAGGTATTGGCCTGGCCTAGCCCTTCATACTTTGTGAGATCTGTGATAATGTCAAGAAGGACAGACAGGGTTTTGAACATCACTGGAGAGAGGAGTTTATTTTAAAATCTAATTATTTGTTCACACACAAACTGATGTTTTCAACGTATGTTTTGATTGGAAAGTAAGTCCATTCATAGAGTAAGGCAAAACAATTGTATACATGGATTATCTGTAGTTGGTAACCCAAATCTATATTTTTAAATAATTCAACGGAGGAAAGAGTATGTTGTTGTTGAGGCACAGGGCTGGGGGCCAGGAGTTCCTGCCTCTGCCAGTACTACTTGTATAATGTTGGACAAGTGACTTTCCTTCAGTTTACCCATTGCTTCTTGTCCTATCCTCCAAGGTTAAGGAGAACAGTTTTTCACCCTCCTCTTTGTAACAACCTTTTATGTACCTGAAAATTGTTATCATGTCCCTCCCCCTGCCAGTCTTCTCTTCTCCAGACTAAATACATCTAATTTTTTCAATCTTTCCTCACAGGTCATGTTTTCTAGACCTTTACTAATTTTTGTTGCTCTCCTCTAGACTTTCTCCAATTTGTCCACAATTTGTCCTGAAATGTGGCACCCAGGACTGGTCACAATATCCCCCCTGAGGCCTTATCAGCATAGAGTAGAGCAGAAGAATTAATTCTTGTCTTGCTTACAACACTCCTGCTAATACATCCCAGAATGATGTGTGTGTTTTGTGCAACAATGTTACACTGTTGATACACTCAGTGGGTGATCATAAGGCAGATCTAGACCAATCGAGGATGATCAAGGGGACAAAAGGAACAAACACATAATCCCAATTGACACTGTAACATTAGGGAAGCTGAAAGATAAAGAAAAAACACAAACAGCCAAAAACCAAACAGCCAAACAAGTTCACTCACCTCAAGATTAGTACTCAGAGCCTCACTGCTAAATGCAATGTGGAACAGATTTGTTTAACATAAGTAGCTATCACATATGCTAAGGAACCATTCAAGGTACAGTGGCCCGTTGACACTCTGCAGTCATAGGACAGATTGTTGTAACCCACTAACTCCCTCTTTTTTGTTCTATGACTGAGGAGACGTTAACAAGCCACTCTATTTTGAATGGACCCTTGAATGAGCTAACTATTTATGCTTGCATTTAGTTGTGACAGTCGGAGTGCCTTTCCCAGACTTGAAGAAGAGTTCTGTGTGGCTCAAAAGCTTGTATTTCTTGCTAACAGAAGTTGGTCCAATAAAAGATATTACCTCACCCACTTTCTCTCTCTAATATCCTGGGACAGCTAAAACTACACTGCTGCATATTAGTGCTTGACATCTATGTGTAAATTAGCTAGTACAATGTAACAAACAAAAAATAGTATCGGGGGTAGCCATGTTAGTCTGTATCCACAAAAACAACAAGGAGTCCGGTGGCACCTTAAAGACTAACATTTATTTGGGCATAAGCTTTTGTGGGTTTTTGTAGAGAGGTTAGCTGGGGCTCATCTTGCTCTGGGGTGACGGGGAACCACACCGCCTCACCAAATTGGGGAATAGATCATGGGGGGAATTAGTCCGGCCACAGGAGTCGTCCTCTGTGGCGTTTGTGAAGGTAGAAATAACACAGTAAGCCCAGACTCTAGGTCAGGGCGGGGCAATAGTGAGTCAGGCACTCAGGCCCTTAGGCAGGGGCTGAGCAACAACGGTATATAATGGCAAGCCCAGGCCCTAGGTTCTAAAGTGTCTGGGAGAGGGGGAGACTGCCACTCGTGAGTTGGGTGGCAGGGGGGATGCAGGCCCTCCCACTCCACTGTGTCCCAGCCCGGGGCCCTAGCAGCAGCAGAAGACCCACTGCTGCGTCAGTGGGGATCCTGGTGGCAACACGCTGACATGGGAACCAAAGGACCTTTGTATCAGAGGGGTAGCCGTGTTAGTCTGAATCTGTAAAAAGCAACAGAGAGTCCTGTGGCACCTTTAAGACTAACAGAAGTATTGGGAGCATAAGCTTTCATGGGTAAGAACCTCACTTCTTCAGATGCAAGAAGAAGTGAGGTTCTTACCCACGAAAGCTTATGCTCCCAATACTTCTGTTAGTCTTAAAGGTGCCACAGGACTCTCTGTTGCTTTTTAAAGGAGCTTTGGGCACCCATGGGGGAGCTGCTAACTGGCACTCCGGGCAGGAGCTACAATAGTTCCTCACCTCCTGGTGGGCCAGAAGAACTGCATCAAAATCCGGGCGAGGGTTTTTGCATGGCCGAAATACCTGGCAGAAGGGATGTCATGTGCGAGCTTAATTACTGCTCGTCAGTGGCACCGAGGCACCAGCAGCTGCGTCTGTGGTTCTTCCGTGCGTGGATCCCATTCCACCTGGTAAAGACGGTCACAGCGTAGCTCGAAACGGGGCCACTGGTTTGCGCGATGTGGGTTAATCATGGCCCCATCAACAGCGGCTAGTTGTTCATAGGCCCAACTAACAGTGAGGTCTGCTCTTTGATTGCGGCAAAAGTCAGTGTTAAGTCAGGGTTCAACAGTCAGCCCAGGCGGGGGGGTTCTTGGTTTCCTCGGTCCCTCCCTCCCATCTCCTTCCAGTGCAGGGGTCAAGCGGAGGATCTTGAATGCTGGCCAGTCCCGCTCCAGAATCACCAGGTAGGTTAGTCGAGGAGCCAGGCTGACTACAATCCGTCATGTGACCCCGGCCACTGTTAGCAGATCCAGGCACTGGATAGGGACGCACGTCGCCGTGGATGCATTGCAGCCAAATCGTCCCCAGGTGGGGTCGGCCGGGGCCCCAAGGTCTGACGGATTAGAGTCTGGTCACAGCCAGAATTGATCAGGGCCACGGTTGGGTGGTCCCTGACAACTACCAGAACTGTGTAGACTACCGGAACCGTGTAGACAACTACCGGAACAGACGTGGCCGAAGCTGCAGTCCATCTCAGTGCAGTCATGCTGCAAGTGTCCATATTTCCTGCATAAAAAAGAGGGCCCGAGTTCCAGGTGACCATAGGGTGACCAGACAGCAAGTGTGAAAAATCGGGACAGGGGGTGGGGGGTAATAGGAGCCTATATAAGAAAAAGACCCAAAATTCGGGACTGTCCCTATAAAATCGGGACATCTGGTCACCCTAGGTGACCACCCCGGGTGGGGGCTCACATCAGGCCCCTGGGTAGACACCGATTGGTCCTCGGGACACTAGCTATCCTTGGCGAGATGGGAGTTTGGGGCATCTGGCCCAAAGTTCCGAGTGAGTCTCTTGCCCGGGGGGAGACTCCGCATTTCGGTCTGAATGCCCCCTTTCTTTTCGGGGTTAGGGCACTCTGGCCCAGGGGGGTGGGCTCTGGTAGATGGCCCCACCGGCGCTTTGGCCGCAAGAAGTCTTCCATCAATGCGATGCCGGTGGCTAGCGTCGCCAGCCGATGGCGAAGCACTCAGGCCCTTCCTTGCACCGAGAGGATGTGTACGAACTGTTTTAAAATTATTTGTTCTGCAGTCCTCCTCTTTGGCTGTAGCCACTGCTTGCATGCTTCCTTCAGCATTTGGGCTAGCAGCCGGGATCTGGTGCCCATGGGGTAAGTCTGGCTCCTGAACCCTGCTGAAAGGTTTCCAGACTAACATCCAACACGTCCAGGATCGCTGCCTTTACCTGGCTATAGTCCCTTGCATCCTCCGTAGACAGCCCTCAGTATGCTGTTTGGGCTGTCCCGGTCAAGTACGGGGCCAAGATGGGCCCACCCTGCGACCAGTGCCACCCTTTCAAAAGTTACCAAAAAGGATTCGGGGGGTGGAGCCAAGGAGCTCTAGGGGGGTAGGCTCAGAGCTCCCTGGCTCCACCCACTCTGGTGTCCTGAGGGACTCGTCTCTCTCCAGGGTGGTGGGGAACCACACCGCCTCACTACACCTTTACATAGAATTTTTGATATAAAGGAGATTATGCTCCTCCATTTTCACTTTTAGGAACTTAATCTGCAACCTTTCAATTAGCTTGGAATTATTATTGTCAGTTCTCAGAAAGGAGAGAGGTAAATAGTGGTGTATAAGTCAATCAATGGCTAGGATGGGCAAGGATGGTGTCCCTATCCTCTGTTTGCCAGAAGCTGGGAATGGGCAACAGGGGATGGATCACTTGATGATTACCTGTTCAGTTCATTCCCCCTGAAGCACCTTGCATATGGCCACTGTCAGAAGACAGGATACTGGGCTAGAGGGACCTTTGGTCAAACCCCATATGGCCATTCTTATGTTCTTATATCTAAGCCCCTCAGTGCATTAGAGCTGAATACAAGCAAAGTGAGAATTTTATATGAAAATATGATTTTAAAAATTAATTAGTGCTGTATGTATCCAAAGTAAAAGTTAATTTTAATGTTACTTTTTTAAAGAACTAGATTGTTATTTTATTAAGCATTTAGAGCACAATTATGCCATGACTTACATCCTATTCAGTCCTAACAACGGAATGTAGTTGCACGGGTTTAAACATAGACCAGAATCCAATTATTATAAGGCATTAAAAATACACACATCATTCTGAAAACATAGTGGAGATAGGCAGCCTTATCTTAAAACTTATTGCATACAAAATAAAACCTTGCCCCAACAATTCAGGTAAAGAGATGCTGAAAAAGTAATCCAGGGGTCATATTGGATTAGTTCACAGTGAGTTGGCAAACCAGTACTTTTTTTTCTTCTTTGAGTGCTTGTCCATGTCAATTCCAATCAGGTGTGCGTGTGCCACGTGCATAGTTGTCGTAAAGTTTTTCCCTGAGCAGCTCCCATCAGGTTGGCTGTGGAGCCCCCTGGAGTGGCACCTTCATAGTGCTCAATATATGACCCTGTCGACCCGACCCCCCTTCAGTTCCTTCTTACCACCCACAATGGCTGGTGGAACTGTGTTCGCTTGCCTAGCAGGTGCTTCCCTTAGCTTTCTTCTCTAGTTTGTAGTTTTACTCTAGGTTTCAGTTAGTATAGTTTTAGTGTACATAGTGTATATAGTGGTTAAGGTTAGGGAGGGGATCTTCCCCTATCACTTACCTTCCCCTTGGCTCCAGAGCATGCCTCGGGGCCAAGGGTTTAAACCTTGTGGGACCTGCAGTAAGCCCATGCCAACTGGCGACCCCCACGATGTGTGTCTGAAGTATCTGGGGGAAGAGCACCAAACAGACAGGTGCAAAATCTGCAGGTCTTTCCGCCATAGGATGAAGAAAGAGCGGGATTTACATCTGAAACAACTTCTGATGGAGTCCACTCTCCATCTCCAGTCCACCATGGAACACCAGGATCAGGCACTGAGCGCGTTGGTACAGAGTGCTCCGGCCTTTGTGCATGACACGGTGCCGAGGAAAGACTCTGTTCCAAGAGAGCCTCGGCGCCGACGCTCCTGGCACCATAAGCAGTGCACATGCGGCACTGCTCTCATTCACCAGTGCCACACAAGGGGCACAAGAAAACTGATAGGGGTCGTTCCCCGGTGTTGAAGGCAGCCAGCCACCAGGCACAACAGCAGTGCGTCCCTCGAAGGAGCACTCAGTGCCCAAGGAGCAGGAGTTGGCGCCGTTGACTTCAGTTCTCCAGAGGGGGCTGTTGAGTCCAGAGCCCAGCGACTCCCTGGACAGGCAGTGCCAGGTGGAGGAGTTGGAGTTCCCTTACAGCCTGGACACTTTTGAAGCCGCCAGGGATTTAATAAAGATGATGGCCCCTCAACCTCTGGCTATCAGAGACAAGCCTTTGGTGTCGCTGCGTCTGGTACCATCTAGAGGCAAGCCGGTTATGATGCGGTGATCATCTTCTCTGGTCCAGCACTGCTCACCTCAGCACCGTTCAGGTTCGACATCACCAAGGCACCGATCTCCGGCTCCGGACCCCATGTGCAGTTCCCCAGCACCAATGGGACAACAATCTTGATCTCCAGCACCGGCGGAGTGGCACCGGTCTCCGGCACTGGTCTCCGGCACCAGTGGAGTGGCACCAGTCTCTGGCATTGGCAGAGCGGCACCAGTCTCCGGTATCGGTTCCCAACATCGGAGTCCCAGCAGCAATCCCTGGCATCAGCACTGGTCTGCAGCACAGCACTGGTCAACGCCGCCATGGTTGTCATGTTCCAGATCAGTGTCATCTGACTTGGACGGGGACTTATTTTATTCCCACCGTAGCAGGCGAAGATCAGATATGCGCAGAAGTGAGGCACCGGCAGCATGGCCTCCACATTGGCAACCGCAACCTCATTATCCCTTTTGGACTCCCTGGGTTTATCACCAGCCCAGGGCTCATTTTGTAGGAGCTCTCGTTCAGTGGTCTCTGAAACCCAAGCACCCCAGCCACCTAAAGATTGCTTGGTGCTTCAGGGATAGTAAATGACGACAGCACAGGGTTCATAGCCCATCCAGGTCACCGCTAAAACAACTGCGGTGACAACTCCAACAACTGGCCAGACCACTGCTGCCGCAACAACAATCAGCACTGAGGCCCCAGGCGCAGACCAGGAGGACACTGGAGAGCTGGAAGGTCAGGAGGACCCTGTACCGCCTTTAGCCTCCTCATCCTTGTCCCCAGACAAGGTGTTGCAGGGACTTCGGCCTCGGGTCCTCCTCCGATAGATCACCGTGCACACAAGGACCCCCTGCATAGAATCTCCCATAACATGGGATTAAAGGTGGAAGAGGGAATCGAGCCAAAGGACCCTATCCTGGTCGATATCCTAATGCCGGAGGGTCCCTCCAGAGTAGCTCTGCTCCTGATAAAAACTATACAGAGCAACATCAAACCACTGTGGCAGACCCTGGCATCGATGCCGCCTACAGCAAGGGGCGTAGAGCACAAGTACTTTGTCCCATCTAAAGGGTATGAGTACTTGTTCTCGCACCCGCAGCCCTGCTCCCTCGTAGTGACAGTGGTCAATCAGAAGGAGAGACAGGGACAGCAGGGACCGGCTCCAAAGTCCAAGGAGTCTAAAAGATTAGACCTTTTCGGTAGAAAGGGCTACTCAATGGGGAGGCCTACAGCTGAGGATAGCTCACTAACAAGCTATCCTCAGTAGATACAACTTCAACTCATGGACCTCCACATTGAAGTTTAAGGAGCTAATCCCATCAGACTTCAGGGCTGAATTCATGGCCTTTATTGATGAAGGGAAGGCAGTGGTGGGAACCTCCCTCCAAGCCTTCCTAGATGTGATGGACTCTGCTGCCCACATCCTCTCATCAGGGTTAACCATGAGAAGGGGTTCATGGCTCCAGGCATCCAGGATGCCCCCTAAAGTCAGAAAACCCTGAAGAACCTTCCATTTGAAGGCGCAGGGTTATTCTTAGAGCAGACAGACTCCAAGCTGCACAGCCTGAAGGACTCCCGGGGGACCATAAAGTCATTGGGTATGCATACCTCAGCAACCCAACGAAAACATTTTAAACTGCAGCCTCAACAGCAGCGCTCCTGCCCTCCTTGATCCAGACAGGACTTACACAGATGGAGGGGTAGGAATGGCAGGCACAAGCCTTCCCATTCCCCGTCAGGTCAAGGGCCCGACCAAACCATCGCTGGGTTCAAAGCAGGCCTTATGAAGGTGCGCCTGAGGATGGCGTACCCTCCATGACACCAGATCCTTCCCTTTACTTCATGGATCGCCTCTTCCACTTCTACCGTGCATGGTCCCAAATAACATCCAACCGCTGAGTTCTTTGCATGGTAGAAGTGGGATATTCTCTCCAATTCTGCTCCTCCCTACCCTCCCACCCCTCTTCCCCATCCCTCTTCAGGGATCCTTCTCATAAGCAGCTCCTTATCCAGGAGGTGCAGTTGCTCCTCGACATAGGAGCAGTGGAGGAGGTTCTTCAAGAGCTAAGGGGCAAGAGATTCTACTCCTGTTATTTCCTAATCCCCAAGTCAAAGGGGGGTCTCAGACCTATTTTAGACCTGTGAGGAGTCAACCAATTCATGCTGAAGTTCAAGTTCCGCAAGATCTCCCTGAGCATGATCATCCCTCTCCTGGATACAGGAGACTGGTACGCTGCCCTCGACATGAAAGACGTGTACTTTCACATAGCCATTCGGCCTGCGCACAGATGATTTCTATGGTTTGTGGTCAACCACAAACATTATCAATTCATGGTCCTCCCATTTGGGCTATCAACGGCCCCCCAAGTGTTCACCAAGTGCATGTTGGTGGTAGCAGCCTTCCTCTGGAGGAGGCAGGTGCAAGTATGTCCCTACTTCAGTGACTGGCTACAACAGGGGCGCTCCAGGTAGCAGGTAGAGTCTCAAGTCCGATTAGTCAGATCCCCTTTCGAGAGACTGGGACTCCTCCTCAACATGAACAAGTCAACCTTGTCACCGACCCAAAGAATAGAATTCAACAGGGCGGTGCTGGACTCGGTACAGGCAAGGACGTTCCTGCCATAGACCCGATTCCAAGCCATAACAGACATTATTCAAAACCTCAGGTGGTACCCGACCACATGGCAGCCTGCACTTACATGGTCCGGTATGCCAGACTGAGGCTCAGACCACTCCGAGCGTGGCTTGCTTCAGCCTATCACCCGAGGTGTGACAGCCTGGACTCAGTGGTGACAGTGCCAAAGCAAGTATTCGAGTTCCTCCATTGGTGGCTCGACCCTCGAGTAGTGTGCGTAGGAGTCCCCTTCAACAGCCCACAGCCTGCCTTGTCCCTGGTAACGGATGCATCAGCGCTAGGTTGGGGGGCACATATGGGAGATCTCTGAATACAGGGCCTATGGTCACAATATGTGCTCTCACTTCATATCAATATCTGGGAGCTCAGAGCGGTGCGACTGGCATGCCAAACTTACCAGTCCCTACTGCAAGGCCAGTGCTTGGCAGTGATGACGGGCAACACCACTGCCATGTTTTACATCAAGCAGGGTGGAGCCCGTTCCTCCCCATCTATGTTGGGAAGCCATCCAGCTATAGGAGTTCTGCATAGGACGCCTCCAAGTGAATGGAGTGGGCTATCTCCCAGGCGTGCAGAACGAACTAGCGGACCATCTCAGCAAATCATTCCACAATCATGAGTGGTCCATCCATCTGGATGTCATACATTTCATCTTCCAAAGGTGGGAGTTTCCCCAGGTCAATCTGTTTGCCACCTGGAACTACAGAAAGTGCCCAACATTCTGCTCCTTCCAGAAACACAGCCTGGGTTCAATCTCAGACACATTCCTTCTACCCCAGGGAGACTCCATTTGTGCACAAGGTGCTGCTCAAGATCCACAGAGACAAGGTGAATGTAATCCTGCTGGCCCCAGCGTGGCCCCGCAAACATTGGTATACCACACTTCTGGAGCTGTCAGTGGACACCCCGATCATGTTACCACTCTACTCTAATCTGATCACACAGGACCATGGTTGCCTTCACCACCCAGACCTCCAGTCCCTCCATCTCACGGGCTGGAGGCTTCATGGTTAAACCCAATGGCTCTCTTGTGCTCGGGACTGGTAAGGGAGGTCCAACTCAGCAGCAGGAAACCATCCACCAGGGCCACTTATCTAGCTAAGTGGAAGAGGTTCACTTGCTGGTGCACCCAGCATCATACACCTTCACCCCAGGCATCCATACCACTCATCCTAGTGTACCTCCTGTACCTGAAACGACAAGGCCTCGCAGCATCCATTAAGGTACACCTCACTGCTATCTTGGCCTTCCATCCGGGAGCATCTGGACGTTGCATATTTGCCAACCGCATGGTAGGGCATTTCCTCAAGGGCCTGGAAAGGTTATATCCACAGATTTGACAACCTGTGACGGCATGGGACCTCAACCTGGTCCTCTCCAGACTCATAGGGCCCCCTTTCAAACCTTTGGCAACTTGCTCCCTTCTCTATTTGTGGCCTTCCTGGTTGCCATCACATCAGCTAGGAGGGTGTCCGAGTTAAAGGCACTAACCTCAGACCCACCCTACATGGTCTTCCACAAGGACAAGGTGCAACTCAGACCTCACCCAGCCTTCTTTCCCAAAGTAGTGTCTCAATTCCACTCTAGCCAAGACATTTTTCTGCCTATCTTCTATCCTAAGTCTCGTACCAGTACCCAAGGACAGAAGCTGAAGTCCCAAGCCCCAGTGCCCCACAGGGCTGAAGCCCCGAAACCTCCTTCCCCAATGGACAGAAGCCCCTATCCCATCATCCTGCTGCAAGACAGAGGTCTCAAGTTCCCCTGCTCAAGTCTGGTAGGTGGAGAATGGGAGGGCGTGGTGGGGCTTTGCGAGCTGCACTTTAACTGTAAAAGAGCCACCTTCGGCTCACGAGCCACAGTTCGGTCATTCCTTGTATATAGCATTAGTAGGACAATTACCAGTATACTGCATCCAGTTGTGGTGCATTCACATTCCAAAGGATACTGACAAATTGGAAAGGCTTCAGATAAGGTTTACAAGAATTATTCAAGGTCTGGAAAACTTGCCTTATTATGACAGCCTAAAGAAGCCTGTTCTATTTAGAGGTGACTTCATTACCATCTATAAATAAACTATATATGGAGCAGATTTCTGATAGTAGAGGGTTCTTTAAGTTAGTAAGCAAAGGCATAAAATAATCCAGTGGTTGGAAACTAAAGCTAGACAAATTCATACTAGAAAGATGGCACACACTTTTAATAGTCCTGATAACCAACCATTGAAACAACTTACGTAGAGATGTGGTGAATTCTCCATCACTTGAAGTCTTTATATCAAAATTGGATGTTTTTCTGAAATATATGTTTTAGCTCAACTAGAAATTATGGCTGTGGTGTAGCAACCCTTGGTGAAATTCTACAGTCTGTGTTATGCAGGAGGTCAGACTAGATTATCAAAACGGTCCCTTTTGGTCTTAAAATCTATGTATTTATGAAGTGGACATAAACCAGAGTGGAAGAGTCAGAAATGAAAATCAATGTGGGTGGAATAGACAGAACCTGCAAAGATTTGAGAGAAAGGGGAGACAGGATTGTAATTAGAGAAGCAGGGATAGTTGGTGAAGAATTTTTTCAGAATAGTAGATACAAGAGTGTGCTTATAGTCAAATGGAAAGGACCCAGAGGGAAAAAGAACTACAAAAGATAACAGATGAGAGAAGTAAGGGAAGATTGGATGCGAGAGAGGATGAGAAAGAAGGGATTAGTTAGATGTTAGCCAATTTACAATGTAGCAATAAGATCTGTCATATTTAGGAACAGAAGAGTATGACACAGGATTTGTCATGCTGGATATATGGCATAGGATTGGGATACATGACATGACATAGGATTTTTCTATTCTAGAAAGACTACTGGTGAATCAGGTCCAATATCCTCTTTCCAGCCATGGCCAACATTTGGAGTTTCAGTGTAAGACAACTGTCCCCTCCCAAAATGCAGCTTGCCAATTGTACCATAATATTGTGAGGAAAGAAAAGGAAGGGAATTTTCATAGGAAATAATTTCCATCGCAGCAAGTCACATTACAGGTAACTTTTCTTAATGCAGTGGCTGATATTAGTAATCTTCAAGTATTGAGATTCTATATTATGGTAGGATCCAGAAGATCCAACTGATCACACACAGAGTTTCCTGCCTGAAAGATCTTCCTATCTAAACAGACAAAACAAACACAGAGTAGGAATGGAAACAGAAGTACACAGCAGTGAAGTGAATTGCTTACAGTCACACAGCCAGTCAGCAGCAAAGCTGACAATTGAATTACATGATCTTTGAGCTTTTTGTGATGATATCTTTGATATTCTTTGGCATACTCTATTGTGAAAGAATCTTTCTGATTAGCTGTTGTGAACTTGGTCATCCAGCAAAAAATATATATATATATATATACTTCAAGTAATATTAATTCCAGTTAGAATAATACATATTTAAATTGTCAATCAGGTGAAAAATAATATATTTTTAAGACAGATAACTTAATCAGTGTTACTAATAACACACTAAGTTAATAAACTTGGAAGAGTTTTAAAAATTGTAATCATTTATGAGGTTTGTTTCCTTTTTGCACCACTTTCAGTTTTTACAATAAAAATAAACTAGTCAGTTTCAGACACTTTCATATTCTGTTTGTCATGCTCTTAAACAATAATGTGATGTTTGGGGATGCAGATATTTGTTTGGATTTGACCATTTCCCCTTCAAACTGGTTTCACTGTAATTATTAAAAATAACAACATTTTTAGTAGGTTTAGCTTAAAAAACAAATTTCAAATGCCTACCTTTTTAATCTACCGCAATATCTGGGATTGTGTGATGCGGTTTACAGACTCCAGACAGAGACTAAGGGAATGAAGGAGCAGTACTGGCAAAGAAAGCACCTTTCCTCAGCAGCCATTGAGCATGCTCCAAATGGAGAATCTGCTCAAAAGGATTCTGACAGTCAAGCAAGGGAAGAGAGTGAAGGAGAGGCAGTCTGAAAGGAGGAAGCCAGTTTGCAGCTTCTGGGGAAAAATCCAGAAGGTTCTGGATTGTTGGTAAGACTCTAACCAGGAGGGCAAGGGCTTGACCCTTTTCCCTTCCCCACTCCCTGCTCAGGGGAGTATAACTGAACATTGGGAAGAGAGCTGGGGAATACTTATTTGACAAATGGAGCTGCAGAAGCTGATTGGGAGCTCCTCGGTGGAGGGGAAATGGTGACTGCAACCACACTCCAAGCTGAAGAGAGAGGGGGGACATAAGAAGTGACCCACAGAAGGCTGGTCAGATGCACCTGGAAAAGGCAAATGAGACACTCCTTGCCTCCCTCGCTTAGGCCCTGGGCAGCGACCTGGTGGAGTGGGACAGCCTGGGTCCTCCCACCTCCCCATCTTCCCCCATCTGTCTGGGGAATGACAGATTGCAGTTTGACTACTGGGTCTGCTGATTCCAGGCACGCCCATCCCAGGACTTTGGGGGTGGAAAGAATGTTGAGCCATGGCCTGCCCATTATGCCTGTTGGCCTTGAGTGGAATCCGCTACAACCTGGTGGGAAGGACTGCTGAGCCACTGCCAGCCCCTAGGCCTGATAGCCTCCGAGTGAAACCGGCTACAGACTGGTTATGACCTAAAATGAACTAGTGTATGTTTTTTGGAATAATACAGATTTTGAAACCCTTTGCACAGTGATATTTCTGCTGCATCTTACATGGGAATTACGGGGAATTCATATGCAGATATTAATACACGGAGACAATTAGGAAATGTTAATCTCCTTGACAACAGAATTTTGCTTTAAAAAATATTCATGATCAAACCAAAAGGTAGCAAAGCCAGTGCTGCACTGGAGGGAACTTTTCGAAACCTGTAGTTAAAGTTATGCAACCAAAGTGAAAGGAGGCTGGGAGTGATTTCTTTGGCTTTTGAAGAAGCTCATCCTATCTCTGTATACTGCTAAATCATCTCAGACAGAGATATCTTTTATATATGGGGCTCATCATATTACTTCTGAAAAGCAACTACCATTGTGGTCATCTAGTCTGACCTCTTGCATAACACATGCATAGGTGTTGCCTGAATTAATTCCTGCTTCAAGTCCAATAGCTGTTGTTGAACAAAGAGCATATCTTTTAGAAAAACATTCAGTCTTGATTTAAAAATGGTAAGTGATGGAGAATCTACCTCTTCTCTGTATCAGCGAGCTGTACCCTTTTGTTATTTGCCACTTCCCCAATCTTTAGTTACCTTAGTAAGTTGTTTCAATGGCTAATTTCTCTTGCTGTTAAAACAAATTGCCTCTTCTTTCTAATCAGAATTTGTCTAGTGTAAATTTCTAGCTATTGGATCTTGTTATACCTTTGTCTACTAGACTGAAGATCCCTCATCAATTTTATGTTCCCCATGTAAGTATTTATAGATTGGGATAAAGTTACCATTTAACCGTCTCTTTGGTAAGCTAAATAGACTGAGCTCTTTGATTGTATGGTGTATTTTCCAATCCTTTAATCATTCTTATTGCTCTTCTCTGAATTCTCTCCAAGTTCTCAAAATCCTTCTTGAAGCATGGTCACCAGAAGTGGATACATTATTCAGCAAGGGTCACATAAGTGCCACATACAGAGGTAATGAGTATCAGAGGGGTAGTCGTGTTAGTCTGAATCTGTAAAAAGCAACAGAGGGTCCTGTGGCACCTTTAAGACTAACAGAAGTATTGGGAGCATAAGCTTCCGTGGGTAAGAACCTCACTTCTTCAGATGGTCACACGGATTCGGCGGCATTTCTGCGGGTGATCTGCTGGTCCCACGGCTTCAGCGTACCCGCTGCCAAATTGCCGCCGAAGCCACGGGATCGGCAGACCTCCGGCAGGCATGCCGCCGAAGACTGCCTGTCTGCTGCCCTCACAGCGACCGTCAGGCCGCCCCCAGCGGCTTCCTGCCCCAGGCACATGCTTGCTGCGCTGGTGCCTGGAGCCACCCTGACCAGGACCCCCAGATCTTTTCAGTGTCACTGCTTCCCAGGACAGAGTCCATTATCTTGTCCTCTTTATCTGTCAACATGAGGTCTAATATAGAATCCCCCTGTACTGGATGCAATACTTTTTGAGTTAAGAAATTAACATTTATATGATTGAAAAATTCCAAGTGATGTGTTAGTATTGGCCCCCTGAGGCCTCCAGCATATTTTGGTAAGATTGAAATCTCTTGTGATAATGCAGCCGTTTCCCAATATAATGTAGATAGGTGCTTAAGGGGTTGGTGGTCCTGTTCTCTCATGTGACTTACTGGTCTTTAGCATACACCAACTAGTAATTCATCTTCTGCTTTATGTATTAGAATTTTCATCCATAAGCATTCAATATCATTTGCTTCTGAGTTGTCAGTGACTTGGAATAGATAATGCCATTTTTGACAGTGATGCTTCCCTTTACCCTTTTACCCACTCGATCCTTCCTTAATTGGTTATAACTAGTGATTTTAGCATTCCAGTCATGTGTATCTTCCCACAAGGTATCAGTGAATCCAACTAGGTCAAATTCATGCTCATAAATGAGAAATTCTAACTTCTCTTGTTTATTACCCAGGCTCCTAGCATTGGTACATAGGCAATTAAGGAATTTATTCTCCTAACATTCCTTGGTGCCTTGGTTAATTTCATTCTCAACATCTTGATTTTTGTGTTAAATGAATGTTCATTGATTCCCCCTTTTCGCTCTCCCCCTTTGTTATTAGCTGGATGCCTTCCTAAATAATTTAGCTAGCCTGTCTTCTAGATGATTGATTCCCCTTCTACTGAGATAGAGGCCACACAAAATCAAACCTTTCTACATTACACCACGTACCTAGCCAGTGGTTCACTTCCAAAATCTTAAGCTTTCTGTCTTCCTTCACATGCAAGACAGGAAGGATCTCAGAGAATATCACTTGGACATTCTTTTCCTTCAACGCCCTTCTGATTTCCCCGAAGTCATATATAATCTGTGAGGTGTCATGTGAAGCAGTGTCATTAGTGCTAATATGCACCATCAATAGTGGGTCCTTGTTCACTGACTTCAGAAGCCTCTCCAGTGTTAGTTACATCTCATATCTTGGCTCTGGAAAGACAGCATCCTGTTATCCCTCTGCCCATTGCACAATGTTCTTTTAATTCTGCTTAGCATAGAATGCTCAACAAAGATCCTCTGTCTTCCTTGGACAGTTGAAGATATTTGTGGGCATGCTTGATTGTCTTTAGGATTGGGCTGAGCAGTCACCCACAGGTATGTCCTGTAGAGCTGACCAGCTGGATCTTCAGAGATATTTTCTGGAGTTTCCATTATCAGCATGCTCAAGAAACAACAGTGTTCACTCAAACTGCAGTTTCCAGATTTCTAAAAGGCCTTTCCTATGCCTTTCCACTTGTGAGAGAAGCAGTCTCCTCTTAGGATTTAATTTTGATGCTGAAAAAGCAGATGGAACCAGCATTTGGATCCCCAGACATTTGGTTCCATTGCACATTTATCATGTATAACTACCTTTCTCAGAGCATTTGGTGACCACTCACAGCTGGATTACCGAATTGCAAGCATTGATGACTAGTCTACCATACACCAGTGCACACAAAGACAAAGTAGCTCTTGGGTCACATCCTAACTTAATTCCCAAATATTTACACACTTCTACATGAACCAGTGTATTTTCCCCCTTGTCTCTTTCCCTAATGCCCAGGCCCACACAGAAGAAGCTCATTTGCATATCCTTAACTTGAAAAGGACTCTATGTTTCTACATTGGACACTTGTAGAGCCCTCAAATTCTACATCCATTGCATGCC